>NC_045982.1:16266274-16940809 GCF_010909765.2 Amblyraja radiata | reverse complement strand
GGGATCTAGAGCTAAGATGGTATCGGTCAGGGTTTCAGGGGGGCGATTTGGGAAATGGGGGAATGTCTTCTTCACAAAATCCCAAATCTGGAAAAAACGAAAAAGGTGGGAGTTTGGGAGGCTATAGTTGGACGAGAGCTCCGCAAAAGATGAAAAGATGCCATCCTTGTATAGGTTTTTGATACTACTGATACCGTTGCTATGCCAGGTTTTGAATGCGTGGTCTGTACTTGGAGGTTTAAAGATGCGGTTTTTAAGCAGTGGGGTCAAGATGGAAGGGCCTTGTAAACCGAAGTTTTTCCTGAGTTGACTCCATATCTTGAGCGAGAGGGACGCAATTGGGCCTGCACCCACAGATGTTATAGGAAGGGGGAGTTGGGAGCATAGGACAGACCGCAACGGGAGATGTGAACTCGCCTTTTCCATGTGTACCCAGGTCGGTAGGTGGTCGCAATCATCATTCATCCAATACAGGAGTTTTTGCAAGTTAGCTGCCCAATAGTATCGCCTAAAGTCAGGAAGTGCCAAACCGCCGTCACTCTTAGGAGACTGCAGTATCGCCTTTCGGATTCTAACCGGTTTGCTACCCCATAAAAATTTAGATATTGTCCTTTCTAATTTATCAAAAAAAGATTTAGTGATAAGTATAGGGACGTGCTGGAAAAGATACAGGAATTTGGGTAGGACGACCATCTTGACCAGATTTATCTGGCCCACGAGGGATAGCGGTAAAACTGACCAGCGGTCAAAATCTCTTTCAGCTTTCTCAACCAGAGGCAGAAAGTTTGTGTGGAACATATCAGATAAGGGTGTTGTGATAAAGACGCCGAGGTAGCGAAACCCGTCCTCTGCCCATTTGAATGAGGTAATAGCTCACTCTTTTGGAAGTTAAGTTTATAACCAGAATACGTGCCAAACCGTTCTAAAATATTCGTAATCACAGGGAGAGAGCTGACTGGGTTCAAGATGTACAGGAGCAGGTCATCTGCATACAATGAGACTTTATGAATTGTGTCGAACCGTGTAATACCTTTAAAGCCCTTCTCTGAGCGTAACCAGACCGCCAAGGGTTCTATCGCGACAGCAAACAGAAGTGGTGATAACGGGCAACCCTGTCTGGTACCTCTCTGAAGGGGGAAGTGGGGCGACAGTGTGCCGTTTGTTTGTACTGAGGCCACCGGGGACGAGTATAATAGACTGACCCAAAGAATAAAACTATTACCGAGGCCAAACCTGTCCATCGCCTCATATAGGTACCTCCACTCGACCCTGTCGAAAGCTTCTTCGGCGTCGAGGGAGACCACTATCTCCGGGGTCTCACTACTCGGTGAATGGATGATGTTAAGGAGACGCCTACTATTGTGGGAAGACTGTCGGCCTGGTATGAACCCTGTTTGGTCTAACGAGATAATAGAGGGCATCACTCGTTGAAGACGGAGCGCAAGGGCTTTAGAGAGGATTTTGAGGTCCACATTTAGGAGTGAAATTGGTCTATAGCTACTACAAAGCAGGGGATCTTTCTCCTTTTTAAGAATTAGGGAGATAGTAGCCCACGACAAGGTGGGCAGTAGGCGACGATGTAAAAACGCCTCATTGTACATATCTCTCAGGACTGGTGCGAGGAGAGCAGAGAAAGCTTTGTAATATTCTACAGTGAAGCTTCAGGGCCGGGTGACTTTCCGCTTTGCAGCGATGTGATGGCTGCTTGGACCTCAGCAACAGTTATGGGACCACCCAAGTCTCTCGTGGCTTCATCGTCAATTTGGGGAAACGTCATACTACTGAGCAAGTCACCTGCAGTGGGAGGACAATCGGAAACGTATAGTTCAGCGTAGAATTTAGCAAATGCTTCATTAATTCTAAGAGGATCTGTATGAATCTCCCCTAAGCTGGATCTAATGGCTGGAATTAGCCGTGACGTCGCCTCGGTTCTGGCCTGATGGGCCAAAAGCTTCCCAGCTTTATCCCCAGATTCAAAAAAGTGTTGCCTAGATTTAAGCAGTCGTAGCTTAGCTTTATTAGTAGACGTGAGGTCAAAGTCTGTTTGTAACCTAAGGCGTTCTCTATAAAGGTTAGGGTCTGGGTCAGATGCATATTTGTCATCAATGTCCTTTATTTTTTGTAACAGGTCTGCCGTTTGGGACGTCTTTGTTCTTTTCAGGTTGGAGGCAAAAGAGATAAGTTGGCCCCTAATATAGGCTTTTGAAGCTTCCCAGAGTATACCTCTTTCTATGTCCGGTGAGTCATTCAGCTCAAAATATAAGGTGATTTGGGAGTGCAAGAATTGCATGTAGTGAGCCTCTGCTAATAATGAGGAGTTGAACCTCCACTGTTTAAAGGGGTTAGTTCGTTTACGAAAGTGGAGATCGAGGGAGGTTGCAGCGTGATCTGATATTACGATGCTATGATACTCGCTGGATTTGATTTTGGAGAGCAGTCTGTTATCTAAGAGAAAGAAGTCTATACAGGTATAGGTACGGTGCACGTGGGAAAAAAATGAAAATAATTTAGTCGTGGGGAATGTAAATCTCCATGGGTCTGTGAGCCCAAGTTGTTTGGCGAAAGCATGCAGAGCCTTACCTGATTTAGTTAAAGTAGAGGCTTTGTTCGAAGATCTGTCCAGTATAGGGTCTTGGACCAGATTAAAATCTCCACCCACAATGACGTGGTGATTTTCAATATTTGGGAGAGATGTAAAAAATTTGGTTACAAATGAGCTGTCATCCCAGTTGGGACCGTAAATGCTGGCCAATATGACAGGTGTGTCTTGCAGTTTGCTTAGTGTGATCTTTAACCAAATTGAAAATATCCGTAGCTGTAAATCTGCATATGACCACAGCAAATAGAAACACGAATCATAACAGAACATTACTAAGATTTAAAGATATAAGGTTGAAAATCGACAGAGGTTGAAATGTCTGACACTGGAAATTATATTATCTTACTTACTCATAGTATGTATCAAGTTATTATTTTCCTTCTGTATATCTGACATTTTCTTCAACCTAAATATGCAAATTTTGAGCAATATTTGCATTTCCTGCTCTAATTTCTCTTCACAAGGTTCTTTGCTTACTTGGATAACCCCTGCAAAATGCCTTAAAATGCTTACTCTGTCCATACAAATGGAAGCAGTTGCAGCAGTAATCAGAAATTTATACAATGGACAACAGTGACTTCCAAACAAATGACGATTCCAACTTCAGCTCTTGATTCTTGCTGGAAAATATGTGAATAGTGCTTCTCTGAATATGAGCAGAAATGGCCCTTGATCTCACTCATTAGGAGCAGTCCAACTGAGGGAATTAAAGTAATAACATTGAAGGTAGAATTGGTAGACAAGTTTACTCTTTGTAAATAAACATGTAAAGGTTTCCCCAACACGCAGACAACAATTGCAGTGAGCGTTTGCGACCAGAGGGGAGGATGTGCGGAGCTGTGTTTGACCTGCGGGTACTAATTAGCTAGGTTGGACTTTTTTTGTGCGAGCAGGTTTGGCCGGTTTTTCATGTTAGGTACATGCCAGCATTGTAACTCTGCTAGATCCAGAGTACAGGCCTTCAGTCCTACAGCTGGGTTATTGTCTGGCCAATAGATTTTGCTGTTTCCAGTTCTCTCATGGGGCTAAAAGGAAGTACCCGACCTAAACAATCCAAAACTAAATCTCAACTCATGCGTACTCTCTGATTGGGGCATTATGCCTCTTTGAATTTATCTTCTGTTGCTTGGAGGCATCTCAGCCACAATATCACAAATATTATTTTCAATCTTTAATCTGAGTTATCCAGTATCATGAACAGGGTGGTCAATTTCACATGACTCTGACAATTCCTTTAGCTTAAAAAGTTATGGCTAGTCAACAAGTGGGTTTCAGTGAGGGTGTGAGAGTTCAAGATATGCATGTAACTGTTAAGAGTGAAGGGTATGGCTGGCAGGAGTAAGATGGTATAGGCAGCTGTGATCAAGAGTACCCTTGGAGGAGTTTAGGGGATTGAGTAATTTTCTTGGGAATGAAACCAGGAAGGCAAAAGGGGGGCAGGAAATAGCTGGCAGATAAGATTAAGGAGTACCCAGAGAGATTTTATATTAAGCGAAAGGTGTGACAAAGTGGTCGTCCATGTGTGAAATCGCAAGAGGTGGGCAATGGTAACCTGGGCATTGTAATAGCAACCCGAGAGGACAGCTTCTTCACAGAAGGCATTTGGAATGCACCACCTGACTGAGGTAACAATACATTTAAAGTCATTTGGAGAGGTACACGGATAAGAAGGTTTCAGAGGCATTTTGGGCCAAGAAGCTCTATTACTCAATAACTCGATATGTGTTTGAAACAGCTAGAATGTAATGAACAAAACATTATTGCTTACTCTTTATTAAGGATCACATTAACAGAGTTTCTGAACAAGACGAATATAGCAGCAAATAACAAATTATATGTTTACAGGATAACTGTTTATTTACTGTGACCACATCAAATAAAGTCAAACTGCAGTATTTACACAAATCAGCAAATGATGTAGAAAGCCCCATTAAAAAGAAATGTATTGAAAGAGTTACACATCTTCCTTATTTCCAAAGCAAATCTGTAATATTAAAGTGGTTGGCAGAGAAAACGACCCTCTATGAGTGCCATCAGTGTTCTTGGAAACAACATATACCCTGAAACACAATGGGCATATTGCAGGTATGATTCTCTGCACTGCCCGAATGTAATTTTGGAAAGCAGCAATTGAAGGATTAATTTAAAAATCCTATAAAATCACATACGTTTTTAATAATCTTCTGTTCAGTAAAAAAAGATTTGATCCGATTATTGTAGAAGTTTGTACATCAAGTTTATTTTCAATAAAATTGTAAATAACCAGTAATAACTACTGGTTTTACTTTGAATTCTGGCATTGTTTAACAGCGTTAACAACGTGGATTTTTTTGATCCAAAGCAACCTTTATAAAACTGTTTAAAACTCAAGTTCGATCATGGATCTTTCCCAGGTAGCACTTTAAAAAAAAAATCCCCAAGTCATGTGAAGCAATACAAAATTATAAAAGTATAAAAATCACACCATAGCTCATTCAACCTCAACATATGGAGTTTATGGTCAAAGATTTGTACTTTAGATAGTTTTTTTTTCACCTTACATTGTACTGAGTTGTCAGGTAATGTGCTTTGATTTACAAAATTATGTAATCTCCATTTTATCATGTATCATTCAATGTATAATTTTCATGCAAAAATTAAGTTTAATCATATTCTTTAATCACTTTCAGAATTATAAAATACATTCCTTTGTCATTCTCAGTAGAACTAAACTTTTTGCTGATTATGAAACACCTTCCATTTTCACTGTCCAGCCATTTTTTGAGGGAGCAGTAAATGGAGAAAGAGGGGACAGGGAGATGAGAAGGCCTTTGGTGGGAGAAGTCGTCCATTTCAGAGGTTTTGGGATTCCCAACATTGTCACCTGGAGAGATAGCACAAGAGCATGAAACGAGAACAATTCATAAGATGCATCTCAGTCTGGTGACAACTGTTTACCTCTTGACCACATTATCCTGCAGAGTGGTGAACACAGCCAAGTCCATCATGGGCCTATCACTTCCTTCCACCCAGCCCATCTTCATGGTACATTAGTATCAGGAAGTTGGAAGTGAAGGATGCCTGTTACTCTGGCCATTCCCTTTACTCTACCTTCTTGGAGATGACAAAGGAGCTCAAAAGGCTGAAGTACAGCTTCTCCTCTCTAACAGACTCCAGAGCTAATCAACCCCTTCCAATAGGTGCTGTCATGTACCTTTACTCATAACTTTGCCTTATTCCATTAATTCACTTTTGTAATGTTTGCACAACTTCAGATCGCACTACAATCTGCACCATTCTGCTGTTTTGCATTTGTTTTTGTATTTATCATCACCATGTCTACCGTTTACTATAAACGTCATGTAAACTAGGAATTCTATGGTGCACATTACAAATTAATCCAAATCTGAAGCCTGGCTGCAAAATTGAAATGTAGAAATGTGTAGGTTTTTTCGTGCTTCTGGGAGATTCAAGTACGATGCCACTAAATCAGAAAAGGTGACAGATGAAAGTCCTGGAACCTGACACAAGATGCTCTTGCCTGGACCTGCGTCTGGCATGACAAACATCGCAAACGTGTCAACATGATAAAACATGAAGCTTGATATACTGCATGGTATGACTTCAGTTGCAATAAATTTTAACTCTTGTCATCAATCTCGACTTGGGGGACAAGTAGGATTTGTGAGATGATTTATTGCAAGATCCTTTTCTCAAACTGCCTTGGAATAAATTGCCAAACATTATTGTAAAAGAAGTCGAGGAAAATTAAATGGGAAGAACGCTATTTAATTAATATATAGGTCAGAAGGAAATGACAATGGGCCAAGTTTACTGAGGGTCTAATTTGCACTTTATGATCATAACATTTAAAGTATAAATTAAGTATAGTTATGGAAGGATAAAGATGAGTGAGAAAAGAACTGTCAAGAGAGCAATATAAAAAAGACAAATTGCTGAATTGATGAGGAAAAAGCGGAAAAAATATTGAGATGAAGGAAGTGGAAAGTTAATTGGGGATTTTTAGCGTTTTTTTGGTTGTGTTATATTCCAGGACAAGCCAAGCATGCAACCTGAATAAAGTAGATTACTCGTGGGATATTGAAATATCTAGAATAAATAAACGATGAAGCTTGAAATTTCAGAAAATGATGAAAGAGTAAAGAATATCTAACTGTTGACTACAACCCATTGTCAGCAGCAAGCGATGAATCTAGAGGATATTGAATTGCCCACAATAGCATGAGGTGGCCTGTAGGTCATTTCTGCGTGTACTATAAGTGGCAGAATGATTATCGATTTATGCTTTTGTTACCAGTGAATGGGCAGAGAAATCCAAGTAGAGAAAGCATGAGGGAGCTCTAAGACTAGAATATCCTTAAACATAGGAGGATATATTATAATTTCCTTAAGCAAAATAAATTGTTTCTGATACTTAACAAATATGGAACTTCTAAAAGATATCCCAGACAGAATATTGGAGAGAAAAAAAAATAAGAAGACTCAGAATGACAAGGAACACAGCTGAAGAATAAAAATATTGTAGCAAATGTTGGATAAATTAATAAAAAAAGGACCAATAGGGGTTAAAGGAGGAAAATTAAGTATACATTTGTGTTATGTTCAATCTTAGGACAACAATTACCAAACTTAAATAATGTCTGTACAATTAGCAACCATGAAAACCAGGGCAAAACCAAACAGATTTGATGATGACTGTCAATTGGAACAGACTAAAATCATTGGAGCCAACTGTGAAAGGTTGGGTAAAGACCAAGAAGTTGGTTAGGAATGAAACAAGTTCTATATACTTACAGTGGTGTTTGGAAAGGTCTTTGGTGATTCCAGTTGTAGGATGTTGTCAATGGGCCACTTTGTAAATATTCCATAAACTGAGGATCCTTTACTGGTGTACCTAGAAGGAAGAAAAGAGCAGAATGCAAAGGTGAGCTGTGAATTAAAACACTGCTTGCCACAGAAGGCTGTGGAGGCCACGTCAATGGATATTTTTAAGGCAGAGATAGATAGATTCTTGTTTAGTATGGGTGTCAGCGGTTTTGGGATGAAGGCAGGAGAATGGGGTTAGGAGGGAGAGATACATCACCCGTGATTGAATGGCAGAGTAGACTTGTTGGGCCGAATAGCCTAATTCTGCTCCTATCACTTATGACCTAAGAGTCTTCTGTGCAACATGAGTGAAGCATAAACAGCAAGCTCACAGCATGAGACTAGTTCTATAGCTATTGAGTAGTGCCCTCTTGCAGTCTGACCCAAGTAGGGTACAAATGCTGCCATGATCTGGTTCGTGACAGATCCATTTCATTCTTCTGTATTTCAAGCAATTGTACACTTCTCCAATTATTCAGTCCTCATTAAATTATCGGAAGTTGTCAAAATGAACACTGAACTTTCAATAGATAACATATCCTCCCCCCCCCCCCCCCCCCCCCCCCCATCCCAAGATATTACAATAAATTCAATTCCAACAAAGAATGACAGATCTGAAACATTGACCATTTCTCCTTTCACAGATGCAGCTGAACCTGCTGAGCTTTCCCAGCATTTTCTGCTTCAATAACTTCACTACTCAGCACCATTTCTGCTGGATTCCGACTTTATCTATCATTAGAGGAGTGAACAATGGTATCTCCCCACAGTTCTAACAATCAGGTGATATCCAAAAGCTGGACTGCTAAAAGATATTTTCTTAAAACTAAAAAAAATGATGAAACTGCGCCCCCTGACATCAGGTTAATTTATATTTAAGATTCGAAAATTGGTGAATAATTGAGGCACTCCAGTAAAATGGAGTAGATTCAACTTTCACCTCAGGAAGTAATTCAGGAGTCTTCCAAGTTATCATCCTATAGACTTGAAGCTGAATCTATTAAAAAAAATCCCCAAAAGTAAATCAGTAGAAGTTTGCACATTTTTCCTGTGACCTCATGGGTTTCCTCCCACATCCCAAAGACATGGGGGTTTGTAGGTTAATTTGTGTCTATAAATTGCCCCAGTGCATAGGGAATGGGTGCAAAAGTGGAAAAACAGAATTAGTGTGAACAGGTTAGTATAGTCGGATGGTTAGTATGGACTCAGTTGGAGCCTGTTTCTATGCTGTATCTTTCAATCAATCAACTCCCTTTTAATCATTTTGCTATTTACCTGAACTATGGGGTAATTTACAGTGACCAATTAATCTACCAGTATCTCTTTGGGACGAGGGAGGAAAGAAAATGGTCACAGAGAGAGCGTGCAAACTCCACTCAAGACAGCACCCGAGGTCACGATCAATTCCAGATCCCTGGAGCTGAGGCAGCAGTACTAATCATTGCACCATCTTGCCTCCCATCTTTAAACATGAAGTGACTGAATATAGGAATGAAGAATGGTGCAAAGTGAAAATAAATAGTTGCTACATTTAAACCTGATGGATATTACCATATATTTGTAGAGTTCTCTTTCTGAACTCTCCATGGTGTTGATGCATATATTGCTTCACCATTAACACGCAGCCACTGTCCCAGGCCACGCAACCTTTCCTCAAAAATAGGAGCGATGGTGCCGTCTTTCGTTGGACCGATGTTGAGCAGGAAGTTGCCACCATAAGCGATAGTATCCAGTAAATTCTGCCAGAAAGAGAGAGATTTTGCAATGATCTCCAATACCACAGTTCTGATTCTAATTCCAGGCCTCATTACAACAATGGACCATTATATTTTGGCACAATTTCTCAACACCATCCCAGAGAAGCGACTAGATTGCTACTGTGCACATCACCCAGTTTGCTAAATAAATAGTAGTATTTGCACATGATTAACTAGCTTTAAGCATCCACCATCATCACATAAAAATACTTTGAAAAAAAATTGCAATTATTTGAAAATCCCTTGCTTTAATCTAAACTCAAAGCACCACCATTTTAAGGCAATCTTGCAGAAACTGCGACTTAATTTTCTCCATAAATATCTGCTTGAAAGACATTGATTCAATGCAAACCAACCCACTAAAATGTACCCGGAATGGCTTTTCACTGTTACAGCTGGACTGAACACATTTTACAGTGTCCTGATTGAATACTAATATTTCTGGCTATTTCTTGGTCGGCTTAACAGTTGAATACAGCATCCCTGCACTGGGATCAGAAACATCCTGCTCAAAGTCAGTGGCACATGGGTCAATTGTTATGTCCACTACTGATTGAGACACAAGTAGGAAACTATCTGATCTGTTTGTTTGCTGAGAAAGTTATCCCAATGCATTTTTGCCTGGACTCATTTTCATTCCAGTGATGTACCACATTGATTAACCTGGAGTACATACAGTGAGAAGGGATGGCAGATCCATCACGTCGCTCATCATCATATTTCTGCGATATCCCCATGACCTTTTGTCGACTGAGGTGCACATCTCCCATTTATGGTTCTGTAGTTTACCGGGACTGTATTTGTCTTTGCAGTTGTAGAAGCCACCATGTTTACAACCACAGCCAGCTCCCCAGCGGTCATTAGTTACCACAGTATCCTAGTGACAGAAATTATATATTTTTTAAACTTGTATTTAGATAGCAGTTTTACAACCACACCATGTTACCAAACACTTTACAGCACCGTTGTGGATAATGTAAGAAACATGCTAGCAGGTCAACACAAAGCAAGGTCTCAAAACAACAAGGAAATTAGTGATATTCAGTGAAGGATTATTGTGGACAGGGCATAACAGGAAACGCAATTTGATTACCAGCAGAATCAATGTGCAGGGGACTGGAATTATTTCAATACAATTATCTAAATACCATAAAATGGGGTGGAAAGTATCCACACGATGAAATTAAATTTAGTGGAAAAGAAAGAACAAAAGATAGTGCAACTTTGTCAAGGATACCTGGGATGTCAATAAAATTAATGCTGCAAGAAATGAAGAGAGCATAAAATGAAAAGATCCAATATGAAAACAATCAAGCTAGCCAACCCAGAGTACTTAGACAATCAAATTAGTGTGGGTATAGAAGTACTTCGATTTGATGTGAAAAGTGTGAACAAAAGTAGATAAGTTATTTTAAGAAGGCAATTCCATCAATTTAAAACAAACTTTTAAAACCTCAAACAATATAAAGTTGGTAAACACAACACCCAACTGCTTCAACACATAAGATGCTGCGCACATTTCGAGTTGGTGATTGTAAATTACCCAACATGTTTAAATAAGGTGAAGTTGCAGCTCCGTCATGCAGCTTGACATGATCTACAGACTCTCCCACAACTAAAAACCATGGCTACATTGATCAAAATGTGGGGGAAAAAACATGGCTAATCAATTGTATGATAGGGGAATTGTTCAAACAATTCAGTTCATTGTAAAGCCAACAGCTTTAAATGAATAGCTGAAGAAGTCTGAAGAAGGGTCTCGACCCAACCATTCTTTCCCTCCAGAGATGCCGCCTGTCCCACACCGAGTTGCTCCAACATTTTATGTCTATCTTCGGCGTAAACCAGCATCTGCAGTTCCTTCCCACACAGCTTTAAATTATATCTTGTTAAACACAGAAGTTAAAAAAAAAAACAGGTAAATGAGCCTAATCCCAAATAGGCCAATAAAGAAATAAAAAATGAGAAAACTGATCATTGTTAAATTATAATCATCGATACGGATCGCGAATATTGTTAATATATACCTTGACAGGACTATCATTGTAAAGCCAGGCCAAAAATCCAGTGGAATTCCAGTAAGTATCTGGTGCCTCCCAGTCCCCATCTGACCAGATTATATCAGGTTTATATCTATCAAAACACATAACAAAATTCCGATTATTTCTAGACATTCATGCTGCAAAAACCTGATTCTATTTACCAAGGAATGACATTGTCTTCTTTAAAAATGCCTTTAAATCAACATTGGTTCTTTTGGAATTCAACTCTAGGGAATTACATCATCTCAATTAGTTTGAATGCAACATTAAAAGCACAAGATTCTTTCAGTAATAGTAATAGGATTACCAATATTACGAGGCTTAAAATATAAGCAGCAAATGAATTATGTAACTGAAATTATTTTGTCTGATGACATTGTTGTTAAATCATATGGCAGAAATAAAAGATAATTTGATGATTTCACCCATTCATGCTACACCAGAGTATATATTTAAAGTGGAACAATATGACAGCCGTTTAGCTGCCTTCAAGTGAAATATTCCTGCTAATTTTAGCAATTTTTTCCATCCTGAGCAGTTTTATTTTGATTTTCAAAAGACTCAGATCCCAGGTGCAAAGTTAATGCACCATCTACTGGTCTCTCTGATAAAGGCATAACACAAGAGACAAATGTGTTTATTAGTGATGAGAACATTTACAACAAAAGATTGCAAAACCATCATATGGCATTACCTTCTGACCAGATCGTAGAGTTCTGGTAAAGTTTTTTCCACAACAAATTTCTGGGTCTTGAATTTGTTTAGCTTGTCATACAAGTAGAGAGGGTTAAACCACTCAAAGAGAGAATGGTACACTCCATAATATAACTTCCTATTGCAAAAGAACAACAATTTAGCAATATTAAATTCAGTTGGAATGTCAGTTTCTTTTACATAACCTTTGTACATGGTTAAAAATGGCCCATGTTTTGTTGCATGCTATCCAGTCAAAGACAAGATTTTACATGATTATAATCAACCCGTCCACAGCATTCAAATACAGGGTAAAGTTCGATTAAAGATAGTTCTAAGGTCTCCAATGAGATAGATGGGAGTTCAGGACTGCACTCTAGCAGGTGAGAATTGATAGAAATAAATGATTCTCATTGGCAGAAGGATCAGGAAATGGGGAGGCAATAATAAATGCTATCGGCAAACCAACCAAACAGGCGAGTTATTAGGATTTGGAATATGCTGCCGAAGGTAGCAGTGGAAACAGATTCTGTATAATTATTATGGGCTTCATTTGTCTGAATAGACCAGGGCAATTATAAATACAGCGAATCTTCCCCAAATACATAATATTAAATACAGACCGTCTACGAACAGCAGCTGCCAGATCACCCACTAGATCTCGATGTGGTCCTGTGTCAATGGAGTTCCAGTTCCAGGACACTGGCGATCCCCAGTTTGTGAACCCTTCATGGTGTTTTGTTGTCAGCACCACATATCTGAAAATATAAACCACAGGAAAACAATTAGTCATCAACAACCAAGGCCAAAAGGCAAGTAACTCTTAGATATATCTGCGTCATCTGTATTTTAGCTAAAACACAAACCAATGCTTGCAGTTCGAGCTTGGCATTTTAAAGCGTCTATAAATTAGAGTGAAATGTGTGAACATTTAGTGTGCTTTTAATTTAGATGTACTGTAAAGGTTACCTGTTCGCGAGTTTTCAGGGTTACACACCGAGTCTGTGATGACCAGCAATCAACCATACACTAGTTGTATCCTACAGTAGAACTTACAGAACCCAATTAACCAACAAACCTGCACGTCTTTGGAATATGGGATGAGCACCCGTAGAAAATGCACTCAGTCACATGGAGAAATTACAAACTCCATACAGACAGCACCCATACTCAGGATCGAGCCCAGGACCCTGGCGCTTTAAAGCACCAGCTCTACCAATGCACCCTCTCATAGCTATGCCACAATGCTACCCATATTCATTGGGATGAGCCATCAAAAGTGCGTGAACATTGATAAGAGGAAACTGAACGAACAGTGTGTTTCTGCAATTCTCTTTATGTTTCAGATTTCTAATTCTGGTCAGGGCACAACTTCCAATAATGTACTGAAGAAATAATTCATGCTCATTCGCTTTTATTTTAACAATGGAGCCAAAACCACTGAAAGTTAGTTAATACACCACGCTTGGCACACATTGAATGGGGACACCACCCTGTGCACTCTACACTGAAAAAGGGTTCCGGCCTGAAACAATGCATATCCATTTGCCCCACAGATGCTACCTGACCTGCTGAGTTTCTCCACCACTTTGTGTTTTGCTCAAGATTCCAGCAGCTGCACTTCCTCATGTCACACTTGCACTAGCTCAGCCATTCCACCCCATTGCCCCTTCCTTCTCGTTCTCAGAAGAATGGGTGTTGAGATAAATTATCGGCAGTGCCAGGTTCAACACATGTTCTGACAGAAAGGAGACAAATTGCTGGAGTAAGGTAGGCGCGTCAGGCAGCATCGTTGGAAAACATGGATAGTGACGTTTCGGGTTAAGACACTTCTTCAGACTGTTGGAGGGTGGGGAGAAAATAGCGAGAAGAGGGGAGAGGCAGGACAAAGCAGAGCAGGTAATAGATAGACAAGCATGGAGCGGAGTTTGATAGATGGTTGGAACAGAGGTCAGATATAAGAGTTGGAAATTGTAAAGCTAGAGGGAGGAAAGTCACAATAGGGGTGGGAGGTAGGTGGGGCACGTGGGGGAAGAGAGGGGGAGGGAAGTTTTGTAGGGAACCCCATCATGGATAGCACGTTAAACAAAGTTTTTCACTGTGTCCATGGATACGTGACAATACCAAAACTAAACAGGGAAAGGTGCAGGAAGGAACTGCAGATGCTAGTTTACACCCAACATAGACACAAAATGCTGGAGTAACTCAGCGGGACAGCAGCATCTCTGGATAAGTGCCAAAGTCTGCTTTGATTCAACTCATCCTGCACTACTGCCCTGGCCGGTTTCAGCTCTGCTCTAAGATCTTTGGTTTCAGCAGCTGATGCTGGCGGTTGTCATGTGACCGGTCACATGAACGAGAGATCACGTGAAGCTCGGGCTAATTATTCAAACTCAGCAATATTGTAAATCAAAGATCCTATAGGATCTTTGCTGTAAATGTAACATTGGCGACATTGCCTAGACCGGACAAAACACTTCTCTAGTCAAAAATAGATACGAAAAGCTGGAGTAACTCTGCGCGGCAGGCAGCATCTCTGCAGAGAAGGAATGGGGGACGTCTGAAGAAGGGTTTCGGCCCGAAACGACGCCTATTTCCTTCGCTCCATAGATGCTGCTGCACCCGCTGAGTTTCCCCAGCAATTTTGTGTACCTAGGAATGGGGGACGTTTCGGTCGAGGCCCTTCTTCAGAATAACATCTCTAGTCACCCATATTTTTTATCAATAAAGACATTTTTACACCAAATCTATCCTTTCTCGACACTGAAACTCGGTGACTGCTGACATTTGCTCGGCTTTGGCTGCGCTTTTCACGAACCTGGCTCCGGATTCCTCGAACAGTTCCGCCCATTGATCCGGGTTGAAGAAGGTGGCGGTGAATTCTGGAGCGAACTCGCTGTATTCGAACCCCGGTGGGTAGTTCTGTTCCATAAACGCCACATAGCTAAATTCCCTCCTTTCCTTCCAGTTCCACCAAAACCACTCGCTGCCGAAGCTGGGCACGGAAAACACTCCCCAGTGGATGAAAATCCCAAACTTGCTCTCATCGTACCAGCTGGGTAAAGGCCTGCTGTCAAGACTCTTCCAGTTCGGTTGGTAAGGGCCATCGCAGAAAGCCCTGGAGCATAAATACCCGGTAAGGCAAATAAAACTCAAGAAACTCTTGCACCCCATGATCTGCATCCTTTGTAAATAGAACAGGAAATGATCGCTCCTGTTACGTCACTTCAAGCAGAGACTTTCAACCAAAGATTATAGAGCTCCTCCTATTTGCTTTCAACATGCAGCAAGCAATGCAGAACCAAAGAACTGCAGATGATTGTTTATCCAGGAAAGGCACAAAGTGCCGGACATTCAGCGGGTCAGACCAAAGATCTTTGGGTCAGACCGCAACTCTGGGGAACATAGGATCTTTGCTGGGGAACGTGGATAGATTACGTTTCTGTTCGGGACCCTTCTTCAGATTAGCATGCAATTCAATTAATTGTAAATAATCCCGGTTCATCAATGTTGTGAATTTAAACATTTCTTCCTCGGTGAGCATTTTCATTTTAAAATAGCAATGTCCCCAATTCACTGTGTGGGTTCTATCCATGTTTGTGCTCCCAAAATGCAACACTTCACATTTCTCTGTTAAATTTCATCAACCATTCCTCCGCCCACCTGCCCAACTGATCAAGATCCTGCTGCAATTTCTGACAACCATCTTCATGGTGGGACATGGTCATATCTTGGAGTTTCCTGCTGAAACCCAACCCAAATCTTCCCAAAACATATTTCTACATGTCTGTTTAAACAACGTTTGTACAATGCAAACTCTGTGAATTTAAAAAAGCTAGAATGTACATATCTTTAGCAGACATGCATTATAGTCTGTAGGTAGGAAAATAACAATGAATAAGATGAATCTCTTACAAGAATGTTTTAATTTATTGCTTTATGTAATGACACCTGGTCACGTGTGTGATATTTTGGTTCACTTTCCAAAGAATGGCCCTTTAACATAACCTAAAAGTTAAACATGCCTGAAAGTTGTGTAAATAGTTCCACTTGAAGAATTAACATTAAAAATACACAAAATGACACAAAGTATTAGAGTTTGACCTCAGTAGGTCAGACAGCATTGCTGGAGAACATGGATAGGTTAACATTAATAATACATGTTATGATAAGCACCTTACCTAAAAAGTATAAAATCTACCCTTAACCTTCATCTGTCAGATCTGTCTGTTGTGTTATTTTTCCACACTATAGAAATATAATTTATTTTCTTCTGAACAGTGTAAAATAACATGGCTTATTTCACAAATAATTGCATTGATCAAAGTTTTTAAACTTCACAGCTCCGATCAGTCAGGCAGCTTGCCTGACTTCCATTATTAGATCAGCAGAAATATCCCTCCATTAAATATTGGAAAGGAACAAACCTTAGCCTCTATCACTAACTGTACCCCTGCCACTGACTCCATCCCATTGCCTGGTAATAAAGTAATACAGCAATTTGGAAGTACCAAGAGCTCTCAATATACTCCTTTATCAGAATTGTGCTTACATCTATTTCCATTGCTCCACTCACCTGTTGATGCTCACCTGCTGATAAAACACACCCATGCCTTTGTTTCTGGACTTAATTATTAGAAGAACTGAAAATACTATTATTTGCCAATGATTTTGGCCAATGCTAATCCAGTTTGAGCTGTATATTACGACAGGATGGTATGGATAATCAATCCACAATAGTCAATTCTGATATACTTTGTGTTTTACTAATAAAAATAGTGTTTCATACCCAGTGAAAATACCTACAGACAGTGAGGGTGTGCTGAAAACAAAATGACAATTTGGTGACAATAATAACCAAGTACAATGGAAAATGTTCTGTCACCTGCAAAGCCTGAAATCTTAGTTGCAAAACCAGGTAATAATGTTGATGGGTAATGTCATAAATTCTGCCTGTAGTATCATTTCACAAGTTGAATTAACATGATAGTCAAATCTTTTTTTTAACCAGAGTATTACATTTCTAAAATGATTCAAACACAAGGGCTCTATATTTTTGTTCATGTCTTTCAATGACATCTGGTTTATAAACATACATCTTGAAGACCATTTTGAGCACAAAAAAAAAGTATATAAAAGTTGAAATGAGTACAGTACAGAAGCTCATTGGTCCAATATGCCCACACAGGCTCTCCACCAGAGCAACATGATGGTGAATACTTGAACATAAATACATTTTAACATTACACTATGACTGAAACAAATATATTAATTTAACTCCAATTCTGTGCATCCATTTTATCTTTAACAAACGTGCCGATGAGGTTCTTCGCTATAGGTTTTAGTCTCTTTTAGTTTTAAATACATACAATATCCAACATGGAACACTTTAACAAAGCTATACAATAGAATGTCAATAATCTGAACAATTACCATCCCACCTTTCCTATTGAACAGAAACGAGAAACAACTAATACAATTGTTATCATTAACATTTTAAGGGGCAAATAAATTTCAAATTGATACAACTTACATTTTGAACCCCTCGGGTAACTCTTATACTTTTCTTGCTTTAATAGAAATGACTCAGCACAGAATGGTCCTCAGTCACTCTTCTCAACGGTATCATAAACTTAGACTTGTTCATCTTCGTCAGCCAGGATTTCTCGTACTGCATGAACTTGGCAGCTTTCTGGATCTTCTCCCCCAGAACTCAGGAACTCAGTCTCGCCATCAGGCTCTCTAGAAATCCAGCCAGACTCTTTGTCACTTTCCTGAAATTCTATATCATGGTCTGTATGTGAATCTAAGTCGATAGGCTCATCAGAATTCGTTGCATCTATGCAGTTAATGCACAGACCTAAAGATGTGGCACCATCTTGTGCAGGTTTGGTTGCAATGCCAGTGAATGGCTTCTTGCAAACTTTGCAAGTAATGATGTCTCTAGATCTGTGGACCTGGGAAAAGTTCAAACAATGCAATGACATGAATGAAACGAGAAGGAAACACAAAATATTATTAGGAACAAATAGAATTCATTGCTCTTGATGATCAGAGCTTTAGACACATTGTAAATGTAGAATAAAATGATGAATTTAAGAAAAAGTGAAAGCAAGTCCTGTTGCAATGCTGGCAAACAGTACCAATTAACATCAAGACTCAGTACTTCAAGTTCATTTGCACCTCTGCTAAATCATAAAGATTCACTTTTTACAATAGAAAGAGACACAACTATGATACTAAGGCAAGATGCTCAAAGATTCAGGCAAAATAGATATAAAAGTTTTAGAAATTCCTTTAAATCATAAATGGTCTGTGATTTAATGGATGTTTAATGTTAAGTAAAGCTACTTGTAGACATATTAAGGGGAAAGGTGAATATCATAAAGGAAACCACCAAAACAGATCATGAGGCAGAAAAAGAATTCCACATCACATTTGACGTTATCCAAGAGATAATGCCAATATGGACCAGATGATATTTCTGCCACATCCCCATTATTATTTACATTATTGTCCAACAGGTGCTTTTTCTCGCTTCAGAAAATATAGCACAAGCAGGATATTGAGTTCCTGTCTACTGCAACAACAAAAAATAAATAAACTTTAGTAATCTGCAAGACCTTACACTCAGGTGGTGGTTGCGGAGATGCTCAAGTCGTGTGAATCGTTTGTCACAGGAATTGCAATAATATGGTCTCTCTCCTGTATGTGATCGTAGATGTCGCTTCAAGTCAGATTTCCTCTTCACAGTATGTGTACAGAAAGGGCACTTGAATCTCACCTTTCGTAATACATTGCAGTCTCCTTAGAAAGAAATTCAGACTTAGTGTGATCTTTAACCAAATTGAAAATATCCGTAGCTGTAAATCTGCATATGACCACGGCAAATAATGCAAATAGAAACACGAATCATAACAACAGAACATTACTGATAAATATAACATGGTTGAAAATTGACAGATGCTGAAATGTCTGACACTGGAAGTTAAATTATCTTAATTATAGTATGTATCAAGTTATTATTTTCCTTCTGTATATATGACATTTTCTTCTTAACCTAAATATGCAAATTTTGAGCAATATTTGCATTTCCTGCTCTTTCTCTTCACAAGGTTTTTTGCTTTCTTGGATAACCCCTGCAAAATGCCTTAGAATGGTTACTAATTGTCCATACAAATGGAAGCAGTTGCAGCAGTCATCAGAAATTTATGAAATGGACAACAGTGACTTCCAAACAAATGAATGGACTTTTAAAGTTACTCCATTCAGCCAGACATGTATGCAGTTGAACAGTATATTAGTGGTTCATGGCCATCAGATTTGTAAGGCAAATGATAAAGCAGAGTTCCATTAAGATAAGATACCCAGACACCACACACTAACAACCTGGCTCGATCTTTGTCATTAAAGGACTGCTATGCCTACCTGCTATTTCTCTTTTCCATTTAGCTGCAACCTCCACAATTTTAGGTATTGATGGATTACAGTCTTCTGTCTTTCGATCTCTATTTTGAGAAGGTTGCTCAATTGAATCACTGAAATCTTGTAGCAGAGGCAGCATATCTATCTGCTGATGCCTGAAAAAACTCACTGGAAGGGCAATTGATTCCAAACCTGGTACTCTCTTCTTATCACTGTATGGAACAACATTTTTGTGTTCAGATGTTCTTGCATTTGCACCTGAAATACACAAGGTACTAGCTTTGTAAACAGCAAGTTCAGAAACATCCATATGCTCTTGATTATTGGCGATAGAAATTGACAACTGGTCTCTGGAAAAGGGAAGGCTTGAAATTGCCTGATGAAAGTTGAAACTTATCCGGGATTGCCCAACAAGACTTCCGAGATTGGAGTTCTTCTGACTACGGCAAGAATTAGTCTCCAGATTCTGGCTGATGGTGTGCAAGGATATTGCTTCGCCACATGTAATCTTGCCATTATTGGAATAATTTAAATATTTCTCTTTTATACTTATGTCCAGT
Organism: Amblyraja radiata; assembly: GCF_010909765.2. Classification (NCBI taxonomy): domain Eukaryota; kingdom Metazoa; phylum Chordata; class Chondrichthyes; order Rajiformes; family Rajidae; genus Amblyraja; species Amblyraja radiata. The sequence goes on along the minus strand of NC_045982.1, from coordinate 16,920,867 downwards.
GATGATTTGATGAAGTTCTTGCAAACACTGAACACATCTGTCATTTGCAGGTAGCTGGCTGCTGACATCACATCAATAACATTTTGGCTTGAGAGTGACAATGTTCCTGAATATATGAAATCCAAAATAATTGCAAATGCATCTGCAGAGAAGACATTGAACGTGGCTACAGTAGGCTGTCCCGCATCCTGGGCACTATGCAGAAGTAACATACGGAAGTAACCACAGCTGGCAAATAAAACATTACGGTGACCCTTGAAGACTCTTCCCTCCACAATGATGCTACAGTCACAAAACATTTCTTGTTTGCGCTGTTCATTTAATTGTTGAAATAAACGGGCTTGGTGTGAGGAGATCTCCATTCTGAGAGCTGCCTGAGGTGACACGAGTCTGTAACGGATATGAAAAATATTATTTTGTTAATATTAGAAGGAAATCCATATCAATAATAGACACCAATACAATGCCCTCCATAATGTTTGGGACAAAGATCCATCATTTATTTATTTGCCTCTGTACTCCACAATTTGAGATTTGTAATAGAAAAAGATCACATGTAGTTAAAGTGCATATTGTCAGATTTTAATAAAGGCCATTTTTATACAGTTTAGTATCACCATGTAGAAATTACAGCAGTGTTTATACATAGCAGCACCCCCCCCCCCCCCCCCCCCCCCCCCCATTTTCAGGGCACCATAATGTTTGGGACACCGCAATGTCATGTAAATGAAAGCAGTCATGTTTAGTATTTTGTAGCATACCCTTTGCATGCAATGACTGCTTGAAGTCTGCAATTCATGGACATCACCAGTTGCTGTGTGTCTTCTCTGGTGATGTTCTGCCAGGCCTGTATTGCAGCCATCTTTAGCTTATGCTTGTTTTGGGGGCTAGTCCCCTTCAGTTTTCTCTACTGCATATAAGGCATGCTCAATTTTGTTCAGATCGGGTGATTGAATTGGTTACTCAAGAATTGACCATTTTTTAGCTTTGAAAAACTCCTTTGTTGCTTAAGATCATTGTCTTACTGTAGAATGAACTGCCGGCCAATGAGTTTTGAGGCATTTGTTTGAACTTGAAAAGATAGGATGTGTCTATACACTTCAGAATTCATTATGCTACTACCATCAGCAGTTGTATCATCAATGAAGATAAGTGAGCCAGTTCCTTCAGCAGCCATACATGCCCAAGCCATAACACCCCCACCTCCGTGTTTCACAGATGAGGTGGTATGCTTTGGATCTTCGGCAGTTCCTTCTCTCCTCCATACTTTGCTCTTGCCATCACCCTGATATAAGTTAATCTTCGTCTCATCTGCCAACTAGACCTTTTTCCAGAACTGTGGTTGCTCTTTAAAGTACTTCTTGGCAAACTGTAACCCGGGCATCCTATTTATGCAGTTAACCAGTGGTTTGCATCTTGCAGTGTAGCTGTATTTCTGTTCATGAAGTCTTCTGCGGACAGTGGTCATTGACAAATACACACCTGACTCCTGAAGAGTGTTCGGGGATATTCCTTTAATATAGAGATAATTCTTCTGTCATCAGCTGTGGAGGTCTTCCTTGGCCTGCCAGTCCCTTTGCAATTAGTAAGCTCACTAGTGCTCTCTTTCTTCTTAATGATGTTCCAAACAGTTGATTTTGGTAAGCCTAAGGTTTGGCTGATGTCTCTAAGTTTTATTTTTGTTTCTCAGTGTCATAACAGCTTCTTTGACTTTCATTGGCAGAACTTATGTCCTCGTGTTGATAAACAGCAATAAAAGTTTCCAAAGGTGATGGAAAGACTGGAGGAAAGACTAGGTGCTGAGAGCGCTTTTATACCTGCATAAAAGAGGCAATTAAATTCACTGCATAAATTATAAATGCCTGTGCAGGCATGTGTCCCAAACATTATGGTGCCCTGAAATGGGGGTGGGGGGGACTATGTATAAACACCGCTGTAATTTCTACATGGTGAAACCAAAATGTATAAAACTACCCTTTAAAATCTGACAATGTGCACTTTAACCACATGTGACTTTTTTAATTACATTTCTCAATTTGTGGAGTACAGAGGCAAATAAATGATGGGTCTTTGTCCCAAACATAATGGAGGGCACTGTATAATGCAAGCGATTCAATCGAGCAGAACTTAAAAGACCTTGTTTGCTTTGCTTTCTGTCATCCTATGGAAGGGGATGACTATCCAGAGGTCACAAAATTAAAATGTGCATGAAAACAACCAAAGGGTAAATTCACTCCAACCCCACATAAGGACCTAAATACTATTATGGAAGCACATTTTACTTTAAGACCAAGCTTTAGTAGGATGCAGCCCTAGATTAAATAAATGAATGGGTTTAAGCTTAGAAAGATGAGAAGTGAATCCACATCTCATGTTTTTTATGTTGCATCGAAAAACTTGTTTATATCTAAGACCCTCAGAAATATTGGCACAGGTGATAGGCCAAATTAGGCTTTGCATTTCCCCGACTCTTCCAGCCCCATAACTCTCCAGGAATATCATCCACTGGCTGCCATGCCTTCAGCTGTCTTGGACATGCCCTGGTATTCTCTCCAAACACCTTACCATCCACTGCTGTAAATGACTGCCGATTCCCACTTTCAACCGGTTCCTTAAACCGTATTTCTCATGGCCAAATCAACCCTTTTTATAATAAAACCATAAAGCAAACTGAAAACACTCAGCAGAGCAGAAACCAAAGACGAACAGTTGACATTTCAAAGACCATTCACAGACCTGCTTGGCGTTTCCAGCACTTTTTGGGTTGTATTTTAAAAAGATTTTCAATCTTTTTAGGTGACGCGCTATTAAGTTTCGTCTGATCTATGAATCGTGTTTTGCCCTGCGATTGTGTGACACTATTCCAGTGCGGGCTGCTGGATGGCTATGTTGTCGCCAACGGAGTGCAAGGATTGGAATGATGGTGATGGGGAAGGAAGGGCGATGATAGAGAAGGATGGTGATGAGGGAGGAAGGCCAGTGTTGGAGAAGGGACCACTTCATGGCGTTCTAAAATTCCAACTTCAGCTCTTGATTCTTGCTGGAAAATGTGCGAATAGTGCTTCGCTGAGTATGAGCAGAAATGGCCTCACACTTCCCTTGATCTCACTCATTAGGAAACATAGAAACATAGAAATTAGGTGCAGGAGTAGGCCATTCGGCCCTTCGAGCCTGCACCGCCATTCAATATGATCATGGCTGATCATCCAACTCAGTATCCCGTACCTACCTTCTCTCCATACCCTCTGATCCCCTTAGCCACAAGGGCCACATCTAACTCCCTCTTAAATATAGCCAATGAACTGGCCTCGACTACCCTCTGTGGCAGGGAGTTCCAGAGATTCACCACTCTCTGTGTGAAAAAAGTTCTTCTCATCTCGGTTTTAAAGGATTTCCCCCTTATCCTTAAGCTGTGACCCCTTGTCCTGGACTTCCCCAACATCGGGAGCAATCTTCATGCATCTAGCCTGTCCAACCCCTTAAGAATTTTGTAAGTTTCTATAAGATCCCCTCTCAATCTCCTAAATTCTAGAGAGTATAAACCAAGTCTATCCAGTCTTTCTTCATAAGACAGTCCTGACATCCCAGGAATCAGTCTGGTGAACCTTCTCTGCACTCCCTCTATGGCAATAATGTCCTTCCTCAGATTTGGAGACCAAAACTGTACGCAATACTCCAGGTGTGGTCTCACCAAGACCCTGTACAACTGCAGTAGAACCTCCCTGCTCCTATACTCAAATCCTTTTGCTATGAAAGCTAACATACCATTCGCTTTCTTCACTGCCTGCTGCACCTGCATGCCCACTTTCAATGACTGGTGTACCATGACACCCAGGTCTCGCTGCATCTCCCCTTTTCCTAGTCGGCCACCATTTAGATAATAGCCTGCTTTCCTATTTTTGCCACCAAAATGGATAACCTCACATTTATCCACATTATACTGCATCTGCCAAACATTTGCCCACTCACCCAGCCTATCCAAGTCACCTTGCAGTCTCCTAGCATCCTCCTCACAGCTAACACTGCCCCCCAGCTTAGTGTCATCCGCAAACTTGGAGATATTGCCTTCAATTCCCTCATCCAGATCATTAATATATATTGTAAATAGCTGGGGTCCCAGCACTGAGCCTTGCGGTACCCCACTAGTCACTGCCTGCCATTGTGAAAAGGACCCGTTTACTCCTACTCTTTGCTTCCTGTTTGCCAGCCAGTTCTCTATCCACATCAATACTGAACCCCCAATGCCGTGTGCTTTAAGTTTGTAAACTAATCTCTTATGTGGGACCTTGTTGAAAGCCTTCTGGAAGTCCAGATACACCACATCCACTGGTTCTCCCCTATCCACGCTACTAGTTACATCCTCGAAAAATTCTATAAGATTCGTCAGACATGATTTACCTTTTGTAAATCCATGCTGACTTTGTCCAATGATTTCACCACTTTCCAAATGTGCTGCTATCCCATCTTTAATAACTGACTCTAGCAGTTTCCCCACTACCGATGTTAGACTAACTGGTCTGTAATTCCCCGTTTTCTCTCTCCCTCCCTTCTTAAAAGGTGGGGTTACGTTTGCTACCCGCCAATCCTCAGGAACTACTCCAGAATCTAAAGAGTTTTGAAAGATTATTACTAATGCATCCACTATTTCTGGAGCTACTTCCTTAAGTACTCTGGGATGCAGCCTATCTGGCCCTGGGGATTTATCGGCCTTTAATCCATTTAATTTACCCAACACCACTTCCCGGCTAACCTGGATTTCACTCAATTCCTCCAACTCCTTTGACCCGCGGTCCCCTGCTATTTCCAGCAGATTATTTATGTCTTCCTTAGTGAAGACGGAACCAAAGTAGTTATTCAATTGGTCCGCCATATCCTTGTTCCCTATGATCAACTCACCTGTTTCTGACTGCAAGGGACCTACATTTGTTTTAACTAATCTCTTTCTTTTCACATATCTATAAAAACTTTGCAGTCAGTTTTTATGTTCCCTGCCAGTTTTCTTTCATAATCTATTTTTCCTTTCCTAATTAAGCCCTTTGTCCTCCTCTGCTGGTCTCTGAATTTCTCCCAGTCCTCCGGTATGCTGCTTGTTCTGGCTAATTTGTACGCATCATCCTTCGCTTTGATACTATCCCTGATTTCCCTTGTTATCCACGGATGCACTACCTTCCCTGATTTATTCTTTTGCCAAACTGGGATGAACAGTTTTTGTAGTTCATCCATGCAGTCTTTAAATGTCTTCCATTGCATATCCACCGTCAACCCTTTTAGAATTAATTGCCAGTCAATCTTGGCCAATTCACGTTTCATACCCTCAAAGTTACCTTTCTTTAAGTTCAGAACCATTGTTTCTGAATTAACAATGTCACTCTCCATCCTAATGAAGAACTCAACCATATTATGGTCACTCTTGCCCAAGGGGGCAAGTACAACAAGACTGCTAACTAACCCTTCCTCATTACTCAATACCCAGTCTAAAATAGCCTGCTCTCTCGTTGGTTCCTCTACATGTTGATTTAGATAACTATCCCGCATACATTCCAAAAAATCCTCTTCCTCAGCACCCCAGCTAATTTGATTCACCCAATCTATATGTAGATTGAAGTCACCCATTATAACGGTTTTGCCTTTGTCGCACGCATTTCTAATTTCCTGTTTGATACCATCTCCAACTTCACTACTACTGTTAGGTGGCCTGTACACAACACCCACCAGCGTTTTCTGCCCCTTTCGCAGCTCTACCCATACCGATTCCACATCCTGCAAACTAATGTCCTTCCTTTCCATTGCGTTAATCTCCTCTCTAATCAGCAACGCTACCCCACCACCTTTTCCTTTCTCTCTATCCCTCCTGAATATTGAATATCCCTGGATGTTCAGCTCCCAGCCTTGGTCACCCTGGAGCCATGTCTCCGTGATCCCAACTATATCATAGTCATTAATAGCTATCTGCACATTCAACTCATCCACCTTATTACGAATGCTCCTTGCATTGAGACACAAAGCCTTCAAGCTTGTTTTTACAACACTCTTACCCCTTATACAATTTTGTTGAAAAGTGGCCCTTTTTGATTTTTGCCCTGGATTTTCCGGCCTGCCACTTTTACTTTTCACCTTGCTACCTATTGCTTCTACCCTCATTTTACACCCCTCTGTCTCTACACTCACACATTTAAGAAACCCTTTCCCTTTAACTCCATCCTCCACTAGCCAATTCGACACCCCACCCCCCTTATTCAGTTTAAAACCACCCATGTAGCAGTGGTGTAGCAGGAGCAGTCCAACTGAGGGAATTAAAGTCATAACATTGAAGGTAGAATTTGTAGACAAGTTTACTCTTTGTAAATAAACATGTAAAGGTTTCCCCAGCACGCAGACAACAATTGCAGTGCGCGTTTGCGACCAGATGGGAGGATGTGCGGAGCTGTGTTTGACCTGCGTGAGCTGAGTGCACACCTGCCTGTGAAGCAAGGTAGGAATTTCCAAGATCCAATCCAGGGTGTGAATGACTCTTGATTCCAACTGGCCGGGTCAATGGTTAAACAGAGCGGTGGCGGCGGCAACGGCAACAGTGAAGAACGCCCAAGTTCACCCGCCCGCGTCCGACACCCGCGCGGACCACAGCGCACGTGACCAGCGGAGCGTGGGCGGACCAACCGCCCGCGCACGAGAGACCAGCGCCGCGCGCAGCAGCCCGGGTGGAGCGCAGCATCGGTGGGCGGGCGGCCAGTGCAGGGGCTGCATTATCTGCGGGAGGGGCGGGCGGGCGGCCAATGCAGGGGCTGCATTATCTGCGAGAGGGGTGGGCGGCAGCGGGTCTCTGCCCTTCGGCCTTTCATCGGCTTGTTGCTATTACCTCCACCTCGGGCTCTCATTCAAGCGGAGCAGAAAACCCCTTACCCGGGACAGACGACGCTTTCCACCCAGTCCGACCCGGACGTACCTTTAACGCCTGCATGTACACCCGGTGGCGCTGAAGAGGCGGAGTGCGACAGATGGCGCGATTTTTATCCAGAGAACCGCGCTTTGACTGCTCTCCGACTTCCTGGTTTTTACTCGGGTATTTTGGAAAATCAGGCAACGTCTGTCGCGGACCGTCCCTCGGGTCGCCTTCCATGGCAGCAGGGGCGTCGCTCCTTCCGTGTACATAATAGGTGCAGGAAGGAACTGCAGATGCTGGTTTACACCGAAGATTAGCAATGTTACAAAATTTTGAAATTTTAAAATCAAGTCTGCAATTTATCCCATCAGATAAAGCACAAAAAGAAGTTTAATTTGACACCTAATTCACTTTCATATCTTCAGTATTAATAAAGTTATGGCCATTTTCATACTCGGAAATTAACATCTTGTTCTCCCTATAGGGAGGGTTCACGGCAGTCGGGTCACGACCCATGACCCGTACTGTTGCCACGCTACTCCAAATGGATTACACGCGATGAACTGCAGGTAGGCACATACCATTGTTTCCAGCGTAGCGGGCCCGTTAAAACACGCTGAAAGTCAATTTTTGCGCTGTAAATAATTATGGAAATCGGGATAAGCGTGTGAGACATTTAGCCTACTTCAGAATTCCAAAAGTGAGGAGAAATAACGGTAGATAGAAACGAGAGCTGAAGGGATGACAACAGCCAGAGTGCTTGGCGAACATTGGCCGTTTGCTCACTGCATTTCGTCAACAGTAAGGCATTATTTGTGTTTTTTCTTGATTCCTTTGGCATCTAAAAAGTTTCAGAAGTGATAAATCTGGCTGTAATTTTTTTTAATCGCCCATGGTTCTCGTGGGTTTTTACATACAAAATGAAAACGCATCTGAAGAAAAATTTACAGCCAGATTTATCACCTGAGAATTTTTAGATACCAAAGGAATCAAGAAAAAGCACAAATAATGCCTTACTTGATGAAATGCAGTGAGCAAACGCGATAATTCCCAATATTTTCAATGTTTACCAAGCACTTTAGCTGCTGTTATCCCTTCAGTTCTCGCTTCTCTAAACCTTCATTTCGCTTCACATTTGGAATTCTGAAGTTGGGTACATGTCTCTCACACTTACCCCGACTCCACGATTTTTTTCAGCGCAAAAAATCAACATTTTGGCGGTTTTTAACAGGTAGGAAAGTACGCGTTTCTAGCATTAATAACATATACCGGAAGTGACGGATGTCTTCCAGTTGGATTTAGCGGCTCCGTGCGTCGAGCCCTATGACCCAGTGACCTTTCGTGCAATCACCCTATTGATTTTCCATTAACTTAACACAAAAGCTGTGATCGAGGACAGTCTAAAGCCCATAACTTTATTAAAAATTAAGAGAACTGAAATAAATTTTCAGTTATTTTAGATTGAAGCATTCTGAAACAAATATTAAACAATCTTACTTGGAGGACCTGAAATTAAAGCATATAATTAGTTAGTTACCTAATTGTAGCTAATTCCAAAATTCAATTACTAGATCTAAACATCTATCCATTTCTTAAGGAAAGATTAACATTTTTAAATAGCCTAAGTGTCCAAAGAACATTCACACAAGAATTCACGATAAAACATGATTTTTAAATCTCATTGTCATTAATTTATAGGCCAAATGGAAGGGATTTAGTGTTCAATTGCTGTAAATTAATGGCCATTTAAATCAGCTTGCCAGTGGGATTATGTGGAACGCGCTGGTTTGAACGCTGTCATTGCGGTGAATTTGTACCCCATATCGGCATGAAAGATACTGTGGGATTGAATGAGCCCCCAAGTCAGCTACTCGCAATATAAAATGTTGTATAAAGGGATCTGAAGAAGCCCTTTTTAATGTAAAAATAAACAACCTACCTTGCCTTGTCCCCTACATGAGATCCGTCCCGTTGTCGGGGTTCGCGGCTTTAGAGGATGATTTTTAATCTACTATAACAATTTAGTTTAAAAATACCTGCAGCGAACGAATTTCGCAGCGATTTTTCGTCAGCAACTAAGTAGGCTGAACAACATCGATTTCAACAGCCTAGAGAAAATCGCGTTTTAAACCCGCCCCCCTCTCAAAGGCACCAAAGTCGCTCACATGGGCAGCGGCAGAACTGCAGCACTGCTGAAGGTAAGTTTTGCAACATACCTACATAATAGGTGCAGGAAGGAACTGCAGATGCTGGTTTATACCGAAGATAGACACAAAATGCCGGAGTAACTAAGCGGGACAGAGAACATAAATGGGGATAAGGAATGTCACCCATTCCTTTTCACCAGAGACGCTGCTGGTCCCGCTGTGTTACTCCAGCATGTTGTGTAATAGGTGCCCCCGTCATGTTTGCAGATTAATGCAGCCTGAACGTTTAGAAAGGCATTGAAAATAAAGAATCGTGAACCTTGGATAGACTCCAGCAGTTTGTGTCTACCGGCAATCATGTTCTTGATTAGAAAACATTCAGCAGGACAATGACAATCAAAAGAAACATACAAAACAATTTACGCTATTGATATATTCGAGGGCTTCATTTTTAGAATTTAGATTTTATCTCTTGATTAAGAAATCCTTAAGGGCCTGTCCCACTTAGGCGAGTGCAGGAGACTATGCGCACGTCTCATGATCACCATATGTTCGCTGGTGGTCTCTTTCATGGTCGTGAGGAGTTCCCGCATTCTGGGAACTAGTTGCGGCTTCAGTATGGTCGCTGCAAATTTTTCAACATGGAGAAAATCGATAATTCTGTAGTAGGTGCAGTTGTAGTGGGGACATCATGTACTTATGGGTAGTCGTAGGTAGTTTTAGTTAATTGCCTTTGCTGACCGGGCATTTTCATTGGCTCATTGGGGGGAAAAAAACGTAAGCACGATTTTCAGAACCAAGGATAACCGACCGGTAATGTTAAATGCCTGCCAAACTTCACAGCTGTGTATCTCTGTGTATCTTATTAAAAGTTGGCTGGCTTCTGAAATGTGTCTCCACTCCTTCTCCCTCCTTTTCCCCCCTCTTTTAAAGGACTTACCGTACACTGTGCTAGCCGTCTTAACCTTCCTATTCATCGCTGTGTGTGTGTCTGTATCACCTTGGCTTTGCACCGTGTGAATTTCAGACAGCGCTCCCCCGCTTTTCCTGGCACCCGCCTTTGCTGTGTGTGTGCGTGCGTGTGTTTGTGTTCCACTCTGACACTCGCCGTTCCAGTTCCCGGTTTTTCAGCGAGTGCCGCAATACTTGACAGTCGGCAGCAGTCCACTGAAAAATCGCCCAAGTGGGACAGGCACTTTAAATTCTGACTGCTGCCGGGGAGGGAAGTAGCTCGGGTGACAAAGAGGTACCTCTGCAATTGTATAGGGCCTTAGTGAGACCACACCTGGAGTATTGTGTGCAGTTTTGGTCCCCTAATTTGAGGAAGGACATTATTGCTATTGAGGGAGTGCAGCGTAAATTTGCAAGGTTAATTCCCAGGATGCAGGACTGTCATATGCTGAGAGAATGGCGCGGCTGGGCTTGTATACTCTGGACTTTAAAAGGATGAGAGGATATCTTATTGAAACATATAAGATTATTAAGGGTTTGGACATGCTAGAGGCAGGAAACATGTTTCCCCACATGTTCCCGATGTTGGGGGAGTCCCAGAACCAGGGGCCACTGTTTAGGAATAAGGGGTAAGCCATTTAGAACAGAGATGAGGAAACACTTTTTCACACAGAGAGTTGTGAGTCTGTGGAGGCGTGGTGGTGGTGGTGGAGGCTGGTTCTCTGGATAATTTCAAGAGAGCTAGATAGGGCTCTTAAAGATAGCGGAGTCAGGGGATATGGGGAGAAGGCAGGAACGGGGTATTGATTGGGGATGATCAGCCATGATCACATTGAATGGCGGTGCTGGCTCGAGGGGTTGACTGGCCTACTCCTGCACCTATTGTCTATTGCCAGGACTGGACAGTGAGGGGACCATCTCAAGAGCAAAGATCATAGAGCGGAGCGGGTCAGTGGGCGATGGATAACAGGACAGCGGGCAGTGGATCTTACTCCTGTGTCAGTGCGATCAAAGGACCAATTAAGGTTACTCGTGCTGACACAAGAGTAAGCTCCACCGCCCGCTGCCCTGTTATCCATCGCCCGCTGACCCGCTCCGCTCTATGATCTTTGCTCTTCAAAGACACGGACCGGGCAGTGACTGCCATGCAGTCACCCAGCACAGCAAGTGAGGCCATGTCCTGCTCCCGGCAGCAGTCAGAATTTAAGGATTTGCGGCGAGCGGCAGGAGAGAGGTGTTCAGATGGAGAGCACTGCCAGAGGCGAGCGGGCTGGCAGAAGGCACTGAGGTGGCGGCCGGTTGCGCTGTCCGCTCCCGGCGGCCGGTCGCAGCCAACCGAGCTACTTCCCTCCCCGGCCACAATGCGGTGGGTCCGCGCCCAGAGTGCCGCAGCAAGTGAGTGAGTTGCTGGCATGATCCCCAACCCCCTCCTTCTCAACGCTCCTGCCCGTACTGACCCGGGCCAGACTCCCCACACGTTGTGAAAGGAACTCTTCCCCTCAATTTGTCCCTTGAACTAATATTGTCGTTCAATAAGATCACAACTGATTCAACGTCCTGGTGTGCTCCCGTTTTTCCCCACCAACTCTCCACCTGCCATCGCCCTCCACCCCCCACCCATTCAGTCATTCAGAATGGAGGAGATTTGGAAGCCTTGGGCAAATTGAATTGTTACTTTCTTTATTTTTAATTCTTTCTTTTATTGAGCTTGAGAAATTCTATGTCCCGCCAGCCTTTTTTTCAAAATTTAGCAACTCAGGTGCGTCTTCATTGCTGGGAAATACGGTAATCCCATTTTCCAGCATTTGGCCCATATCCCTGTAAATATTTCCTATCCATGTCTAAATGTCTTTTAAACATTGGAATCATGCTCATCGACACTACTTCCTCTGGAAGCTCATACCATATATCCACCACAATAAAAATGTTGACCCTCAGGTACTCTTTAAATCGTTCCCATCTCACTTTTAACCTGTACCCTCCAGTTTTAAATCCACTATTCTGTTAAAAGAAAGTGTGACCTTTACTTTATCCATGCCTCTCGTGACTTTATATATCTCCACAAGATCACCCTTATCTTCCTATGCTCCCAGAGGGAAAAAAGCACCTGTCTATTCAGTCTCTCCATATAACTCAAACCCTCCAGTCTATTGCATTCTTTGGAATCTTTTCTGCACCCTTTCCAGTTTCACGACATCCTTACGACAGATAGGCAACCAGAACTGTACACAATACTCCAAGTGCTGCCTCACCAACATCTTGTACAGCTATACCACAACATATACCACATGTTTTCAAGAGAGAGTTAGATTTAGCTCTTACGGCTAAGGGAATCAAGGGATATGTGGAAAAATCCGGAACGGGGTACTGATTTTAGATGATCAGCCATGATCATATTGAATGGCGGTGCTGGCTCGAAGGCCGACTGCACCTATTTTCTATAACAGCTCGTACTCAGTGCACAGACAGATGAAGGCAAACATGCCAAATACTTTCTGCATTTCTATCCCTATGTCTTGGTTCACACTGCTCCAGGGCCCTGCCATTTGTACCATACAAATCCTGTGCTGGTTTAACTTCCCAAAATCCAACACTCTGCACTTATCAGAGTTAAGTTCCATCTGTCATTCCTTGGTCTACTTTCTCAATTGGTCTAGATTCAGTTATAATCTTAGATAATCTTCTTCACTGTCCACTGCACCACAAATGTGGGTGTCATCTGCAAATCTATTACCCATACCAACTTTATTCTCATCCAAATAGATGACAAACAACAGTGAACCCAATACTGATTTCAGTGTCAGGTAGTTTAGATTCTCAATTTATATACTGCTTCCCTTTTGCTTCCAAAATTCCTAGCTTTAGGTCTGTCAAAATGTTCACTAATACTTCCATATTTTGGGAGGATTTCCTATTTCTCTTATATTCTGCCTTTTTTCCCTCACACGAGTAAATATTTATATAATCTGCTGTCATTGAGAGAATCTTATACACTTTGTACAACTTAAATTGCAACCGAATGATTTTGTGATTATAATAAGAGTAAAAAAATGTTATTTGCCCCACAGGTCACCGAGGTAACGAGGGAAACTACTAAACCAATATATTTTAACTGCATCTTGGGAGCAATTCAGACTATATTCCCAAAAGGATCACAAGAGCAGCAGCCTTGAAAGGACGGAGTAGATTAATAGTTAAACATCACAGCCTCGGTCTTTCATATCCTCGAGTATTTACAGCAATTAGAGCATCTGGCACACTTCAAAAGATTTCTATTTTCTGACCAATGCGAAAGAAAGCCTACATTCATGTTAGATTTCAAATTCCACCCATTAATAATTTGCTTACTGCTGCAAGGAGTTTAGAGTTATGTACAGTTATCCAAATTATTGGCCCCATAGCAGAAGCGTCCACGTCGCGGGGCTGGAAACTGGAAGTATCCCGAGCTAATTCTGCTACCACCATCATCTACTGCAACAAGTGATGGCTCCCACTGATTGTCGCCGGAAGCTTGCGTCCTTTTCAGGACGGACGATGACAGCGAAGTCAACATTTGAAACATGGAAGATGGACACGAAAGAAGAAGATCCAAATTATTCATGAATTAGTGATCTTAAAGAGGACATGTGAGGTCAGGTCAAATTAGCCAAACATGCCAGCCCATTTCTAAGAAATGTCGGAATAAATCTGCAAATCCTTTGCAGAAAATTTCATAATTTACGTCACATTTTTTAATAAGGCAAATTTGGAAAAATAGTTGTGTTTAGAAAGGAAACTTTTTAACTACTAGTGTTTTACTCTTTAAATGGGGCTAACAGAACATCTATATCTTTTGTGGGAGTGAAGATTTAATTACCTTGAGTCCACCGTTGAGTGTTCCGATTATAGTGTATTCCTGGAAAGGGTAAAATCATCTTGCCTGCTGGGCTGATTAGAAAGTTTGTTTTGGAAAATGAGTCAGGAACACTGCTCTTCCACCTGCTATGAATCCCTGCATGAGAAATGGAGAGAAAAGGGTTGTCAATCATTCCAAAAATAACTGTACATGGAAAGCCTGCATGTCAGTGTCTGCAGTTGGTTATGTAGAGATAACTGTAGAGCCAAAAGTCACTTCACTTAAAAAAGAGTTAATAGCTTACTATAGTTTTTTCTTTTTCTCTTTTTCTTTTTCTTTGGCTTGCTTCTTAACTCTTTTTTGAGTTTTTTGTTTCTAAGGGTCTCTCTTGATCACTCTTTCACACACTTATTATCCTATCTAACTCTCTTTACTTTTCTTATTTTTAAAGTTTAAAATATGAAGTGGTACAAGAAATGTATTATGTTATTTTTGGCTTATATTATTGTAATGTACACTACTTCTAATAAATAATTTTTTTTTAAATTAAAAAAAGAGCTAATAGCTTACTATAGTTTTTTTTCTTATTTGAAACAAGTAGGTCAAATGAAGAAAATGACTTTAATGTTGATTCGCTGTCTGTAAAATAAAGCAGCCTAACAATCAGACAGGTTTGTCACTATAGTGCTTAGTTCACCAATTAGATTAGATAAATTCAAATGAGGACAAATGTCAAATACATCATATCCAATAAAGATCAAGATTGTTACATCTTTCCTCCTGCACCTATTTTCTATGTTTCTGGTTACATGGCCATACAATTAAATAATGGGCATTCAGGAACAAAGAGTCAAACTATTTGAGCAAGTGACCAAAGTTACAATTGCTACAATTTTCTTGCAGCAAGCGTGGAAGGAAAAATTGCTTACCAACTCCAATGAGTTTACCTCAATTTTCCATGCTTTGGGATTAGCTGCATCACATCTGAATAATACAACATATCTTAACTATATACAATATGAAAATGCATTTTAATAACTAATAAAGATACATGGCTGCAACATAGCTAACCTTAAGCACGATTGTTTTGTTGATATGGCAATGAGAACAATTAAAGATGCCACATTCTACAACAGTTTTTTAGTCTGACATTTGCAATATAGTTAGTTATTAAATTACCAATTTTGAAATAATCAAAAACTGCCATCTTGTTGGAATGATCATAAAATACTTTACAATTTACTTGCACCTACTGGCACAATGACATCAACAACTCCCAAAAGGTCAAAATCTATGAATTTCAATGCTTAAGCACCAAAATGGATGGTTCATGAAAGTGAAAGATGGAAAAGGGCATGTTCTTCGAAGGAAATAGGATAACAGGTACAGTATTCAGAAGCAACAGGTTCACATAAAGAAAAATGTCCACCAACTCACAATAGCATATCACATCCTGTACATAGCAGAGTTGCAACCAAGATATGTTTGCTCTGCAGCATTAAATGTCATGACAATATTACAACTGAAAACATTATAAATGCCAAATTTAAACATACGATGTGGAATCAGTAGTTGTACAGGCAAGATCGCTAATAATGTCAAATTTTCTAATCAGAGTAGTTAAAAATATAATCCTATTTAAATGCATGTTTCCTTCTGGGAAAATAAATCTTTCTCAACCAATGTAGTCATACAGGATTTTGGCGAGACAGTTTTGCTAGATAGTGGGATAAGGAGTTATTACTGTCGGGAGAAACGGGGCAAAATTGAATAGAACAAATGCTACAAGCTGCACATACAAATATCCTAATGTAGGATGGCAATTAATTCACCACTCCCACATCGCAGAACTACAACAATGGAACAATGCTGCCTGCCAAGTACCCAAGTCAAACATTATAATACATTGTGGCATGTGATCCAAAGGTAGATAACAAAGGGCGTCAAGAATGACTAATACATTTTAAAAAGGAAAATCTAGTCAGGTAAGAATCAGAAGTCTCAAAGTCTAAAGCAGGAAAGCCAATTATTATTTCATCCGGTACGCTTTGACGAATCTGGAATCATAGTCATAAATTCTATTACTTCTCCAGGTAAAATGGCTGGCATGGGTGGTTCAGGAAAACAAATCCTATCTTTTTATGCATTTAAAAATATTTCAACTAGTTTACAATAATAATTTTGCAATAGTAACATTCGATCCCACCAACAACTCTGCTATAAAGGATTATGCCTCTGCATTAATTGTGCACTTGTAACTTGTAGGCTTGCACAAGTTTGATAATTACTTTATTTTTGAATGAGAGCCCATTTTTAAGAGGTTAACATACTCCCAGTTTGACCTGGTCACCCCTATTGAAATCTCCAAACTCATCAGCTCTTCCAAACCCACCACCTGCTCCCTCGACCCTCTCCCCACTCCCCTGTTGAAGTCCTGCCTCCCCGTTCTCTGCCCCTACCTCACTAATCTCTTCAACTCCTCATTGTCCCAAGGAATTGTCCCCTCCGCTTTCAAAACTGCTGCCGTTACACCAATCCTAAAGAAACCTGGTCTTGATCCCTCCTCTCTCATTAACTACCGCCCAATCTCAAACCTCCCCTTCCTTTCAAAAACCCTGGAGCGTATCGTTGCGTCGCAACTTCATTCCCACCTCCTTGCGTATAACCTACTTGAACCCCTCCAATCTGGCTTTCGCCCCCTCCATAGCACAGAAACTGCTCTCCTCAAAGTCCTCAACGACCTCCTCACCTCTGCTGACACTGGTTCCCTCAACATCCTCATCCTCCTCGACCTGAGCGCAGCCTTCGATACAGTGAACCATAACATCCTGCTCACCAGACTCAAGGACCTCGGCATTGAAGGCTCTGCACTCAGCTGGCTCCGTTCCTACCTTTCCAACAGATCCCGCTTCATCTCTCTCCACAACCACACCTCTGCTACAGCCGCAGTCACTCAAGGCGTTCCCCAAGGCTCCGTACTCGGCCCCCTCCTCTTCATCATCTACATCCTCCCCCTTGGTCAGATACTCCGCCACTTCAATCTGGACTTCCACTGTTACGCTGATGACACCCAGATTTACGTTGGCACCAAATCCCCCCACAACCCCCCCCCTCTCCCATATCAACTCCTGTTTGTCAGCTATAAAAACCTGGATGCAACATAATTTCCTCAAACTCAACAGCGATAAGACAGAATTCCTCCTCATAGGCTCCAAAGCCACACTCAGCAAAATCAATAACCCCACTCTCACCATCGACGGCACCACTGTCTCCCCATCTCCCCAGGCCCGCAACCTTGGCGTGATCTTTGATTCCACCCTCTCCCTTGAGCCTCACATCCGCCATGTCATTAAAACCTCCTTCTTTCATCTCCGCAACATCGCCAAACTCAGACCCTCTCTCACTCCGCCTGCTGCTGAAAGACTCATCCATGCCTTCATCTCCTCCCGACTGGACTATTGCAACTCACTTCTCCTTGGCATCAGCTCCACCTACATCAACCGACTCCAACTGGTCCAGAACGCAGCCGCCCGACTCATCACCCACACCAAATCCTGGCATCACATCACTCCAGTCCTCAAAAAACTTCACTGGCTTCCCATCTCCCACCGGATCACCTACAAAATCCTGGTCCTCACCTACAAAGCCCTCCACCATCTGGCCCCCACATATCTCATTGACCTCCTCTCCCCCTACCAACCCTCACGGTCCCTCAGATCCACGTCAGCCGGTCTCCTCTCCATCCACAAGTCCAACCTCCGCAGTTTTGGGGACAGAGCCTTCTCCAGGGCAGCTCCCAGGCTCTGGAACTCCCTCCCCCAACTGATCCGCAATTCCGTGTCCCTCCCCATCTTCCAGTCCCGCCTCAAGACCCATCTCTTCACCTCTGCCTATCCTTAGCCCCACGTCCCCGTCCCTTTTCATCTGTGCATTAATTGCCTCATGCTGTGTTTTGTATTGAATTCTGTCTTTACTTTGTGTACTAGTCATGTCTCTACTATTTATTTCATTCCCCTTACATGTTTTTCCTATACATGCTCAATTTTTGTAAGGTGTCCTTGAGACTCTTGAAAGGCGCCCATAAATAAAATGTATTATTATTATTATTATACGCCATAAAACAGTATCCAAACAGGATTTGTCATTTTATATCTGAATTTTACGGCATCATCCAATTGGATTGGAGGTGCTTGAATTGTGGAACAGTGGTTGTGTTATTTTGTAGTACTGATAATAACAATTGAAACATTGTTTAATTCCATTTTGTATTTCTATTCCTTTAGCACAACAAAAGGTCCAAAGGTATAATTTGACACCAAGTCACTAAAGGGGATACATTTGGTTGGAAAGATAAGACAAGCAGAATGATTTAAGGTTGGAAATCTAGAAATTAGGACTTTGGAAGCACTGGTGGTACGATGGCCATTAATGTTTCAATAACACCATTTGGGAATCAAACAGCTAAAAGTGGAGGTAGAAAGATTTCTCATTGGCTGAAGAAGTTTATAAAAATTATAAGTTAAGGCCATGTAAGGATTTGGAAACAAATGAGATTTTTTTTTAAACAAGACATTGCTTTGCAAGGAGCCATCATTGATAACAAGTACACAGGGTTAGGGTTATGCCCACCTTATTTACAATATTCAACCTCATATCTCACTAATATTATGGTGTATACAAAACAAAATAATCTACTTTTATGGATTTCACTGCAAGGGATTTATTGATAACCAAGTATTTTTAAATTGTTGCATTTTTCTGCTAACTGGGGTTCAAGAGTTGAAATTACAATTGAACCATAATCTTATTAAACAGCAGTCAAGACCTACTCCTGTTCCTTATTCATACGCATCTCATTCTACCCTCCTCATAATTTATTCCCTGTCCTCAACCATTTGGAAAAAAGTCAGCTAATTGTTACATCTATGTTAATCGCAGTTACTGCAGAATATTATGCAGCAGTCTGCATTTGAAACTGAAAACATTCTGGAAAATTTATTGGAAAATTGAAGCTGGTTGAAGCTAAGAGGAACAATTTTACAAAGCTTAAAGCTTAATGAAAAAAATAAATTTAGAAAGCTTTCAAGTTGAATTGGATCATAGCATGAAATGTATGCTTTTCATCATCAAACATGGAACTACATCTTGGTTCATTACTGGTAAAGGTTCCTTTACTTTACACCAGCATGAGAATGAATTTGTCTCCAGATTCTTCCATTTTTATTGATTGCTAGTAATTGATCTACCATCATATCTGTGCTACACTAATAATATTACTGTACCCCTTAGCTATAGATCAAAAAGTCCTTTTCATCAATAAACAAAAGTTTTTATTGACTGTCCAATATTAGAGTGGACAATTTATTTGGTTGCTTATGTTCGTGGTTTTTGATTAGCTCACTAATGCAATAACATAACTTCTCATATCATCTACATCCAAATATAATTGCATAATAATGATTCGTGATTTATTGGACATGCATTCACATTTATTCCCAATTGGAGTGAGATGAGATACATTTCTATTACTCTAGGCTGGATTTAATATACAGATACCCAAATTAAAAAGATATCCAAATTAACAACTTGCTCATTTGATCTATTTTACTGTCAACTTTTAACAGATCAAAAGAAGGGCCTGATAAGCTTCTTGAATCACTTTTGACATCCAAACTCCAAATCCTAAATTGGTTCCAGTGTTGGTTATATCATGGCCCTCGGGTTTGGAATTCTATCCTTGAGCCTACCTCTTTCCTTAAACAAAAAAAGAGCTCTGTTCACATATTTGGTTATTTGAACAATCACCTTCTGCAACCTGCTGTCAAATTTTATTTGTTAATATTACCTTGAAACCTATGATAATTTTTTGGTACATCAGAGACCTTATCTGTACGATTTGGTCTTCTGAGTAAGTTTATGCAGATAGATGACAAATAATAATAAAAACATCACAAAATGGCTTTCATCATATGATCCAGAGGGAGGGGTATATTTGAACCCAATAGCAATGGGATAAGGAAAACAAATATACAACCATAATTTTGTTCATATTTTGGAGATTAGTGCAGCATGATTCTGGCCTTAAGCTTAAAAGATTCTCTCATACAAGTCAAAGAACATTAGACTCATTACAACTGAGAAACAAACTTTATAACATGCACACATACATTAAAATCACATCCAATCAGTAATTATTAAAAAGATACGTTTTAAAATGGTGCCAGAATTAATGGCAAACATCTGACACCAAGGGAATGATGCATCAAGACACAGGGATAACGTTTCCGCCCCATTATTATGTGGACAATACAAACAGTGACAGGTTAGTGATTTAGGGCTATCAAACAGTAATACAGTCTGCGGTTAGAGCAACAATGGTGAGGTTTCCTTTTAGACAACCAGTCTGGTCTTCTACTTGTTCCCTTTGAGAGGTCGAATGTGAATCAAAAATAATTATTGCAGTTATGACAGATCAGAACAGTATTTTATATTGGACAAGTTTCAGTTTCTTTCCAAGTTCATTTAAAATACTATTTTCTAGCCCTTTAATTTTACCTTTCAAAGTGAAGCATAGGGTTCATCAAACTCTCATTATTACAGCAGTTCTTGGAAGGAAAGGTAACTATTTTATCCACGTACAATAAAAAGAAAGACAAGACAAACAGAAAAAGACAATAATGTGAATGGTTACAATTATAAATATATAGTCAAGTGCTGGAGAACTTTCTTCAGTTGTTTGGAGTCCACCCTGCCTCCCTCCATCTGTGTCATATCCTGGTTAAACAAAGTTCAGTTTCACACCCAGGGTTGGGCAAATCCTTGGCTCTGGCTATTGGCCCCAAAACAATAGGCTGGGAGAACAGACTTTTTACTCAACCGATGGAACACCAACACAATGTTCACTATGTACAAGTTAGAAAATATCCAAGTAAAATTCAAAGCTGAAGATTTGGATGCACTAATACCACAATTTTTAGTGCTTTTAAAATAAAACGTTATCCACATATTTATTTACACAACATCGAACAATTGAACAAAGTGATTAGCCTATGACACCAGTCAACCAATGTTTACTTGCCCAGAAAAGGTCAAGTAAAGTAGAATTAGCACAGCCCAATTATATTTGTGGAGATTCTTTTGGAAAAATTGATTCACAAACGGTCAACAAAGACTGAAAGGAAATTGGTTCTGGAGTTTACTTTGGTTGTACCAGCAAGTATTTGGCTCTTTCCATCTTAGAAATTATCCCAGAAAGAGTCTTCCCAGCTTCCCCATTCAGATTGGCAATCATTCCGTAATATTCTTCTGTCCAGTTCACCAACTTCGTATAAGACTCCTTGGGAAAGTATCAATTCATGTTCATATCCCATTTGAAAACCAATAAGGGATCTGTATTGGTGGAGTTTCTTTGGCCTTTAAGTTTCCAACTCTATATAATGGTACGTAACTGCACGTATTCACTGTGATGTTCAGGGAGGAGAATTTGCAATCCATCTGGAAAGGATGGAGTAAAGTGCAGCACTAAATAAATCCTTCACCATCTGTCAAACCTCTCTGGATCTGCTGCTTGTCATCCACATTGTCTCCAGCAGACTCATTCTCTTCACTTGATTCTATATACACAGGCCAGTTAGCATCTTTGTCTTCCTTCTCTTGGGTGTCCAAAACCTGCTCAGTCTGGCTCAGATTAACTGGAGACGTTTCCTCATTCGTTGTCATCACACACGTGCAGCTATCGCAGAGGCCAAATCGCCTTGCACCATGCTGCAGGTTGCTGGTAAATGTTCTCCTGCATCCTTTGCAGACTATTGGTCTGTTAGAACGATGCACCTGAGGAAAGTGGAAGTCAAATAGATGTTTTAATTGAATGGTACACTTTAGCATTTTAAGCTAGAACTAAAATAAGTCAATGATCACCAGTCTTTGAACATTTTTGTTTTATATTTTAAAAAACTATTTATATCTTGATCATCTGCAAACCTGGTTATTTTACTTTTTAATTCCATCATTCAAATTATTCATAAATTTAGTTCAAAGTTAAAGTGTTGTCACCGAATCATTCATCACATTCTGCCGATTAGAGAACCTGCACATTACCCCTCAGTCTCCTGCTGCTCAAATCGATGATTGCTTTCCATTCAACTATCCCCAATGTTTGTTAACAGAATCAAGTTAGGAACTTTATCATATGCTTTCTTGGTTCATTTAAGAAAGAAAAATATCTATAGATATAGATATCCAATATTTTAGGCACCTCTTAAAAACTTCAGAAAGGTATTTCAAACATGACATTCGCTATTCAATTTTATGCTGGATTTTCAATTATCGGAATTTTTTTTTAAGGCCTGGCTACTTTCACATTCATGAATTGTCATGCAAAATATTTTAGAAGACTGCCACCAACTGACACTTTGACTAAAGAATACAGTAGTTTGTTTTCCAGAATTTGTCATCAATAGACAATAGACGAAGGAGTAGGCCATTCGGCCCTTCGAGCCAGCACCGCCATTCAATGGGATCATGGCTGATCATCCCCAATCAGTATCCCGTTCCTGCCTTCTCCCCATATCCCCTGACTCCGCTATCTTTAAGAGCCCTATCTAGCTCTCTCTTGAAAGTATTCAGAGAACCGGTCTCCACCGCCCTCTGAGGCAGAGAATTCCACAGACGCACAACTCTCTGTGAGAGAAGGTGTTTCCTCGTCTCCGTTCGAAATGGCTTACCCCTTATTCATAAACTGTGGCCCCTGGTTCTGGACTCCCCCAACATCGGGAACATGTTTCCTGCCTCTAGCGTGTCCAAACCCTTAACAATCTTATATGTTTCAATAAGAATCCCTCTCATCCTTCTAAACTCCAGAGTGTACAAGCCCAGCCGCTCCATTTTCTCAGCATATGACAGTCCCGCCATCCCGGGAATTAACCTTGTAAACCTACGCTGCACTCTCTCAATAGCAAGAATGTCCTCCTTCAAATAAGGGGACCAAAACTGCACACAATACTCTAGGTGTGTTCTCACTAGGGCCCTGTACAACTGCAGAAGGACCTCTTTGTTCCTTTACTCGACTCCTCTTGTTACAAAGGCCAACATGCCATTCGCTTTCTTCACTGCCTGCTGTACCTGCATGTTTACTTTCATAGACTGATGAACAAGGACCCCCAGATCCCGTTGTATTTCCCCTTTTCCCAACTTGACGCCATTTAGATAGTAATCTGCCTTCCTGTTTTTGATACCAAATTGGATAACCTCACATTTATCCGCCATGCATCTGCCCACTCCCCCAACCTGTCCAAGTCACCCTGCATTCTCATAGCATCCTCCTCACAGTTCACACTGCCACCCAGCTTTATGTCACATAAACCCAGCTTTATGTCATCTGCAAATTTGCTAATGTTACTTTGAATCCCTGCATCCAAATCATTGATGTATATTGTAAATAGCTGCAGTCCCAGCACCGAGCCTTGCTGGACCCCACTAGTCACTGCCTGCCATTCTTTGTTTCCTGTCTGCAAACCAATTTTCTATCCATGTCAGCACTCTACCCCCAATACCATGTGCCCTAATTTTGCCCACTAATCTTCTATGTGGGACCTTATCCTCACAAATTAGAATTTATATTGAAGGGCATTCCCTTCAATTTTCTGTTATTCTTGCTGTTTGATTGCATTTATGTTGTATCACAACTGTGAAAAAAATATTGCATTGCTAACATCATAACTTGAGCTAATTACCTACTGGAATGCAAATCCAAAAGATGCAGAAATGCAATCAGATAAACAGTGCAAGGGCAAGTCTAATAAACAAATACCACAGATCAGTGTCAAAAATGTCTTGCATTAAGAGCTATTGATCCCAGTCCTGGATGTACAAGCAGTCATTGATTAACAGTGTTTGGGGGGGGGGGGGGGGGGGGGGGGGGGGAAGAATAAGGCATCTGAATGTCACAGATGGTAAAGACATGGGTGTGTAACTGCCCCATAATGAAAATAATGATTCAAATTTGTACTATATCAACTTAGTTTACTTCAGTT
This sequence comes from Amblyraja radiata, assembly GCF_010909765.2. NCBI lineage: Eukaryota > Metazoa > Chordata > Chondrichthyes > Rajiformes > Rajidae > Amblyraja > Amblyraja radiata. The sequence continues at coordinate 16,897,023 of NC_045982.1, read as the reverse complement.
GACATAGCAAATTGGCGGTTCCAACTCCCTGGTGTACAATTCCATTGATCACTTCTATCGTGGTCCAAGTATATTAAATTCAGCTGTGTACCCAAACAGCCCCATATCTAACCGTACAACTGTTTTATCCATTGGTGTAGCAAGAAGAACTATTTGTGATCTGGAAGGGTATTCTATCCTTCGCATGCACTATTTTATTCAACAGAAGGCAGACTGAAAAACATCAGTGCAATTAGTAGGTATGTTGCAAAGCGTACCTGAAGCGTCTTTGAAAATCTGCCGTTGCGGGTGTGCGCGATTTTGGCGCCGTTTAGAGGGGGCGGGTTTAAAACGCGATTTTCTCTAGGCTGTTCAAATCGAAAATGTTCAGCCTAGTTAATTATTAACGAAAAATCGCTGGAAGACCCCGTCGCAAAAGCTATTATTAGGTTTAAAGGCCTCGTATAATAGTTATAGTAGTTTAAAAATCAATCTCTAAACCCGCGACCGCCAGCAACCGCAGAGTCTCATAAAGCAAATAGCAGAAGTTAGGTTGTATATTTTTACATTAAAAAGGGCTTCTAAAGATCCCTTTATACAAAATTTAATATTGCGAGTAGCTCAATTTGGGCCCATTATATCGCGCAGTATTTTTCTCGGCATTTGAGGCACAAATCTACCGCAATGTGAACGTTCTAAACCAGCGCGTTCCACAGGGACCCACTGGAAAGCTGATTTAAATGGGCATTTATTTACAGCAATTGAACACTGAATTCCTTCCATTTGGTCTATAAATTAATGTAAATGAGATTTAAAAATCATGTTTTATTGTGAATTATTTGTGAATATTATTTGGACATTTAGGCTATTTAATATGTTAATAATTTATTAAGAAATGGATAGATGTTTAGATCTAGTAATTGAAGTCTGAAATTAGCTACAATTAGGTAACTAACTAATTATATGCTTTAATTTCAGGTCATCCAAGTAAGATTATTTTATATTTGTTTCAGAATGCTTCAATCTATGATAACTGAAAATTTCATTCAGTTCTCTTAATTTTTAAGAAAGTTATGGGCTTTTGACTGTTCACGATCACAACTTTTTTGTTATGTCCATAGAAAATCAATAGGGAACAAGATGCTCATTTCCGAGTATGAAAATGGCCATAACTTTTTAAATACTTGAGATATGAAAGTGAATTAGGTGTCAAATTAAACTTATTTTTATGCTTTATCTGATGGGATAAATTACAGACTTGATTTTTTAAATCTCAAAATTTTGTAACATTGCTACAATTAGACCAGATATAAAATGTTATGCAATTTTGTTGTATAGACAGCAATTTTGTAATGTGCAGTGTTAGCTGTGGATCAAATGGTGAAATCATTACCTTGAGGAATCAAAAGGTGATTTATTATTACTTACATGAAGAGAGAATACCAATGAGAACATTTCTAAATCAAACTACTGGGAGGTACTCAGCAGGATGTGTGTTCTGATGTTTGAATCACTAAAATAATAGCAGGCGGGTCGAACAAGTAGTTAAAAAGGGAATTGGTTGCCCTTTATTATGATGAGGTTAGAGCTTAAGAATAAGGATGTTTTGTTAATTGTACAGGATGTTGGTGAGACCAGCTGAATACTGTGCTTGGTTCTGGTCCCGTAACCTAAAAATTATATAGCAGCATTAGAGGCGGTCCAAAGGAGATTCGCCAGACTAATCCTTACGAATAAGGGGGTTTCCTATCAAGAAAGATGACATGGTTTGAGTTTCTATTCCTTGCAGTTTAGAAGAATAAAAGATGAAATGTTTTTAAGAGGGCTTGACAGGGTAGATGTTGAGATGCATTCACTGGTACAAGAGCCACGAACAAGGGGAAATAGGTGCAAAACAAGGGGCTAGTTGTTAAAAATTGTGGTGCATAGAAAAGTATTCTCTGTGGGCAGTGAATGGTCCTTTATTGTTATGTAACTGTCTAAGATTCAAAGATTACCATGAAGTAGAGCCAGTTAGCCAACACCACTGGGATCCTATAATCCAGTCAGGAGGAAAAACATGTTAAAAAATCGAAGCCATTTAAGACTCAACAAATGAATGATCGACAAATATTGTCTTGAAGATGTTTGCTCACATTGTTCTAAAGAGTAAATGACCTGCATTTTCATACATCAAATGACTCTCTACTTCACTGGAGTCATATTCTAGATATCATCTTTCAGGACTTAAAGGTGTCTCAAAGAATGTTAGAACCAATTAAAACATTCTGAACTGTCCTGATAGTTGTAGAACAGAAAATACAATGTCCATTTTACACATGGCAAGATCCATCAGCAGCAAACCAGATCACATTTTATGTATTATTTTAGCACAAATATAAGCAAGGACATTTTTCCTGCTCTTTCTCAAAGTGCTGACTTAAAATCTTTCACATCCACCCATAATGGCAAACTAAACCTTAGTAAAACATCTCAACCTAATGGGAGCATCTCCAACAATTCAGCAATCCCCAGTGCAAAAGTGGAGCAGCAGCCTAGGTTTTGTATAGAATGGCTCTAAGATATAATTAACATTGTTTAAATTAGTCAGGAAAACAAATGTAGAGACATGCAAATTTCAAAGTACGGGCTCATATTTAACAATCGTTGAGGTGGTTCACTCATGAGTTCTTACTCACACTTAAAGCATGACTTCGAAGATGCTCAAGTCTGGTGAATCTTTTTCCACAGGTCTCACATGGATATGGGCGCTCTCCCGTATGTGAACGCATATGCCGTTTCAGGATTCCTTTCTGCTTCGCTGTGTAGGTGCAAAACGGACACTTGTAGATCTTTTTTGGCACAATTATCCCATTCCCTAAAATTAGAAACCATCAAATGTTATCACATAGAACCCAAATGAAATTGTGGTCAGAAATAAGAGTAAATTGAAAATGGGTATTGTAGGCAAACACCAAGAATAAATTACCCAGAGTTAATTTTCCAACTATCCCATTACCCCATCCTTGAATATAATAGATAAGAATTCAGTACAAGCAACCTTCAAACAGGATCTTACAATTCCATTTAAATATATGTAATCTAAAACATTGGACCCCAGACATTTAACCTGGTGAATATCTAATCCAGTCATTTCAAAACTAGAGTCAACGAGAAGCGATTTGGAAAAAAAAGTTTTGCAAGGATTTCCACACAACGATGGATCGATCAAAAACTTTCCAATAATAATAGGCTGTGAAGAAATCTCTAAATGAATGAAGAAACTGCAAATTAATAACAAGGTTTTAAATTGTAATTATACATATTACATTGTTAGGACAGGGTGAGGGAAGGAGTTTTGTTAAATCTAGTTGTAAACAACAAAACTGAGTTGATACATGTACAACACAGCAATAGAGTTTAAGATCCAAGCAGTAACAGGAAAAAGTACAAAAATAAAACTAACAAGCCACTTCCTTGATTTGTAATTTTTTGTATCCCATGCCCTGGAAGCAGATTGCACCCTAAAACAGTTATCTCAGCATTCAAGTATTTGTGCATTTAATTCTTCATGTTTCTGTTCCAGAATCCCCTTTAAATTATATTTTAATTGTTAATATCTCGCTTTCTTTAGTAATACATCACTTTGCACTTTGAATCACAGTATGTTGAAGCATAGAAGGAAGTCTTTTCTGCATTTTACGTCCTCAATTTGTTGTCCATATAGACACCTATATTTCCAAACTTACCATTAGTTGCAGACTTCAAATTATGCCCAACACATCCCAAATTGAGTTATTGGTACATATATAAAAAATGGGAAATTAGCCTTGCTCCAGAGGAATAGAACAGGGAAATTATATTTCCATTAATTGTAGCTGTATGCGAGAGAATTGAACAATAGCCAGTGTGATATCCACTTTCATAAAGGAAGTCAGTGTAATTACAACATCTGCATGGAGAATCGGAATCTTTCAATAAAGATGAATTTGCTTATGAGGCAGAAAGATAATGAGAAGCAGCTAACAAATTCCTGAAACAAAATTAATAATCAACGATCCTGAGATGGTCCTTCAAGGAGATGAATGATATTCCAAATGGAAAACTCAATAAATGTAGTATATATAAGCAAACCTTCGAGTCATCTTTGACAAGGACCTAAACAGAATACTACTGAACATTAAAGGAAATGGAATTGTGAATCGTAGTAAAATGGATTAATAACTGATTATAAGGGAGGACACAGAAAATAGAATTTAAGGACAGCTTCCCCTAGTACATGGGAGTGATTAACCAAGCCTCCCAGGGTTGCATTACGGACTACCACTGTTCGTTGTATACTTCAATGATTCACATGTAGACCTACATGAAATTAGGGTCAAACCTGCACATTAGATTAAAATGAAAGATAATGCTAAAGAAAAAAAGAAATTGTAAAAGCAAACCAATTGTCCCGTGATGTAATTAAAATGAGTTTTGTTCAGATCGATGGTATATTTAAAATGTTATTAACGTTAAAAAAAAATAACTTAAAACAGCGCCTCCCAGCCGTGCGTGCGCAGTTGGGGGAGAGTTCCCGTGCGCGTCTTTACTGGCATCGCAAAGGGCACCCGACGGGTCCTCAGCCGCGACTGCACAGTTGGGGCCTTTCCAGAATTTTATCGCCATATTTTTTTCACAACAGCAAAATAGGTAAGATTTAAAAAACAGCATTTTACTGCTAGGTCGGGCTCGCTGATGCTGAGGCTGGGGCAGCGGCTGCCGGCTCCGTGGACGGAGAGAGGCCGGAAGGGAAGAGGCCGGACGGGAAGAGGCCGTGTCGATCCGAAGCCTGGGCGCTGAGCCTGGCTCTGAGGCCGATGGTACTGCTGGCTCCGTGCATGCAAAGAGGGAAAGGAGCAGCACCCTCGAGATCCTGGGGAGGTGAAGAGGGAGAGTGGAGGGGATTGAGGGAGAAGAGGAGGGTTGGGTGGGAGAGGGAGGAATGTGGGGGAGGTGAGGAGAGTGGGGGAGGAGGGGGAATAAAGGTAGAGGAGGGGGGAGTGGGGGAGGTGAGGAGGGATAGTGTGGGGAAAAGGGAGAGGTGGGGGATGGAAGGATAGGAGGGCATAGGGAGGGGAGAGGAGTTATGGAGGGAGGGAGTGACTGAGGGTAGGGGAAAGGAGGGGGAGGGAGAGGTGAGGGAGGGATTGGGGAGGGGAGGAGGAGAGGGGAAAGAAGAGGGGGAGGGAGTGCTGGGGATATGGGGAAATGAGCCGCGCATGCGCAGTCGGGGGCTATGCGAGAGTGGTGGAATATTGTGTTGGGGGAACGGGTTGCGTTGGGGGAACAGGTGAGTGGTAGAATATGGGGAACGGGTTGCATTGGGGGACCAGGCCTCCCGTGTGTCCCACTTAGTCTAGTCCTTTGTTAAAAATAACTATACTCTTAATGAGAGAAGGCTTGGTTACAGGGAAGGTCAGAAAGTGTTGGAATGCAAATCCACAAAATGATAAAAGACAACAAGGAGAAATTCCTCTTTGGATTATTGGCAAATTGGATGTTGCAATTCATTTAAAAAATACCAGGAACAATGTAAATTTCCCAGCTACTTCCATATCTTGCATTAAACGCAATTAATTTTAGATCATCAGATAAGATATAGGAACAGAATGAGGCCATTCTGTACATTGAGTATGCTCAACCATTTGATCATGGCTGATCTGTTTTTCGCTCTCAACCATATTCTCCTTCCTTCTCACCGCAACCTTTGATGCCCTTCCTAATCAAGAATCTATCAATCTCCACTTTAAAAATACCCAATGGCTTGGCCACAACAGCCATCTGTGGCAATGAATTCCACAGATTCACCACCCTCTGGCTAAATTAATTCCTCCTCATCCCTCATTTTAAAAGTATGTCCTTGCATTCTGAGGCTGCGCCCCCTGGTACTAGACTCCCACTCGTGGAAACATCCTCTCCACATCCACTCTATCCAAGCTTTTTATTATTTGGTAGGTTTTGCCCCTTATCTTCCAAAGAATATAGTCCCAGAGCCGTCAAACACTCCTCACACTTTAACCCAATCATCCCCAGGATCGTTTTTGTGCATGTCCTCTCCAATGCCAGCACATATTTCCTCAGATATGGGGCCCAAAACTGGTCACAATGTTCTAAATATGGCCTTACCAGCACCTTATAAAGCTTCAACCGTACATCCTTGCTTTTATTTTCTAGTCTTTGAAATTAAGGCAAACATTGCATTTTTCTTTCTTACTACTGGCTCAACCTGCAAATTAACCTTTTGGGAATCCTGCGGCAGCACTCCCATGTCCCTTTGCACTGCCAATTTCCAAATCCTCTCTCCATTTAGAAAATAGTTTACACCTTTATTCCTTCTACTAAAGTGCATGACCGCACACTTTGCTATGCTGCATTCCATGTGTCACTTCTTTACCCACTCTCCCTTTGTCAGCGACGGTCACCTCCTTCTCCCCTTTAGTATGTTTCTTTCACTTTGGGATGAAAAGATCCTGCATTTTCCAAATTACTCCCAGAAACTCCTGCCAGTGCTACTCCACCGTCATTCCTGTTAGGGTCCCCTTCCAATCAACTTCAGCCAGATCCTCCCTCATGTCTCGGCAGTTGCCTTTACTCAACACTAATAAAAGGTTGAATTCTATCATATTATGATCACTGCCTCATATGGGTCCCTTCACCTTAAACGCTCTAATCAAATCTGGCTCATTATACAACACCAAATCCAGAATTGCCTTTTCCCCAGTAGGCTCGACCACGAGCTGCTCTAATAAAACCAGAAATTAGACATTCTACAAATTCCTTCTCTTGGGATCCAGTATCCACCTGATTTTCTCAGTCTACCTGCATATTGAAATCACCCATGACCATTGTAACATTGCCCTTCATACATGCTGATATAATTTGTACTGAACTTCCTCATGACTATTTGGAGGCCTTGGGGATGAATCCTGGGCATACATCACTGGTAATTAATTCAATTGAGGAAAAAAGAGAGAATATTGTGTTTTGTGGCAAGAGACGAGAACGTATAAAAATATTAGGCAGCTAAAATACTGCAGTATTTATAAACACCATACAAATAATGATATAAATATATGAAGGATTTGATAACAATCAGTGGTGAAACACGTGCGTGTGATATTTATGGTAAATCGCATAACTGTACATAATGTGAAGTTAGACAAGTTCATGTGGGAGAAGAAAAGGATGTATTGTCATGATTAGATAAAGAGGGTGGAGGTAGACTGTTAAGCGGCCTTTTCACGGGGCGACTTGACGCAAGAGTTAACCGGAGTTTAACATCGTGGGAACCTCGTGCGATAACAGTACGGCATTCGTGGACCACCGTGGACCACCGTAGCGCTAACGGCAGGTCATCGTGTAACTTGGTCACTCGGGAGAAAATTCAAGAAAGTTTGAATTTCTCCAAGATTGACTTGTACACTTGTGGTTGAGTATTGCAACATTATATGAACGTAGTGGTAAGTGCGATATCCGTAATAACTCTTGCGGGTACCGTGGGAACTCCTGCGAACGGTGAACCCGGAAACTGGACAGAGGGGACAGAAGGTGAGTAAAAATTATCTTCTGTGGGATTGAATTTAAAAAATAAATAAAAATAAAGATTTGCATCCGCATATGGACATCAACTTATTCATGTTATGTTAATGAGATTCAAGAAAATAACTATAATCTTTAAAAGGGACTTTAAAAGGGACTTTACTGAAAGGTTACGCATTTTTATGGTCCGTGAGAAATTTTTCACATGTACTTCTTTGAGAGATACAGGTTGGAGTCCTCGGGTCCAGGGGTCCGGAACGCTACCAATCAATGTTGTACAGTGACCCGTGTAAGGAGTGAACTGCACATGCTGGTTTAAACCGAAGACAGACACAAAAAGCTGGAGTAACTCAGCGAGTCAAGCAGCATCTCTGGAGAAAAAAAGCTGATGTTTCGGGACGAGACACATCTTCAGACTCAATTCCGATTAGGCTGTCTGAAGAAGGGCTCCGATTCGAATCGTCACCTATTCTTTTTCTCCAGAGATGCTGCCTGACCCGCTGATTTACTCCAGCTTTTTATGTTTTTCTTCCCAGATCTGACTTACCTGCTGAGTTACACCAACATTTTGTGTCCTTCTGTGCGTATTAACCAACATTAACCAGCGTCTGCAGTTCCTTTAGACATTACCTAACTTCAGATTTTAGAGATATAGCGCGTGGGAACTCCTGCGAACGGTAAACCCGGAAGCTGGACAGAGGGGACAGAAGGTGAGTAAAACAGGTGGTCTCAATATCGACAAGGGAACATGTGTCCTTCGAGGACGTCCCACCTAATTGTCATTGTTGGATAATCTTTTTAACAGGAACACTTGCAGAGATGGCTCCCATAAAATCTCAAAGAAAGGGGGTAAAGCGTGTCAGAGATGTTTTTGCCATGTTGCGCTATTCAGTTTCTATATTGTTTCAGTTTCTATATCTATATTGTTGCTCTATTCAGTTTCCCAGGGGGGTCGGGACGGGACTGGAGTTGGGAGGGAAAGGTGGGGGAGTCGAGGGAGAGGAGGGGGAGACAGATGGGGGTGTCTTCATTTACTGGCGGCGGGTGTCTGTCACTGAAACAGGCAGGTGAGATTTCACATCCACCTTGTGTGTGCCTCTCTCTCTCTCTCCCTCCCTCTTACACAGGCTGAGAGACTCTGCCTCTGTGAGTGTACATCTCTTTCTCCCCCTCTCCCACACACAGTAAGACCGAGGTACTGTGCTCAGTCCATCTGTGTCTCCCACATACACAGTAAAATATGTCTCCAAATGAGCCAATTCAACCAAGGGAGGATATATATAGTGTGTGAAAAAAAAAGTTACATAATTTGTGTCACGTGTAGTTCACGATGTTCATTCAAGATTTAACGCTAAAGCTCGGGAAACGGACAAGTCACTCGCACAAATAACAGAAATGCCGAGTACCGTGGGAACTCTTTATCTACCCCCGTTATATCGTGCGAGACTCGTGCTGGACCACGACCTCTTCACTCTGGTGACATCTTGCGTCAACTCGCCCCGTGAAAAAGCCCCATTATGGAAAAACACTGGCAAAGGACAGCCTCTTGTGGTGCAAAGCCGTGTGAAATTAGTACTGTTATCATTCGATACAAGGAGATTATGAAGTGATTCGATAATATTGTTTTATATTATGAAGGGTGCATAATGTAGTCAATTTCTCAAAGATATGCACTCAAAAATTCAGCCTTATATCAACAGCACTAACATGTGATAAGTGACACCCATGAATTGCACTTTGCTTCTGGAATTTAAAGTGGAACACAGCACACAATTTACTATATGGAGTGTTCAATACAACTGATTAAGGAATTGCCACTCCTTTTTTGTTTGTAAAGGCAAATCCCCAATCTCTCTGCTCATCCCCATAACCCAAACTTTACTCAAAGTATAATTATTACTATATTTTTAAAGTGTGATTTCTAGCGATAGCTAGGCTGAGAAGATGCAAGATTTAGGGCAAGGAGCAGGGAAACATTAAAATCATAAATGGCTCTGGAATTCATTACCCGGATTAGTAACTGAAGCATTTAAAAATCAGTTAAAAATGTTGCTGAAAGAAAGAGATACTGAAACAAAATGAGAGAATGGGAGAAGAGGAACTGAACTACTGCTCACCAGAGGGTAAACCCCACATCCCACCACAGGCTAATGCTAACCTAGCACTAGCACAGCTGCACTCGGCCATCATTAAGCAGCAGGATGCTCACCCCGACGGTGCCTTCATTGTTGCAGGGGACTTTAACCAGGTCGACCTACGTGCCACACTCCGTAAATTCCACCAGCATGTGCAGTGCCCTACCAGGGGCTCAAACACGTTGGATAAAGTGTACACCAACATCAAGGACGCATACAGAGCTCTCCCCTGCCCATCCCTGGGACAATCCGATCACCTCTCACTGTTTCTGCTGCCTGCATACAGACCCCTCATCCGCAAGACCAAACCTGCAATAAGGACGGTCAAAATATGGCCCGAGGACGCAACCCTACAACTCCAGGACTGCTTTGATCGCACCGACTGGGACCTGTTTGCACAACAGGCTACTAGTGGTACAGAGGTAGACTTGGAGGAGTACACATCCACTGTGCTCTCCTACATCAACTGCTGTGTGGAGACTGTCACAGTGGACAAGCAAATAAAGATGTTCCCAAACCGGAAACCCTGGATGAACAAGGAGGTTCAGGATCTACTAAGGGCACGCAACAACGCCTTTAAATCCAGGGACACTTCTGCTTACAGTGCGGCCAGGGCGAACCTGAACAGAGGCATAAAAAAGGTCAAAGTCATCCACAGGCAAAGGGTGGAAGACCACTTCAATACCGCGGACACCAGAAGCATGTGGCAGGGTGTCAGGGACATCACTGACTACAAGAGCAGCCCCGCCTGCCCCCACGGTGATATCACACTGGCCAACGAACTAAACACCTTCTTTGCCCGGTTCGATACTGGCAACACTACCAGGTGTGAAATAACCCCGGCCATAGCGGAGGGACAGGCCTTAACACTGAGCACTCAGGAGGTACAGTGCGCTCTGCGTAGGATCAATCCACGCAAGGCTGCAGGCCCGGATGGTGTACAGGGAAGAGTATTAAAGGACTGTGCTGGACAGCTGGCGGAGGTATTCACGAGAATCTTCAATCTCTCTCTATCTCTGGCAACGGTCCCCAAGTGCCTGAAAACAGCCACCATAGTGCCGGTGCCGAAAAAGTCCAAAATCACCAACCTCAACGACTACCGGCCGGTTGCCCTGACTCCAATCCCCATGAAGTGCTTCGAAAGGCTGGTCCTCTCCCATATTAAATCCAGCATCCCTGCCTCACTGGACTCCCATCAATTTGCATACAGGGCAAATAGATCGACAGAGGATGCCATCTCTCTGGCCCTTCACACTGTCCTGACTCACCTGGACAGACAGGGCACGTATGTGAGGATGCTCTTCATTGACTATAGCTCTGCATTCAATACGGTCATCCCCACCAAGCTCACCACCAAACTCCACCAGCTAGGCCTCAGCTCACCGATATGCGCTTGGATCCTGAACTTTCTCACGGAGCGACCGCAGGCAGTGAGACTGGGCCCGCACCTGTCCTCCACCATCACCCTGAGCACCGGCACACCACAGGGTTGTGTACTAAGCCCCATGCTCTACTCCCTCTTCACTCACGACTGTGTCCCTGCATTCGACACCAACACCATCGTGAAGTTTGCAGACGACACAACAGTGATTGGGCTGATCACCAACGGTGATGAAACAAAATACAGAGCGGAGGTGCAGAACCTGGCGGACTGGTGCGCCAATAACAACTTGGCACTAAACACCTCCAAGACCAAGGAGCTGATCATTGACTTCAGGAGGTCCCATTCTGGAGAATACGACCCAATCTCCATTTATGGGGAAAGTGTGGAGAGAGTGTCCAGCTTTAAGTTTCTGGGCACTCACATTTCAGAAGACCTCACATGGTCCACAAACACCGCCGCGCTGGTCAAGAAGGCACAGCAACGACTGTTCTTCCTGAGGACATTAAAAAAGACTGGTCTGCCCCAAAAGCTGCTGACAACGTTCTACCGCTGCACCACAGAGAGCATACTAACGTATGGCATCTCTGTGTGGTATCTCAGCTTCACGGAGACGGAGAGGAGAGCTCTTCAGCGCGTCGTCAACAGAGCGCAGAGGATCATCGGGACAGAGCTACCAGCCTTGGAGGGCATCTACCACACGCGGTGCCTCAGGAAGGCCCTCAGCATCCATGAGGACTCATCACACCCCTGCCACGGTCTGTTTCAACTACTTCCCTCCGGCAGACGTTACAAGGCCTTCTACGCCCGAACCTCCAGACTCAGGAACAGTTTCATCCCAAGAGCTATAGCGGCTCTGAACCGGCCCTAATGAGTGCCCCCCCACCCACCCCCTTTGGACAGTCTCCCTCAGATGGTCACGTCAATCAATTCAGCTTGTTTATTTATGTATTGTATTTATTTACCTTTCCTGGACATCAGTGGAGCTGCACACTAAATCTCGTTGCACTGACGTGCAATGACAATAAAAGATATATTATTATTATTATTATTATTGTTCCAAGTTATCCACGTCTGTGTGGTCATTTTAATGTAATGACTAGAGGTTTCTTTGAAACTTTTATTCACACTTTGATTGCCGGGTGCAGCTCCTATTTTGGAGTCAGAGTCATACAGCACGGAAATATTGGCCCAATATGTTGCCCATGGCAATCAACAGGCCCCTTCTACTGCAGTCCCACCTGCCTCCGTTGGCCAAAAGCCCTCTAAATCCTACCCATGTACCTGTCCAAAAATCTTTAAATGTGATATTATACCTGCTTTAACTACACCTTCTTGCCTTTCATTCTATGTACCGACACTTCTCTGTGTGAAAAATTTGCCCCCCAGGTACTTATTAAATCTTTCCATTCTTTAACCTATGTCCTCTGGTTCTAGAATCCCCGACTGCGTAAAAGACTTATTACACACCTCTATAAGATCACCCATCAGCTTCCTGAGTTCCAAGGAATATAGTCCTAGTCTGTACAACCTCTCTACAGTTCAGTTCCTGAAGTCCAGGCAACATCTTCGTAAATTTCCTCTGCCCACTTTCCAGCTTAACAACATCCTTCCTACAGCAGGGTGACCAAAACCAAACACAATGCTCCAGTGCGGTCTCTTCAACATCTCGTACAAATATAACATAACACCCAACTTCTATACTCAATTCCCTGACTATTGCAGGTTAATGTATCAAAGACCTTCTTGACCACCCTATGTACCTGTGATGCTGGTTTAAATCGAAGGTAGACACAAACTGCTGGAGTAACTCAGCGGGACAGGCAGCATCTCTGGAGAGAAAGAATGTGTGATGTTTCGGGTCGAGATGTCAGGGAAGAGCGAGATACATAGATAAGGAAGTCAAGGTGTGAAAATAGGACCCGGGGGGGGGGGGGGGACATGGGGGGGGGGGGTGGGGGGACACGGGGGGGGGGGGGGGGGGACGGGGGGGGGGGGGGGACACACACACCTCTTTGTCCTATTCTCACACCTTACACATCCTTATGCCTACATTCGATTTAAAATTAGCATCTGCCGTTCTTTCCCACACATTTTGTCTGGTCCACTGCGAAATCTCTTCAAGGAATGTCTACTTTGAAGAGGTTCACCCTTCTCTCAGCTAACAATGATCTATTCTACATTTTCCTTGATCTACATTCCCTTTGTCCAATTTTCTCACCTTACACTTCCTTATCTATGTATCTCCCTCTCCCCTGACATCAGTCCGAAGGGTCTCGACCCAAAATGTCACCCATTCCTTCTCTCCAGAGATGTTGCCTGTCCCGCTGAGTTACTCCAGCATTTTGTGTCTACCCTGGAGACTATCTATGATGGACTGAATTACTTTCAACTGTGCAGAAAAAAGTAGGGAGAACCAATGTATGCTTAAATTGGCTAAATGTGACTGGCAATGTCCTCCCAAGAATCTGGAAAGGGCATTACATTTTTCATTTGCAAATTACATGGCTAAATGAACACAAAATTGCAAATGTAAGCTAACTGATGATAGAGTTTAGCAGGAGCATAAATAACATAGAGGGAAGTACAAAGTTGCAAAGAACATTATAGGGTAATTGACCAGGCAACATTGTAGCATGTGGGGGTAGATCTAGCAAGGAAAGCTTGGAGTATTTTCTAAGTAGCAAGAAGCTCAAAATTGTGGATGATCAGAATTTTGTATCCAAGTTCAGTAAACACTTAAGATGTTGTACAACTTTTTTTGAAAAAAGAAAAAGCTTAGAGGAATGTTGTTTTTTATCTCAAAAGGTTTGAAAAGAAAGCTGGAAGTTAGTTTACAGCCGAACAGAATTCTCATCACATCCCATCTGGAATAATATGCAGAGTTTAGAGAGTTAAGGGCCTGTCCCCACTTGGGTTATTTTTTAGGCGACTGCAGGCGACTAGGCTGTCGCCACACGGTCGCCAGGGTGTCACTGGTATGGTCGTGAGTGGTCTCCTCAGTCGCCCAAAGAGTCATAGCGTCATTCTGGTCGCTGCTGGCTTTTCAACATGTTGAAAAACTTTTGGAGAGTCGGTGACAGTGGGTTTGACGCCAATGATTGTAGCTTGACTTCTCCTGACATAGGTGCTGTCATAGTTATCGCCAGGTTAACGTAGGTTGTCACCAGGTTAACGTAGGTTGTCGCCAGGTGCCGACTTCGTTGACGTGCTACGACTATGACAGTCGCCTAAAATTAGCCGAAGTGGACAGGCCCATTAAAAATTTTTGGAATTCACAACTCCTGAGAGCTGCAGATGCACGTTAAGTCGTAGGCATATTCAATACCTTGTTCAATATATTTCCAGACTTTAAGGGAATCAGAGGATACAGTGTTAGGATAGCCTAGTGAACGAGGCACAGACTCGGTCAATTTAATAAAGAGCAGTCTAAGCTTGAGCGGAAGCACAATCTATCCCTGTAATGCTGTCTGTCCTGCTAAGTTACTCCAGCATTTTGTGTCTATTCCTGCTTCTGTTCTTATCTGGGAAAACAGAAACAAACACTGCCCTCCCCCACGCAGTCATTTGTTGATAGGAAGAAATACATCCAGCCTATGGATTGGTATCCACACAACTTTATGTCGGGAAATATTAATTGCCCTAATGCACTGGACTCTGCATGGTCATTTTATGATCATGAGGAATGTACCCAATGTTAAATCAAACCTAATTTAAGTGTGTGGATTTAAAAAAACAAAAAAATGCCCCTCGTGCCACATTATGAAAATTCAAAACAAACATGGCTGATGTTTCCAAATTAACCCACATTTTTTCAGTATAATTATAGCTTCTCAAAGGCGTATATGTTATTTAAGAATGTAAGAAGGAACTGCAGATGCTGGTTTATACCGAAGATAGACACAAAATGCTTGAGTAACTCAGCGAGTCTGGCAGCATCTCTCGACAAAAGGAAGAGGTGATGTTTCAGGTTGGAACCCTTCTTCAGACCTATTTAGTATTATTTATGTACTTAGTTACTCCCAGTCTTCTTATAGAGATAAAATGTTCTCCATATTCGTATTTATGTTTAGATTAGTCATTCCCTGTATCATCAGAGGATTTAACGTTCGTTGATAAACACTCCTCCTGTATTATAATGCTGTTGCAGTGCAGGTAATTATTAATAATCCTTATTAATCTCACCTGCATCTTCCCCATACCAATCGCTCTGTACATCCATCATATTAGAGAAGTTGCCCCCTCCATCTTCCGGCCGTCCCCCTCGGGAAAAGTGCTGCATGATGTCCTCTTTCCGCTGGACATTCCCTGTCCTCAGTAGAACTTCCAGAAATTGCTTCATCTGATAATTTTCATAAGCTATTTCCATTGCTGGGGCAGCCTGCAGCCTGTCCTCAGCCTGCTCTGTGGCAGATGGTGTAAACTGTCGGAACCTGTCAACTGATTCTTCTTCATCGTCGTCAAATTCAACTTTTGGTTCTGGAAGCTTAGGTAATGATGGAGGGTGCACTTTATCTGGAGAAAGATTATCTTGATCCTTTTGTGCTAGATCTATGGGATAAGTACTGCATTCATTCCAGTTAAGTCCTTTATTATTCTCAGGGCTCGAATCTTTCTGTTGGTGAATTGATGTAACAGGGTTCGGACATTGACTCCTACAAAAAGACACCGTCTCTCCAAAGGCATTTATATTATTTCCGTTCTCCACATGACTGCAGTCATCATCCTTTTCATCTTTCACACAGATATCAAGAGAAGATCGAATATATAACTTACAAAAGCTGACCACATCAGTCATCTGCAGGTAACTAGCAGCTGACATAACTTCAATAACATTCTTACTGCAAAGGTTCAACTTCCCAGAATAAAGGAAGTCCAGAATAATTGAAAAGGCCTCAGACGTAACAATGTCCAAGGAAGCAGTACTAGGACGTCCACTGTCATGAATATAGTGAATTAACAAGGCTCTGAAGTAGCCACTGTTCGCAAATAGAACATTCCGGTGAGCTTTGAAGATTCTTCCCTCCACAATAATACTGCAGTCACAGAAGAAGTCCTGCTTACGCTGCTCATTTAGTTCTCCCAGTAGTTTTGTGTAATATGATGTGATCTCCATCTTTCATGAGCAAGACTTTTTCAAAAGGTATTTCTTTGCCTGCAAAATAAACAAAAGACACGAGCTTACCAAACAGAAACAGCAAAAAAAAATGTTTTCCATTTGACCCTTGGTATCAACATCAAGCAATTGAAGGCCCAAGCTGAATACAGTTTTTCAAGAATAAAATACCTATTATGGAAAAGTTCTCACAATAATTACGTGGGGGAAAAAGGTCCATTCATTTAGTCCATTGTGTCAAGAGTGCAGCCTACTCTGTTGGTTTATTATTTTCTGAAAAATGCTTGTTATGGCTCAATAGAATTTGCACCATCGTAAAAAGAGCCTTAAACAATTATTTTATTTGGTTTAGAAACTTCCCATCGTAGTTTAGCAATTCACTGCATACTTGCGAAGAGTATTGTGCTCTGCGATCATGCTTAATAGAAGCTAAACCAAATGCAATCTAAACACCCGACCGGTAGGTATACAAGGAAATGAATTACCCCTTCAGGTCAGCATTAATAAATGCAGAGGTGTGGGAAAGAACTGCAGATGCTGGTTTAAATCGAAGGTAGACACAAAATGCTGGAGTAACTCAGCGGGACAAGCTGCATCTCTGGAGAGAAGGGATGGGAGACATCTGAAGAAGGATCTCGACCCAAAACATTGCCCATTCCTTCTCTCCAGAGATGCTGCCTGTCCCACTGAGTTACTCCGGCATTTTGTGTCTACCTTTAATAAATACAGAGGTTGCCAATGAAGAAACAGGCACTATCAAGCCATTGCTGATTTCATTTATGAACCCATCAACATTTTCAGTAATTCTCTGAACAAAATAAAACTATTCAATTCGAATGTTGGACAAGAGACCAACAAATGCACATTTATCACCAGATAAACTAGATGCTTGACATTCATATTTAATTGTTTGAACTGTGTGAATAGGTAAGACTAAAATAAATGCATAATTAAATCCTGTGACTTCAGATACACGATTAAGTACCATTTAATAGAGGAAGCAGGTTTTTTTTTTTTAATTATTGTAGTAATGTATTAATAGTAAAGTTCTGTTGACAATAAGAAAGCCATTCATAACATTAGATAGCAATATTATTTAAATAGTAATATTTCCATTTATAAATACATATTTTACATAAAAACACCTTCAGATTGCTATCTAAAAAACTGCAATGGTTTTCCATGAAGCTGTTAGGTCTCATTAACTGTGTCATCCTCAATTTCAAATTAAAAAACGGATTCAGAAAATATCAGACAGCAAATAACTGAATACATTTTAAATAAAGGAAGGTCTAAATGTTGAATGCTACTCACTAGCAGTACTCGGGAAGCTGATGTGGGCTATTGTTTCAGGTTCAGTTCTGATGGGCTAATTAAAAAAAAATTAAGGTTCTTTATATGACGTCACGGATTTTATTGATCCATCACATGAAGCCTTCAGCAAAGAAACCCCCTATAAAATACCAGGTACTAATAATTACATGAATCCAATAATTAGACATGAACCCATTTTAGTGGCTATAACTGTTCTGCTGCAACACAGCTCTGAGCAGTTCCCAATGAATACTCCAAGAGGTCAGAGTTTAGGGTTACAATCTATGATTCTCTTCCACAGACATCCGTCACAGCTCAACTGTTATCTGGTCAACTCGTTTAAAAAGCCAGAATTACGTATTTGTTTCTTTATTTACCTTTCTTCCCTTTAGTGAAGGCAGAGATCAAACCGATGGCCATACGTCTTGCCAGCCTAATTTTACACCGGAAATTGCGGCGGCACTCGTTAATTGACAAAGACACGCACCAATTAGAAGCCCCGGGCAGCACCGCAGCCAATGGGAAGCTGGCTAGTGGGCGGGACATGTGAGCTGCCTGGCTTGGTTTCGTGGTCCGAAGGCCAATGAGCGTGCGCGGCGCTCAGTATGTGGGGGTTGTAGTTTTGGCGCTCATTAGTCGCTACGGCAACCTGCCCCGGAGGAACTACATACCCCAGAGTGCCGCGGTCCACGTCAGTGGAATGGCAAGTGGCCGGCGTCCGTCCGTTGATGGTTTCCGGTCCCTGGTCCCTTCACTTGACATCGAACATGGCAATCGGCATAATTGTCACCTGGCAGCATCAGCTAAACGCGGTGTTCCTGGGAGGGAAAGAGGATGGACTGAAGTGACCCATTCGCCCTACTGTTCCCCACCAGCGCGATCCTGGGTTGTCAAACCACCCGAGGGCTGCTCCACACAGTCTGCAAATGCGCCAAATTCACCAGCCATCCCTCAGCTGCGCCCTCTGCAATGGCGAGGTGTGTTGGGTGTTAGTCTGGCGTTAGTGCAAGCCACAGCAACACCTACTTACCTTAGCGGCAACAATATGTGTTGCCATTGCCCCTTTTGTGATGAGATCTTGCATTCCTCCCTGGCATCTGTATAAAACTGCGGAGTAAATGAACCTTTGTAGGCTATTAGCGTAAAATAATTGAAACTCCATGGTTTTTTTCTTTGTCGAAGATGTATTTAATACATTAGAACTAGGAGTAGGCTAGTTGTACTCTGAAGCCTGCCCCGCCATTTAGTAAAATCGTGGCGGATCTAATCTTAGTTTCAGTTGCACTTTCGCATACTTCTTGACTCACTTCTATTTTAAATATCTTGTCAATTTTGACCCTAAACATATTAATTGGCTCTCCCTCCGCCACAGATCTGAGATAGTGAGGTTCAACGATTCACCAACCGCCCAAGAGAAGAAAATTCATCTCTAACTGAAATGAACGACTCTTTATTTGAAGCTTCAAGTTTATTGTCAGACTGAGTATGATGAGGCACAGGTACAATGAAAAATGTTGCTTGCAACATCATCACAGGTACATAAACTCAGACAAGCACACAAAAAACAAATTACACATAAATTACAAGTAAAATTCTAAAAGAAAGAAGACTGCAAAAAACAAGACATTCATGCAAAAATAAACAAATCCCGCAGGATTGACAGGTGGTCCACCATTGTTCCATTATGGAGGTAGGGTCAGAGTTGTGCAGGTCAATTAAAAAAACTGATTCTTGAAGGAAAGTAGCTGTTCCAGCGCATACTGGTGTGGGACTTCAGGCTGTGCTTTCATCCTTCAATATGTTTAGGTCAACCCTCTCAATCTTTCTCCACATGTCAATCTCTTATTCTAATGGATTATGGTTAGGTGGCAATGAGGAGAGGGCAAAACCCAGATGGTGGGGATCCTGCCACCTTCTCGTGGCAAATTCTCATGTAGATGCTTTTGATAATGAGGAGGGATATGCCCGTGATGGACGTTATACATTGGAATTGCTATACCAGGCCATGAGGCAATTAGTGAGGTTACTTTCTACAGTACATTTGTAAAGGTTTGTTAGAATATTGGAGGCATACGAAATCTCTTAAAACTTCAAAGAGAGTTGTAGTGCTGGTAAGCTAGTAAAGTAGTAATATGATGATTCAGTTGCCTGATAACAGCCAGGAAGAAACTGTCCCAGAATTTGGTGGTGTGTGTTTTCACACTTCTATACCTTTTGCCTGATGGGGAGAGGGGAGAAGAGGGAGTGGCCAGCGTGTGACTCATCCTTGATTATGCTGCTGGCCTTGCCGAGGCAGCATGTATAAATGGAGTTAATGGGTGGGAGGTTGGTTTGTGTGATAGTCTGGGCTACATCCAAAATTCATTGCAATTTCTTGTGCTCTTGGATTGAGCTGTTCCTAAACCAAGCTGTGATGCATCCCAATAAAATGTTTTCTATGGTGCATCTGTGGAAGTAGGTGAGAGTTGTTGGGGACATGCCGAACTTCCTAAGCCTTCTAAGTAAGTAGAGACATTGGTGTACTTTCTTAGGCGTTGCTTCAATATGGCTGGTCCAGGAGAAGTTGTTGGTGATATTGACGCCAAGGAATTTGAAGTTTTCAGCCATCCCTCTACTTCGGCACCATCAATGCAAACTGGGGTATGTGTATCACTTCACTTCCTGAAGTCGATCACTATCTCCTTTGTCTTGCTGACATTGAGAGAAAGGTTGTTGTCTCGACACCAGGACACAAGGTTCTCAATCTCCTTCCTGTACTCCGTCTCATCATTATTTGATACCCAGCTCACAACGGTGGTGTCGTCTGCAAATTTGAAATCTGAATTAGATTTGTCTACTCAGTCGTGGGTGTACAAGGAGTAAAGAAGGGGGCTGAGAACACATCCTTGCGGAGCACCAGTATTGATGTTTATAGTAGAGGATGATTTGTCCTCTATCCTCATTGATTGGGATCTGTTGGTCAGGAAGTCGAGGCCAATATAAACTTAAACAGTTTTACCTAGCTAGTCTACCTAGACCCAGACCAACCTAGAATAACACACTAAGCTGGATTGCATAAAATATCTCTACACTGGAGAAAGAAATCTAATGATTTGAGAGACATAATATCATGAATGCAACTGTCTGCACCAATCGTCTAAAGTGGACCTGACCTTCTTACAGCAAGATATAGACTTCACACCAAAACAGTCCACACTTTTGTCTCAAATGTAATTGTTATCACATAATACTTATTCCAATGTTCAAAACTAACATTTTATTCATTTGACTACTTGAGGGATGTATTCCATACTGTTGAAACAAGAATCTGCAGATGCTGGTTTATACAAAAGGATACAAAGTGCTGGAGTAACTCAGCGGGTCAAGCACCATCACAGGAGAATATGGATAGGTACAGTAGCATATTTGGAGAACATGGATAGATAGTCTGAAGTCTGAACAAGGGTCGCGACCCAAACTGTCACCTATCTATGTCTCCAGAGATGCTGCCTGATCTGCTGAGTTACTCATGCACTTGGTATCCATTTATTCCAAACACTTTACTGATTAGGCACAATGTAAATATATTTAAGAGGTATTGCATAATCCTTAGTTTTATTCTCATTATCCTGTTCTGTTTTAACCGGCTTCATTTCATTTCCTATCTTTCTAAGTTATTCTTCAACTGGTTCCTCCTAAATTTGGTAATCGCCAAAACAATATTGGAAATGAATTGGCATTGGTTGTGGTCTCTCCAAGCAAAACAACAATAATTGGTGAGATGATCCATAAGTATATCCAATCTATTATGAATAATTGTACCCCCATACTGGTATAGGAACAGATGTGACAAAGACAATTCAGTTGTGAAGTCACTTTAATGAGACAAAAATAGTACCAGTTTGTCAAGATTATTTAAACCAAAGCAATAAACCCAGGCAGTGATTTACAGTGCAATGCATCCAATATTCTTCTCATATTAATCCCAATGGATTATTGATATTAATTCTCTTGCAGCTTTTGGTCTTGGGCTCTCCACATTCTGAACTTATTGTCTGTCTTCTTATATCTGGCTCTTCTCCATTGTGTTAGACCCCATCGGGAAAATATATTTTATACTGGCTGTTTTCAATGCAATGCCCTGGAGGATGCAGCTACAGTCAGACTCAAGTGCATCATCACATGCCTTTCATTTGATTAATTATGGGTGGGTTTACATGGACCAAATGTTTTGTGCATTATCCTGCTCCTGCATTCATTGCTGCTTCATTATTCTGTTCTAAATTTCAAGTGACTCTCAACACAACTTTGTTGCAATTGTTCGTACAGGTTGCTCAAACAATTACCAAGGTCCTTTGGGATGTTATCCTTTACCTGACTGCTCCGACTGCACAATACAGACAGGTTGACAATCTGGATGCCCGATGGTTAAAGGGACACTTGAAAACCTCAAGAATAATTCCCATCTCCCAAGCAGTAACATCAAGTGTAGCATTAATATTTGTTCCCGCAGAAGTAGAATGATCCCCAGGATGTATTGGTTTGAAAACGGCCCATTACTATCTCCTTGGACTATCTCAGGACAACTTGGACTATCTCTGATACCTCTCCTCCCCTTCACGATCTCTATCTCCATCGCAGGGGCAGACTATCAACAGACATCTATTACAAACTCATTGAGTCCCATAGCTACCTTGACGACACCTCCTCTTATCCTGTCTCTTGCAAAGACACTGTTCTTACTCTCAATTACCTCATTTTCATAACTGCTCCCAAGATGTAGCTTTCCAATCTAGGATGTCCTCTTTCATCAGTAAATGTGCTTTTCCCTCCTGCTTTTGTGGATGGAGCCCTCACCCATGTCTACCCCGTGTTCCACAGTTCTGCTCTTCAACCCCCCTCCCCCCACCAGCTGGAACAAGGATAGAGTTCACCTTTCACTCCGCCAGTCTCAGCATCCAACACATAAGTCTCCAACGTTTCTGCTACTTTCAACGTGATCCCACCACCAGTCACGCCGCAGTTTTTCCATCTTTCCACTTTCCGTATACTCCTTGGTTTGCTCATCCCTTTTCACTTAACCCACCTCTTCCCCAAGCACATTCCCCTACAACCACAGGAAATCTAACACCTGTCCCTAAATTACATTTCTTATTTCCATCCAGAGACCATAACAACCCTTCCAGGTTCACAAACACCTCTTTCAACCTTGTCTATTGCATTATGTTCCCATTCCCGTCCCTGTCCTCTTCCACCCATATTCCTCCCTGCCACTTTACATTTCACTCTTCCTCATCGTTGCTTATCTGACACCCATTCGTCTCCTTTTCACTTCTAGTCTTTGACGCTAAGACCTCCCGACACATCTATCCATCTATTACTTGTCAGGCTTTGCCATATATCTTCCTTTCTCCTGCGTTCTCTCTACTCCGTCAGTCTGAAGAAGGGTCTCAACCGGTAACGTCATCTGTCTATTCCCTTCACAGATGTTGCCTGACCCGCTGAGTTTCTCCAGCACTTTGTTTTGTGCCCATCATTGTCTCCATCTCTTTATTTGGCCTATCCCCTCAGAGAGACTCTCAGCATTGAAATGTATGAGTAACCATGTTCTGGTTGTTTCCTTCTGCTGGTGTCCACCTTCCTGTTTTACAGTAAAAGTCACTGAAAGCAGGCTGAAATTGTCAAGCATTTGTTGCCCCACATTTCTCAACCTCTTGACTCTTATCTTCCCATCCTAAATCTCCCCTTATCCCCACAAGGGGGTCATACCTACCACAGATACTATGGATATAATTACGTGGAAATACAAGAAACTGCAGATGCTGCAATCCTGAGCAAAACACAAAGTACTGGAGTAACTCAGCAAATCACTGAGCATGTATGGAAGGAATGGATAGGCGACTTTTTGGATCGGGATCCTTCAGAGTGATGTCAGTAGTGGGGAAGACATCTAGAAAAGGGTGGGAGGAGGAGGAGACAAATTCTGGCAAATGATAGGTGGATACAGATGAGGGGGGGGGGGGTTGATTGGCAGATGTGTGGAATTAGTGACAAAGGCTTGGGATGAAAATAAGACAAGGTGTCAGATAAGGACAGAAGAGGAGCAAAATGGAAAGCCAGAGGGTGGAAAATAGGTGAAAGTGGACGGGCGTGAGTGGTGGGGATGGAAAAAGTGGCAGAATATTGGGAGAAATAGGCGCACACCGTGGTGGGGTGAGTGGGGCCACAGGAAAGAGAGAGAGAGAGAGAGAGAGAGAGCATGGGGGTATTACTTAAAATTGGAGAATTCAGTGTTCATGCCGATGGGTTGTACGATACCATTGGCTTTTGTCTTCCCATATTTCTCCCCAGGTGGTACTGTGAATAATTAGCTTCCGGTTGTGGTTTACTCATAACCTCCTTTTGCGCACTTCTAGTGCCAAGCGATTTCTTTTCGTAAGCCTTCATTCTTCCCCTTTACATATATTAACTGGTTTTTAGTTTCCTGCTAGCATTTGGGCAAGGGATATGTTGCTGTGTAACTTAGTTAAACATTTCTAACTCGCAAACCTTCTGCATCAATTGTTTTAATCTCCTGGTTCTTCTGGCTAATAATTTTGTTATCCTACTGAAAGTGAGCAGAATAAACCAACAGATTGT
This sequence comes from Amblyraja radiata, assembly GCF_010909765.2. Lineage (NCBI taxonomy): Eukaryota > Metazoa > Chordata > Chondrichthyes > Rajiformes > Rajidae > Amblyraja > Amblyraja radiata. The sequence goes on along the minus strand of NC_045982.1, from coordinate 16,872,920 downwards.
TTATTATCTTGACCCTGACTTTCATTTGTTATACCCTATGGCAAATAAACACAGTGACTTCTTTATTTGGTTTTCAGTTAGCTGGCTTCAGACATCCGGCTAACTTTTTCCGAAGTTTGTTATCATGCATTTTGTCTAACTTCTCAAAGATCCATTTGATGTCTTTAAATAGCATGACTATATTTGTATTCTTGTACTGCGCCCACATTCTCCACAAAGGTTTCCCGACCAAAAAGCATGTGTTTACCAGATTTGCTAATCTCAAGCTTCTTCCTTTCTCTCAGAACGAGGTCACCACTGTAATCACAAATTTGATTTAAAAAATGATGATGAAAATTCAGTTGTGAATTTACTTTATTAAGACATAATTAAGATATGTTTCAGCAAGTTTACGCAGACCAGAGCAATAAATTCAGGCAGTGATTTACTGTCTAGCACAAGCTGTATACTTCCTACTTGCAGTAACCTTTCACCAAATTCTTATCAAGCATTATCTTCCTCGGCCTTAAAATTTTTCAAAGATTCTGTTTCCACTGCCCTTAGATGAAGAAAATTCCAAAGCAACAGGAGATAAAAATATTTTTGACATAAAACGATTTATTTATTTTTACCCTTCATTTTTAACCTGGATTCCAATTCTCTACCATGTCAAGACCTCTCAGGATCTTACACATTTCAAACAACTAAACTTCAATCAAGTAGCCCAGATAGACTCTCATCCTTTTACAATCCAGCAGATAGAAGCCCAACTTTCCCTTATTTAAATAATATGCTTCCTTTTCATCCTTGTATCTTCTCCATCATGTCAGATCTCAGCAGGATGATTTCATTTATTCTGGCTCTGATCCAACCAATGCCTAATAGACACATCTGTTGTCAGACTCGCGTAACTAACATCATTTATCAGACGACCATATTTTTAATTATTTCGGTCATCAGTAGATTTTCTGAGCATGGGTTTGTTCATCATTCTGTTTCTGTATCTGCCATTGTTTCATCATCTGTTATCAATTCTGTTTTTATTTTATGGCGATCAGCACATCTGAATTTTCAGTGGCACAAACAAATTAAACTTTTTGGTCAAGGATTCCATTATTTTGACTGGGCCTAAGTAAATTTAAAACATCATTAGTTCATATTATCGTTCTAATATTAAATTATGGTATTCCGCTTCTCCATTTGAAATTCATTAAAAAGCCTTAATTATTACACTATTAGCTTACAGTCAGCAATAATTGCAACTGTGCTCACAATACAACATGTAATCAAGTTAAAATCACATTGTTTTGAAATAGGCCATTCGGTCCAGTGTGTCCATGTCGAACATCTATTTTCTTGTGAATGTTTTCAACATTTAGAGTCTATCATTGAGACATACAGCACAGAAACAGCCCCTAAGGCCTAGTCAACAAAGGTGCTCCATCAAAGATAGTCCTATTTGCCCCCATTTGGCCCATATCCCTTTAAACCATTCCTATCTTTGTACCTGTCCAAGTGTTTATTAAGTGCTGTTATAATACCTGTCTCAACTAACTCCTCTGACATTTCGTTCCATATACCCACCACCATCTGAGTGAAAAAGTTGTCCCAAAGATTTGTCTGAAATCTTGCTCCTCTCCCCTTAATTCCATGTCCTCTGGTTTTGATTCCCTTACCCCGGGTAAAAGACTGTATTCACCCTATTTATTCCTTACCCGTCAGGCCTCTCGGATTGAAATAAATGCAACTTTAACTAACAGTCCTGCCTTACCCCCTGCAATGCTCCTGCCTCTCCTGTCTACTGAACTTGCTTTCTTCGCCTTCCATGTTGACTTCCAACCTCACTCTTGCATTGGATCCCATCCCCTGCCAAACTAATTTAAACCCTCCCAAGTTGTACTCAAAAGCCTACCCACAAGTTAGTGGTTCCATCCAGTTCAATATTGTTTTCACTCCAGTAGCATTATTTTGTCCCTGATGTTGGCTTGGTCATTATTATCTGTTATTATTCATTAAGCTTTCTTTCTCTTCGATGTTTGCTCCAACTAGATCACTATTCTGCTCTACCTTCTTGACTTATTCATCTCTAACTCAGCTCATGCTTTTACTTTTCCTCAACGACACAATTAATCCTCACAAGTTTCTTCCCCATTTGACACTATTCACCAGTCACTAAACTCCCTTGACTGAGCAAATGGTCCCTCCCACATCCATTCTATACTAACCTTGGTCCTCTTTACTAGATCCACTGAAGCTCCCATCATTTTAACACCCCAGTGCACCAGGCTCAATTATCTAATTCACTACATCCAGTCAGCTGTCTTACACAGCTTGTTGCTCTATTCTGCTCAACTTGTTCACTGTTCCATATTCAGAGACTGGCAGTAGTTTATTATTCACTCCTTCTGGAATACTTTCTTCTTCAAAAATTAGTTTAAACTACTGACAGGATGTGTGTTTACAGATGGTGAATCTTCCCCATCACTGGAGCCTAAATATCCCATTGCCTGGTACTTTACATTACTATGTGATTTATAGGTCTTTACATACAGTAAATAATATCTTAATCTGTGCCAGCTTTGAGCATTGCACTCCAATGCTTCTGTCTGCGATGTAATGCAGCCAATGCAATGCAGACACTGGTCTACAACGTATCCTAATTACACCCCCTAATTTGCCCTCATCAAGTCAAACACATTTCAATCACGCCCCACAAATTTCCACACCCTGCCCTAACTCAAATAGAGGAAAGAACATCTGTTGCTTTACTCCCAAGACTTCTTCACTAATATTTATATGTTTAATTTCGCCAAAACTTCTCAATGTACTTGAACATGACGCCTTCCAAAGCCATTCTCATCTCACCAAAAGATCTGATTGAAATCCTTCTAGTCAGCTTCTGTCCCGTGGGACACATTTGGTGCAGTTTCCTCTGGTGCAGGCATTAAGATCAGTGCCATCATTGGTCACAACGGATAATACAAGGGGATAGGATGTGCATGGGCACATTTCCCCTTATCTTGACATCCCCAAATGGCAAACCCATTTTTAATCAGTATCATCACCCATTTGTGAGGAAGAAAGTACTCTAGAAGGAGTGAATAATAATGAGCCCAGGGGAGCAAATCCCTCTTTCATTCCTCAGGACCAAAATGAAGAACTAAAGTGGAGGCAAACCATCTGCCACAATCAGCTGACTGAAGGAAAAGTGACCACTGCATAAAAAAACTGAACATGACACCACAGAAGTGGTTTGATCAAATTCATTGTAAAACACATGGCAACTGACCATATAGGAGGGTGTTTTTGTTTAAGAATGGAAATGGTTATCACTTTATTTCTATCTCTTTGATTGTCTGGAACGTTGGGAAATTCCCAACAGCTGGAGTTGGGATTTTAAATTCTCCCCTCCTCCACCCACGAAACAAGGGTCAGGAAGTTTAGGACTCTGACGTAACTGCAAAAGTCCTGAGCCTGCTGGTGGAAATCTGCCAGCTCTAGATGGAGTCTTATGATGAACAAAGCTTTGCTGACTTCCCCAGTACATAGACAGGAGAAGCTGCATAGACAGTGGAAGGTGCTGGCTGAATCCACGTCAGGTTAGATCTGGCACAGGAACAGGGAATGCATTCATTTCAATGGACAGGAATTTTTATGTGAGGGAAGGGTAAGTATAAGGCAATTACATTTTCATATTACCAACATGTGCAGTTTGTTTCATTTTCAAGTCCATGGCTCTAGTTGAGTGTTTATGGCCAAAGGGGAGGGTAAACCTGGATGCAGGATAAAGGACATAAGTATGAAGGGGGAAGCAATCAATGGTTAGTTTGGGGAGTGAGGGGTGTACTTTGGGTATCACTAGAAGGTGGTGATTGGTAGTTGTGGGATCGATTGGACAATCAATAGTTTAGGGACCTCTGGTCAGATTATCAGTGGGACGGGGGAATCTTGCCAGATGATCAATGGATGGGGCTTCAGATTTGGTGATTGGTGGTGATGTGGGATGGGGCAACAGGTAAGTGTTTGATTGGTGAGGTTTTGAGTCTTTTAAGAGTGATGAGCTTGGTGGCTGAGTGTTGGTTGATACAGTGGTAGAGTGGATGAAGAGGTGTAGGAAAGAACTGCAGATGCTGGTTTAAATCAAAGGGAGACACAAAATGCTGGAGTAACTCAGCAGGACAGGCAGCATCTCTGGAGAGAAGGAATGGGTGACGTTTCGGGTCGAGACCCTTCTTCAGATCAGTGGATGAAGGAGAATTGGAGAGTAATTAGCTTACCTGAGTTGGATTCCCAGAACTAGCTATGACCTGCTCAATTTAGCATGTTATACTGGTTCTGGCTGTAGGTCCCACTTTAGTCACCCAGAAGGAAGCTTCACAGGTATGTTTGAAGTTTGCTTCTGCAATGATGGTCAATGTAAAAGAACCAGGAATCCTGATGCAGGTACACAAAAATGCTGGAGAAACTCAGCGGGTGCAACAGCATCTATGGAGCGAAGGAAATAGGTAACGTTTCGGGCCAAAATCCTTCTTCAGACTGATAGGGGGTGGCGGGGAGAAGGAAGGAAAAAGGAGGAGGAGGAGCCGGAGGGCTGGGGGATGGGAGGAGACAGCCCGAGGACTGAGGAAGGGGAGGAGACAGCAAGGGCTAACAAAATTGGGAGAATTCAATGTTCATGCCCGCAGGATGCAGACTCCCCAAGTTGAATATGAGGTGCTGTTCCTCCAATTTCCTGTGTTGCTCACTCTGGCAATGGAGGAGACCCAGGACAGAGAGGTCGGATTGGGAATGGGAGGGGTAGTTGAAGTGCTGAGCCACCGGGAGGTCAGGTAGGTTCTTGCGGACCGAGCGGAGGTGTTCGGCGAAACGATCGCCCAACCTCCGCTTAGTCTCACCGATGTAGATCAGCTGACATCTAGATGCAGTAGATGAGGTTGGAGGAGATACAGGTGAACCTCTGTCGCACCTGGAACGACTGCTTGGGTCCTTGAATAGAGTCGAGGGGGGAGGTAAAGGGACAGGTGTTGCATTTCTTGCGGTTGCAACGGAAAGTGCCCGGGGAGGGGGTGGTACGGGAGGGAAGGCACTTCAACTCCCCCTCCCATTCCCAATCCGACCTCTCTGTCCTGGGTCTCCTCCATTGCCAGAGTGAGCAACACCGGAAATTGGAGGAACAGCACCTCATATTCCGCTTGGGGAGTCTGCATCCTGCGGGCATGAACATTGAATTCTCCCAATTTTGTTAGCCCTTGCTGTCTCCTCCCCTTCCTCAGCCCTCGGGCTGTCTCCTCCCATCCCCCAGCCCTCGGGCTCCTCCTCCTCCTTGTTCCTTCCTTCTCCCCGCCACCCCCTATCAGTCTGAAGAAGGGTTTCGGCCCGAAACGTTACCTATTTCCTTCGCTCCATAGATGCTGCTGCACCCGCTGGGTTTCTCCAGCATTTTTGTGTACCTTCGATTTTCCCGCATCTGCAGTTCCTTCTTGAACACAACATCCTGATGCAGGTGTCCTGACACACATTGTGTGTTGATAGACACAATTGTGTATGTTGGGGACCCTCCATGCATCAAGCAAGAGAAGAACAGGTAAACCAAGAACAAAAATCTTGGATTTTAGGAGAAAACACAGTAAATCCAGTATATTCTATAATTATGAACTTTCATACAAATATTTTTGCATAGTGCATAGAAATGTAGTCCACAAATTCTAGTTTAGTGTAGTTTAGTTTATTGACATGTGTACCAAGTAAAGTGAAAAGTTTTTTTTGTTGCGTGCTATCCAGTCAGCAGAAAGACTACATGATTACATTCAAGCCGTCCAAATGTTGGCAATGACATTGGCAACCAGCTGTTGACCCATTCTTTCATGGTTCAATGGTGACTATTATGAAAACTTTATTGTCATTCAGATATACACCTAGACACAGTGCACCTTGAACGAAATTTCGTTGCATTTGACTCTCCAATCAGGTAAATAGTAAAAGTAAAAGTGCTAGGTGCGTCCATAAAAATGCCTCATGTGCATGGTTCTGTAAAATAAATATATATAAAAAGTTTTTTAAAAAGTGTCGATATTTAAAAAGTTCTAGCCTCGGTTTTGTTGATTGTTCAGTAATCTTATGGCCTGGGGGATGAAGCTGTTGCAGAACCTGGTTGTCCCACTCTTCATGCTGCGGTACCTCCTCCCAGAGTTAAGCAGTATAAACAGTCCGAATTGTGGGTGTGTGGGGGCTCTGGTAATGCCCTTAGCTCTAATCAGACAGCGCTTGTACCCCATGTCCATGATTGAAGGAAGAGAAGTCCCAATGATTTTTTCCGCTGTCCTCACCACTCTCTGAAGGCACTTCCAGTCCGCAGCTGTACAGCTGCCGCACCACGTAGAGATGCAGCTGGTCATGACTGTGTAATATACAGTTATCAGTCCTATTTATAGCATATAAATGCATTCAATGCCAGAGAGAACATTCAACTCTTGATAAATCCTTTTTAACTCTTTAAAAATAGCTTTTATATATTCAGCAGTATGTTCGTGAATAGAAAAGATCCTTGATTTTTTTTTAAATTCAGACAAAAAGACATTTTTGAAGAAACCTGTTTATATCTATTAACATAAATTATCAGATGCACCACTAGGTGGCACCAAAGAGCTAAGAAATATATTTAATTGGAAATACTGCACTGAAGAATTTCATAGGCACTGATCAGTTCAAGGAAAGAGATAGTAATAAATCTAATGACATTAAATTAAACTTTTGTTACACTTCATTTCCAGTAGTGTGAAATAATGTCAGATATTACAATTTGCACAATATATAAAATTTAAATGTAAGTTGTACATCAGACCATAAGACATAGGAGCTGGCTTAGGCCATTCAGCCCATCAATTCTGCTCTGCCATTTGATCATGGCTGATCTATTTTTCCCTCTCAACCCTATTCTCCGGCTTTCTCACCTCAATCCTTGTAATGAAGCAGGGTCGTCTTTCTCACAGCTGGGATTTTGGTTGGATGCCTGGGAGGGACCACCTAAAGCAGTGTAATTCAGAATGGAATAGGTTTATATTTCTTCTCACACCAGGGACAATGCTGAATAACATCTAATGCGATTGTTACTACATGGTATTATAGGAAATTATGAAGTTTAATATGCACGCTTTTCACCAATACTGTGTCTATCTTGTATTATTCTCTTTGTGAATTTCCTTAATAATAATCTGAGCGGTAACTTTTTGTATGGAACAAGCTGCCAGAGGAGGTAGTTGAGGCTGGGACTATCCCATTGTTTAAGAAACAGTTGGACAGGTACATGGATAGGACAGGTTTGGAGTGTTATGGACCAAGCGCAGGCAAGTGGGACTAGTGTAGCTGGCACATTGTTGGCCGGTGTGGGCGAGTTGGGCTGAAGGCCCTGTTTCCACTGTATCACTCTATGACTATGACAAATTGTGGTTGGCTTCATTTAAAAGAATCAGAATTCAAATCTATTGACTTACTTGCTTATCTAAAAACTTACGTATCAGAAATCTCAGCATTGTTAATCACATGATATTTTCATGTCATCTATGCACATTTTCCAACCAAACTCAATATTTTAAGTCCTCTTGAAAACAAATCCTACAACTTTCTTTTATTTTGTCAAGCATCATAACATCTGCAGAGATCTTTAATGGGTGATGTTTCGGGTTGAGACCCTTCTTCAAACTGGATATATAGTTTACTTATTGAAAAGCTTGAGTTGCATATTTCCAAGGGAATCATCGTCATATGCACTAATAGAGCTCAAGTTCTCGTGGCTTTGTCATGGGAAAGACTAGAGCTAAAGTTTAGATGGCCAAGTACAATCTATCTATATATTACTAAAACTCTCATCTTGTTTGTTTGTTTATTTGTATGTGTGAATCTTGGAAACTCCACCAAAATGGTACATGATATTGCCACCTTACTCGCCATTGTCGTGGGGTGTGCAATAGCCAAGTTTCGTTCAGATTGATGTTATATTTTACAAGTTATTGACATTTGAAACTTTACAAAAACCATTTTACAAAACCACTTTCCACTATCCCTGCCAGTCTGCTGCGTTCGACGTCACAATGGGATCCTGAATATAATTAAATAAAAATCGTGATTTAAAAAAAAAAATCCCTTTTAATCAGTTCTTCCGTTTTCATTAACAGCTAACATTGTGTTTAGATTATTTTAAGGGAAAAAACACGAATTTCATTGAGAGTTTCATTTAAAAGAAAACATTGCGACTTTCATTGTGGGGGGATGGGATAGGGGGGAGGTGAGGAGTGGGGCGCAGGAGGATGGAGGGAGGGAGGGGAAAGTTGGGGGAGGTGAGGAGGGAGATGTGGGGGAGGAGGGGGGGGAAAGGGAGGGATGGGGGAGTGGGGGAGGGAGGGATGGGGATAGAGGGAGAGGAGGGCATTGGCGGAGGTGAGGAGGGAGAGTGGGGGGTGGGATAGGGGGGAGGTGAGGAGAGGGGGAGCAGGGGGATAGAAGCAGAGGATGGGGGTAGGGAGGGGAGAGGGTTTATGGAGGGAGGGAGTGACTGAGGGTAGGGGAAAGGTGAGGGAGGGAGTGGGGAAGGGGAGGAGGAGGGGAAAGAAGAGGGAGGGTTGGAGGAGGGGGAGGGAGTGCTGGGGATGAGGGGGATAGGGGTAGGAAGAAGGATGGCAAGGTAATAGGGCAGGCGGAAGAGGGAGGAGGGGAGGATGGGGAGGAAGCAGAGGAGGGTTGGTAGAGGGTGGGAAGAGGGAGGATAATGGAGGAGGGGAATAGGGAAATGAAGAGGGAGAGTGAGATGCGTTCACATTTATCGTATATTTTACAGGTTATTACCATTTTGAACTTTTAAAACGTCGCAGTCGCGCTCCCACTTGCCGGCCGCGCCTGCGCAGTTGGGGGCTATGGGTCAGTGGTGGAATATTGCCTTGTGGGACAGGCCCAACGAGTCCGCACCTGGTCTAGTAACCGTTAAAATTTGTATTGTTACTAACACAACACAAGAGTTGATTTAACTGAGATATTGTGTAGTTGGCTTGATTTGACTTCACTAGGTAGTAAAGAGGGCCATGGATGGTGCTTTGACCAAATTTAAGAATTACGTGTTTCTCTGACAAATTGTGACATATACAATGGGTACTCTTTCAAGGCTGTAAGTTCACATATTATGTGTCACAGGAAGTTAATTACTTGCTTATGTAAATGTTGTATTTTACAAGATTTCCTCCCCAGGCTGTAGTGACGGGGATTTGAATTTTGCCATGAGCTTGGATGGCCTTCTTGCCTTTGTCATGCTCACGTAAATGTTGATGATGTATCCCACAGCATATCTCAGGAAACCAAGTGTACATTACTTGTTCAAAAATGTGTTGCTGATGGGATTCCGGTCAGTGAATATCATATAAATCTGTAAAAAAAGAAACTACTTGCTTCTGTTATTCCCTTTCAGATGATGATCTTTAGCGTTTGCCTAAATCTATCGACTTGACCACTGTCTCCTAGTCAGAGAGACATCACCTTGCTTTTTGTGAAACCCTAATGTTTGCAAACATACCAAAATCATCACTGTTGAATGCATTCTGTAACCTTGCCTTACTGTTTATGGTACACTAATCAATGCAAAGACAATGTAAAACCATGGAATGAATGGTGGCTTTCACAGAAGCAGAACTAACAATATTTCTATCTGAGTATCTACTGTGGAAGGTAGACAAAAGTGCTGGAGAAACTCAGCGGGTGCAGCAGCATCTATGGAGCGAAGGAAATAGGCAACTTTTCGGGCCGAAACCCTTCTTCAGACTGATGGACTTTGACAATCAAGTGATCACAAGAATATAAATTTGCGAATTAAAATTAGCATTGGTCTATAGGTCCCTGGATAATTAAAAACTGAGATTTGATATTGTGATTTATTGACATGCTGGACACTCGTTGAGTTAGTGTTCCTTGGGACCATACCTTCTTTCTTAAAGACTACGCAATTCATCGATGATGTTTCTTGAGCAAAAGCCACCATGGTTTTTATTAGCAACAGCAGGATGATTATGCGACCATGCACAAGATCTGAAGTGGAGGCAGTTGTAAATTCATGAAAATCTCAGAGAGAATGTACAACATCATTGGGGAATGCATTTTCTAGTTAGATGAATTATGAGCTGATTAAACAGACTAACTAGCAGCTTGTGATAAGTCAAAATGTCAAAATGTCAAAACGTTTGCCATATCAATACTAATTATAATATAATTAATTAATATTCTATAATGCCTGGGCCTAATTTCACTGGAAGGGTTGCTGACCACTTCTGATTGCTGACCACTTGAATTCTCATTCTCGTTATCATACCCAACTACTTTGCCTTTGTCCTAAACTGCCACAATGAGGCCACATGCACACTGGAAAAACAGCACACAATCTGTTTGGGTGGTCTGCAACCCAACAGCATGCTTCCTCCTCACGCACATACCCTTTATTCCACTCCCCCCGTCGCCATCTCCCAGTTCCTTCCCCATCTATCACCTCCACCATCTGCTCATCACCTAACCCTCTCCACATCCCCCATTGTTCTTACTCTGCAACCATTCCAATTCTACCCATCATCTCTCCCGCTGGTTCTAGATTTCATCCAAACCTTCCTTTCTTATCAGGTTCCATAATTTGAAACCTTTTGTCCTCCACTTATCGCCTCAAGCTGTGGTTATCATCACTCTTCCCTCCTCCATCTGACTCTTCTAGCAATCAATCCCTCCTTGCCTGGATCCATCTATCACTTGCCTCTTCCCCATCCCCTGCTCTCACCTCTCTCTATCAGCTATCTCCCCTCTACCCCATCATTCTGAAGAAAGGTCCTGACAGGAAATATCATCTGCCCATTTCCCTCCATTGATGCTGCCTGACCTGTTAAGTTTTTCCAGCAGTTGCTTTTTTCCCATTAGGCTGGTTGTCCTTTGTTTTCATATCCCCAGATTGCTGTGGTAACTTGCAATGCTCTTACACTCACACAGTCTCATGATCTACAGTCCAAATGTTCCATTGTTCCACATCCTCATCACCTGTGCAATGTCTTTGTTCGTTGCGTGACCTTATGGGTGAGGAACTGAGCAGAATCAGCAGCTGCAGCACGGCATTACTGCTTATTTTAGACTATTGAAATTCTGCAATAAAAATTGCTACAAGCTAGAGAATATTCAACCACATCACCGTGCATTTAAACAGGAAGCAGCCGTAAAGCCACAGTCACCCTTTAACAAGATGAGTTTGTCACTGGGTAAGTTGAAATTTAATGTAAAGCCATTTTCAGAGGCCATTTGAGAGCCCATAGCTGTGATTACCTCGGACACATTGGGTATTGAAGGTAGATTTCTTTCCCCGATGGATTTTACAACAATCTACTAAATTCATGGCCATTATTACTGACACCAGTATTATATTCAAAATGTATTTAATTTCTGGAATTAGAATTCTCTAGCTACCATGGTATTGGCAATGGTATGGCATGGTAATGGCAGCTGGGGAATTCAAACTTGTGTTTCCAAACTATTGTTCACTATAATGTATCCATTGTGGTATCGTCCTGCACATCCATTATAAAAAAGACATTGGTCTCACCACCCATCATTGTGCAATACCACTCTCCATAACTCCAGTCTGAAAAAAATAGCTGTTTGCTGTTATTCTCTGCTTTAGCCTGTTTTGTACCCAAGCCTTGCCGCGCAGAAGTCGAGTGAGTGACACAACGACGAGGCGGTGCATACGGCGTCGAGGTGGCTGCGGGCCGGCAGGCAGTTGCCGCGCGGAATTTTTAAACATGGTCAGTTTTTCGGAGCCCCGCGCAATGTCGAGACCAGCTCTGCACAACTCCATACGGCTCCGGCGATCGAAGTGGGACCGGCCCCGCGAGGGCGTACGGCTCAAACGACCACGTTAGGTCGCGCTTGCCGCATGGAGTCGCATGCTCGTGGGACAGGCCCTTAACTCTTTGAAATTTACCGAATAATGATAGGCCAAGATAGAGTGAATGTGGAAAACATCCTCTGGTTTCTCCTACAAATTTTAGAAATTCCTCTCACTCTTCCTTTTACAACGACATTTTCCAGACTTATTTTAATGATGATCATTGTCACCATACTATAAATAGATTTTTGTTCCAGGTTGTTTTGATTATCTGTACTTACATTCCCTAGCAACATTTGGATTGCTAGTTCAGCAGTCTAACGGCATTGCCAAAATATAAAAACATGGTGACATGATACACATGTCTGTTTTAAGTCAAACTTAATTCCAGTCTTGTTGATTCCAGTCTTAATTCCAAAAATATAGTTGAAGCTAACAATACTAACCACGATTAAGTAGTAAATGGACAACAATATCTGGCAACTATACTTGTACAGTCACAGAAATCATCCAATTTGCCTTCCGCATCCATGAGCCCTGCGATACTGGAATCTCATTGATAGATTTAGCATCTAAACTCATGAACACCGAGTTTACGGTATTAATCTCTAAATACTGTACTCACTAAATTACTCAAAATAAAGTTTGTGTTTTTCATGCTTGTTCATTCATGCTTGTTCGTTTAATATTAAGTTTCTTTAGGAGCACGATACATTTTAATTTGTCCCTAACAACCTCTATGGTATTAATAATTTGTTTCACAACCATAATTCCTTCAGATTATCAACAAAGCTTTTCACTGTGACAATAATAAATCAATTCCAATACTGATATTTACTTATTCATTTAGTTTAGTTCAGAGATACAGCACGGAAACAGGCCCTTCGGCCCACTGAGTCCACGCCAACCAGCGATCCCCGCACATTAACACTTATCCTACACAGACTAATGACAATTTACATTTATACCAAACCAATTAACCTACAAACCTGTACGTCTTTGGAGTGTATGAGGAAACCGAAAATCTCAGATGAAACCCATGCAGTCATGGGAAGAATATACAAACTCCGTGCAGATAGCACCCGTAGTCGGGATCGAACCAGGGTCTCTGGCACTGTAAGTGCTGTAAGGCAGCAGTTCTACTGCTGTGCCACTGTGCCAAGAAAACCTGTAAGCCTGAATTATCATTAACGGCCTTCATTCATCACTCACTTTTAGGACTTGACCCAATCAAAGTAACTTCACTGGGCAATATGTGAAATTTCTTTATTTCAGATGCCTTGGCTTTTTTTTTTTAAAGCTATCCGCAATTCTACAAAGATTCCAAATATGGAATATTCCACAGGGCTTGTTTTAGGAGTACAATAAAAACATCTTACCACAAAATAAGATTCAGCTCTTTAATTATGAAGTGTTTAGGCACAGTACATTACACAGTGTCACTGTGGGATTTATTTTAATTCAATTCCAATAAGACAAATTATTGTTTCTCATCATTAAAATAAATATAGAAATATAGAACAAAAGCAGTGATCTTGAGTTTTGCCACATATATATTATCATTCCGAGCCTTTGAAAATACTTGGCTCCAGAGCTTCAAATCGAAAGGAAATGAAACTTGTTTTCATGTGACCTATAAATAGTGATGTTACTGTAGAGTTGTGGCATTACTTTGTGTTCACAATGGCTCCACTCCCTTTGGTTTAAGCTAGAATTGTAAACAGATTTATAAAATCTTCTTAGCGTGGGAAAGATTTAACAACTTGTATGTTTTTTATAAGATGTAGTGTTCCAAATGGAATTCCCCCATAAGCCCATGTAACCACAATAATGTTAAAGAGATGGATTGGTCTGAAATCAAGTTCTGTGGCCAGAGGCTTGAAATGTCATCTCTTAATTTATAAAAGGTACAAGGACAATATCTTTCCACATCAAATAGATAACAAACAAGGAAACAGAATGAACTGGGAGCTCCCCGTTGCTTTGGAAACCAGCAATACCTCTGTGAACTAGTCCAATCTTCACAGCTGTTTGACTGTGGGCCTCCAAAGCCAGTTTTGTGAAGTAGTTTGTGAGTTACTTTCTGTGGTGTGGGAATGCATTAAAGAGCTGATTGCAAACAAAGAAAGGCACATTCCCCTTCCTATGTCACCCTATCGTGTGACATTTCTGATGTACACTAAGAACTTGTATTTTCTCTTTCTTTAGTGCCAAATAAAAACAAAATCGTATTCCCCGTGACTGAGATGCAGTATTCTGTGTTCACCCCAAAACAAAAAGAAGTTCCCAATAATACAGGACTGAATAGGAAAACAAAATTATTGTTCCAGTATTGGAATGGTTTTCACAAATAAATCTCTCAACTCTCAGTATTAAAATGTAGCTGAGAAATGCAGTCACTCAAAGTTTAGGCAAAAATAGTTAAGAATGTTGTTAATTTCTTTGTGAGTGAAATGGGCACAAGTCCAGTGTTAAATAGTTTTTTATTTCCCATGATGGATTTTATGCACACATTTTAAACCCGTTTCTACACCAGTAACAACCAAAAGCTTGCCTAATAGTGCTGCCAAATTCCATCATGGATGGGTCATGTAATAGGTCGGCCAAGAACTCACTTGTCTAAAAACAGAACAAAATCACATAAATATTAATATCCTTCCACAATTAGACTCTCCATTGCGATCTGGATCTTGAATCAGAGTTAATGGCTGAGCAGGAAAGTTATGCTAAACCTGTATCAAATCTTGAGTTAAGTATCATGTGCAGTTCTGTTCATAAGACCACAAAAAAAAAGAGAATGCAAAGATTTACAAGTTGGATACCTCAAATGCTAGATTTCTCACCATTAAGAAAGGATGAGCTGACTGGGTTCCTTGCCATCTGAAAAAAAGAAAGTTGAGGTGTAATGCAATAGAGGTTTTTAACATTATGGTGCTTCAATAGCATAGATACAGAACAGCACTTAATCATGTTCTCCAGAGATGCTGCCTGACCCTCTGAGTTCCTCCAACACTTTGTGTCTTTTTTTGTTAATCAGCATCTGCAGTTCCTTCTTTCTATAAGCCAGCAATATTAGATAGTCCGCAACAAATCTATTATGGAATTTAAAGGAAACTTCTTCACCCAAAGTGTGAGAATGTGCAACTCAGTTCAACAAAGCAGCTTGAGGCAAATAATATTAATGAGAGAGGAGGAGAAAGAGGCTTGTACTGATATATCTGGATGAGGGAAGACAGTTTATTTTTTTGAGATCACACTTAAATTTAATTTCATTAATATAAAGAGTGTCTCATCAAAAGGATTGGGTGATTTAGAGGGTTATCACCACTTTTCACCTCAGCGATCTGATTTTAAACCCCATTCAGAGCAATGGTGAGGAATTCACTGCCATATTTGAAAGCCATAAACTTGATTATTCTATTTCTTAATTTGTCAGAAGTGCAGTTACTCCACAGTTACCACAATGGAGATTGAATGCCAGTAGAAACAACAAAATATATCTGAAACAAAGAGAAAGATGATGCTTTTAAGGTGGCACAGCTAGTGGAGCTGCTGCCTCCCAGAGCCAGAGACCCAGGTTTCAATCCTGACCTCAGGTGCTGTCTGTGTAGACTTTGTGCCTGTAGCCACCTGGGTTTCATCCAGTTGCACCAGCTTCCTCGCACGTCCCAAAGACGTGGGAACTTGTAGGTTAGTTGGCCTCTATAATATTGTCCCGAATGTGTAGTAGATGAGAAAGTGGAATAACATAGAATGAGTGTGAATAAGCGATCGATTGTTGGCGTAGACTTGGTGAGCTGAAGGGCCTCGTTCCATGCTGTCTGATTAAATATAAACTGTTCTCTTTCCAGTCCAGTCATCCAGACCATTTCCAGTCTTCAAAAGGTATCTTTATTTAAAGAATGATTTTGTATAATAGTTCAACTAAGAATAATAGTTTACCTAAAAAATTCTCTATTACAGGTAACTGTATTCTACTTAGGATTTAACAAAACAAAAGATAACCAAACACAAGTGTTTATTTCTATGGGGAAAATTAAAGAGTTAGAAGTAAAGCACAATCTGTCAGATGTTAGATGGGGCTTTTTTGTTGACATGGACAAGTTGGTCAAAGGACCTGTTTCTGTGCGGTGTGTCTATGACTGTGTATTCATCAGGTAGTCTGTGGGTGGAGGTTTAATTTCCACTCCCCGCTGTATAGTTTCCAATTCCTCCTTGAAGGCACGAGTCCAGCATGAGGTTGGTTGCCAAATGGCCTCAAAGGACATTTTCATAGTATTTGTTAGTGTGCTCTGGTTTGTTTTATGTGGGGGGTGGGCGGGGTGAAAAGTTTCATGAGAAACTTTTTTTCAATCTGTTACCTTGCCGGAGATGCAATTGTTTTCCGGATCGTATCTCTGGTCGCTCTGCAGCCTAACATCGTGGTGCTCGGGACTGACTTTTAGCCCCACCGCGTGGCGTGGACTTACCATTGGAGCCGATTCCTTGCCTGGGATCGATGCTCCAACCGCGGCCTGTGGACTTTAACATCAAGGAGCTCACAGTCGCTGGATGAGACCGACGTCGGGAAGCTCCAAAACCGCATGACGTTCAATTAGCTCCGACCCGGGTTAGATCGCCCGTCGCGGGGGAGTTGAGATTCCCCCCCGATGCAGGAGCTTGATCGCCCCGACAAGGAGGCCCGCCACTGGTTACGGGAGTAAGATCGTCCCATCAACGGAAAGTTGGAGGCCCCCGACCGCTGGAGGACAAAGAAGGGAGAGATTGAACTTTTTTTCGCCTTCCATCACAGTGATGAATGTGGAGGAATTGCTGTGGTGTTAAAATGTATTTTGTGTGTTTTGTTGCTTTTTATTGGTATGACTGTATGACAAATCAAATTCCTGGTATGTTGCAAAACATATTTGGCTAATAAAGTATGATTATGGTTATGATTATGAACAGGAGATTTTGAAGGTTGCTTGCTCCATTACAAGGTTATACTTATCAGGAGGCACGTCTGTTTTCCCTATCAAACGACAAATCTGACGGGGAACCAAAAGGAGATTTCAAAAATATGAAAGGATAAATTTTTCCTTTTTTATGGAACTGGTTAAATTGAGGTCAACAATCTAATGTAGTTACCAAGAAATTAGGTAGGGAATTGAGGTGAACCCTTTTTACTCAGTAAGTGATCAACATGCAGGACGTGCAATATACAGTAGGTAAAGCAAATAGTGCAGGAATATTCAAGAGGATGAAGGAGAAGGGGATAGAGAATTAGCCTAATAGAAGTTGACATGAAAGGTGGACAGAAGCATATTAAATAATTTTGTGCTGCAGCAATGTCACACTCGAGTTTGGGGTGGTGGGTGGTAGAGGTGCAGGTGGGGGTGGGGGTGGGTGGACATTAATTTTAGGTGACCATGTTGAGCAGATGCTCAGTTCCCCAATTCTTCTGAAGCTAGGAATGGTCTACAACATATGGTTTGTAGGATGTTGCCTAATTGGCTAGAGGTTAAAGTAATACCCAACCGCGGGTTACCATTCATCTTGTTAACCACATTACTACAGTTTTGGAAACATATCTGAAGTGGAACATGTAGTTAAATATGATGGATGTAAAATTGGGAATAGGTGATTCATATAAAATGTAATTCAATGAAGGTAAAGGCTCAGATCTGTAATATTGTTTAGATAATTATGCAAAATTGATTGCTATAAATTGATTGCTAAAAGTATTTACACACAGCATGCAATGGGAAATTCTATCTTAATCCTCTTCGTGATACAGTTACAGCCTAGCTGTGGAAAGTTTTTGAGCTGTGGAGAAGAAGCCGGCCAGAACTCATTTCACCATGAACCAACGAGCAACAAAGATTCACAAGATCCGGCAGGAGCTGAAGTCCCTCAAGAAGCAGTATAAAGAGGCCAGTGAAGAGCAACGTCCCCCCTTGGCTGAGCTGCGAACCATCCTGAGGAAGAAGCTGCTGACCCTCCGTAGAGCTGAGTGGCTTCACCAACCAACTGCTAGGGCAGAAGCGCAGTGGGAGTTTGGCTTGCTCTAAGGAGGAGATCGACCGGCACATCCAGACGACCTACAGTGACCGCATCAGGCAGTAGGAGCTGGGCCAGTGCAACATCCTGATAAAACCACCTCCACTCATCAAGGAGTTTGATAGTAGAGAGCCACTCCTGAAAGAGGTCCAGGACGTTGTGAAGAGAGCAAGATCTGGCTCAGCCCCTGGCCTGAGCGGAGTTGCATACAGGGTCTACAAGAACTGCCCCTTGTTACTGAAACGGCTGTGGAAGATCCTGAAAGTCATCTGGAGGAAAAGAAAGTGACGCAGCAGTAGCGATTCACTGAAGGAGTCTGGATCCCAAAGGAAGAAGATTCCCAGAAGATCGATCAGTTCAGGATCATCTCCTTGTTAAGCGTTGAAGGCAAGATCTTCTTCAGCATAGTGGCTAGGCGGCTGATCAACTTCCTCTCCAGCAATGGCTATATCGACAGCTCAGTGCAAAAGAGAGGCTTATCTGGAGTGCCGGGGTGTCTAGAGCACATGGGAGTGGTGACCCAGCTCATCAGAGAAGCCAGGGAGAACAAGGGAGACCTGACAGTGCTCTGGCTTGACCTGGCCAACGCCTAAGGCTCCATCCCGCACAAGTTGATCAAGACAGTCATGGGCAAGCATCATGTGCCGGGCCAAGTGGCAGATCTCATCCTGGACTATTACAACCAGTTCAGCATGAGAGTCTGGTCAGGGTCAGTAACATCAAAGTGGCACAGACTGGAGGTTGGGATCATCACAGGCTGTACCATCTCTGTGATCCTTGTTGCCTTGGCGATGGACATGATCGTCAAGTCTGCTGAGCCAGAGTGCCGGGGCCCTGGGATCAAGTCAGGAGTGCGTCAACCACCAATCAGAGCCTTCATGGACGACCTGACTGTCACCACTGAGTCAGTGCCAGGAGGCAGGTGGATCCTGCAGGGGTTGGAGAAGCTGATTGGATGGGCAAGGATGAGATTAAGCCAGGAAAATCAAGGTCACTGGTGCTGAAGAAGGGCAAAGTATTGGACAGGTTCCGCTTCAGCATCGAAGGGACACCAATCCCAACTGTCTCCGAAAGGCCTGTGAAGAGTCTTGGCAAGGTGTTTAACAGCAGCCTGAAGGATACAGCATCTGTCCAGGCAACCTGTCAGGAGCTGGAGAGCTGGTTGAGAGCAGTGGACCAGTCGGGGCTTCCCGGCAAGTTCAAGGCATGGATTTACCAGCATGGTATCCTGCCAAGGATACTCTGGCCACTGCTTGTCTACGAAGTCCCAATATCCATCGTAGAGAGATTGGAGAGGAAAGTCAGCAGCTTCCTCAGGAGGTGGCTGGGACTGCCCAGGAGCCTTAGCAGCATCGCCCTTTACAGAAACAACACCAAGCTCCAGCTGCCCCTGAAGTCCCTGGAGGAGGAGTTAAAGTGACTCGGGCCAGAGAGGTGATGCTGTACAGGGACTCCAGTGACCCCAAGGTGGCTCAAGCAGGGGTGGAGGTGAAAACTGGGAGGAAGTGGAGATCCGGCGAAGCCGTGCTGCAAGCAGAGTCTCGGATACGCCACAGAGTCCTGGTGGGAGCAATGACTCAGGGAAGAGCAGGCTTGGGAATCTTCCCATCTCCCCAGTTTGACAAGGCCAAGGGGAAGGAGAATCACAGGCTGGTCCAGGATGAAATTAGGGCAGCGGTGGAGGAGGAGAGTCTACCAGAGCGGTTGGCTTGAGGCAGCAGGGGGCCTGGACAAGGTGGGAGCAGGCCATGGACCGAAAAGTTACAAGGACTGAGCTCTGGCAGGCTGAACCACAGCGCATCAAGTTCCTGGTCCAGGCAGTGTACGATGTCCTGCCCAGCCCATCAAATTCTTCATCTGGGGCAAAGCGGAATCTCTGGATTGCCCACAATGCTCAGGCAAGGGGACATTGGAAGACATCCTTAGTTGCTGCCCAAAGGCTCTTGGGCAGGGCCGGTACAACTGGCATCACGACCAGGCTCTTAAACCCATTGTAGAAGCCATCAGCATGGGAATCAGCAGCTGCAGGCGAGCACGCCCCACCACCCAGATGATCACCTTCGTGAAGGCCGGAGTGCAGCTGCCAAGAACCACAGCAGCCAGGAGTCAGTCAGGAATCCTGGCGACTGCGCAGGACTGGCAACTTTCTGTAGACCTGGTGAAACAGCTGAAGTTCCCACAGCATATTGCCATGACCACCCTGAGGCCAGATATCCTCCTGGTCTCAGAGGCGACCAAAAACATCGTCTTGTTGGAACTGACAGTGCCGTGGGAGGACAGTCTGGAGGAGGCCCACGAGAGGAAGATGACCAAGTACAAAGAGCTGGTCATAGACTGCCGCAAGCAGGGCTGGAAGGCAAGGTGTATGCCCATCGAGGTTGGCTGTAGAGGTTTTGCAGGGCAATCGCTCTACAAAGCCTTGAGTGCACTGGGCATCAATGGAGTGGCGAGGAGAAGGGCCATCAAGAACACCACAGAGGCAGCCGAGAAGGCCTCGAGATGGCTCTGGATCAGGAGAGGAGGTCCATGGGGAGGAGCGAATGCCACCTGAACACAAGTCGTGGTCTGATCAACCACGGCTGGGTCGCCTGGGTGAGGGTGTCTGATGTTGAAAGACCCGAAACATCCAATGACCCCAGGTTACATCACTGATGATGTGTTCAGGAGCATCAATAGATGTATTTTTATCAATCAACAAAGAGACGCTGCAGCATAAGTCTGATAATACTAATGCAGCACTTAAGCATCGAGTCCCATCGAACTCCAATGTAGGAACAAGCTGATCGAGAGTAAATGGAAAGTTTATTTTTAACTGAAACATTGATAATATCCAATCCGATCCAATCCAATAATATTCAGTCTATGTTCTTAATGCTTTGCCTCGCTTATGTTGGGAGATTGTTCCTCAGTAGCTTGAACAACCCTCCCTGGGCTCCTTGTAAAATGCCTTTGCAGTTCATGCTTTCAAACACTTTGGAGCTTCTAAGATTGTCTAAGATTTACCACAGTCCTGTGCATGGCTGTCAATAGAATCATTACCATTAATTCATCATCACAGCCAGCAAATAATATAGCAGCATTTCTTTGTATAAAAAATCTAACTGTGGTTTTATGTAAAATAACAATTACTCTTTAATCAAGAATCATGGAAGCAGAATTGGTAATCTTCAAAGTAGGACATTTATGATAATTCATGCTTTATCCATAGCTATTAAAATTAGCAGTAACCACAGTTTGAAATTAGATTGTAGCTAAATAAGTAAGTTGTTGGATATTATTGAGAAAGGAACACAAGCATTTGTCAAAGAAGCAAAATGAAAATGTTTGTATAACATGCATGGGACTTGAAGGTCTCGCTGTTATAAAAGCAATAACATGGATTTTGGTAGATACTGTAGCTGGTGCTGATTGGGAGAACGGAACTCAGGCATTTGCTTCCTGCCATTGAGCCTTAACAGGATCACATTCATCAAGGAGGCATTCATTTTGACAAAACAATGACATGTCCTTTTATACAACATATTGCCCAAATATTTTTTAAATTTCACCCACTTTGATTAAGTGTGTCAACTTAACATTATCTGGCATTATTCAAAGCTGTTAGCCTGCAAGATAACAATACAATGTTTTCATTAAAAAGTATTTGCAAATATAATTTTATTGGAACAGGAGAGGCAAAATAGTTCAATGTTGGCATGATTAATTGTTGATGGCATGATTAATTTTTGCAGCATTTACATCATTTTACAGTTGGCTTACCAAAGAAAAGCAGTTTTGACAAATACTTTGAGGGACATGGCTTCTTAAGAAAAGCTATTGCCTCAACGACCGGAATTTTCCAGATTTCCCACATTTATGATCAGCATGAAATGATGGCAACCGATAATTCCATAATTTTTAAGAAAATAGATCAGTTTCTTTGATTCAGTAATTTGCCTCCTGATATATTGCACAAGACGTAAGTATCAGATTGAAGTGGGTTTAAAAGACACGGGTAAAATTGGACCCAAATATGCCGATATCATTCTGTTTTTACGAAATGGGGAGCTAAATTAAACAGAGATAAGGAGGACATCACGTCATCTCCACTTGAATTTCTGGAATCAACCAGTGCTGACTTCACTGTTTATTTTCTGAACACCTCATCAAAGAAGCAGGTTTGTGAGTAGGATGAACTGGGTATGCGTTCAGTCAGAAGGCCTTCCAGACGTGCTCAGACGGTTGTGGACAGATAGCCATGGAGGTCATAGCTCGGAATCAAACCCCTGGGCCTAGGTGCAGTATCACAGATGTTCCATGGTCCCTCGTGTGGTCAAAGTCAGTAAATATATCTTTAGACGGCCTATCTTACTACCAGCCTCAGGCATCATTCAAATCACCACACCCTCCTTCTGCAGCTACCAGCAATCTCTATCAATGACGCCTACCTAAAGGGCCAGTCCCACTTGGCCGTCATTTGCGCCTCATTTACACGTCATATGTAAAATAGGTGGCAGTATTCACATAGCTAACAAGAAACCTTGCACACATGTCTCACAGCCTGTACACTCTGTCTGCCAGTCAACCAATGCACAAATAAATTGCCTGGAACTCACTGACACATTTGACTTCCTCATGTGGGACAAATGGGTGTAAGTACTGAGGCAGCAGAAGCCAACGGTAGGGGACAGGCATGCTGCACGTACAATCCTCATGGAGAAAGTGCGGAGCATTATTAGGATGGCTGAAGGTGGTGCCATAGCCCTCAGTGGAGCTGAAAACTTCTACATTGACAGCATTCCATAGCTAATTACCCTTCTGACATCTCTTCTCGACCTCTGTTATCATTTGATTTGCCGTCTTATTCGGAGCCAATGCTATGTCTGCACTCTATATCTTTCTCTTTGCTCTACTTAATGTACTAGAGTTTGACAATTGTATTTATGTAGAGTATTATCTGTTTTGTTTGGATAGCAATACAAAGCATTTCACTGTACCTCGGTGCACGTGACAATAATAAATCTAAACTTAAAAGCTAAACCTGTTTTTTTTTATCCCTTTTCCTCTCACTTTTGCCTTTTTCCTTTCAGATGGCCAGACAGTGAAGGAACATCAAAAATACATGCAGGTGAGGTCAAAGGAGGAGGAATGGTGCGAGTAATAGCTAACTGGAGAATTAGATTAAACACAAGCTCTGATAACACAAACCCGTGTGAGGGTGCAATTCAATTGCTGCAGAATTAGGCCAATAATTGTGCACTAGGGAACACTTGGAGCATTGTGTGCAGTTCTGTTCACCTAATGATAGGAAGAGCGCAGAGGATCATCGGGACAGAGCTACCAGCCTTGGAGGGCATCTACCACACGCGGTGCCTCAGGAAGGCCCTCAGCATCCATAAGGACTCATCACACCCCTGCCACGGTCTGTTTCAACTACTTCCCTCCGGCAGACGTTACAAGGCCTTCTACGCCCGAACCTCCAGACTCAGGAACAGTTTCATCCCAAGAGCTATAGCAGCTCTGAACCGGCCCTAATGAGTGCCCCCCCACCCACCCCCTTTGGACAGTCTCCCTCAGATGGTCACGTCAATCAATTCAGCTTGTTTATTTATGTATTGTATTTATTTACCTTTCTTGTACATCAGTGGAGCTGCACACTAAATCTCGTTGCACTGACGTGCAATGACAATAAAAGATATATTATTATTATTATTATTATTATTAACATGGAAAGGATGCAAAAAAAAGACACACAAGGATGTTACTGGGAATGGAGGACTTGAATTTTAAGGAGTATCTGGATATGCTGGGGGGTTTTCTCTGGATGGTAGGAGTTTGAGGGGTGAAGTTTTAGAGGTATATAAAATGAATGATGGTTAGATATCAGATGAATGAGAGTATAGATTTAAGATGAGAGGAGAAAGATTTAAAGGGGACATAGGGCAACTTTTTCCACACAAGAGGCTAGTGAATAAATGTAACGAGTTGCTCGAAGTAGTAGAAGTGGAGGTACAATTACAACATTTAAGAATGATTTAGCTACATGGATAGGAAAGGTTAAGAGATATATGAATGAAATGCAGATTAGCTCAATTAATCAACTTGGTCGTTACGGACAAAGTTGGGCCGAAGGACCTGTTTCCGTGCTACACATCATCTGTCAATTCCTTGTTTCTGTAATCTGACCATTTTTTTTAATCTACCGCAGTCTTCAATATGTGTGTTGTTACATTCAGTAACAACCTCAGAAGACAACACTCCAAGTCATTTGGGAATACAAATATGCAAAAGCTTTTTTTTCTAAAATAAGCATCCTGTTCTCCATTCTCTCAGAGGAAACCATTTCCCACAGTAGTCTTGACAGTGGATGTGGAGAGAATGAGAGAATCTCAAACTTGGGGGTCTTTGTTTATAAAGGGGGTTGCCCATCTATATTACTAAAAGTTTGATCTTGACCGCTTTTGGCCCACTGTGCTGCGATTTCCGAGAGAACGCCGCCACCTAAGGCCATTTAGAGCTCTTTGATATTGTAATTGTGATATTGTGATCTGCACGCAAGAACCCTGAACCCACTGGCATTGTAGCCCAGCTGTATATGTTGACAGAACTGTACCCACCAGTATTGCACCATAATGCTGAGAACTATATTCTGCACTCCATATCTTTCTCTTTGCTCTATCTACTTTGAGTTTGACGTGATTGTATTTGGGTTATGTATTATCTGATCTGAATAGATAGCATGGAAAACAAAGCTTTTCACCGTACATCGACAATAATAAACCTAAACTTAAACCCTACCATTTTGCAAACAGACTTGTGCCCACTACTGTAGTTTAGTTTACAATGTGTACGGTAGTTTACAGAACAGGCCTGTGCCCACCAGTGCTGTACCCCAGCACTGTAGTGATAGATTGGCAGTACCCACCAATGTGATTCTACTGGGCCCCTGACCACTGGTCCCAGACCCAGTCTGTCCCTGGACTCAGTCGACATCTGATGGGCCTGGGAAAGCTGGAACCTCTGATGCTCAGTGGCCTCCTCCATAAAGCCCCCGCTGGTCACCGTGAAGTTCTTAGTTCATTGTAAAATGCACTGGCGCTACTTTTATGGATTTCACTTTCAGTTTCAGTTTAGTTTATTGTCACATGTAAACTCGCTAGAATTTAGAAGATTGAGGGGGGATCTTATAGAAACTTACAAAATTCTTAAGGGGTTGGACAGGCTAGATGCAGGAAGATTGTTCCCGATGTTGGGGAAGTCCAGAACAAGGGGTCACAGTTTAAGGATAAGGGGGAAATCTTTTAGGACCGAGATGAGGAAAACATTTTTCACACAGAGAGTGGTGAATCTCTGGAATTCTCTGCCACAGAAGGTAGTTGAGGCCAGTTAATTGGCTATATTTAAGAGGGAGTTAGATGTGGCCCTTGTGGCTAAAGAGATCAGGGGGTGTGGAGAGAAGGCAGGTACAGGATACTGAGTTGGATGATCAGCCATGATCATATTGAATAACGGTGCAGGCTCGAAGGGCCGAATGGCCTACTCCTACACCTATTTTCTATGTTTCTATGTTTCTAAAAGCTTTTTGTTGTGTGCTAACCAGTCAGCAGAAAGACAATACATGATTAAAATCGATCCATTCAGTGTGTAAGATACATGATAAGGGATAAGGGAATTTGAATTTGGCTCGAGGATTCCCAGCTTCACCACAGCTGTAGTGTTGCAGGAAAACTGACATTCCCATTTTCAAGTAATATGAGGCAGCTGATTTTACTTTCAGAGAGACAATTAACATGAATTAAATGGATCGGTTGGCAGTTATTGCCCTGGGATTTAAGCCACACGCCCAGCAGTTTCTCAGCAAGTTTGGCCACTTTCTCAGAGGGGCCCTGCTTGGCTGGAGTCCACGGGCCTGGGTGCTTAATCTCCCTCTTAAAGTTGCAAGCACACAAATATATTCAGCTCCAGTCTGGAAGCAGTCAACGTTTATTACCAAAGCCACCCTGGTCTCTGCCAGTGTGATCCCTGTCTTGTCCTGAGGCTAGAGGTGGTACTATAAGTCTGAGAGTTCAGTGAGGATCTTCTTACCAAAGCACATCACATCGATTCAGAGAGAGTTGCATCAACTTGTGTGAGAGTTCCCCTCCTCCCTCTTCCGCGGTTCATCCTGGTCCGTTCATTGTATATTCCAGTTGGAGTGTTTACTAATGTAACCATGTGTGAGAACAATTTGCCTGCACAGAATCTTCTGTTCAGTAAAATCTGCTGGCATTTATCCTGCTACTTTTTTTTCAAACTAAAACATCCATAGTAAGTTTTTGGAGGGAATTGCATATGCTGGTTTAAAACGAAGATAGAACTCAGCGGCACAGACGGCATCTCCTGATAGAAGGAATGGGTGATGTTTCGGGTCGAGGTGCATCAGCATGTTATAGACACTAGAAAATAGACAGTAGACAATAGACAATAGGTGCAGGAGTGGGCCATTCGGCCCTTCGAGCCAGCACCACCATTCAATGTGATCATGGCTGATCATCCACAATCAGTACCCCATTCCTGTCTTCTCTCCATATCCCCTAACCCCGCTATCCCTAAGAGCTCTATCTAACTCTCTCTTGAAAGCATCCAGAGAACCAGCCTCCTATTCCAGAGAATTCCACACACTCACAACTCACAACTGTGTGAAAATGGATGGGTGACTTTATAGGTCAGAATCATTGCTAAATGGATCCGTTGGCAATTATTGCCCTGGGATTTGAAACTTCACCCATGCTTTTTCTCCAGAGATGCCGCCTGTCCCGCAGAGTTACTCCAAAACTTTGTGTCTATCTTCGGTATAAACCAGCATCTGCAGTTCTTTCCTGCACATCAGGTGTGATCGACGTCGATGAAGGGGATGTCATTCCCCTGCTGAATATATGCAGTGCTGTATGCTATAGATATGATACGATGGAACTTTATTTATCCCAGGAGGGAAATTGGTCTGCCAACAGTCATAATACATAACAAGATACATGAAACATGAAATTAAAGTGACGAGTGAAATAAAGTGACGAGTGGACGAGAGAGGATATTGGTTGCAGTACTGAGGTCCATTGGAGAATCAGTGTGTCCATTGATGGACATCATCATGCGTCAAATGCTTCCAACACGATCATTCTGCACACACAATCTGTGTGTATTTTCTGACCTCTCCCCTAAGAAGTCATATCACCTGCCGGTTCTTCAACCACAATCTTTAGTTTGGTGTAGTTTAGTTTAGTTTAGAGATACAACATGGTCACCAAGTCCACACTGACCATTGATCACCCGTTCAACCTCGTTCTATGTTATCCAACTTTCTCATCCACTCCCTACACAACAGGGCCAATGTACAGAGGCCAAATAACTTTCAAACCCGCATGTATTAAGGATGCGGGAGGTAACTGGAGCACCCAGAGGAAACCCATGCGTTCACAGGGTGAACATGCAAACTCCACACAGACAGCATCCAAGGTCAGCATCGAACCCGGGTCTCTGGCGCAGTGAGGCAGTGGCTCTACCAGCTGTGCCGCCCTAGTCTTACTGAATGACAGAGCAAACCAGGAGAACCATCCAGCTCACTCTAGTCTCACCCAACGCACTTCGTGATGGTGGACGTCACGGCCACTAGTGGTTCATTAAGGCATGAGATGCTCCCTGACCTGCTGAGTTACTCCAGCACTTTTGTGTTTTACTCAAGACTCCTGCATCTGCATTTTCTTGCATCGCCTTTTCAACCCTCTCATCTGAAGAAGGGTCTCAACCCGAAACGCTACCTATTCCTTTTTCCAGAGATGCTATCAGACCCGCTGAGTTACTCCAGCTTTTTGTGTCTTCCTCCATTGAGAAGTAGCCCAGCCTCTGAAATCCCTCATCCTTTTCCACACATTCCCCATTTTGAGCAGCCTTGTGTGTCTTTTGGGATTATTGTTAATTGGAAAGATCGGGATGACTTCTGTGTTGATATGTAGCTATATAATGACATTTTCACACTAGTTTTCTCCAGTCTGTGAGTTGAATATCCAGGATTAATATTCGTAGAAAAAAAAGTTGTGATGGCCGTAAGCGAAGGAGAGGTATATCCTGTTGTCAAATCTGCTGAGATGTCAAAGACGACACCTTTTTGCCTGCAGTAAACTAAGTACTGTTTAGTCTGCAATTTTTCACATTAATTATAAGAACTGGGAGTAAACATTTTAATTTATCGGGAGTGACATATATTCTGAAAGTGAAGGAAAATGCTGAGCCCAATAAAAGTGTTAAATTAAACACAAGAGTTTTATTCATTTAATGAAAGCAGAATAACCGAATGAGTTACAAAGATAAGGGAAGTGCTTTCAGAAATAAACAAAAAGTAGAAAATAAAGTAAAAGCAGAGGTTTAGTGAAACTAGTTTAAAGACTGAAGAGTGCTTATTCCACAATACATGCATGGTGAGAATAAAACCATATCCCGAAATAATTGATTTTTGCAGGATTTGATATAACTTTTCGATTTGATGAGCAAGGTGACCATTAGAACAATAAGCGAATTCGGTATTCCGAAAAACGCAAGGAATCATGGGATTAATCAAAGGTCACTCGCTATAAAGCAAAAGGGAACGAAGCTCTGGCTGCATAAACTCTGTATAAATCCTTATCTTTATTCATGATTTATATGTAAAAATATATTTAATCTGAGGAACGGGGATGCCAGGTAGCTGGAGAACAGGAGAGAGGGGGCAGATGCGAGTGGGAGACAGGAAGAGAGACTGGACAGGCGAAGAGACAATTCTCGGCAGCTGCACGCACACAAACCCGCACCTCATCCGCAGCCGGGTCCCCGACGCCACAAGCGCTGCTGGACACCTCAGGACAGGGACGGGACACCCGGGGGGGGGGAGGGGACGGGGACGGCCCAGCAGCAACTCAACAGCGCCCACAGCGTCGGATTTGCGGGCCCGACCCCGCCAGTCCAGGATGTGGCCAATCCGGTGGGACAGTGCAGAGCTGAGCTGGAGTCAGCGGCTGCAGCACCGGCTGCAAGTCCCGGGCCGCCCCACCAGACCAGGGCCAGCCCGGACACCTCCGGAGAGGGATGGGACACTCAGGAGGGGACTGGAACGGCCCAGCAGCAACTCAACAGCGCCCGCAGCGCCGGAGAACCGGGCCCGACCCCGACCACGAACTAAACGCAAGCCTGCACACAACGCAGCACCACAGTTGCTGAGAATGTTTATAGCGAGTGACCTATGACCTGGGCATGCGCAATCCGAATACCGAACTCGCTTATTACTTTGTATATGGTGAAAAACTCCATAAACAAGGTAAAATTATGGGGAGCTAATATGCCAGTTCTATCCTCGGCCAACATAGGAAAGATTTTTTAACAAATAATTCCTCTCAAAGTTTAATTAATATAATGTAATAAAATATAATGGGATATAATAAAACATAATTTACTTTTAGTTTTACCAGTGATTACAGTAAATCTCCAGCCGATGCCAGCAGTTGACAAGGCATCAGGTGTATACATACACATTTCTAGTTTGTTGCATCTCATTTTCAGGAACACCTAAGGTGATTGCACTCGGGAACATTGGTGCACAGGTCACATTTTCTCTCGACATGTTCAACTTTTTCTTTGCTGGCCAGAACAGCAAATATTAAATAATAGACTAACTTAAGGTCTGTTATGATTTATGATCCAGTTTCAGTTATTGTTAAAAAGCAAGAACATAACAAAATGGCTGAGGATTCCACTTAACAGTTCAAGTGGCTTCAGTCAAACATCTTAAAAAGCGTGGGAGTTCTGTAACTGCAAGAGCAGGATGCACAGATCTGATTTCTGCTATTATTGCAGTAACTAAAGCCAGTGAAGTTACATAGAAGGGTTCACTGTTGCTTCAAAGTGAAAGGCAGGAAGATCCAATTTCCTCTGCACAAAGTAGTGATTGTCAAGAATGTTGTGAAGTTACACTTTCTGACAGATATATTCAATGTAACCCGTGGTGGAGCTTAAAAATAGGAGTTTATTGGTTTTAGTGAAATAATACCATTCCTCTTTCATACCTCATGTTGGTCAAAGCCTCCAATCACTACACCCATTATTTGGGATGTCTGACAGTTGTCAGAATTATTTGTTACCTCCCATCTTCACAGATGACTAAATGTATTGTATGCTTTGCCCATGAAATATTTGCCAGACAAATAAATGAATAGGTCAGACAGTGTCTCTGGAGAATGTGCATAGATGACATTTTGGGTCAGGACCCTTCTTCACACTGACTGTGGTGGGTGAGGGAAGAAAGCTGGAAGAGAGAAGGGGCAGAACAAAACCTGGTAAGTGATAGGTAGATACAGATGAGGGGAGGATTTGATACCCAGATTGTTGGACAAAGGCCAGAGAAAAAAGGACAAAAGTTGTGAGATAAGGATAGGTGTGAATTATGAAGCCAGAGAAAGGGATATAGCTGGAAGGGATGGGATGGGGAGAAATGGGTGTGCATCAAGCTGAGGCTCAGGGAAGAGAGGGTGGGGAGGGAGGGGGAAAATATGGTGGGGGTTTGTAGGTTATCTAAAATTGGAGAACTCAATGTCCGTACTATTAAGTTTTTAGCTTCCCAAGCTGAATATGAGGCTTGGTTCTGCTTGGGTAACTTACAACCCAACAATAGGAACACTGAATTCTCCAATTTTAGATAACTAACCTGCAATCACCCCAACCCCCCTTCCTTCCCCACTCTTCCTTCCCCACTCTTCCCTGTTCACCACCTGGATGCAAATCCATTTCTCCCCACTCCTCCCTTTTCTTCCTGTGACTTCACAATTTGCATTTCTTCTGTCCTTATCTCACACCATTTGTCTTTTCATTGTGGCCTATGTCCAACCATCTGCCTATCAACCCACCGCCCACCGTCCACCCTCCTCACCCATATTTATGTTTAACTCACTTCGTCCTGCCCTTCCACTCTCTTCCAGCTTTCTTCCAATAAACAATAGACAATAGGTGCAGGAGTAGGCCATTCGGCCCTTCGAGCCAACACTGCCATTCAATGTGATCATGGCTGATCATCCACAATCAATACCCCGTTTCTGCCTTCTCCCCATATCCCCTGACTCCGCTATCTTTAAGAGCCCTATCTAGCTCTCTCTTGAAAGTATCCAGAGAACCGGCCTCAACCGCCCTCTGAGGCAGAGAATTCCACAGACTCTCAACTCTCTGTGAAAAAGTGTTTCCTCATCTCTAAATGGCTTACCCCTTATTCTTAAACTGCGGCCCCTGGTTCTGGACTCCCCCAACATCGGAAACATGTTTCCTGCCTCAATACCCTTAATAATCTTATATGTTTCAATAAGATCGCCTCTCATCCTTCTAAATTCCAGAGTATACAAGCCCAGCCGCTCCATTCTCTCAGCATATGACAGCCCCGTTGAAATGCTGCCTGACCCGCTGAGTTACTCCAGCACTTGGTGTTCAAAAGGGAACTGCAGATGCTGGAATATCGAAGGTACACAAAATTGCTGGAGGAACTCAGCGGGTGCAGCAGCATCTATGGAGCGAAGGAAATAGGCGACGTTTCGGGCCGAAACCCTTCTTCAGACTCCAGCACTTTGTGTCTTTTTTAGTAAACCAGCATCTGCATTTCCTTGTTTCTCCATCATTAATGTGGGCCATAACGATATTCCCTAAAAGGTTAAAGGTTTTCACTAGGATTTAAGAAAACACACAAATGACTTAATTTTTATAAAAATAAGGAAACACTTGGTTTCTTTGTTATTGATGACTGGCTAGTCCAAGCAAGTTCCAAAATATATATTTTTTTAAACAGACTTTCCTATTGCATACAAAACTAATATACAAAAGTATTATCTACCTCTTTGATGACCCTCAGATTATCCTTTGCTGGCTTTACCTTGCACAAAACATTATTCCCTGATCATGTATACATACACTGTAAATGAATTGATTGTAATCATGTATTCTCTTTCTGCACGCAACAAAAGCTTTTCACTGTTCCTCGGTACACGTGACAATGGACTAAACTAAAACTAAACTAAACTAAAGTGCTGGTGTAACTCAGTGATTTATGCAGCATCTCTGGAGGACGTGGATAGATTCTATTCATTAGGGGCCGTGAATTACTCCAGCACTTTCTTGTTATTTTTTGTAAACCAGCATCTGAAGTTCTTGTGCCTTCCTGTTGCACACCACTCATTCCAGTTTAAAAACATATTTTCAAAGTACAATAATAAAGCAATGAAGTACTTAATTTAATATTGCTAATGAATCTATTCTCACATTAAAGATTCTATTGCCAGTTAGTTTTCACTCATTGTTATGTTCTTCATTCAGTTCACCTCACCAACACCTCTGAAAATTGTAAAGCTTATCTATGTACAAGTCCTGGACTGACCACATATCCTTCACACTCCAGTGGCAATCACCTTACTTCATGTTAAGTTTCTGATGCCAAGCAATCTTAACGGACACTGAGAGGCACGTACTTATGAGTCATCGCAATTATCTTCTGAATGACCTCAGCGATTTTCAAGTTACTGTAGTTGACAGGATTTGGCTATTTAAAAACAACTTCCTCACAGGAAATACTAATTCTGTGGCTATCAAGAGGCATGGGGACATGTTAGCATGTAAATATGACAACTGACTTCATAAATTAACCATGAGCAATATTTCTTGAGAACTGCTTATTATTGTAGAAACAAAAAGAGTCCTTCCACTTGAATGGGCTTTACCTGAAGTCATTAACAAAATTATTCTTGGATCAAAATTGACTAGGCTCATGCTTTGTGGATGCCGATATCACCTCATCGGCACACATCAATGCCACATCAATGACTCCACACTACCCCATTAATTGTCCATTTTTACAAGGCCTTTCCCAAGGCCTTTATTTGCAGTCATGCCACAATTGGCATGATTAGGGTAAAAATGGCCAATCTTAGTTTAGTTCAGAAATATCGCGTGGAACCGGACACTTTGTCCCAGCGATTCCGAGCAACCAAAGACGTGCAGGTTTGCAGGTTAATAATTGCCTCTGTAAATTGCGCCCAGTGCCTGGGTGCAAAAGTGGGATAACATGGAACTAGTGTGCGGGTGATCAATAGTCAACATGGACATCGGTGCGCCAAAGGGTCCCTAGAATTGAGGGAGAGAAGAACGTGGAACAGAGGAAAGGAGTGGAAAGTCTGTTTCTTAGCCTTAATGCATCGAACAAACGAGCATAATATTGTCCTTTAGTCACTGCAGACCACTTTGTTTTACCTGACGTAAGCAGATGATTGTCATCAATTATAAAAACAATGCAAAATCTGTCAGATTTTATAGCCTTGCATAATATCCTCCAGTAAAACATCTTAGAAGTCGTTAAGCCTACCAGATGGAACTGCCTGCGCTGTTGTCTGACTCTCATGTTAAATGGACTGAACAATAATAAAACCACAGCATTAAATTTAAACAGCATGAAATGTAAAAAAAATACTGATTTTTATAATATAATCTAAAATATCAGAATTCAGGTGATGTCTGCTAACAATAGAAAATATCTCGTATTTATTATCTTCCATGTATGAAGCTGATAGATATTTATTATCCTATGTATACTGTCGACTATTGATATCGCCTGTGCATTGTTTACAGATTATGGAGATAACCAAAATAGTTTGCAAAAAATAACTTTTGAACAAAGAGCTGTACTGTATTTCCAGTTCAATGGGTCATGAAGGAGAGTATAGTGTGTCTAAAACTGTGTTTGAAAAGACTCATTTTACTTTTGTATGGAAATTAATAGCCAGCTTAAGGGGAGTTCAGTTCAGTAGACAAACACAGACACATAACACATCTCCAGCGGCAATGAATAGTGAATAGCCCAGCCCATGTCGATGGAAACTGCAGGGAATGTAGGAATAAAATACTGTGACTGCTCAGTAATGAGACACTGTAATTGATCAGTTATAAAATGATTGTAATGAATCTCATTATTTCAAATCAGTAAATAACCGTTTAGAAGATACTGTTGTTCGGGATGAATGATTTACATCAGTGAGTGTGGGAATAATACTGTGGGACTGGGTGGTTGCTCGCAAATCCTGCCCACACCCAGTCTCTTTCTTTGCCCTTATCCTGATGCTATTATTTTCCCTTGTTGTTGCTGCTGGTTCACAGAAGATTGTTTTCCCAAATTGAAAGGGTATGGGTGTTTTCTCCCCAGCGCCTGCAGTGAAAAAGCAGTGAACTTTACAGATAAGCCAGAGGAATTTAAACTGCTGTATCGGAATTGGGTTGTACCCCAGTGGTGTGTGGACTGCAGAGCAAAGGAGCAGAGAGGGAAAGGATATGCCATCTGTCTTAATGGCTCTCTTTAAAACACCAGAGATGTTGCTGATAGCATTCCAGATTAACTTCCTTCAACTTCCTTGCAGAATTTTATTCACAAGACAACATTTAATGCACCATAGTTCTAATGCCATGGTTTTCATCTGCAGCAGCTAGTCGGCAATGCTGGGACTGGAATAGTTAAAAAGAGTAAACTATAGTAACAATAAAGCAGACACCAAAATGGAGGGTCACCACACAAGACAGTCAGAGCTTAGACCATTCAGTAAGTTATAAATGCGAGTCTCTCCATTTGATGTTTTGAAGCATAAAATATAAAAAGAAAATAACAATTTTTATTACAAAACATCACCAAAAGGATTCAGTCACAAACAACCAAGTAAAACATAACATCAGAAGAAGGGTCTCGACCCGAAACATCACCCATTCCTTTTCTTCAGAGATACCGCCTGTCCCGCTGAGTTACGCTAGCTTTTTGTGCCTATCCTATTTAAACCAGCATCTGCAGTTCTTTCCGACACAAAACATAAAATCAGAATACCATCCCACAGAGCAATTAGTTGAATATAACTTCAGATGCAAAATGACACCCATTAATAGTCCCTGAAACATGCTGCTGATATTATTGGAGTAATTTGAATATCTTTCCATAAAAATGAAATGGTTATTTCATTGAAATCCTTCAGAATTTAGAGTCTTCATTCATATTAAAATATTACAATGATACAATGGAATATCTGCCTGGAAATCCAATTTTGTGATGTGTTGTTCAGTTGTAAATTTATTCCTCCAGGAATACTTCATGACAATGAATATTTCTGCATGTGTGTGATGCTCAGAACATTCAGCGGGATGCAGACTGCAGAAAGGCACTCGTGCAAGCCCAACACAGTTTTTTGCATCAGAGCCAATAGTTATGAAGTCGTTCCACATGCAATGCTCCTTTTGCAGCCTTATGCCCCTGTCCCACTTAGGAAACCTAAACGTAAACCTCTGGAGACTTTGCGCGCCACTCAAGGTTTCCGTGCGGTTCCCGGAGGTTGCAGGTAGTGGAAGCAGGTAGGGAGACTGACAAAAACCTCTGGGAACTGCACGGAAACCTTGGGTGGGGCGCAAAGTCTCCAGAGGTTTCTGTTCAGGTTTCTTAAGTGGGACAGGGGCATTACAGAGGAATTTGTACCATGTTATCCAAGGGGAACTGTTATCAAGAACAAAATGAAGTTACTTGTGAGCATGAGCTTGGATGCCAACAATTTCAGTAAAACATAAATCTACTTCCCCCGCACAGGATACCCCAAGCCTTGATCTACGTTCCACCCACCGCCCACCAAACGTAAGATCCCCTGATCACTGGTCACTCACAACATTAGCAGAGCAGTCCCATCCTACCTCCTTCCACACCAGTGTCGCCATCCCCTCTCCCACTCACCCCTCCACCACTGGCAAGAAGAGCATTGATAGATCCATGATCCATTCCTCCTAATCTCCATGCCCACAGCAGTAATGGTCAATAATTGTCCCACCTCGCCACATATTAAAATGTACTCAATGTCTTTGTGAAACAATAGGAATATACTGGTCTTTGTGATCAGGCCTTGGACTTCAGTCACAAATTAATTTTGATGCAGTGGTTTAACAACTCGTGGCCTTGTTCCACAGTAGGTTTGCTATTCAAATGTATCTGTTAGGATGCATAAAAATAATTAGAGGTATTATTTTATGTAAAATAAATGAATTGGCACTGTGATTAATTAGTTATAATTTGATAAATCCTATTTGTTTGAATCAGCAAATAATAATTTAGTAAACACCCTTCTTGTAGCAAAATGATTTACATCCAGAAGGAGATAGAACAATAGAACAATAGAAAAATGCGACTGGGCTTACAATATATTCACTGGAATTTAGAAGGATGAGAGGAGATCTTATGGAAACATATAAAATTCTTAAGGGATTGGACAGGCCAGATGCAGGAAAAATGTTCCCGATGTTCGGGGAGTCCAGAACCAGGGGTGACAGTTTAACAATAAGGGGTAGGCCATTTAGGACTGAGATAAAGAAAAACTTTTTCACCCAGAGAGTTGAGAATCTGGAATTCTCTGCCACAGAATGCAGTGGAGGCCAATTCACTGGATGTTTTCAAGAGAGAGTTAGATATGGATCTTAGGGCTAACGGAATCAAGTGATATGGGGAGAAAAGAGGAACGGGGTAACTCAGCGGGACTGGGTAGATAGAAGAATAGATAGATAGAAGAAATGTCAATGCTGGTTGAAGAACATGGAGTTGCTGGGCTGTATTGAACAAAGACATTGGTGAAGGAGTCTCCCCCTGATGGTTTTCAAACCAATGACAGTATGGTGTTGTTCCCTGGGTCAGATGGTGCTGATGCTTACTAGCGACGACTAATGAGAGGAAGCCATCTTCCATCCAGGACCTAACTTCATCATTTAGCACTTTCACAACAGTCACAAAATCGGGTGCCCTGGGCATGGACATTATCTCCACACAACACCAAGAAAAAATACAAGCTGAAACCTGGTCTGAAATGTTAGATTTTTCATCATCCAATTGTTGATGCCAGCTAACTATTCAAACTTGATTGACACCCAGTCCTCATTAAAATTTGTTACAGCACCTTCCTGATGGAGGGCGAGTGTCCCGCACACTGACCAAATAAAAATTACCCTGGTTTTTCCCCTCAGATTATTGTTTAGCAATATTTTCATCATATTCAATGCTATTTTTTCATTTTAGATATTTGTACATTTTATCGAAGATGTTCGCCTTTTAATTTCAAACAGATAAAACCTTTCTTAAAGTTAAAAATATGTAGAGTTTGAGTTCAGTCACTTAAGTGCCATTGAGATTTGTGCACTGCCTGGAATATTCTGTTAATCTTATCATTTGAGAGTTACTTATACTTGGGGCATGGAAAAGATAGATTGGATTTTATTATAATGCCATACGGTAAAAATTAATATTGTGGAAAAGAAATTAGGGAAAGTGGTAAAAGATGGATCGAATGTGTTTATGCGTAAGCGGCGTTCTCTGTGGTTTGGGTTCAGTGCAGCTGGAGACAGTGTGGGTACATATTGGCCTATTGTTGTGTGATGTGGGTTTAGGATGTTTGTGCTTTGAACATTCTCTTCAAACAATCAGTCAAATGAAAGAGTTAGTCTAATTAGAATCTGATGTGATATCATCCCCATGAAATATCATAAATATTCCAAGCAAATAACACCATTGCATGTGGCAAAAGAATCTTTAGAATCAAAAGACAATTACGACAGGATGGCTAAACTCCTTAAATCCTATTCAAAGCGAAATCATTGCCTGAGATTCATGTGATTTTTGGCAGTTGTAGTCTAGGATAAGCCTACTTTCTGCTGATTTAACCAACTTGTGTAATTTATTTATCATGTTGAGATATTTGAACTTGAGAGGGTGCATTATTAAATCCAGAATGTTACAAAAGAGCATGTGGGATCATACATTTTATAACTGCGATATGCTTTACATGAAAGAAAGAATGCATACCAGTTACATTGCGCTTTTATCACCACACAATGTCCCACATGAAACACTTTTAAAGTGCGGTCACTATTGAGAGAACCAAAGAAATAATGCTAACGATGAACGAATGATTGGTTGGGATGTAGCTGTAGTATCAGTTTTTGATGGCTTCTCTGGGAAAGACATTAAGGTCATGAAGTAAAAATGATCTTCTCAGATAACGCCACAGGTAATAATAATAATAATAATAAATTTTATTTATGGGCGCCTTTCAAGAGTCTCAAGGACACCTTACAAAAATTTAGCAGGTAGAGGAAAAACATGTAAGGGGAATGAAATAAATAGTAGAGACATGACTAGTACGCAAAGTAAAGACAGAATTCAATACAGAACACAATATGAGGCAATTAATGCACAGATGAAAAGGGAGGGGGACGTGGGGCTAAGGATAGGCAGAGGTGAAGAGATGGGTCTTGAGGCGGGACTGTAAGATGGTGAGGGACACAGAATTGCGGATCAGTTGGGGGAGGGAGTTCCAGAGCCTGGGAGCTGCCCTGGAGAAGGCTCTGTCCCCAAAACTGCGGAGGTTGGACGTGGATGGAGAGGAGACCGGCTGATGTGGATCTGAGGGACCGTGAGGGTTGGTAGGGGGAGAGGAGGTCAGTGAGATATGGGGGGGCCAGATGGTGGAGGGCTTTGTAGGTGAGGATCAGGATTTTGTAGTTGATCCGGTGGGAGATGGGAAGCCAGTGAAGTTGTTTGAGGACTGGAGTGATGTGATGCCAGGATTTGGTGGGTAATGAGTCGGGCGGCTGCGTTCTGGACCAGTTGGAGTCGGTTGATGTAGGTGGAGTTGATGCCAAGGAGAAGTGAGTTGCAGTAGTCCAGTCGGGAGGAGATGAAGGCATGGATGAGTCTTTCAGCAGCGGGAGGTGTGAGAGAGGGTCTGAGTTTGGCGATGTTGCGGAGATGAAAGAAGGAGGTTTTAATGACATGGCGGATGTGAGGCTCAAGGGAGAGGGTGGAATCAAAGGTTTACCATGTTGATACATCTGAGAAGAAATTGAGTTATTTTGTTGGATATAAGAAATCAATGAATAAAACTAATAGAAATATTTAACATTTAGTAGGGTGTTGATTGAATACATCTAGAAAAACACAATGTACCAGGCAGTGAATCAGCAACTAAATAGTGTAACGTGAAAATCATAAAAGACAGAGGAAGACCAAGGAGAAAGTTCTAGGATTGGGAAAGGTCTACCAGAAACAGCTCTGTAGTGAGTTTTCCAAAAGTAAAGCAGAACAAAGTGATGCAATGTTGACAGATTGAATTTATGAAATCGTAAAGAAAGCCTCTACTTCCTTAGAAGATTGAGGAGATTCTAAACATCTCCAAATATTCTCTTGAACTTCTATCGGTGTACAGTAGAGAGCATATTAACTGGTTACATCATGGGCTGGTTTGGCAATTCAAACACCCAGGAATAAAGACGATTGCAAAATGTGGGTAGACAGCCCAGTCCATCACGGGTACCGATCTCCGCACCATCAAAGGAATCGACAGGAATCACTGCCTTAAAAAGGTCGCCACCATTATCAGAGACCCACACTGGCCATGCTCTCATTTCCCTTCTGCCATCGGGAAGAAGGTAGAGGAACTTGGAAACTGTAACGTCCCCATTCAGGAGCAGTTTCTTCCCAACAATCATCAGGCTATTACACACTACAACCTCCAAATAAGCTGTCCCACTTTGTCTAGTATGACAATAAAACACTCTTGACTTTTTCCTCTCTTGACTAAAACTTTTCTAAGAAATATACAATGACTATTTTTGGTAAACAGCTAAACTTATTGTGGAATGTTACTCAGACCTTTGAATGTTTCAATTTCTATGTCCACTTACGCAGTCACTTGCATAATTCTCATGGAGGGGCGAGTGGTCGGTAATTGGGTGCTACAAATTGTCCCTGTGAATAGCTGGAGGTGAGAGCTGATGAGATTGTGAGGAGAATGGAATGGGATCAGTGTAGAACCACTGTAAAAGTGTGCTTTCAGGTCAATGCAGTCTTGGTTGACCCAAATGGTCTGTTTTGTGCAATATGATACTATGATTCTTTGATAATATGATGTTATTGTATGCCTATATTCCTGTGTAGCACCTTGACTCTTTAGAGAGTGACCTAAAAGCTGGTTTGTGGTTGATGAGTGATCTCTGTTTGTGTACCTCTCCTTGTAGTTATTAGATACTAGGCTGTGGGACCCATTGGGTTCCCGTCACACACGGGGCTTGGTCCCCCAATACAATATTCCACCACTCACCCATAGCCCCCAACTGCACAGCTCATTTCCCCTCATCCCTAGCACTCTCTCCCCCTCCTCTTCACCCTCCCTCTTCTTTCCCCTCGCCTCCACTCCTCCCCAATCCCTCCCTCACTCTTTCCTTTCCCCTACCTTCAGTCACTCCCTCCCTCGCTCCATAACTCCTCTCCCTACCCCCTCCTATCCCTCTATCCCCCACCTCCCCACTTCACCTCCCCCTACCCCCCCACTATCCCTCCTCACCTCCCCCACTGGCCTCCTCTCCCTCTATTCCCCACTCACTAACCCCCACTCTCCCCCTCCTCTACTCCCCCCTCCTCTCCCTCTATTCCCCCTCCTTCCCCCACTCTCCCTCCTCACCTCCTCCCTCTTCTTTTCCCTCTCCTCCTACCCTCCCCCTATCCCTCCCTCACCTCTCCTTTCCCCTACCCTCAGTCACTCCCTCCCTCCATAACTCCTCTCCCCTCCCTCTATCACGTCTCCTCCCCCACTCTCCCTCACCAGGATCTCGAGGTTGCGACTCCTTTCCCTTCTTGCGTGCCCCGGAGGAGCACCAGCCATTGGCTCTCCTCTGCCGGGTTCAGATTCTCCGCTTTCCATTTGGATACATCTCCCACGCCGCTTCCGGTCCCTCCGAAAATTGCGTCTAGTTGGAGACTTCCACCGGCCACCCACAGCGTCCCTCAGCTCCAGTGAAGACGCGATGGCGCAGGAAGGGGCGGACCGTCCCGCAGAGTGACAAGAGAAGAGACTAATCTGCGCGGCGCTGACTGGCAGGAGAGGAGATCGATCTGCGCATGCGTGGTTTTTAAGATTTTTAAACCTCGCTAACTTTTACAATATACCACCGATCAGAACGAAACCTGTAGCACTTGCAGCACAGGAGAACAGTGAGAGAGCTGTCAAAAAAGTAGCGCTCTCATGTACCGTTTTTGCGCAAATAGAAAAAACGCGCAAACCGGAAGAGCACAAGATCAGAGTTTTAGTTATGTATAGATAGGCAGATAGATAGATAGATGTCAATAGACCCGTCAATTATGATAAATAGAACCTTCCCAGTTTTAATACTAACAATAGATTGTGTTGCACATTTTGATGAATAACACATGTAGGCCATTATGCTGTTTGAAGATGTCCAAACCAAACTATTAAAAATAGGAACAGCTAGAATTTATAATATCCTTACTCAAACGCAACCAAAATATTCCTAAGTATTCAGGGTCAGACTGAGGATAAACAAGACTCTAAAATATCTTTGTATTTACTCTTAAAACGTATGTGTCTTAAATAAATCCTTGGAAATCCATCCACTTAATTGTCCAACCGGCTTCTAGTGGATGAAACAGCGTCTCAGGATCCAAACTGCATTTTTGTGGCACTATTCCTATCATGACTGCACGGGTTAATGGACATACCTGGTACATTGTGTATCCCTGGAGGAGTATAGGGGATTGAGGAGCATGCGTTAAGAAGGAAATCAGGACAGCAAAAAGAAGGTATTGGACAGCTCTGACAGATACGATTCAGAAGTATCCAAAGAGATTTTTTAGTATATTAAGGGGAAATATTATATTGGGTGGCGCGACCGACGTTGCAGCGGCCCCTGCAGCCGGTCTGTCCTGTTGAATGTAGTTTGTTGTGTTCTTTTATATATTGTTTTTGGCTGTGTATATGTGGGGGGCGGGGGTGGGGAAACTTTTAAATCTCTTCCCTGCACGGGAGACCCGACCTTTTTCCTGTCGGGTCTCCGTTGTCGACGGGGCCTAGTACCGCGGAGCGGCCTCCGGCCGGAACGACCTGGGGGTTCCAGTCGCGGAACCTGCGGACTACTCACCATCGTGGGGTGGGCCTCGGAGCTTGGGGAGCGGTGGGGGCGAGCGGCTGTGACCCGACTCCGGAGCTCGGAGGCTCCA
The DNA here is from genome assembly GCF_010909765.2 of Amblyraja radiata. Classification (NCBI taxonomy): domain Eukaryota; kingdom Metazoa; phylum Chordata; class Chondrichthyes; order Rajiformes; family Rajidae; genus Amblyraja; species Amblyraja radiata. Next base: position 16,830,933 of record NC_045982.1, on the reverse strand, counting down.
GCCACAGGCCCGGTGGACGGTGACATCGGGAGCTCGCGGGTCGTCTGTTGGGAGACAGCTTTTCGGAGCTCCCGCAACGCAACTTCTCCTGCCCGAGTCGCGGGGTTGGAACGACCCGGAGTGGGGCCGTACATCGCCCGGCGCGGCTTTAACGGCCGCGGGACATGCCAACGCCCGCCGAGAGCTCCCACATTAAGACGTTAAGACCCGGAGCAAGGCCTTACATCGCCCGGCGCGGCCTTTACAGCTGCGGGACTTGCCATCACCCGCCTGGGGCTTTAACATCGGGAGAAGAATGGAACACAGAGGAGAGAAAAGACTTTGCCTTCCATCACAGCGAGGAGGAGATTCACTGTGATGGATGTTTGTGTGAATTAAATTGTTTGTGTGTCTTGTAGAAAATGTTTCTTTTTGTATGGCTGTAGAAACAGAGTTTCATTTGAGCCTCATTGGAGGTTGAATGACAATGAATAAAAATATTGTAATATTGTATAAAAGGGTAACTAGAGAGAGAATAGGGTCATTCAGAAACCAAAGTGATCATCTATGTGTCAGTGTGGAGGTGTTGGCTATCTTGGATTTGTCCCAGCAGTTCACTCTGGCCTCAAGATGAGGTGTTGGCGGTCTCAGGCTTCTTCCCAGCCTGTGAAAAGAGGTACAGTTAATAGGGAATCTTCCAATTAGTCTCCCCATCTCTCTCCCATCCTCTGGCTGGATCTTCTGGGTTTAGGAGTACGGCTGATGACGTGCAGGTGAGTTAACCCAATAACCGCTAATTGGACCCAGCTGTGGCTCATGTGACTGTGGCCTCAGATCGGTCGAGAGTGCCAGTCGGTGTTATCCAGCAGCCAGTTGCTGTTTGTGGTGCTAATCGCAGGCTGGTTCTGGCCTGTCTGCCAGTGCCGGGGATTAGAGCGTCACTTAGGTAGGACTGTGGTCACAACTCCAACTCCTAACACACATGAACACACACAAATATATATACAAAAAAATATATATAACTAAAAGTCTCATCTTGTCCTCTTCCTGTCTGCGCTATTAATTGATTTTAGAAAAATTGCTACCCTATATCGCTATGATTTTTGGCCATCTTACTCACAATCCTCCTCCGCTACGGCAGCCCTGAGGATTTTTCTGATCGATGAAAAATAAAAAAGTTATGAATGGTTAAAAAATCTTGAGATCAGCTGATTGGTCCTCTCGCCTGTCAATCACCATGATGAAGGTAACGTCCCTTCCAGGGGAGGGGGAAGGACTTTAAAACCCCGGATGCATGGACTTGAGTCAGTCACTCTGGAAGATCGTGAAGGAGAGGCCACAACTGTGATTCTAAGCTGTGAATCAACTGAACTGTGATTGCAATAAATGATTTGTTAACCCTTAATGAAAATGCAATGAGTTGTTTGGCCTGCCCTGTGCTTGAAACTGCAATGCAAAATGGAAATGAAATGACAATGCAATGAGTTGTTTGGCCTGCCCTGTGTTTGAAACTGCAATGCAAAACAGAAATGAAATGACAATGCAATGAGTTGTTTGGCCTGCACTGTGCTTGAAACATCAATGCAATATGGAAATGGAACGTCAATGCAATGAGTTGTTTGGCCTGCCCAGTGATTGAAATGGAAATGGAAATGAAATGAAATTAGTTGTTTGGCCTGCCTGAAACCACTAATTTTGGCCCACAAGGCCCCTATTAGCCGAGAAACTAGTCCCTTTTGCCCAAAATACCCATGTTATCCCAGGAGGAGCATTTTGGCCCAAACGGCTCGTGCCAGGCCAGGAAAAGTCCAGAAAAGTGCCTTTCACTGAGATTTCACTCAGATTTCTTTTAAAGAGTCCCTTTGCCCATCAGGCCTGTGCTAGCCCAGGAGTCCCTTCGGCCCATCAGTAAGTATTCCCCCTGCAAGTATTAAACCTCACCCCAGTATTTTTCTCCCTCCCTTCATTGGCTCCCTGTGAGATCCAGACCAGGATAGACTTTCCTCCTTCATTGCTGTGATCTGCAGAAAATGATGAAAAATGCCTAAAATTGATTCTCCACCGTCTCCCCCTTCTCTCTCACAGAGTCTCTCACCTGTTTTGTGCAGAATTTCTGGAAATTTCTGAGCTGCCTGCCCACCAGGCCTGAGTGACTGAGCTGCCAGCCCACCAGACCTGAGTGACTGAACTGCCAGCCCAAGAATCCATTTGGCCCACAATGTCCATACTAGCCCTCTGGAAACCAGTCCTTCTGGCCCACAACACCCATACTAATGCTCCAAAAAGCCACCCCCCCCCCCCCCACCACTGGTCACCAATATTGGAATTGGTGGAGAGGTGGAATATTGCGTAGGGGGACCTGCCCTCCCGCGTGAACATGGGACCCAATGGGACCCACTTAGTCTGATATATATATATCCCTTAGATCCTTTCTTCTTCATTTAACTTCTGAATTCTATTTATACTCATGGACTGGCTTTGGTGATGAAGGAAGCTTTGTACCAATGAAGTATCTGTACCTATCTGAAAATCAGCAGTCATTATGGACTTAGCAAGCAATAAGCAGCCCTGCAGGTTATAATTGTCTGGAGGTTAAGCTGCAAGCACGAGACATCTTTGCACACATCACCCTGCCAAAATCCTCTCTTGGTTAAGCATTTTCCAATGTGGTATTAACTGTTGGGCATTTTCATCAATGGTACTTATTAAGAAACGTACATGATAGACGTGACTGGTTTCACTATTGTGGGGAAATTCGGAGAAGAAAAAATGCTTAATTAGAGCTTAGAAGGAGTTGGAGGAGAAAATTCAAAAGAGAACTATTCATAGAAGCATGACAACAAAAGGTTACAACAAATAGCAAGAAATTTGTGGTTAGTGTCAGAGAGGAATCAGACAACAGAGTTTACTTTGTGTTTTATAAATAGGCATTGCGTCTCCTTAGATATGCCATATTGGCAGCTCTGGCTTTATGACGAGTCCTTAATTGTTGCCAAAAGTGTTTGACATTGTTGTACGTTAAGAGTTTCATTTAATTAAACTCTAATTTCACTAAGCACTCTGGATGCTTTATATATGTATAAGGCATGTCTTATCTGTACACTGTGGAACTAGTGAATATATCCAGCTCAGTTAGTGAGCAATGGAAAATTGGCACAGGTGTTACCAGAAAGAATTCACCTTGACATATCTGACACATGCCCAACATCAAATGTGGATGTAAAATGATCCAGTATGCAGATGACACTTCTGCAACTTCTGAAAGCAATTGGCTGTTAAAGGTAAATTCTGCCACCTCAGTTTCCTTTTGTAATAAAACAAGGAACAAAGTCGTCAAAGATGCCACTAGACGATAGCACGCTTTACCTCCCGCCTTTGTCATTGTTATTTTCTGTGCGATGTTATAGTTTGAAGCATCAGTGTGAATGTTTGCATTGTCCCTATATTATGCAGCACAGTGCAATGAACAGCGATCATTGGCACCTCGATCAACTTGTACTTAACAATCACTCCGGGCCACATAAGCTGGGCCTTCACAGGGTGTGTGCCCAGACACACAGGGGAGCACCATGCAAATGTGTCTCCCTCTTCACTCTTCTCTTCACAGCATGCTATGTTCTCTCTCACAAACATGACAGCATTTTATGGTGCTGTACCAGCGCTGTCACGGAGACTGTTCTTTGGTCTGGTTGATTTGCCAGCATCAACGCTATAATGATGGGGCAATGGGATGTGGCTGCTGCCGGGAAACTCAAGTGTAAAGGTTTTACACCGGATTCAAGACACCCACTTTTGCCCCTTTTTTACATTAAAGCTCTGCCGTCTAGTCTTTGACATCCCCACGCTGGGGAAAGGGATTCTGGCTATTTACCCTATCAATCCCTCTCATAATTTGATATACTTCTATCAGGTCTCTCAGCCTCCAAAACTCCAGAGAAAACCATCTAAGTTTGTTCAACCTCTCTTTATTGCTAATAAAGCCCTATAAAGCTACATCACGACTTCATGACTCTTACACTCAATGCCCCTATTAATGAAGGCAAGCAAACCATATGCCTTCTTTACCACTCTATCTACTTATATTGCTACTTTCAAGGAGCTATTGACTTGCACCTAAAGATCCCTCTATATATTTGTGCTGTCAAGGTTCTTGCCATTAATTGTAAACATCCCCTTTACTTTCGACATTTGTATATATCCCAAACAAGAGTCTGAAGAAGGGTCCCAACCCAAAATGTAATCTGTCCATTGCCTCCCAGATGCTGCTTGACCCGATTAGTTATTTCAGCCCAATGTGTTTAGTTCAGAGTATATAAGCATCAGGTTATTGGCCAAAGATTCAAAGATGAGTGGAGCAACACTAAGCATGATCTGATGTAATGCAGTGCCTGAAAGGATGGTGATATTAGGGATGATATCAGAGTCAGAAGATGAGGGTCCAACACAATTAAAATGAAGATGGTGCTGTTTTAAATGCATAGTTAGTTGCCGTTGTGGGTAATTTAGGTTTCGGTAAAAGATTACCACAATCATTCATTCTCCATTACCACTTAACAAAATAATAAAAGATGCTTTGAAATCTTGGAATAATATTTTTACTGTTCTGGGTGTTGTTCGAGTGGAAGGCCAGAACTGATCACTTCAGCTGCAGCCAAACATATACTTAAAATCCACCGCTGTAAGTTAAACAATAAAAGCAATAGTGAAAATAATCCAAGTCCCTTGGAGAAATGAATTCTTATTTTGCGCTCTTCCAGATCCTACTCCTTTTCCACTTTAGATGGGACTGAAGGTTCTTCAAATACTGCTGACAGCATTCATCGTGACAACTGGCATTCTAATCAACAAACCCATCCTCCCTTCAGACTTTCCACACAATGAGTCAGAGTTGGCACTGGAAACGTGTCAACTGTGGAAACGGACCAGCAACCCTTTATCTCCAAAGCAATGCTTCTCTGTTTAGCGCTGATGAGAGTGAACGGAATGGTTTTTCTTTCATCACTTCTTTGTAAATGCCAGCAGCTTGAGCTTGAGTTGTTGAATTACAAGACTGATAAACACGGGGTCAAAGCATCAGGTTTCACGATCGTGAAACCGAGTTCTGGCCAGCGTTCCAATTTTTAAACATTTCATGAACAATGCAACAAACAAAAGAAGCATTGCATAATGATTGTAATTTTCAAAATTTTAAGAGTCTGCGGATTTTATATATTTTACCAATATACAATTAGAGTTTTTAAGTTTTTGAAAACAATATAATTATGCCTATAGTTCTGCCATTTCTGGCTCTTCAGACGCTGCTGGAGTGGATTAAGTAGAATCAAATCTCTTTGAACAATAGCATAAAGTTTTTGTTAATGTGCATTCCATCTAAATAAACCTCAGTTGCGGGCTTGTGTTCCACATCAAATCTGATGTAGAGTGAGCAATGGTGTTGTAACACTTTACTCTTGGGAAGGCTAAGAAATGATAAAGGTGGTATCCTACACTGTTCTATGAAATGATATTTCTGTTGCTTGGTTAGTAATCCTGGTAGAAACGTTAATAATGATTTAGTTAAAAACACAAATTAGGAAGATGCAAATTTGATTTAACGTTCCATCAATTTACTCAGTTCATTGTAAGCGAAGCAACATTGTTCAATGAAAGAAATAACCTTATATAGGGCATGCAGTTTATTATTGTATATCTTCCACACTATGAGATTCACTTTCTGAGGCTTTAAATACTTGCATATGTATCGTAGCTTTTACATCCATACCAGGATACTCCAAAGCACTTTACAAACAATAACATTATTTTTGATGAATGGGGAATGTGGAGAGGTGCAGGGTAAGTCATTTTACACAGAGTGTGGTGATTGCCTGGGACAGGTGGTGGAGGCAACTTTGACAATGTCTTTTAAGAGGCCTTTGAATAGGCACATGAATGTGCTGGGATGGGAAAATATAGATCACGTGCAGATATATGAGATTAGTTTATCTTGCAATCATGTTCGTCACGGACATTGTAGGCCAAAAGAGCTTGTTCCTATGTGCAGGAAGGAACTGCAGAAGCTGGTTTATACCGAAGATAGACACAAAATGCTGGAGTAACTCAGCGGGACAGGCAGCATCTCTGGATAGAAAGAATGGGTGACATTTTGGGTCGAGATCCTTTTTCAGACTTTACAAATAATAACTGAAGATGGGTCTCTACCCGAAACATCACCCATTCCTTCTATCCAGAACCTATTCCTGTCTGAAGAAGAGTTTCGGCCCGAAACGTTGCCTACTTCCTTCGCTCCATAGATGCTGCTGCACCCGCTGAGTTTCTCCAGCATTTTTGTGTACCTGTACTTTTCTATGTTCTTTGTTCTGTTCAATGTAATGTGGGAAATGGAGCTTCCAAAAAATTTACATCAAGGTGCCACAAACACAAACATCATAATATGCATCAATAGTGAAGTTGGTTAACAGATAAATATTAGCCAAGATGCCTGACTTGGCTCCCTTCTCTTCAAAATAATTTTGATTGAGTCATTTACCATGTAATTTGAAATAAATTGGTGTTGTTAGTTGAAAGATTGACATTCCTTATTTTCTTTGGACAAGGAGGGCAATTCAGCACCTCAAGTCATTGGCAGTTCAGAGCAATCTAATTCCTAATTAACCTTCCCTATAATCTATTCCTCTCGCATTCCATCAACTTCCCCCAGATTCTACCACATAGCTTGGGTAAACGTCCATTTGTTGATTAACCTGCCAACACGTCTTCGGGAAGTGAGAGGCAGTCAGAATACCCAGGGGAAACCAATGTGGTCACTGGGAGATTATGCAAACTCCACATGGACGGCAGTGGAAGGCAGGAATTAATCTGCATTGCTGAGAGTGTGAGGCAGCGGCTCTACACACTGCACTGTGCTTGTCCACGGGATCTCGGATTAACATCTTATCCAAATGAGAGCACCCTTGAGTACTCTCCTTTATTTTTGTGTTCGAATCTATGAAATGTGACTATGAACCACAACCTTCCAACTTGGCGATGCCACAAACCACGGCCAATAATGCTCTCATCTACAGACATTATCAGGTGAAAGAAAAACCCAAAGAAAATGAGTGCTTTCTGCAAGCTAAAATACCCTGGAAATGAAATATAGCTTAGAAGGAATTCTCACAGCTTGTCATGCAAACGGGACTTGAGTTGGAAATAAATAGTATAACTTTATACATAAGAATCGAGTATCAAAAGCAAATTATTAATTAATACAATTAAGTACATGCATAATAACCAGGTCATTTACAAAGCATATTATTCTGGGTTTTCTTCGACAATCTTGACAGCTATTCTTCCATTGGAGATATTTAGACACAGTGATATACAATAGCTAGTGGAGCTGCTTCTGCACAATTCCGAAGACCATTTGCCCCTTCTCCACTTTGGTCATGTCAGTGGGAGATATTGCATCTTTTTAGTTGCGAATAGTTTGTGAAGAATTTATCAGAATCCCTTAAATGCTAATTGCAATTGCTGTTTGCATTGTTTATCAAACGTGATGGGAATTTGATCTCCACAGTCTGAAGGGCCTGTCCCACTTACTCGACTTTTTCGGCGACTGCCAGCACCCGTCTTAGGTCGTTACAGGTTGCCGAAAATGTTCAACATGTTGAAAATCCAGCGGCGACCAGAACAAGGTACAACTCTTTGGGCGACTACTCACGACCATACAGGCTTCACCCCACGACATGTCGCCAGGATGTCGCCTGTATGGTTGTGAGTAGTCTCCTTGTCACCCAAAGAGTCGGAGCATCTTTCTGGTCGCCGCTGAATTTTCAACATGTTGAAAATTTTCGGCTACCTATGACGGGTGCCGGCAGTCACCGAAAAAGTCGCGTAAGTGGGACAGGCCCTTGAAGAGGCTAAATGATTTCCATCACACTTCAGAAAGCTGACATGTGTACACTTCTGATTCTCACCATACTGCTGTGGATGTTGAAAGAATGAAATTCCTGACATTGGTACTTTCTGACAGATGGGACTCCGGATTGGAAAGTTCCCAGACCTTGCAAAGATTCCTCTAAAGGTCACTACAGATGTTTTTAGATCTCGAGTCAGAAATAATTCAAACAGTTTAGCTCTAAAACATTATTATAAAATATGGAGTGTAGTTCTAGTTGTCAGAACATTATCAATGATCAAGTGAGTACAGTGGGAAGTTTTTTTTACTGCACTCAGATTACATTTGTGTGGTCAAGCAGTTCTAGAAGAATTGTAGCACAGGTAAATAATACCTTCAACATAAAGGAGATAATGTAATGTTGTTTTGCACTATGATTTATGCTTGACATTATAATCAATACAACATTTTGCCATTCTAAAGAACCTTTGCTGGATGTGAATTTGGACTGGTATTTAATATTCTTTGACTTTATCATACCAGTGATAGGTTAATATAAATTACTATCTGTGGTGTTTTGACATGGGGACCCGTCCATTTGTTTCAAAAGAGTTAACATCCAAGATGGCAGTTTACAAAAAGGCTTTATTAATTTGCGCTAAAAATCACAGAGAGCCTGCATTAAATTTGCAAGTGATTCTCAGAAACAGGCTGCCTTCCCAAGAAGTCACTGTACCAAGACACAAGAAGAAGAGAAAACATGACATAAATATCCCAGAGCTGTTGAAAGTACTACATCACTAAAGCTTGGATGTTTGTTGTCTCCCTATCAGATTTGATTGGTGCACATTGTGTTCTGGAAACAAAATATGTTTGGAAATTATGAACATGCTAATGAAGTTATCTGACTGCTATGTTTTGAACAGTGTTAGGGCGGTCCAGTGGTGCAGAGGTAGAGTTGCTGTCTTACAGCTCCAGAGACCTGGGTTCAATCCTGACTATAGGTACCGTCTGTATGGAGTTTGTACATTTTCCTTGTGTTGAAAGAATGAAATTCCTGACATCGATACTTTCTGACAGATGGAACTGTTATCCCAATTTCTCTTCCACTACTTGCACTACAGGGGCAAGTTACAGAGTTCAATTAACCTACAAACCCACACATCAATGGGATGGATCTGGGAGGAAACCAGAGGTTCCAGAGGAAACCCATGCAGTCACAGCGACAACGTGTAACTTTCACACAGACGCTGCTCCGGTTTCTTCCCACATTCCAAAGATGTGCAGGTTTGTATTTTAATTGGCTTCTGTTAATTGTCCCTAGTGTGTAGGATAGAACGAGTGTACAGGTCGGCATGAACTTGGTGAGCCAAAGGGCCTGTTTCCACGCTAAACTAAACTAAACTGAGTGTCCTTCCTTGCTAGGAATGCAGGGCAAACCCCCAACCTCTTCTTTACCTACTGAGAAAAGAAAGTGCACAATATGCCTCAAATTGAGTGCATGCGTCTCCACTTAACTCTTTGCTTGCCCTCCTTCAACCCGTTGACCAGCCTGCACTGCTTGGCCACCTGGAAGGCGAAAAGAACAGGGGTGTGGTTATGCCACAAGGATAATGTAAGAGCATTTGGTGCAAGAATAATAATTAAGTTTGTGGATGTCTGCAGCATGTGGTCTAAGCTTCACTGTTGATATGAGCTCCAAAATGGCCATTGCAAAAAAAGTGGCTTCGAGGATAAAGTGGTGGAAAAAGCTCAAAACTGGATGGGATGGCACAGCTGTTCCCCCAATCTGAGAGCAGCAGCACCACAAAGCACAAATTGATAGTTTGAATTAACCTCCATGTACAGTCATCACACCGACAACTAACCTGCCTTTGATTGTGTAAAGATTCAAAGTAAAATGCATTCAGGGCCATTGTGGTACAACCCAATCCCAAGGGGGCATGGAGCTGTGACACAACAGACCATTATTGGCAGTGAGGTGTTGTTCTCATTGGGGGGGATGGAAACATCTTACACTTAAGCTTCTTTTATAAAGCAGGGTTGGCACTTGGTCCATAACATGTGAAACATGTCAGCCCTTCATGCTGATGCAGGGTGGAAGAAACAAGATGATGTTACACTTCAAAGTGGGAATATTTGTTTTCCGGACAGTATTTTATTCAGCCAGCTGACAAGTGAACATTGAGACGATCAGCATGAGCCACTAACTGAGTGAATGACAGGTAATTTCAGTACGAGAAATAAAGTAAAAACTAACAAGTAAGCAATATTTGAAATACCAATCTGCCAGCAAATTTACTCAAAAAGTCATTTTTACAAAATAACCTTGTAACAAAGGTGTGGATGTTTCATCAGTTTGCATCTGTACTTCAGTATGTCAGACTGTCAAAGTCAGACTTGTGTGCTCAGACAGTGAGATTGAGTGCAAATGAGAATCGCTGACAATGGACATTCACAAAGAGCAGCAAAACCTTGTAAACAAGCCCGGGGAGCTCAGGAGTCTATAGTGTTCATTATCACGTACAAACAGCAGAACAATGAAAAATGGGTCCTGACCCGAAAGATTACCTATCCGTGTTCTCCAGAGATACTGCCTGACTCACTGAGATACTTTAGCACTTTGCTTGTAAACCAGCATCTGCAGTTCCTTATTTCTGAGGTGAAATTCTTACTTGTTGCAACTTAACAGACCTGTAAAATATAATAATAAAAAATACAATAAATTAATAACCGTAATGCGTGCAATGCAACCAAAGACACTGTCCACAGAAGGATAAAGTAGCCGAGGTCAGTGTTACTAACAGAGTTATGTTGTGTTCAAGAGCCTGATGGTTATCTTGAACCTGGTGTCACGTTTCTTGGTCTCCTCTAGCTTCAACTCGATGGTAGCAACAAAAGTGTCTTTAATGACAATGGCTGCCTGTTTGAGCCAGTGGCTAATATAGATCCCATCAATGGCGGGAAGGTCAGTACCTAGGATGGACTGGCCAATGTCTATCACTCTCTACAGTCTTTGTTCCTGGGTGATCGTGTTGCCAAACCAGGCCTTGAGAGCAGTCAACATGCCCTCTGCCATACACCTGGAGATGTCTGATAGATATATCAAATCTCCACAACCTTCCAAGGAATTAGAGGCATTGATGAGCTTTCTTTATGATTGCATTGATGTGCTATGCCCTGGATGTATCTTCATACAAACACATGACCAGGAGCTTGAAGCTGTTGACTTTCTCCACTGCCATCCCATCGATGAAGACAAGTTTGTGGATTCCCAGCTGTCCCCTCTTGGAATCATTCTCTGTATCTCTCCGGTCTATCTCTGTACAATCCTTACCGCAGCAGTTGCTGCCTAGAAGCAGGAAGAAGGTACACAGCCATGTGGTCTAATTTTCCAAAGTGAATGCGAGGGATGGAGCAATAGGCGTCCTTGATGGTCGAGAAAATGTTATTGCTCTTGTGATGAAGGACATGTGATGGTGGAAGTTAGTAAGTGACTTCTTCAAACTAGCCTTGTGGAAGGCCCTGACTATGAGAGAGAGGGCATAGAGTACAACATCTGGTGTTTGGTGACCACAGAGTAAAGTAAGGTGGCGTACTTTAATTGCTGCTATCCAGTGGCTCTGGCATCCACCATCATGAAGTTCTTCGAGGGACTGGTGAAGGCGCACATTAACTCCAGCCTCCCAGACAGCTTTGATCTGATGTAGTCTGCTTACCATTGCAACATGTCCACAGCAGGTGCTTTTTCCGTGGTCCTAGTCTCATCACCGGAACACCTAGAGAACAGGGATTCCTACATTAGACTGTTATTTGTCAACTTTAGCTCCAGCTTCAGTACTATATTCCCATCTAAACTCATCTCCTACTCCTGGACCTCGGAATCAAGATCCCCTCTGTCACTGGATCCTCAACTTTCTGGTCCACAGACCACAATCAATGGGGATTGATGACATCACCTGCTCCACAATAATCCCCACAGGATGTGCTCTCAGTCCCCTACTATACTCCCTATACACTCACGACTGTACGGGCAAATGCGGCTCTAACTCCATCTACAAATTTCCTAATGACACCACTATCGTGGCCAGATCACAAACAGTGACAAAATGGAGTACAGGAGGCCAAAGAGAACTTAGTAACATGGTGTCAGGACAATAATCTCCCCCCCCCCCCCCCCCCCCCCCAATGTTAACAAGATGAAGGAGCTAGTTATCGACTTCAGAAAGCGTGGTTAAGTACAGGCCTCAAGCAAGATCAATGGTGACGAGGTGGAAATGGTTGAGAGCTTCAAGGTCCTTGGTGTTAACATTACCAATGATCTATCATGGACCTACCACATTGCTGAGACAGCCAAGAAAACACACCAAATTAGACACGTCTCCAAGGACTTTTACAAACCTTTACAAATGCACCACAGAAAGCATACTGTTGGGTTGCATCACAGCATGGTTTGGGAACAGCTCTGCCCAGGAACGCAAGAAATTGCAGAGTTATAGATGTGGCCCAGTCCATCACACAGACCAGACTTCCCACCATTGACTCCATCTACACTTCACGCTGTGTCAGAAAAAACAGCCAGCATAATGAATGACTTGACGCACCCCGTTCATTCCCTCTTCTCCCTGCTCCCGTCTAGCAGAAACAGCAGAAAAACTTGAAACCGTGCACCTGTAGACTAGACCAATGATTCCCAACCTGGGGCTATACCATGGCAAATTTCAGGGGGGCCACAGGAAAATTTTGGGATTTAGGGGGCCACAGGTTCAATGAAGGGGGCCACAGAGCTACCACCCTGTTGCCTCCTAAATTTCAGTTCTAATAAATTTAAATCTATGTAGTTGAAATATATTTTTAATGTATGATTATAAATGGTTGTTTTATTGAACCCACAAAATATTTTTGATGTTTGTGGAATAGAATAAAAGAGAATATATGTGCAATTAATAGACACTGATATTTTTATGGAAGGTATTATAATATTGAAGTACTTTTTTTCCGCTAATAATGTCAGGGGGGGCCACAGAAAAATTAAAAGATCCCAAGGGGGCCATGAGCTAAAAAAGGTTGGGAACCACTGGACTAAACAACTTCTTCTCATCAGGCTTCTGAACAGTCCCCTCATAGGCTAGGGTTCTGTCTGATTCACGTCTGCCTCATTGTGGACATTGGACTTTGTCTATGGAACTGATGCTGTACAATGCTGAGCACTATATGCTGCACTCTGTATTTCCCCCTTTACTGATTCCATTGTACTTGAGTTGGACTTGATTGGTTTTTGTATTATATTATTTGGTCTGTTTTGGATAGCATGTAAAACATGGTTTTCACTGTACTTTGTTGCACATGACAATAATAAGCCTAAGCCTAAACCGAAATCACAGCGTTCAGTTCCTCCATTGCTGACAGTACATTTGTCAGGGGCTGGGTGTAGACCGCAGTCATGATGATCGAGGTGAATTCTCTAAGGATGTAAAAGAGATGGCACTTCAATATTGGATTTCCAAGTGTGGAGAGCAGGAGTTGGACACGACCGCGACGCCTGAGCACCGTGAAGAGTTTACCATAAGGCAGACACCGCCGCCTCTCCCTTTCCCAATGACGCCGTCGAAGCTACAGAGATTCTCATGTCTTGCTCTGGTTTGGTTCACATCCAGCTCATAAAGTGCTCAGTGCCTTTCTGTCTACATATTACTAATAGCGTTGAGACAGTGGAAAACTTACCCTACACATGAAATAGACTGTGCAACATATTTTGCCCCAGTATGTATTCGTAATTACATTTTCAAAGGGTAAGAATAAGAATAATCTAAAAATTCATTTCTGTGGTATCTTAACCCACAAGCCAATCATTCGTTATGTGTTGTTTTTGATTTGCTATGAATTCGAACCCTTTGATTAAGTTTAAGATGATAATGCATGGAAGTACATTTACATAAAAACTCTAGAATTAGAAGCAGGGGTAGAAGCATTGATGTCCCGTCAATGGATTTTTTACCATTTGTCATGGCTGATCCTCTAAATCAGCTCGTTTTTTTGTTTTACATTCTCCCCATTTAATTTGATTTGCTTAATAACCAGTCAATCACTGTTTTCATGATCACCATCACTGCACCTCCACAGCTATCTGGGGCAGAGAATTCCAAAGGTCCAGTTAGTAACTTCAAATTGCCCTTGCTTTCCCTCTCTCTCTATCCCCTCCCCATTTCCCAGTTCTCCCACCAGTCGTACTGTCTCTGACTACATTCTATCTTTGTCCCACCCACTCCCCTGACATCAGTCTGAAGAAGGTCCCGACCCAAAACGTCACCCATTCCTACTCTCCAGGGATGCTGCCGGTCCCGCTGAGTTACTCCAGCATTTTGTGTCTACCTTCAATTTAAACCAGCATCTGCAGTTCCTTGTTTCTCCAATACTGCAGGTCTAGTCTGACCAAAGCTCTTTCTAATTGAGTTAAGACATATCGGTGGTGTTGTTGAAATTACAGAGGGTAGTCTCAGGCTACAGGATGATTAACTCAGATGGTAAAATGGGAAGAACAATAACAAATGAAATTTAATCCTGTAAGTGTGACACCATGCCCTCTGAGTGGACTACTGAGAAATAGGACATACCCAAATGAACGATGAGTTCCCAGGGAGTATTCAGAAACAGAGAGACCTCGGTGTGTTTAAGAGCAGGGAGGTTATTGTACAACTTCATATTGTACAACTGTGGTTAGACCACTGCTAGAGTGCTGTATACTGTTCTTTTTGCCCCACTATAGGAAGGATGTGATTGCACTGGAGAGGGTAGCAGAGATAATCCTTAGGATGTGTAGGAAGGAACTGTAGATGCTGGTTTAAACTGAAGATAGACACAAAGTACTTTCAGTATAGGAGTAGAGAGGTTCGTCTGCAGTTGTATAGGGCTCTGGTAAGACCACATCTGGAGCATTGCATACAGTTTTGTTCTTCTAAATTGAAGAAGGACATCCTTGTGATTGAGGCAGTGCAGCATAGGTTCACAAGATTGATCCCTGGGATGGCGGGACTGTCATATGAGGAAAGATTGAAAAGACTAGGCTTGTATTCACTGGATGAGGGGGGATCTTATAGAAACATATAAAATTATAAAGGGACTGGGCAAGCTAGATGCCGGAAAAATATTCCCAATGTTGGGCGAGTCCAGAACCAGGGGCCACAGTCTTGGAATAAAGGGGAGGCCATTTAAGACTGTGAGAAAACTTTTTCACCCAGAGAGTTGTGAATTTGTGGAATTCCATGCCACAGAGGGCAGTGGAGGCCAAATCACTGGATGCATTTAAGAGAGAGTTAGATAGAGCTCTAGGGGCTAGTGGAGTCAAGGGATATAGGGAGAAGGCAGGCATGGGTTATTGATTGGGGACAATCAGCCATGATCACAATGAATGGCGGTGCTGGCTCGAAGGGCCGAATGGCCTCCTCCTGCACATATTTTCTATGTTTCTAATCTTTCTAAAAAGCTGAAGTAATCAGCGGGTCAGACAGCATCTCTGAAGAAAAGGAATAGGTGACATTTCGGGACAAGACCCTTCTTCAGACTGAGAGTCAGGGGAAAGGGAAATGAGAAATATAGCCGGTGATGTAGAGAGATATAAAACAAATGTGTGAAAGATAAGCAAAACAGTAACAATGATATAGGCCATTGTTACCCGTTTGTTAGGTGAGAACTAGTACAGACAATGTGATTCAACAAGACAACTTTGAAGCTGGCACGACTTGGGTGGGGGAGGGTTGGAGAGAGAGAGAATGAAGGGGGTTACTTGAAGTTAGAGAAATCAATATTCATATCTCCGGGTTGCAAACTGCCCAAGTGGAATAGGAGATGCTGTTCCTCCAATTTGCGTTTGGCCTCACTCTGACAATGGAGGAGGCTTAGGACAGAAAGGTCAGTGTGGGAATGGGAAGGGGAATTAATGTGTTTGGCAAGCGGGAGATCAGGTAGATCCATGCGGACTGAGAGAAGGATGGACTGTTTCAGACTATGGGAGGCACAGTGGTGCAGCTGGTAGACCTGAAACCTACAGCACCAAAGACCCAGCTTTGATCCTGACCTTGGGTGCTAACTGTGTGGAGTTTGCATGTTCTCCCTGTGACTGCCTGAGCTTCCTCTGGATATTCCAGTTTCCTCCCACATTCCAAAGACTTGAGGGTGTGTTGGTTAATTGGCCTCTGTAAATTGCCATTAATGTGGCGGTATTGGATAAGATAGTGGGATCATATAAAACTAGTGAATGTATGATCGATGGCCGGCTTGGACATGGTGAGCTGAAGTGCCTGTTTCAAAGTTGTATCTCCAAACTCTAAACTAAACTAGATAGACTGGATTTGTCTTCTTTGGTGCAGAGAAGGCAGCAGACTGGGAGGACGGGGCCAGTGAGAGTGGCTGATAAAGATATATAAAATTATGAGCAGCACAGATGAAATAGATAACAGGAAATTATATTCCCCATAGCAGAAGTGATGAAGACAACTAAATGGGTTTACATAAAGGATAGGGGTATGTAGTGGGATCTGCAGAAGCTTTTCACCCGGAAGCTGGCTGGAATCTGAAATGCGCTGCCTGAAGGAATGGCGAAGGCAAGTAGCTGCAGAGAAAGCTGCAGCTCAAATGCTGGTGAATGAGATAAATGTAGATGGACTCCTGGAGATAGAGTCATAGAGTCATACAGTGCGAAAACAGGCACAACTAGCCCTATCGGCTAACATGCTCTATCTACACTAGTCCCACTAAGCCCGCACTTAACATTCTGGAGTAGTTCCTGAGGATTGGCGGGTAGCAAACGTAACCCCACTTTTTAAGAAGGGAGGGAGAGAGAAAACGGGGAATTACAGACCAGTTAGTCTAACATCGGTAGTGGGGAAACTGCTAGAGTCAGTTATTAAAGATGGGATAGCAGCACATTTGGAAAGTGGTGAAATCATTGGACAAAGTCAGCATGGATTTACAAAAGGTAAATCATGTCTGACGAATCTTATAGAATTTTTCCAGGATGTAACTAGTAGCGTGGATAGGGGAGAACCAGTGGATGTGGTGTATCTGGACTTCCAGAAGGCTTTCGACAAGGTCCCACATAAGAGATTAGTTTACAAACTTAAAGCACACGGCATTGGGGGTTCAGTATTGATGTGGATAGAGAACTGGCTGGCAAACAGGAAGCAAAGAGTAGGAGTAAACGGGTCCTTTTCACAATGGCAGGCAGTGACTAGTGGGGTACCGCAAGGCTCAGTGCTGGGACCCCAGCTATTTACAATATATATTAATGATCTGGATGAGGGAATTGAAGGCAATATCTCCAAGTTTGCGGATGACACTAAGCTGGGGGGCAGTGTTAGCTGTGAGGAGGATGCTAGGAGACTGCAAGGTGACTTGGATAGGCTGGGTGAGTGGGCAAATGTTTGGCAGATGCAGTATAATGTGGATAAATGTGAGGTTATCCATTTTGGTGGCAAAAACAGGAAAGCAGACTATTATCTAAATGGTGGCCGACTAGGAAAAGGGGAGATGCAGCGAGACCTGGGTGTCATGGTACACCAGTCATTGAAAGTGGGCATGCAGGTGCAGCAGGCAGTGAAGAAAGCGAATGGTATGTTAGCTTTCATAGCAAAAGGATTTGAGTATAGGAGCAGGGAGGTTCTACTGCAGTTGTACAGGGTCTTGGTGAGACCACACCTGGAGTATTGCGTACAGTTTTGGTCTCCAAATCTGAGGAAGGACATTATTGCCATAGAGGGAGTGCAGAGAAGGTTCACCAGACTGATTCCTGGGATGTCAGGACTGTCTTATGAAGAAAGACTGGATAGACTTGGTTTATACTCTCTAGAATTTAGGAGATTGAGAGGGGATCTTATAGAAACTTACAAAATTCTTAAGGGGTTGGACAGGCTAGATGCAGGAAGATTGCTCCCGATGTTGGGGAAGTCCAGGACAAGGGGTCACAGCTTAAGGATAAGGGGGAAATCCTTTAAAACCGAGATGAGAAGAACTTTTTTCACACAGAGAGTGGTGAATCTCTGGAACTCCCTGCCACAGAGGGTAGTCGAGGCCAGTTCATTGGCTATATTTAAGAGGGAGTTAGATGTGGCCCTTGTGGCTAAGGGGATCAGAGGGTATGGAGAGAAGGCAGGTACGGGATACTGAGTTGGATGATCAGCCATGATCATATTGAATGGCGGTGCAGGCTCGAAGGGCCGAATGGCCTACTCCTGCACCTAATTTCTATGTTTCTATGTTTCTATGTTAACCCATAACCCACTAAAGCTATTCTATCCATGTCCCTGTCCAAATGTCTCTTAAATATAACGATAGTACCTGCCTCAACTACCTCTGGTAGCTCGACCCATGTACACACCACCCTTTGTGTAAAAAAAAAAGCTACTTCTCAGGTTACTATTAAATCATTCCCCCCTGAGTGGCCTGAAGGGCCTGCATCTGTGTGGTATGCCTCTATTTTTACTCCGACACCCAAATCCTCCCCAAATAAGGACCAATATAGTATTGTCTTCCTAATTGATTGCAGCACTTTCCATGACTTTCGTACAAAGGCACCCATATCCTGTTGAACATTGACATTTCTCAATCTGTCAACGGGAGATCACATTTGTTGGAAGGAACTGCTGCTGCTGGTTTAAACCAAAGAAAGACACAAAATGCTGGAGTAACTCAGCGGAACGGGCAGCATCTCTCGATAGAAGGAAAGGGTGACGTTTCGGGTCGTGACCCTTCTTCAGACTGTCAGAGGAGAGGGAGATACAGAGATAGGAAGTGAAAGGTGTGAAAATGAGACAAAGGGGGTGGAGATCAAGGAAACTGTAGAATAGAACGGGAGATGATATTCAGCTTTCCTTCATTATGCGCTCAATCCCATTCTTCTCGCATTCTTCAATTTATATTCCATCCAGCATGTTTTCATCTTCTCACTAAATTTGTCCAAATTCCCTTTAAGCTTCTTCACATCCACCTCCCCAGTCACAATCAGCATTATATGATCACCAGCAAATTGAACGAGTTATTTCAAATTGATTAATTTTCAAAAACATTTTAAGTTGCATGATTATTGAGCCTGTCTGTTTGCATATTGTACAGCAGTTATTATTTATTTTAGCCTTTCTTACTTTACAATATATAATTATGTCCCATTATGTAACATAGACACAAAATGCTGGACCAACCCAGCAGGCTAGGCAGCATCTCTGGAGAAAAGGAATAGGTTATGTTTTGGGTCGAGACCCTTCTTCAGACTGAGATTCAGGGGAGAGGGAAACTGGAGGTATGAAAAGGTCCAGCACAAATTAGAGATGGCACTAATGACCAAGGAAAGTTGGAGCCCACAATGGTCCATTGTTGGCTATGGAAGAGGTGATAAAGAAGGATGACGAACAGTGAAACTAGCAGGGTGACCAGGGTGTCTACTCCGTCCTAATCTTGCTATTGAGGAAGTGCAGCGTACAGTAGGTTCACCAGGTTAATTCCCGGGATAGCGGGACTAACATATGTAAGAATGGATTGACTGGACTTATATACACTGGAATTTAGAAGGATGAGAGGATATCTTATAGAAACATATAAAATTCTTAAGGGATTGGACAGGCTAGATGCAGGAAAAATGTTCCCAATGTTGGAGGAGTCCAGAACCAGGGGTCACAGTTTAAGAATAAGGGGTCGGCCATTTAGGACTGAGATGAGGAAAAACCTTTTCACCCAGAGAGTTGTGAATCTGTGGAATTCTCTGCCACAGAAGGCAGTGGAGGCCAATTCACTTGATGTATTCAAGAGAGAGTTAGATAGAGCTCTTAGGGTTAACAAAATCAAGGGATTTGGGGAGAAAGCAGGAACGGGGTACTGATTTTGGATGATCAGCCATGATCATATTGAATGGCGGTGCAGGCTTGATGGGCCCAAATGGCCTACTCCTGCACCTATTTTCTGTTTCCCATTATGTAATAGCAAATTTGAGTCCCCCATACCTCTCTGCTCTCTCATCTGTATTTTTGTTCAAAATAGAGTTAAATAAACAGGGATCGAACAGGAACAAAACAAACGTGGGAAAGGAGAATCTTGACAGCTAAAGCAAGAAATAAATCTTGTAATAAAGTAGCTATTAATAACCAATGTATCACTGTTCATTCCGCCCCTTACGGCACATTCACACTGACAAATACAAACCAGAGAGAATTGTATGCACATTAGTTTCTCCAGTAAGCAAACACACCCACACATGCATTAAACAGACATGGTTTTGTTCAGATTTCTATAATCAGTCACAATGTATATTAATAATTTGGACGAGGGGATTGAAGGCTTTGTGGCAAAGTTTGTGGATGATACGAAAATAGGTGGAGGGGCAGGTAGTACAGAGAAAGCAGGGACTATGCAGAAGAACTTGGACAATTTGGGAGAGTGGGCAGAGAAGTGGCAGATGGAATATACTGTAGCAAAGTGTGGTGTCATGCATTTTGGTAGTAGGAATAAAGGCGTATACTGTTTTCAAATGGGGTGAGAATCCAGAAATCGGAGATGCAAAGGGACTTGGGGACTTGGGAGTGCTGGTGCAGGATTCCCAAAAAGTTAATCTGCAAGTCGAATCGGTAGTAAAAAAAAAAAAAACTCAATGCTAGCATTTATTTCAAGAGGGCTTGCATACAAAACAGGGATGTAATGTTGAGGCTCTGGTAAGGCGCTGGTAAGACCGCATTTGGAATATTGTGTGCGATTTTGGGCACTATGTCTGAGAAAGGATGTGCTGGCTCCGAAGAGGGTCCAGAGGAGTTTTACAAGAATGATCTCAGGAATTAGTAGGTTAACCTATTAACCTGAGTGTTTGTCAGCACTGGGCCTGTACTCGCTGGAGTTTAGAAGAATGAGTGGGGACCTCATTGAAACAAACAGAATAGTTAAAGGCTTGGATAGAGTGGATGTGGAGAGGATGTTTCCACTAGTGGGGGAGTCTAGGACCAGAGGTCATAGCCTCAGAATTAAAGGACGTTCTTTTAGGAAGGAGAAGATGAGAAATTTCTTTAGTCAGAGGGTGGTGAATGTGGAATTCTTTGCCACAGAAGGTTGTAGAGGCCAAGTCAGTGGATATTTTTAAGGCAGAGATAGATAGATTCTTGATTGGTACGGTTATGGTGAGAAGTAAGAGAATGGGGTTAGGAGGGAGAGATAGATCAGCCATGATTGAGTGGCGGAGTAGACTTGATGGGCCGAATGGCCTAATTCTACTCCTATTCCTTGATTTATACCCTTATGACAAGATGCAGCTGTCACTGGAAGAAGTGAGGCCAATATTTATTGCCTTTACGAAAATGTCCCTTATGTGCGTGGCTTGCTTTGCCATTGCTGAGGACATTTCAGAATGCACCACACAAATACACATTAAATGAACAATGAAAACAGAAAATGCTAACAATACTCGCCAGTTCTTACAGTGTCTGCTCTGAGAAAGCAGAGTCAACATTTCAGAATGTTTCACCAAAAATAAACAGTAGGAGGAACTATAAAACAATAGGATGGGATAGCATGGATATCATTTAAAGGATTGTGGGCCAAATGAAGGCAAATAGGATTAGGTTATTTTAAACATCTTGGTTGTCGTGGACAAGTTGGGCTGAAAGGCCTGTTTCAGTGCCGGGTAATTCTGTAAATCTTTATGGCTATATTGAATTCATCTGCATATTAAACAGACTCAACTACATTCAGCCTTACATTAAGCAGACACATTTGCACTGCACATGCTCCGATGAATGAATTCTCCCTCTCTCTCACACAAGTACAGGAATCAGAGTATTGAAGACAAGCACACCACAATGTATCCACAACAGATCAACACACCTGTAAATATTCAAACATCAACATGTATTCTGAAATATTTCTGATAAACAGAAAACTCTAAACACAAATATTAATCGATCAACCTACATATATATATATTAGCAACCAATCACAAACAGGAAATCTGAAATAAATTATAGCAAAAGGAACTAACCACCACAACTGCTTTTATTTAAGAAGCTGTTCCATACATTTGTGCTCAGTGGGGAAAAAACATTTCAAATGCCTCATTTCAATTGATGCCAATTTTTGCTGTGTGTGTGTGTGTGTGTGTGTGTGTGTGTGTGTGTGTGTGTGTGTGTGTGTGTGTGTGTGTGTGTGTGTGTGTGTGTGTGTGTGTGTGTGTGTGTGTGTGTGTGTGTGTGTGTGTGTGTGTGTGTGTGTGTGTGTGTGTGTGTGTGTAAAACGGACTGATTTTGGTGACTTTCACAACACTTGTCATTGCTGTGAAAATGAGAAATGTTTTTTTCTGACGTTAAAGCCTTGTTACTAGAAATTGTGAGCATAGAGAGTACAGCACAAGAACAGGCTCTTCGGCCGATCATATCCTTGAACATAATGCCAAATTAAACTAATCCCATCTGCCTGCGTGTGATTCATATCCTTCCATTCCCGGTCTATCCATGTTGTTATCTAAAAACCTCAAATACAATGTACAGTACTACATAAATTATTGCAAATTATATTTAACTCGAGTTCACATCAGCAAAGGGTAAGAATATGAAATATTCCACAAGCAAGAGTAAAAATGTTTTTTAAATCATTTCTTTTTAAATGGCTCACAAGCACCGGAACCGACCCGACTCGCAGGGTAATTGACATTGCGGGGGAACTTTTTGTGTGTGATATAGGGTTAGATTCATAATTCTGTTAGTTCATAATTCTGTTAATTCTTGTTAAAGAATAAAATGTTTATAAACACACAAACATGAAAATTATATAAATGTATATAATCATATAACACACACAATTATATTTCTTCTGATCCAATAATGAACTTTATTTCAGACTAGACAAGGGACATTAAATAAGAAACATTGTAAATAAGAAACATTGTAAACCTCCCCGCAACTTCACACACACTAGGCCTTATCCCCCCCCCCCCCCCGGCACTCCCTCGCCTGCCCCCTCACTACAATGTCTCCCCCCCTCCTATGCCCCTCTCCCCGCTGCCCCGGGCCGCGCACTCCCTCTCCCCGCTGCGGATCCAATCTTTGGCCGGAAGCAAGATGGCGGAGCAAGATGGCGGAACAAGATGGCGGGGGCTGGTTGCTAAAATGAGTCATATAATCACCCATGAATCCGCCCATGAGCGTACTACACGTTTGCGTGAGAGTAACCCATCTTGCTTCGCTATAAGATCTTTGGCGTAAATTGGTGGTTGATGGTCTGTGTAGACTCGATGGGCCGAAGGGATTGTTTCTCTGATGGATCATTCAGTGACTTTCAATTACTCAAAATAGACCATTGTCAGGAATCTCATTCTAAAGCAGGACAACCGTTCAAGTTCAAGTTCAAGTGAGTTTATTGTCATGTGTCCCTGATAGGACAATGATTCAGATTCAGATTCAGATTCAACTTTAATTGTCATTGTCAGTGTACAGTACAGAGACAACGAAAGGCAGTTAGCATCTCCCTGGAAGAGCAACATAGAATATGATTTCAATAAATAAATTTTTTTTTTGTTTTTTTTTTGTTTATTTTATTAGAAGTTAATACAGTACAAAACAGTACAGTGGAACCTAATTTTAGGTGCCAACTATGTCATACCGTAATCCATTCTATTTACATGCATACAGTCATAGTGTTTTTCCTGTGGGAGGAGTGTCCGGGGGGGGGGGGGGGGGGGGGGCGATTGGCAGTCACCGAGGTACATTGTTGAGTAGAGTGACAGCCGCAGGGAAGAAGCTGTTCCTGGACCTGCTGGTTCGGCAACGGAGAGACCTGTAGCGCCTCCCGGATGGTAGGAGGGTAAACAGTCCATGGTTGGGGTGAGAGCAGTCCTTGGCGATGCTGAGCGCCCTTCGCAGACAACACTTGCTTTAGACGGACTCAATGGAGGGGAGCGAGGAACCGGTGATGCGTTGGGCAATTTTCACCACCCTCTGGAGTGCTTTCCGGTCGGAGGCAGAGCAGTTGCCCTACCATACTGTGATACAGTTGGTAAGGATGCTCTCGATGGTGCATACTCATCTGCATACTTGATGATGGTGTTAGTACCATGTACAGGTGTGCAGTCGTAGGTGAAGAGGGAGTAGAGGAGGGGGCTCAGCACACAGCCCTGTGGAACGCCGGTGTTCAGGGTGAGGGTTGAAGAGGTGTGCTTGTCTAACCTAACAGACTGAGGTCTGTTGGTTAGAAAGTCCAGTATCCAGTTGCAGAGGGAGGGGTCGATGCCCAGGTTACCGAGTTTGGTGATCAGTTTAGAGGGTATAATGGTGTTGAATGCTGAGCTGTAATCGATGAACAGCATTCTTACGTAAGTGTCTCTGTTGTCGAGGTGGGAGAGGGCGGAGTGAAGTGAAGAATGAAATTCTTGCTTTGCTTCAGCACACAGAACATAGTAGGCATTTACTTACTTACAGGACGGCAGAGAGACACAAGGAATTGCAGATGCTGCAATATTGAGTAAAATGCAAAGTGCTGGAGTAACTCAGCAGGTCAGACAATGGCAAGCCCGACAAATGGTCCCGACCCGCAATGCCATCTATCTATTCCCTGCACAGATGCTACCTGACCTGCTGAGGATACCAGAGACTGCAGACAACAAAGGTAATGTATTTCACAATAGATATTATCCCAGGCAGCGGGTCTGTAAATATTATCCATTTAGCCGCAAGGTTGCCATGTGGGAAGGGAAGGGGAAAACAAGGCGGTCTGTGAGGCCCTACACCAGCCAGGTGAGTGAGCACAGCTTGCAGCAGCTGAATAAAGCAGCAGTGATCATGAAAGGATGGCACCCTACATCATCGACATCCCACACTCACCCAGTGCCACCAGGACACCAGACTTTAATATTACAAAAGTAGGAACATAAGAAATGCATATCTCTTTAGGCGAAGATCAGACTAGATATTAGCAGAGGCAGAGGCAGAGGCTTGATAGATGCAAGATGGCACTGGAGCATGGCCACTCTTTCTGTATTGTCCCAGAAGAGGATCTACTGATATCCACTACAATCGTTCCACTCTTTTACTTGTGCATCATCGTATTCATGCATCGTACGATTAGATTGATTAGCCGCAAAGCAACACTTTTCCACTATATCTCAGTTCATATGACAATAATAACAATAATAATTCATCATAATCATAAGTGGACATACTACAAAAGTCATCTAAACTAGATTAAAAGACAAAGAGTACAAAGAATGTCAAGCCTCAGCAAGTATGGTGTCCCTCATCTCTCCTCTAACTCAAAAGATCTATTTCTTCTTCCTAATAAGCTGAAACCATTCACCTTGACTACCAGTGCCACCAACAAATGGCTGAAAACAAACCATGAATCCCATAGTCAGTTTCTGGATAACAGACCCACAAGGATGTGAATGGCCAGTCCCCTTGCTCAGAATCCCTTCTCCACAGTCCACCTGTTCCTTTACTCACCCCGGGTGCATGCTTAGGACCTGTCTTGCTGGCCCTCCGGCAGCCTGAAGCCCAACAGTGTGGATTGAAAAAGATGGGACCTCAGTTGGTGCACTGCCCTAAAAGACACCAATGGCCATTAACAGCCAGGAAAGCTGGAAGATGGGCTTTGCTGGTGGTGAAAGTTGTGACTTATTTTTGTTGCTTCTTTTAAAAATGTAACTTAAATAAATTAAAATCCTTCTAACTAATGTTAAAGCATTATTTCCAAAAGCAAAATAATTTCAGAACAGTGGCTTTTGTTTCCTTTTGCCTGTGAAAGCTTTACCTTGTAACACCATTGAAATCAATGGTTCATCGGTGGAGAATCCTAACAGGTCTGTCGTCCACTGCTGAAATCCAGCCACAGATTCAGTAACCGATGAGACGTGGATTTCTGTGTTTCACAGGGTGTGCAAGGAAAATGAATGCTTCTTTCAGCTTCCAAGAGAGAGGTCCAGTTTATTGGACTGTGATCTAGCAGCACACCAAAATGGTCATCAATGTATTTGGTTCCCAGCTGCTACCCAGGACAGAATGAATACTGTTTTTCCACCAGAGCTATTAACCTTGCCACGAATTAACCTGTCTGCCTGAATTACTCCTTTTCTGGTCATTTACGATTCAGTTTGGAATTAGTTTATATTTGGTTATTCTGTGATCGCTGCAGATGAGACATCTTATAAGTGTATAAGTTGCTTCCTTTCGGGCTGCTGTTGTAATAATATGCAACATTACTATTTTATGCACCATTAATTGATGTGAACAGCTTATTAATATGCATATGATTAGTGTACTCCATAAAAGTTAGACAGTACAGCCTTTCAAGATCTGCTAAGACCGCAGCATAAACCCAGTGGGTTGAAATCAAAAGACTCTGCAAGAAGGTGCAGATGTAATGATATGGGCGAGAGCTTTGTCAAATGTTTCTAATGCAGATAGTTTTCCAAATGCATTCTGTGAGTTCAGCATTTTGATCAATGCTTACCACAATTGTGGTAATTCTGTGAACAATTCCGTGGCCAATAGTGTGAACAATTATCACCACACTCGGGTCTGCACCACTTAAATCAATCTAAAACCCTCAAAGGGAAAGTCCAATGAGTCCAATGAGTATGAGGTTTTAGTTTTAGAGATACAGCGCGGAAACACGCTCTTTAGCCTACGAGTCCACGCTGACCAGCAATCACCGAATATTAACACTATCCTACACCAAAACATCATCCATTCCTTCTCTCTGGAGATGCTGCCAGTCCTGCTGAGTTACTCCAGCTTTTTATGTCTATCTTTGGTTTCAACCAGCATCTGCAGTTCATTCCTACACAACCTACAAACCTATATGTCTTTGGAGTGTGGGAGGAAACCAAAGATCTCGGAGAAAACCTAAGCGGTCATGGAGAGAACGTACAAAGTCCGTACAGACAGCACCCATAGTTGGGATCGAACCCAGACCTCTGTAAGGCAGCAACTCTACCGCTGCGCCACCGTGCCGTGCGAAAACTGTTCTGACTAAATAATGTAACAAAATGGGAGAATAGCTGCGAGGTTTCCCAAACTTGAGACCTGAGGGAAAGTGGTTTCTGGGGAGAAAATGCTTTATCCAAACAAAGCCTGGAGAAGATTAAGACTAAAGCTCTGAAAGCAGATAGCCCGGGTGACAATGTGACAATTAGGTTGTGGGACTGTAAACAATTACTGTCGTCATGGTCAGCAAATACATCTTCAGATGCCATGCAGACAGAAAATGCTAGAATAACTCAGCGGGTGAGGCAGCATCTCAGGAGAGAAGGAATGGGCGACGTTTCGGGTCGAAACCCTTCTTCAGACAGATGCCATGTCCTGCACACTGCATCATTGCCAGCTAAAGCAACCACACAGTGCACAACACCCACATCTCTGACCTTCTGGGAAATCCAGGTCCATTTCTCTTGCAGTGCGAGGTGGAGGCAGCAGGAAGTAACCACTGGGCAACACCTCGCCCTTCAATGTTTGGTAGGAAGGTGAGAGATTGCCAAGGCAGCCTGTGACCCAGTCGAGCAGTCCTAAATTTGGTCAGTGGGAATCAGCAAGAAAAATCTTCAATGGCTGTAGTCATATCTAGCACAAAGAAAACTGTTAATATATATTATTGGGCCCACAGCTTGATTCCGATGGCACCTCAATAGTTTGAAAGTCATTTATGGAAGCGATGCATTGCAGGACTGCACAGAGCACAATATGAGATGAATGTGTTAATAAATTTATTTTGAAAACAATAGCTTGTCACAGAATCACTTGTTTGAACCCCATATTGAATGGTCAATCCAAAGATTCCATTTGGTAAATGGGTAATTGGAGTTGTGTTTGCTGGTGGAAGAATTTCGCTGATCTGTTTCGGGGCATATGACAATAAAACATTCTTAACTCTTGGTGTGCACTGATATCTATTTTGATGTCCACCCATTTTTGCTCTTGAATTTTCATGTGCTTGTGTCCTGCTCTGGACTAACTACATTACATCTTTCGTTATTTGCAGTTGTCTCCAATAAAATAACCCGTTATTTAATTTATTACTTCCCGCTTCAGTATCTTACGTTCTGAAAATTATGAGTTTAATTTAAACAATATTTAAATTATACTGAAAAAGCTTGCATTTATATAGAACCACAGGATGTTCTAAACCACTTCACAAGCAATAAGGAACTATTGAAGTGTATTCACTGCTTCAGTGACGTTAACTGAAGATTGAATGTTACCCAAGCCAACTGACACTCCTTTGTTCATGGAAGGTCTCAACTCATCCTTTATATCCACCCAGCTGAGATGAAGTTTCAGTTTAAGGATTCCCTCTGAAAAGGAGCACTTGTCGTAACTGTGCAAAACTATCAGCACACTTTCATTGTTCAGGTCTAAAGTGGGACTTCAACCCACAACTTGTGCTGACTCTTCAACCTGTGGCTGATATTCAAATTAACATTTAACACGAGGCTTCATTGTATTCTTGGCAACTTGCTAATTGCAAACATATTCTCATATCCATTGCAGTAACATTTCCAGAAAATTATAACTTCTCAAACTTTTTGAACATTCAGACAATATTTATGATTGTATAGGAAGTGTAGGAAGTCACCTGCAGAGGCTGGGTTACACCGAAGATAGACACAAAATGCTGGAGGGCCTGTCCCACTTAGGCGACTTTTTAGGCGAGTGCAGGAGACTCTGCGCTCGCCACATGGTCGCCACATGTTCGCTGGTGGTCTCCGGTGAGTGTTCTTCATGGTCGCGAGTTCCTGCATTCTGGGAACTAGTCGCGGCCTCAGTATGGTCGCCACAAATTTTTCAACATATTGAACATTTTTCTGCGAACAAAAATTGGTCGCCATGGAGAAAATCGATAATCCTGTAGTCGTAGGTGCAGTTGTAGTGGGGACGCCATGTAGTTATACGTAGTCGAGGTAGTCGTAGGTAGTTTTAGTTAATCGCCTTTGCCCATTTTCATTGGCTCATTGGGGAAAAAAAACATAAGCACGAGTTTTCAGAACCAAGGATAACCGACCGGTAATGTTAAATGTCCGCCGACCTTCACAGCTGTGTATCTCTGGCTTATTAAAAGTTGTCTGGCTTCTTAAAAGTGTCTCGACTCCTTCTCCCCCTTCTCCCCTCCTCTCGGTGCTAGCCGTCTTAACTGTCTCATGTTCATTGAGGTGTGTGTGTGTGTATAACATTGGCGTTGCACCCTGTGAATTTCAAACAGTGCTCCCCCGCTTGCCCTGGCACCCGCCTTTGCTGTGTGTGTGTGTGTGTGTGTGTGTGTGTGTGTGTGTGTGTGTGTGTGTGTGTGTGTGTGTGTGTGTGTGTGTGTGTATGTGTGTATGTGTTCCACTCTGACAGTCGAGTGCTGGCAACTTGACAGTCACCGACAGTCCGCTGAAAAATCGCCTAAGTGGGACAGGCCCTTTACTCAGCAGGTCAGGCAGCATTTCTGGAGAAAAGGAATAGGTGACATTTTGTGTCAGAAGAAGGGTCTCGGCCTGAAATGTCACCAATTCCTTTTCTCCAGAGATGCTGCCTGACCCACTGGGTTAATCCAGCATTTTGTGTCTATCTTTAGTACTGTACAGTTGGCCTAGTGTGATTCATCAAGAAATGATGAGTCAAAATATAGGCCAGTGAGCCTCATGTCAGTGGTAGGGAAAATATTAGAAAGGATTGTTCGGCGTAGGATTTACTCCTATTTGGAAGCAAAGGAGATAATTCGAGACAATAAGCATGCTTGGCTCATGGCAGGTCATATCTTACTAACTTGTTGAGTTTTTTGAGGAGGTGACAAAGGTGATCGATGAGCAGTGGCGGACTGGCCAGGGTGTCAGCTTGCCCGATGGCAAGTGGGCCCCTGATGAAGTGGGCCCCCTATATCAAGTGGGCCCCTATATCAAGTGGACATGCTACTGTCGATGAGGATGTTATCTACATGGCTTTAAGTAAGACATTTGACAAAGTCCCCCTTGGTAGGCCGATCCAAAAAATTAAGATGCACGGGATTTACAGTAACTTGATCGTATGGATTCAGAACTGATTGCCTGATAGAAAACAAAGAGTTGTGGTGGAAGGGCATTATTCTGGCTGGAGGTCTGTGACCAGCAGAGTGCCACAGGTACATGTGCTGGTCCCTGTTGTTTGTGATGTGTATAAATGACTTGGATGTAAATGTCGATGGGTTGGTTAGTAAAGCCCCTGTCCCACATTCCTGAGTTACCACGAATTCTCCCGCATTTTCCCCTTGATTCAAACTCGGAGAATTACGGTAATAGCCAGCTGTAGGTACTCGGTGCTACTCGTGGACATTTGTCAACATGCTGAAAAAACGTCCCGACTTACCTGATGCCCCGAGTACCTACCGCTGGCATTAGGAGCCGCTACGAAATATCTACGGACGCCTACGGACTTGCTACGGACTCCTATGGACTCGCTACGGACATTCTCCGAGTTTGAGCAAGGGGAAAACTCGGGAGAATTCATTAGTAACTCGGGAAAGTGGGACAGGCCCTTAAGTTTGGCGAGGACACCAGGATTACTGGAACTATGAACAGTGAGGAAGGCTGTGATAGAAAGGAAGAGGGTTGATGATTCAATGGTACTTTATTGTCACATGGAATGACGTACAGTGAGATTCCTTTTTTTCCCATACGGTTCAGAACAAGTATTACTACACATAAGCACAATCTTAGTTAAGTACGAGTGTACAGGAATAATTCTCTGAGACAGTATCCAAGAGTCACCATGTTTTGGTACTATGCTTCAAGTCCAAGTTGTTATATTTGTAGAGTCTTAACTTGGCCATAAAGGCCCATTGTCCTGGCCAAGCAATGTTGTTGGTGTCCTCCACGTTACTCCACCAGTCCATGCCGCTGCAGGCTGCATCCGATCCATGCATTCGGCCTCGGAGCAGTGCCCGATCCATTCAAACCTCAGGCTGCAGCAGGGCCTCTAGTTGCCCACTCCACTAACGCCTGGATCTGGACACATCAATCCGCAAACCTTCACCCCTCTCCTCACCCGGCCACCGTACAGTCTTCGTGCCCGCGGGGCTACCCGACTACAGAGCATCCAGAGCGTTTATGAGGGTGCGGGAGGTAAGACCCCAATCTGTTTACTGCCAACTTTGTTTCCCTGCATCTGGAATGGCAAGACCCTTAACAGCTTTGATTTGCAGAGGATTCTTGATCCAGGTCTACAGCTCCCTGAAAGTGGAAACACAAGTAGAAACATTGGTAAAGAAGGTGTATGGTATGCCTACCTTCATTGGTGGGGTATTGAGTATAAGAGAGAGGAAGTCATGATGCAACTATTAGGACTTTGGTTAGGAGTACTGTGTGAGTTCTGGTCACCCCTTTTACAGGAAAGATGTGGAGACTTTATAGAGTGTGCAGAAGAGGTTTACTAGAATGCTTACTGGATTAGGAAGTATTAACTACAAGGAAAGGTTGGACAAACGTGGATTGTTTTCTCTGGAACGTTGAAGGATGAGGGTGGACTTGTTAGAAGTATATAAAAATTATGAGAGGCATAGATAGTGCAGACATTCAAAACCATTTTCCCATGATAGAAATGTCATAAACCAAAAGACATAGCTTTAAACGTAGACAAAAATGCTGGAGAAACTCAGCGGGTGAGGCAGCATCTATGGAGCGAAGGAATAGGTGACGTTTCGGGTCTTGACCCGAAACGTCACCTATTCCTTCGCTCCATAGATGCTGCCTCACCCGCTGAGTTTCACCAGCATTTTTGTCTACCTTAGATTTTTCCAGCATCTGCAATTCTTTCTTAGACATAGCTTTAAGGTGAGAGGAGGGGTAGGGGCTGGAGTTGGAGGCAGATACAATACTGGCATTTAAGAAACTTTTAGATATATGCACACGGATATACACTGAAGAAATATGGACCATGGGCAGGCAGTGGAGATTAGTTTCTTTGGCATCATGTTTGGTATGCACATTATGGGCTGAAGGGCCTGCTGCTGTGCTGAACTGTTCTTTGTTCAATAACGGTTTGAATCTCCAAAAATAATGTGGTGAACAATTATCAAAGTACGACACAATACCATCTTCCTACTTGATGAAGTGCGATCTTATGAATTCACATATGTAGAGGACATCTGCACTTAAATTTCAGTTGTATCTTGTACATTGCAATTTGCAAATCAGAAAGCTATGGTTGACCAAGTTTGTTAAATGGATCATATATCGTAAGTACCAACTTGAGATCAGACCTGTTCTTTCCAGAATGCAATTGCATCAGCTGTCATTTTTTTGGTCTTCCTCTTCGAGTCCGTTGCAATCTCAGATGTCGTTCTGCCAGTATCTGGCGCAGGTCACAGCTGGTCGGGTCGGTTCAGCCATGTCCTGGGGGCTGCACTGGGGGGCGTCGTCACACTCCAGTAGGTGGGACATTGTCTGTACTGCTCCACAGCTGCATGT
Organism: Amblyraja radiata; assembly: GCF_010909765.2. Classification (NCBI taxonomy): domain Eukaryota; kingdom Metazoa; phylum Chordata; class Chondrichthyes; order Rajiformes; family Rajidae; genus Amblyraja; species Amblyraja radiata. Next base: position 16,798,648 of record NC_045982.1, on the reverse strand, counting down.
GTCTTCTGCCTGGTAGTTCCATGCTTTCATAAGTGCTTTGCACCTCCCCTGCTCCACTCGTAATCTGTTGAGGGTCTCCCCTGAGAGTAATCACCCTGGATCATAGCAATCATTTGTGGTCAATCAGACAATAGTAGTCATTATGTTTCCTCTGCCCATGAATGCAAAATCAAAGAATTTTTCTGAAAGTCAACAAATGTGAGCAAAGTTTGTTATCCATCATTTGTTGTAACCAAACTTCTCGTTGGTGCTCATTATGATTCTTCCACGTGTGTGTCTTCCTGTGCAAAATCGCACCATCTATGACATTGGGTAATAACAACATTTACAAAGTACGCCACTTGACACTTTAAAGTAACTTGACTGTAATAAATCATCCCAAAGCAATAATGCAACGTACATTTCTGAAAAGAGTTTTATTTCCTCTTACAACACAAATCAAACTATTTATTTCTTATACTCTGGCATCAGGGTAAATCTATGTTGTGTTTGTATTGTTCAGATAAAATGTAGCTGTTTCTCCAAGGAATACAATGGGGCGAAGGATCAAATATTTCCTTTCTCCACTCTTACCACTAATTCTAAATATAATCAGTGTAGGAAAGAACTGCAGATGCTGATTTAAATCGAAGGTAGACACAAAATGTTGGAGTAACTCAGCAGGACAGGCAGCATCTCTGTAGAAAAGGAATGTGCAACGTTTCGGTTCGAGAATAAGGGGTAAGCCATTTAGAATGGAGATGAGGAAAAACGTTTTCACACAGAGGGTTGTGAATCTGTGGAATTCTCTGCCTCAGAAGGCAGTGGAGGCCAGTTCTCTGGATGCTTTCAAGAGAGAGTTAGATAGAGCTCTTAAAGATAGCGGAGTCAGGTGATATGGGGAGAAGGCAGGAACAGGGTACTGATCAGCCATGATCACAGTGAATGGTGGTGCTGGCTCGAAGAGCTGAATGGCCTACTCCTGCACCTATTGTCTATGGGGTTAATGGGGAACTACATTTCCCTAAGATCCCCCTAAGAATGTTATATTTTTATGTGATTCCCTCCCTCCTGCAACACCCAGTTCCTCGGTTGCACATCCTAAAAGTTTCCTCATAGCCTCAGCCTCCCAATACACCACCCTCTCCCCTCGCATCCCACAGCCATGATCCTCTCCCATGATCCACACCACTGCAGCATCTTCCCACGCTACCCCTCTTAACCCCTCTCCCAATCACCTGCTCAAAAAATACTTCCTTCACGATCTCTAATCTCTGCATTTGGAAGAGATTGTGGGATATAGGCTTTGTTCATGATTGTACATGCAAAGCCTTTTCCACAGCACTCAACATCTTGAGCCTCATGTGATATGACATTGGAGTCTTAAACCCTGTGTGGACCCCACAACACAGTAGCCTCTTGCTTTTCTAATCAACCCACTTTGTAATAAAGACCAACATTGCATTTATCAATGGCTTGCAATATGTTAGATTTATATCATTTTTGGAAAACTCCCAAGTCTCCTGTTGCTCTTTTTCCATAGTCAGAGAGTTGTATAGTATGTAAACAGCACTTTGGCACACCACTTCTTGCCAATCATCATGCCTACCTGTATTAATCCCACTTGCCTGCATTAATTCTGTACACCTCTATGCCTTGCTCATTCAAGTTCCAGTATAGATGTTACTGTTTCTTCCTCCATTACCTCTTTGGGCAGCTCATCCTAGATTCCAACTACAATTTGTGTGCAAAATGTATCCCTCAGTTACACGTTTAACCTCTTCCCACTCACCTCCACATCGAGTGGCAAAGTAGGCGAACCAGCATCAGTGTTCTCTCCCATATTGGTTCACCCATCATTGCCAGTGATGATCACCACAACCCAATGGTTTCCATCAGCCTCCTTGTACATTAGACCCGAGACTCAAGGTGACTGCTTTAATGAAGCACCGATGTTATCCTGAAGCACTTTGCCCGGTCCTTTGCCTTCTCTCCCTCTGCCAGACTCGATGCCGCTTCCCACAAATCCAACTAGTCTGCTGAGGAACATTACTCTCAGATCAAGACGTCGACAGACAGCTCAGTAAATAAATATCTGGAATATTGTATCTGCTCTTTCTGTTTAATCTTCAGTGTTGAAACCAAGTTACTTAAGCCCTTTCATCGTGCTATATTTGCTCTCTTGCAAGAATTTAAGTACAAAAGGAAACTAACATGTGCTCACAATATCCAGCATACTGAGCAAAGAAAATTGAAATAATCGGGTAATATTTTATGCTTGGATGGCAACCATATATTTAATTGATAGTTTTGAATAAGGAATTCATTATAATGGAGTGAACTGAAAGTTATGTGTTGCTTTGGAATTCAGTGGTTTATATTTGTATTCCCCTTGAGTTGGGATGGATTTGGAAGTAGGCTTGTAGTCTTTCTCTTCTTTGTAACTTCTGAATGTAGTCATTAAGTGAGTGGTATCTCCAAAGCAAAGGCATTCTATTTGATAGGTTTGTGAAATGAAGTGTATGAATGTAACTTAGTTCATGTTAATTTATGCTAGCAATCATTACCGGGTGAAATCACCCTCTTCAGGAAATTCTCCATGGAGCATTTAATGTTTTCCCTGTGCCGATTACATAACTAGTGGTTATGTTTAAGAAAGAACTGCAGATGCTGGAAAAATCATGGAGAAACTCATCTATGGAGCGAAGGAAATAGGCAATGTTTCAGGTCAAGACCCTTCTTCAGACTAGTGGAGTACAGACGTCTCCCCCCCCCCCCCCCCCCCCCCCCCTTACTGGAGATATTGGTTCTTTATCAGTCTGAAGAAGGGTTTCGGCCTGAAACATTGCCTAATTCCTTCGCTCCATAGATGCTGCTGCACCCGCTGAGTTTCTCCAACATGTTTGTCTACCTTTGGTTCTTTAAGGTTCAATCAATAATATTCATTTACCAATCCCTGTTTGAACAAACTACAAACACATCAAATAAATGTTTTTTCATCTGACATGTCTTGTCCACAGTATCTTCCAGGCTAAGTAGTCAGTGCTTGGAAGGTTTGAAACATCATCACTGACTTTTCCATCCCTGGTTGCAACCTTTTTATTCAGTTCACATCACGAGGTGCAATCTCTGAAGAGAATCTGAGAAAGATAAGCAAAGTGTAGGAAGGAACTGCAGATGCTGGTTTACACCAAAGATAGACACAAAATACTAGAATGACTCAGCGGGACAGGTAGCATCTCAGCAGAGAAAGAATGGCTGACGTTTCAGGTCGAGACCCTTCTTCAAACTTCTTCAGACTAAAGACAAGTAAAACCGTCTGTGGTCTCCTGCACAGTTCTAATGAAAAGCAATGAAAGCTTGAGGATCAGCACCAATTCCTCAATTTAGGTATGTTGCAGATTTTAGTAGTCAATGAGGAATTGAGCAAATTCAGAAAATTCACCTTCTCTGTAACAGAACTTGCCAGTTCTGCTGTTGTCTAACCATCTGTAGTGAATCTGTTTTTCTCTCCCCATTCGCACCAGGCATTGACTGCACCTCAGAAAGCACTTCAGTTTTTACTTATCCCTTTGTTTATTCCCTTCTCTAAATTGACCCTCATTGATCTACCAACTGGCTGGCTTTTCATCACCAGGTCACCGTACATACAGCAGTCCTGGTCCCCACCGTATCAGAAATGTTTCCTTTGTCCAATCTATCCATCTCTCGGCCCCTGCAATTCAAAACTAATATGTTTTCTTTCTTTTTCAATTCTGATGAAGGATCTTCAATCTGAAACATTAACGATAAGTCTTCTTCAACAGATGTTAGAGGAAATCACTTATTTGCAAATACACTGCCTGGGTGGCCTCTGATGTACACTGCTCAGCAAATTGGAAGATGTGGCAGAAATCTGCAGCAACTGCTGCAATGATCCTGCAGTGACTAAGTTATGCGTCATCTTGATTTTGGCGTTTAAGAAGGAACTGCAGATGCTGGAAAATCGAAGGTACACAAAAATGCTGGAGAAACTCAGCGTGTGCAGCAGCATCTACGGAGCGAAGGAAATAGGCAACGTTTCAGGCCGAAACCCTCCCTTCATCTTGATTTTGGCCTTCAGCTCATGGAGAGAGCAGTCCTAGCACCAGTCAGTCTGAAGGTCTTATAACATTACACCACCTCTCAATGACGACTTGCTTTGAAAAACCTGAGTCTGTTCAACAACGAAGCACAGGTAGAATGTGTTTAAGAAGGAACTGCAGATGCTGGAAAATAGAAGGTAGACAAAAGTGCTGGAGAAACTCAGTGGGTGCAGCAGCATCTATGCTGCGAAGGTACTCAGCATAGATGCTGCTGCACCCGCTGAGTTTCCACAGGTAGAATGTACTGTTTCTGAAGACCCTACAAGTGAAGATTCTTCACTGATCAGCCCTGATTGACCATCTGTGCCCATAGTGATGCTTCCCATAATGGAGGGGCTGTTACTGAAGCACCCGAAAAAAAGAGTACTCAAGAACAGAGAAAACAACACTGGACTTTTGTGAACAGCAATCAGTCAATTCTGAAGCTCGGCAGTAACTGTAGTATCACTTTATATAGCCACAAAATAGTGTGATGTGCTCCTTGTTCCACTGAGACTATTCCCCAACATTTGCATTGTGAAGCTTTACATTGAGGTTGAAGGGAGGGGGGTAAGAGTGAGTTGAAGAAGTGGCAGATGGGATGGGAGAGAGTTGGGACGGTGGGGATGGAGAGATAAGATAAGGCAAGGGTGGGGGCAGAAGTGGTGAAGGAAGAGGCAATAAAGCACTGCCTTTAATTTGGCATGGACAGTGAAGTCTTAAATACACCATAGTTGCAGCTTCGGAGATGATGGTGAACATGCATACTAACCCATGGATAAAATTGAGATCAATTGAAGGTAAAGTAACACAATTGGAGTAAGATGCTGAGCCACCCTCTCTGCTTTTTACAAGCACTGTAGAATATTTAGCATCAGATTTTAAAGATCCAAATCAGGAATTCTTTATTATTTTTATTTTTATTATTATTACTACTATCTTTTCAATACATTCTCTCCCATCCTGTCTGCTACTTCCTCATCTCACTCCTCCCTTCAGCTATAATGACAACCTGAGCTGAGGAAAACCTGTGCATTTAAAGTTTAGAGTTCAGAATTTAGAGATACTGCATGGCCTTTATCCCACCGGGTCAATGCCATGCGATGTGAAAGGAAAGCAGAGTACCCGGAGGAAACCCAGGTAGTCACCGATAGAATGTGCCGACTCCACACAGACAGCACCTGACTTTAGGGTCAAACATGGGTCTCTGGCGCTGTGAGGCAGTAGCTCTACCAGCTGCACCACTGCGCCACCCATATGCCATAGTCAGCCAATCCACCAATGCCACTCTACATTGAAAAGCATGCCTCAATGACTAGAGTTCCAGTTTTATGTCTCTTGCTTAACAACCCATAGAGAATATTGATTTCTCGAACTTCAAGTAAGCCCTCTTTCTCCATCCATCCCCACCCAAAGTCTGTACCACCTTCAAAGTCATCTGATTGAGTCTCATTGTCTATACTCATTTTCACCTAGCACACAGCTAACAATGGTCTGCTTCCTTTATCATTGTTGTTTCATTGAATATTTTTCCTTCATTTGTTCTACATCTCTCTACATCACCGTCCATATCCCTTGTTTCCCTTTCCCTTCAGTCTGAAGAAGGGTCTCGACTCTAAACGTCACTTATTCCTTTTCTCCAGAAATGCTGTCTGACCCGCTGAGTTATTCCAGTTTTTTTGTCTATCTTCCGTTTAAACTAGCATCTGCAGTTCCTTCCTACACAAGACACATTAAAAACTGGAATACAGGAACGGGTAACATAAACCTACATAGCCAACCTGCTCAGTCTCATCCTGTAAAAATTCAAGCACTCTCCTGATCATATTCATGCTAGTGGTAAACCGGTTTCCATCGACATTACATCTGATGCGATAAGAAACAGATATATTTGTACAACCTGTAGCAAGAAGTGGCTCACTCTGAAATTAACTACAGCTTTTTAATTGAAGTGTTTCTTACTGGAGTTTGCCCAGAATGCTCATCATGCAAATTGCTTCCCTCTGAAGGGTGGAATACATCATAATGCCTGTGATTAGTTCAATTTGAGATGTCCACTTCAACTTAGTTCAGAAGAAAAATGATTGCACACAAGCAAGGTAAAAGCAAGATGTCATTATTATGAATATACTAGATTGTGACGTTGTGACTCCATGGGCAACCAGTCTTTCCTCCAGTCTCTCCATCACCTTTGGAAACTTTTATTGCTGTTTATCAACACGAGGACCAATGTTTGGACAATGAAAGTCAAAAAAGCCATTATAAGACTGAGAAACAAGAATAAAACTGTTAGAGGCATCAGCCAAACCTTAGGCTTACCAAGGGGTGGAAGATTGCAACCTTCACGTGGTCCACCCTGTTTCGACTAATGCAATCATCTCGACGTGCACAAACTGAAGATCAAATAGAACAAGTTGTCCAACAACTTTAGGCTGTGCACGCCACACAAAAGAAGAAGAAGGGTTACCAAAATCAACACTTTGGAAAATCATTAAGAAAGAGAGCACTGGTGAGCTTACTAACCGCAAAGGGGTTGGCTGGCCAAGGAAGATCTCCACAGCTGATGACAGAAGAATTCTCTCTATAATAAAGAAAAATCCCCAAACACCTGTGCGACAGATCAGAAACACTCTTCAGGAGTCAGGTGTGGATTTGTCAATGACCACTGTCCACAGAAGTCTTCATGATCAAATACAGAGGCTACACTGCAAGATGCAAACCACTGGTTAGCCGCAAAAATAGGATGGCTGGGATACAATTTGCCAAGAAGTACTTAAAAGAACAACCACAGTTCTGGAAAAATGTCTTGTGGACAGATAAGGCGAAGATTAATTAATAACAGATAAGGCAAGAGCAAAGTATGGAGGAGAGAAGGAACTGCCCAAGATCCAAAGCATACCATCTCATCTGTGAAACACGGTGGTGGGGGTGTTATGGCCTGGGCATGTATGGCTGCTGAAGGTACTGGCTTACTTATCTTCATTGATGATACAACTGCTGCTGGAAGTAGCATAATGAATTCTGAAGTGTATAGACACATCATATCTGCTCAACTTGAAACAAATGCCTCAAAACTTATTGGCTGGCGGTTCATTCTACAGCAAGACAATAGACAATAGGTGAAGGAGTAGGCCATTCGGCCCTTCGAGCCAGCATGAGCCACATGATTCAATGTGATCATGGCTGATCATACACAATCAGTACCCCGTTCCTGCCTTCTCCCCATATCCCCTGACTCCTATGTTTGGACAATGATCCAAACATACTGCTAAAGCAACAAAGGAGTTTTTCAAAGCTAAAAAATGGTCAATCTTGAGTCGCCAAGTCAATCACCCGATCTGAACCCAATTGAGCACGCCTTTTATATGCTGACTAGACGACCTGTGGACCCGTTGGATTCCAAGGATTTCACAAATGCGGATACCAGACCCAGCAACCCTCCAGCAACTGGTGATGTCCATGAATCGCACACTTCAAGCAGTCATTGCATGCAAAGGATATGGAACAAAATACTTAACATGACTACTTTCATTTACATGACATAGCTGTGTCCCAAACATTACGGTGCCCTGAAATGGGGGGGGGGGGGGTGATTATGTATAAACACTGCTGTTATGTCTACATGGTGAAACCAAAATGTATAAAAATGGCCTTTAATAAAATCTGGCAATGTGCACTTTAACCACGTGTGATTTTTTTTTCTATTACAATCTCAAATTGTAGAGTACAGAGGCAAATAAATAAATGATGGGTCTTTGGCCCAAACATCACGGAGGGCACTGTACTTTGCTGTCCTCATTTCAAGTTATTTTCTTCCTCTACATTGTTCAGTGCTTTAAGATTCCTTCATTTTGTACTTTATTACAGATCATCTCATGAACACAAAGAATATTATGTTGAAATTAATCTACCAATTCTCCACCACATTCCCTCAGATACTCAATGATCTACCTTTACTTTCTGACTGATAGGACACTCTTCTGGTACCTGGCCAGATACCTCTACCCAGCTAAAGACCTGACCTCGCTATCAACCTTCCAACTTGATCTTCGAAACCAACCCGTTCGCCCCGACTCACTTTCCCATCCCTGACCGATCCCACCAACCTGCTGATTTGATTCCCTCCTACTCATTCCCAATCCGTCCCTACACACCCCACCCCACCCTCCCCTCCCTTCCCTTCCCCTCCTCTCCCCCCACATTCTGTGCCTTACTCCACTGTGATCCACCACCATGTTTATTTGATTTCCTTCTCACACTGTACTGGTAGAATGTGCAAATGAAAGAGCTTTCTTACTTTAGTGCAGGACAACGTGGCTCTTTGCGCCACTGAAGTTTCCACTAGTGGGCCTTTGCGTAAAACGTTGTTACCTGCCACACTTAAAAGGTACCTGTCAATTTCTAAGCTCAGAGCTAACTAGATCAATTTTATTAATATAATAAGGTTAAACTGCAACATTCAGCAGCAGCAGCTTTTCCCCAAAAGATTGGGGGATTTTTCGTGAATCATTTCAGATTGAGAATTTGGGGATTGATCTGGCTTCAAGTGTTCATTACCAACTTGAGTTTGTAATCTTGTCTTAAATAGACCACAGAAGGAAACAATCGTTGAACTGTGGGCAAGTGGAACTCACTTGCTCCCTTTCAGAGACACCTTTCACAGACATGATGGGCCAAATGGCTTCCTTCCCTATTCTATGATATTGTGATTATCTCTGTATACAACAAGAGTTTAAGCTTTGTAATCTTTCTTCCTATTAATGATCCCCCATCACAAGGTTATCTTGAGGTTTCTTAAAACCAAAGTCATGGTCGACCATGAAAGTAAATGGTCAAAATAACAAAAGAACATGCTTAAAATTCAAGATTCAAGAGAGTTTATTGTCATGTGTCCCTGATCGGACAATGAAATTCTTGCTTTGCTTCAGCACAACAGAACATAGTAGGCATTGACTACAAAACAGATCAGTGTGTCCATATACCATTATATACGTATATACACACATGAATAAATAAACTGATAAAGTGCAAACAACAGATAATGGGTTATTAATGTTCAGAGTTTTGTCCGAGCCAAGGTTAATAGCCTGATGGCTGTGGGGAAGTAGCTATTCCTGAACCTGGTCATTGCATTCTCAATAAATGTGGAGTTTGCACGTTCACCCTGTGAGAGGAATTCTTCCAACAGCCGCTGGCTAGCAGGTTAATTGGCTGCTGTAATAATGGCGATGGTTGGTGGAGGGTTGGCAGACATGGATTTCAGGAACTAGGTAGAGATGGGAGGCGGGGTGGGAGATGGGATTGAAATTAAGTACAGACTTGACGGGCCGAGTGGCCTTCTTGTATGTCGTAAGGATATTTGATAAAAAATATAATGTAATTGAAGTGGGCAGATTCCAGTGCATGCGGGGTGTGAGTGGGCTCCTGGTGCGGGTTGTGTTGGGGAAGGTGCAGGGAGAGGGATCTATCCCAGGTGTCATGGGATGTCACGGACCTGTGGCTCCCACCTCTCGCCAACTTCTCACGTTTTAGTCAGCAACCTGCCAGCCAGCTGTGAGGCCAGCTTCTCTGCAAAGCCACCAGGAAGCTAACTCTTGCCCAGAGAAGCAAGAGAGAAGGGCCGTGGAGAGGGGATAGTCCGGGTTGTGGAGGTGAACTACCCGCCAGTGAGAGGGTGTATCGCGGGGAGGAGAGAGAGGGAAGGGAGGGAGGGAGAAAGAATTTGGGACCAAGCCAGGGCGACTTGGTCAGAGAGGAAAAAAAATCAAAGCGACCACATGAGAACGATCAAGCCGCAGGAAAAACCTCGCGGGGGAAGAAAACCAGCGTCTACAAGCAACCCCCCGAGCCATCGCCTGTGCAGCGCAGGGGCGGCGCGGAGACTGGACCTCTCCCGGAGCCGCTGCCGGGGTGAGGAGCGAGAGAGCAGGGCCACCACTCGCCCACACGCACCCCGGGGACCGGCCGCAGTCCGCACACACTCACTCGCTCCACCTTCAGCACCGAAGCCGGCCACCACAGTTGCTGCCAACGTCCCACAAAGTGCAACATTCACACACAGTTGCCTTTCACCTGTCCCGTCAACACCCTGAAGCCTAAAGTAGGCGGAAACCTCCACTAGCATCCGCACCTGTGACTGGCCGGCCTGTACACCGCTCCCTTTAACATTGTATGCACATTATCTGTTTAAAGACAATTACACAATGAAGCGGCTGTACGATGAGACCTCCTCGGACAGTGATCTGGAGGAGACGATAGACGTTGGGAGAGAGGAATATTACTGGTGAGTAACTTCATATCTGCTTTCCTGTTCTGCCATCCTCAGTCTTCAACCCGACCCAATCTCTTTCTTCAGGAAGAAGGGTTTCGGCCCGAAACGTCGCCTATTTCCTTCGCTCCATAGATGCTGCTGCACCCGCTGAGTTTCCCCAGCAATTTTGTGTACCTCCAATCTCTTTCTTCGCCCGCCAGGAGTTTTCCGATCTGTCAGAGAACTGGAATTTACAAAACAATTTAATTTCGTGCCGCATAGATATTAACCCTTGGGAGGTTTAAAGTTAGCAAAAACTCCAGCGCCGCTTTTGGGTCAAGGCTAGGATGAATATAAATAGCCACAGAAAGGCAGCGTACCCAGATAGATTACTGTGACAGCTCCGAATGGCCCCGTTTAATTTTTAGCTTGCCCGCAAGTCATAGACTGCTGTTATAGATGTCTGCCTTGTTTCATCATAAATCGCACAAAGCATTGAGCAACTGCTTTAAAAGAACAACCAGTGTAATTTCATGTAAAAGCAGAAGATGCTGAAAACACGCAGCTGGTCGGGCAGCAACTGTGGGAAGAGAAACACTGGTCTTTTTTCAGGTCTGAGATCCTTTGAGATTACTGAGCCACACTCCCCCACATCCTCTGATACCGAAGACTACCCGTTTTTTTCCTTTCCAGTTCTAACACAGTCTGAGAACAGAAAATTTTTTATTTCCCTTTCCACAGAGGCTGCCTGACCTGCTGATTTTTTTCTTCCAGATTTCCAGGATTTGCAATTGATTAGTTTTTTTGTTAGGTATTTTGGTGACAATTTAAAATATTGCATCTTTTGACAGGAGGCTGAGAGTTAATGCATGTTATCATATTTTATGAGGCCAGCCTTGTACTTGTATCCAGATTGATGTCATCTGTTTAATGGAAAGTTGCCCCCTACTAATGTTGTGCAGCACACATGTAGACGTTAACAAAAAATGGATGTTAAAATTTTATTTTCAGCCCTGTGACTCGATCAAGTTCACCAACAACAACTTCACACATGTTGGCACGAAAGAAGAGGCGTGGAGTAAGTGAGAGATTATCTTTACTTAATGGCAAAATGCTTGTTAAATGTAATTTAAATCCTTATTTAAATATGTTTCTTGCAGATTATTGAAAAAAGAAGGCGGGACAGGATTAATAACAGTTTATGTGAACTGCAACGCTTGGTCCCAACAGCTTTTGAAAAGCAGGTGATTAATGACATTACTGAAGAAATGTGATCTTTGAAATCGAACCTCCTTTTTTTAATCCATATGCAAAATATTTAGATTTGTATGTGCATTAAAGTACTATATTCAATTCAATTCAATTCAACTTTAATGTCATTGCACAAATACTGAGTATGGGTACAACGAAATGCAGTTTTGCGTCAGTCCGTAGTAGTAGTGCAATATAGAAATTTAAAAAAAAAGAGGATACAGAATAATCAACAATACAGAATAATTAAACAATGGGGACGGAGGGATCGGAGGAATCTATCGGCGGGACTCCGAGTTCAGCAATGCGACGGTATAATTGTAGAAGCTGTTCCTCATCCTACTGGTACGAGACCTGAGGCTCCTGTACCGCCTCCCTGTTGGGAGGAGGGCAAACAGTCCATGGTTGGGGTGGGAGGGGTCTTTAATGATCTTAATGATATAAATTGGAATGGGTAACTTTGTGTATTTCTTCATGTAGATATGAGAATTAAAGGGGCTTCATAACATAACATGTACAGGATGATAAACCACATTAGGCTAAGGTGCAGAACAATTTTCATTTGAAATTCTCTCTGACCCAAAATAGGGTAACAATAGACTTTAGGCTCCATGAGAATATTTTTTTAAAACAACACATCACTCCGTCAACTTCAATATGTGCTTCAATACAAAATCAGGCCTCATTTCAATATAGTGTCCAAGAGGGGTTGTGTTGTAATGTTTGTATTCCCGTAATTCTGTCTTGATGTTCCAGTTGTGAAAACTGTACATTGTCCAGTGTCACCACAATTGTTCTACCAATACCAAGTGAATTTTCCAAACTTTTATAGTTAGACGTGACCTGATCACTCCAAAGAGCAGCCTGGATAGCTGCCCTTTTCCAGACAATGAAGTTTCATTGTTGCACAATTCTGGACATGCTTTTAAACGCACCCATACAATATTTTCTTCTGACCGCAGGGTAGTGCAGAATTAGAGGTGGTGCTTACCACTGCCATTCCACAACACTCAGAGTACTCATGGGACACTTCACAACTTATTCTCGTGTCTGCTGTTGAACTAAACTTTTAGTATAACTCATCATGAATATTCTGATGATAAACACAAAATGCAGGAGTAACTCAGCGGGTCAGGCAGCATCTCTGGAGAAAAAGAATAGGTGACGTTTTGGATCGGAACCCTTCTTCAGAGTGATAACGGAACCTTTCTGTCAGTCTGAAGGAAGGTTCTGGCCCGAAATTTCATCTATTCTTTTTCTCTGAAGATGCTGCCAGTCGTGCTGAGTTTCTCTAGAATTTTGTGTCTATCTTCAGTACAAACTGGCATCTGAAGTTCCTTCTGAGTTCCATGCGGTCATGAATATTCTAACTTTGTTTTATGGCTTTAGTTTGTTGTAAGTACTTGTGTCATACCATCATCTATCTATATATATATTACTAAAACTCTTATCTTGTTTGTTTGTTTGTATGTATGCGTGCATTCATGTGCGCGATATTCCAAAGCCCCGCCAAAACGGTACACGATGGCGCTACAATGTTTGGCCCACCTTACTCACCATTGTCCTGGGATGTAAACGAAGCAAGTTGTGTTCGGATTGATGTAATATTTTACAAGTTATTGACATTTTAAGCTTTAAAAAAATCACTTTTCAAACCACTTTTCCACTTGCCCTGCCCGTCAGCAGCGTTCAACGTCACAATGACGTCACAATTGGGTGACAAATCTCTTTAACACAAAAAATTGTGATTTAAAAAAAAAACTCAGTTTAAATCAAATTCATCCATTTTTATTCACAGCTAACATTGTGTTTAGGTTATTTTTAAGAAAAATTGCGATTTTCGTTGTGGGGAGGGAGGTTTTATTTTTTTTTAAATGTGATTTTAATTGTGGGGGGGGGGATAGAGGGGAGATGAGGAGTGGGGGAGCAGGGGGATAGAGGGGGAGAGGGAAGGGGAAGTGGGGGAGGTGAGTAAGGAGAGTGGGGGAGTAGGATAGGGGGAGGTGAGGAGTGGGGGAGTAGGGAAATAGAGGGAGAGGAAGGGGATAGGCAGGGGAGAGGGGTTATGGTGGGACGGATTAAGTGACTGAAGGGAGAGGGAGGGAGAGGTGCGGGAGGGAGTGGGGAGGGAAGGAGAGAGGGGAAAGAAGGAAGGGTGAAGAGGATGGAGAGAGAGTGCTGGGGAATGAGGGGGAATGGAGGAGGACAGGGTAGGAAGAGGGATGGCGAGACGCAGTTGGGGGAGGGTTGTTGTGACTCGCGTCACAATGGGGTCTCTGGAACCCCTCAGCAGCGCCTGCACAGTTGGGGGCTATAGGTCAGTGGTGGAATGCACTTGGTCTAGTTATTTATAATATTGAAACAATCAATTACTTTGCAGTTCCTAAATGTAAATCTGTTTCTCTTTCAACAGACGCGGTCTAACCTGCTTAGCTTTTCCAGCATTTTCTGTTTTATTTCAGATTTCCAGCATCTCCAGTTTTTAAAATTTTCAAATACAATGGGTAACTTTGCTGATCTACTCATTCACTTTCTGTTTGCGAAGCCAGTGCAACACATCTTCATCTTTGTTACATCAATCCTTATATCTTGCAGTTTACAGAGTCATAAATTGCAGATGGATTTTGAAGGCGTGAGCAGTCTTTCATGTGCTTATGTAAGCCAGCTGTCAACAACATCAAGCTCAAAGGACAAAGTTCCTTATATCAAGATCAGCCTGTGGTTTCATTGTCATAATCTTCATTATTTCTTTAAGTCCACTCTACCAAAATATTCTTGCAGATTCCTCCTTGGTTTCAACGATTATTTTGAAAAATCACAACATGTATTTACTCTCACAATAGAGTTGGCTGAAATATTGTTTGCAATTAATGGCTGCGTTGAGAAGATATTTCTGTTTTCCATAAGAATTAGAGATGAGACACGAGGAAACTTCAATGCAGAAAGTCACAATTCAATTCTTTATTTAATATTTCAGACATTTACTTCCCGAAGAAAAAATATTGACTCATTCATTTAGTTCAATATAATAGACAATAGGTGCAGGAGTCGGCCGTTTGGCCCTTCGAGCCAGCACCGCCATTCAATGTGAACATGGGTGATCATCCACAATTAGTACCCCATTCCTGCCTTCTCCCCATATCCCCTGACTCCGCTATCTTTAAGGGCCCTATCAAGCTCTCTCTTGAAAGTATCCAGAGAACCGCCCTCTGAGGCAGAGAATTACACAGATTCACAGCTCTCTGTGTGAAAAAGTGTTTCCTCATCTCCGTTCTAAATGTCTTACTTTTTAAACTGTGGCCCCTGGTTCTGCACTCCCCCAACATCGGGAACATCTTTCCCGCCTCTAGCGCGTCCAAACCCTTCAATTCGATGCAATTGAATCCGTTTCTGATTAGTTTCACATCTAGCATTTATTATTCATAAATGTAATTTTCCTGATTCCATTACACAGGGATCATCAAAGCTGGAAAAAGCAGAGATCCTGCAGATGACAGTGGACCATCTGAAATTACTCCGTTCAACTGGGGGCAAAGGTAATACAGTCTTTACATCCTTCAAATCTGAAATGTATCGGAGCTATTTTATCCGCAGTGCTATTACATAAGAAGTTTGATGAGATTATATTTGGATAAACTGTATCAAAACTCTCATAGGTTATTTGTGTTGGGGGAACGGCATGACTTGTTAAATGTTGAAGGTACACAAAAATGCTGGACAAACTCAGCGGGTGCAGCAGCATCTATGGAGCGAAGGAAATAGGCAGCGTTTCAGGCCAAAACCCTTCTTCAGACTGTTGGGGATGGGGGTAGGCGGGGAGAAGAAAGGACAAAGGAGGAGGAGCCCGAGGGCTGAGGGAGGGCTAGGAAGGGGAGGGGACAGCAAGGGCTAACAGAATTGTGAGAATTCAATGTTCATGCCACCCCACCTTGGCAGACTCCCCAAGCGGAATATGAGGTGCTGTTCCTCCAATTTCCGGTGTTGCTCACTCTGGCCGTGGAGGAGGCCCAGGACAGGGAGGTTGGGTACAGAATGGGAGGGGGAGTTGAAGTGCTGAGCCACCGGGAGGTCAGGTTGGTTAATGCGGACCGAGCTGAGGTGTTCGGCGGAACGATCGCCAAGCCTACGCTTGGTCTCACCGATGTAGATCAGCTGACATCTAGAGCAGCGGATGCAATAGATGAGGTTGCAGGAGATGCAGGTGAACCTCTGTCGCACCTGGAACGACTGCTTGGGTCCTCGAATGGAGTCGAGGGGGGAGGTAAAATGTTGAAATGTTTCCACTCTGGGAGAACCTCAAACAAGGGAACATAGTTACAAGTTTAGAGGTCAGTCATTCACAATGGAGGAACATAGGGATTTCTCGCAGGGGATGGTGAATTTTTATAATTCTCCACCCAAAAGTGTTGTGAAGGTTAGATCTTTTGGGTAGATTAAGTAGGAAGTAGATTAATTGTTCGGAGATTTGAGGACTATGGAGAACAATTACAGAAGAGGAGATGGGCTAGGTCATGTTTGAGAGCTTGAGAGGCTAGTTGCCTATTAGTACCCTTATCTATGTTTCTTCAGCATCCCTGCTGGTTGACTGTTTTTCCCAGGTACAGTACTTGAGCAGAAATATTCACGACATAGAAATTGAAGAAGTATTGCCTTTAATCTCAGTCTCATTTTCTGTTCCCCATCCACCAAATCTATCCCTCTCTTTCTCTGTGATAACTGTCAGAAGTTGAGCCAGGCAGTGCCCATCTTTTACCCCTAGATAAACTTTTTCATTAACATCTACATCAGTAAGATAAGACATAGGAGAAGAATTAGGCCATGCAGCCCATTGAGTCTACTCCACTCACTTAAAATCACAGATCACAGATCACTTATTTACTGCAGTCACTTGCTGCCTTTTACCATTGGCCCCGTTACATCTAAATGTGGTTATTACAACCCATTCCCAGCCAGTATATCATGGTCAACACAACATTCTGCCGCCTTGCGCCATCATGTCATATACATCCACCAATTCTGTATTTGCTGAACCCCGTTTTCAGAAATACCTCAATTCTCACCTTTATTTTTCCTTCACGTTTTCTCCCCACTTCTACATTCTACCAGCCCCACCATGCACCAAGATATTATTATTATTATTATTATTAAAGCTTTATTTCAGACACAGGTCCATATAACACATCAAACAGTACAAAGAATTACAAAGATACATTAAAAAATTGCATATTAGCCTAAAATATATATAAGCTATTGCACCAATGCCGTCTTAGCCTAGAAGTGAATCTATAGCAGCTTTTCAGAGGGCTGACTAGGGCTTCAATTATGTGGTTCTCTGATTTGTCCAGGCGACACATAAAACTAAATATCAGCTGTCTTAAGAGTGCCTCACAGGTTGGCACTCTAGTGGACACAAACAATTGACTGGCACTATGCCACCTAGGGACACGGAGTAGCAACCTCATTGCATCATTGTATGCAACCTTAAGCCTCTGCATACTCTTTTTCTTATAATTAGGCCACAATTGAGCAGTATATAACGGTGTGATGTAGGTTCTGAACAGGGAACATTTCACAGAATCAGAGCACATATAAAACTTCCTTATAAGCATGTTGGCTTGAAGATAAAATTTACAGCGCTGTCGGTAGAGGTCTTTGTCATCCTTCCAGTCATCAGATATGACATGACCTAAGTATTTAATTTCCTCACACACAGCAAGAGGACTGTCTGACAAATAAAAGGTCGGAAAAGTTGATTCCCTGTCCTCAGCGCTTCTAATTACCATTATGCGGCTTTTCTTAGCGTTATATTTAATGTCATAATCAAGGCCATACTGAGAGCACACCTTCAGCATCTGCTGCAGCCCAGCACTATATGGACAGAGCAGGACCAGGTCATCTGCATACATCAGATGATTAACAATAGTGTTGCCCACAAGACAGCCAGTTTTTAGCCTATTTAACTGATTTGACAATTCGTCCATATAAACATTAAATAAAATAGGAGACAAAATTCCTCCTTGCCGCACTCCGTTACTAACACAGAATGGAGCAGATACAACATTGTCCCATTTAACGTAAAACGTTTGATGGGCATACCAGAACACTAAGATTCTCACTAAGAATTTAGGGGCACCTCTATTTAGCAATTTTACAAACAAGTGTTCATGGTTAATTCTATCAAATGCCTTGGACGCATCAATAAAACATACGAATACAGATGAATTCAGGCTTGTGTACCTGAACACAATCTCTTTAAGAGCATAGATACACAGGTGAGTTCCATGTTTTTTTTTGAACCCAAACTGATTGTCAGTAGTAAGGACATACATTTCTAGCTTTGTCAGCAGTATTCTCTCCAGTACTTTAGATAAGATACTGGCTAGTGCAATAGGTCGGTAATTATCAATACTGTTAATGTCAAAATGACAAAATTGTGACTGGATATAGCAATGATTGGGGTCTGGGAACACTGGCTCATTAGAATGCAGAAACTGCCAAATAAAATATGTTAGTAGATAGCCAAGGTGAGTTACAAACTTATTTTTTATTCAACAATACTTGTGTTCCTCCAGTTTTAGCCCTTTGCATGTCCACAATATTAATTACTCCTCTGGCTCGTGTGCTTCCAACTTGTAAGACACAAAGTTGTAGAATTCCCTCCCTCACTTCATTGCCACTTTAAAACATTCCTTTAATTCCACTTCACTGATTGCACTTCTGGTCATCTGTCCAAACATTTGGCTCGGTGTCAACTTTTCTTTGACCACACCCCTGTGAAAGATCTTGGGACATTTAACTATATCAATACCATGATATTTGTGGGGCGGCACGGTGGCGCAGCGGTAGAGTTGCTGCCTTACAGCACCAGAGAGTTGGATCCGATCCAGCGTCGGGTGCTATCTGTACGGAATTTGTACGTTCTCCTCATGACTACATGGGTTTTCTTCAGGAGCTGCAGTTTTCACCCACATTCCAAAGACGTACAGGTCTTTAGGTTAATTGGCTTCGCGAAAAATTGTAAATTGTGCCTAGTTTGTAAGATAGTGCTATTTTACGGCGATCGGCGCTGGTTGGCATGGACTCTGTGGGCCGAAGGACCCGTTTCCACACTGTATCTCTAAACTAATACAAAATATTGCCTCGCAGGTAGTGGCTCATTGATCAATATAAATAATGTTTAACTTGGAGAATTATACCTTCTCCCAGCATCAGTTAAGCAATTCAGTTAAGCAGAGAGCCATTTGAAGTTTATTAAAGCATTTAAGGGCAGTGGAATGGCTGGAAGACCTGCATTCATTGCCCATCCCCAGTTGGCCTAGAGAATGTGCTGGTGAGCCTGCTACAGTCCTTCCAGTGAAGGTATGGCATTGTTAAGAGAAAAGTTTGAGGATTCAGATGTGTAATAATGAAGGAATTATGATACTTCCAAGTAAGGATTGCAGGACCTGAGAGGGGAACTGATAAGCAGTGGCTGCCCCAAAGGTCTGCTGGCCTTGTTTTTACCAAGGAGAGGATCGTGGAATCTCAGAAAATTGAGGATTAGGAGTTGTGATGTCTTAACCCTCAAGACATCAGTTATGAATTACCAAAGAGACGGCATTGGTGGTTTTAAAGTGCATTAAAGTGGATAAATCTCCAGGGCCTGAACAAAGCACATTCTCAAATTTTGTGGGAGGTTAGGGAGAAAATTACAGAGACCCTTGCCGAGATACTGGCATCATCTTTGACCGCAGGTGAAGTTCTTGAAGAGTGGTGACTAATGTTGTACCATTATTTAGGAAGGGCAGCAAGAACAAGCCAGTGAACTACAGTCCGGTGAGCATGATGTCCGTGATGGGTGAATTGTTGGAACAGGTTCTTAAGACAAGATCTATCATAATTTGGGAAAGCACTGAATGATCAGCACAATTGTATGAATAAGAATTGTTTAGAGGCCTATGGGACAACTGCAGGCAAATGGGACTAGCCTAGTTTAGTTTAGAGATACAGTGTGGAAACAGACCCTTTGGGCCCACCAAGTCGGCACCAACCAGCGATCACTCGTATCCTAGTTCAATCCTACATACTAGGGACAATATACAGAAGCCAATTAACCTACAAACCTGCACGTCTTTGAAATGTGGGAGGAAACCGGGGCACCCAGAGAAAACCCATGTGGTCATAGGCAGAGCGTAATATAGCACCTACAGTCAAGATGGCACCGAGGTCTCCAGTGCTGTAAGGCAGCAATTCTACCGCTGTGCCACTGTGCTGCCGTTAAAGTCCACATACAGGAATCATCTCCTCTGTTTCGATGCATTCAGCAAATTTCTGATGCATTGGGAATTCATTACTTTTAATGTTTTGACTAGACGGGAGGCCTGGTCCCCCAGCGCAAACCGTTCCCCCAACGCAATAATCCACCACTCACCCGTTCCCCCAATGCAACCCATCCCCCCAACGCAATTTTGCACCACTCACGCATAGCTCCCTCCCTCCCTCCATTGTGTGTGTGTGTGTGTGTGTGTGTGTGTGTGTGTGTGTGTGTGTGTGTGTGTGTGTGTGTGTGTGTCTGTGTGTCTCTGTGTGTCTGTTCCACGTGCTCCGCGCAAACTGCTCGGCTACCTTGCAACACGACTCTCCCTCCCCGTCCTGTCCGATGGCCTGCTCACTGCCACCGTCGGGCCATGAAGGGGGTGGGTTGGAGTCGGTGTTCCTCACGGTGGGCACCACGAATTTCGAGGAGCTGGTGGAGATCTCCTCCGAGAAAGCTGTGATGGTGAGTTACCGCAACGGAGGAGACGGACCCGGGTGGACGGGTAGACGGGACCATCATTGCCGCAGAGGGCACGCAGGGGAGAGGGGTGAGTGAGAGGGGAGATGGAGAGGGGACCAGAGCCTACACTGGGCCTCCGTTGAACACCTCCCCTCCTCCCCCACCCCCCGCTTCCGTGGCCGCCGCCGGTGGTGGGGGAGACGATAGACAAGTTACACGTGAGGAGGGGAGAGAAGAGTTTGTGAGTGAGGCAGGACAGGCTGCCGCCGGTGGGGCAGGAAGGGGCGTCGCTATCCCGGCCGTGGCATTGACTGACACAAGAAGAGACCAATCTGCATAGGGGCTGACTGAAGGAATCTGCGCACACGTGGTTTTTAAGATTGTCGCACTCGCAGTATAGGAGAACGGTGAGTAACCTGGCGAAAAATCGTAGCGCTATTGTGTACCATTTTTGCGCAAAAAGAAAAACCACGCAAACCGGAAGAGCACAAGATCAGAGTTTGAGTTATGTATATAGATGAATGCATCTGCTGCAATCAATGGCACATCAATCCATGAGCTATATGTGAAGACATTATAGATGTGTTCAAGCTTTCATTCTCTCTTGGTTGAATGCTCAGAACCTTTTAAATTCACCCATCAATTCACATTATGATTTATTTTTTTAAATTTGCAACCTCGTTTCTACAGTATTTTCCTAAATTCGCCCCTTTTCTTAATTATTGATGAGAATCAATACAATTTATTTCCCTTTAGATGTCTTATATTGTTTATGGATATTGGAGTCAACACAAATCACAGTGGGTTCAAATATTTGCTTGGTTACCTTTTATTAACTATCTTTAACAAGGCTCCATAACTTTGGCCTCTGAAAATTCATCTTCGTATCAGTGCTGCATTCTTGGATTTATGTATCATTTATAGATGGGCAGGAACATTAGAGGAAGAGTTAGTTTAATTAACTGACTGCACTATTTTAGGATTTATGCATCCAACTTTGCAAGGGTTGGTTTGTTATTAAAATGCAAACTAATTGAACAATGTGCTACGTTTGAGTACTTTTCAATCGATGTACTAACGATAATTATTTTCCTACCAGGTTATTTTGATCCTCATTTGCTAGCCATGGATTACAGGACCATGGGATTCCGAGAATGTCTTGCAGAAGTCGTGAGGTACCTAGGCTCATTTGAAAAATTTCAAGGTCGTGAAAGTGCTGATCCACTTCAGGATCGTCTAGTGTCTCATCTCAACAACTACATATCTGAGATTGAGCCTTCACCGACGTCCTGGGTCCACCGGGCCTGCGCTTGGCCACATTACCATCTCGCTGCTTTGCTACCACAATCGGCAGATGCAGCACCATTATCATGCAGGGACACTTTTCATAACCCAACCTTCCTTACGGGCCCAGCGCTGGCGTACTCCAACTCAGCTCTGAGGGGAATTCCTCTTGAGAGAATAGCGTCGACTATGATGCCATCTACTCACTACCATCTCCCGACCATGGCTTCATCCAGCCTCCTGTCAAACCTTGCATCTCCTATTCACAGAGTCCTGTCCAACATGGCATGCACGCTGCCTGGTGTTCCATCCAACCTGAGCTCGACCAACAAAATGTTAACGGGTGCTGTTGCATCTCCACACATCACCTCACCCTTACTGTCACCTGCTTCTAACTCCAACACCATTCATACAACGGCTACTTCCATGCCGGGGTCTTTAGGAAGCTATCCATCTGTGCCACATTTCCGATTTAATCCCTCTGGACCAACAAACAACCTGGGCACCCGCAAGCCTCGGAGATCGTGGACAGCCGAGATTGGGGCATTCTAAACTCAGTTTAATTGGGGGGAGGGGGTGGAATAACGGCATATTTAATAATAATGTAAGAACATATTGAGCCAGAAAATATTCCGTTGGATAAAACCATTCTATTAACCATTCTATTCCTGACTGAAGTAAGAAAGAAAATAACTGGTTTAGTATCTAAATGCATCACAGAGTGCAGAGGTTTCCTTCAGCTCTCTTATCTGAAATGCAATTGTTCGTTATCTGGCAATGAATTAATATATTTTTCCGTAACTTACACCACCCTTCCGAAAAGCATTACTTTAGTTTAGTTTGTTTTAGAGATACAGCACGGAAATAGGCCCTTCGGCCCACCGTGTCCGCACTGACCTGCGATCCCCGCACATAAACATTATCCTACACACACTAAGGACAATTTTTACATTTATACCAAGCCAATTAACCTACAAACCTGTACGCCTTTGGAGTGTGTGAGGAAACCGAAGAACCCATGCTGTCAGGGGGAGAACGTACAAACTCCGTACGGACAGCACCCGTAGTTGGGATCGAACTCGGGTCCCTGGCGCTGTAAGTGCTGTATGGCAGCAACTCCACGGCTGCACGACTGTGCCACCCATTTGCATTATTTTAAGGAAAAGCCTGTTCTTTTGAATAAGCAGGACAGTGGTTTTGTTCAGTAATAAGTCATCTGTCGGAGTTCCCTCAGTCTTGATCACATCATGCAAAGTAACTATTTACAGTTCATTGTTGGCACGCCTGTTGCTGGCTTGTTTTACAAACCCCTGAATGGGGAGAATTACCTGTGTGATGAATAAGGTTATCATATACTCTCTTACTCTCATATTCAGTTCTTATCCAGCCTCCTGCTCTCCACAAATTGCCTTCACCTTTTGACAATGTTGGCCAGACGGTCTCTGCTTAGACCTCCCCACCATCATACAATTAGGTAGAATTTCATTCATTTGGTTCATTTAGAATATCACAGAAAATGGCTAATTTCAGTGTTGGCACAGTTATCTTTGGTCTTCCTCAAGGAATTATCCTTGGCTCTCATCAATGTGAAGTCCCTAAGCAGCATTACATAAAAACAAAGCATCTAATTGTAAATGTAGCTGAATGCAGCCAGCTCTTTCTCTTGTGACCCACTGACCCTAAATTGAAAAAGGTATTTGTCATTTTCTCCAACTATTGGCATACCTGCAGTCATTGGTTTTGTTATCTCACTAAGTCAATCCCATCCCTCTCCCTGGTAACTACCAAAGTGAAGAAATGTTTACTACCTAGTGTCATATTTGACTCCAAGGCAAGCTTCTAAATATATCTAAGTGCCAATGCTAAGACATCTTATTTCTATCTCCATAATATCAGCTCACTCTGCCTGCCTCATAAACTGCTAGAAACTTCATGCAACATTTATTAACTTTAGTGCTAACTGCTTAAATGAACTTGTAGCTAGATTCCCACTACCTACTTATTTTGTTCTTGAAGTCATTCCTAACCTGCATAGTCCCATTCATTAATCACCAACGTGCTCATTAACCTGCTCATTGATTCCATGTTAAACAATGCTTCAGGTTTAATATTTTCATCCCTGCTTTCAATTTCCTCCTCCCAATATCTGCAATCTCATCCAACCCTGCAATCCTCTGAGATCCTGTGCAATTATGAATTTGCTCAATCCAGCGCTGGCTTCATTATCTTCAGGTGAGGCTTTAAGCTCTGGAATTTCCTTCCTCCTCTCATTTGTCTTTCTTCATTTAATGTGCTGCTTAAATCTGACTGCTTCAACTGCTCTGATACCTCCCTCTATTGCTCTGAGCAGGCTTGTTTAATAATGCTACAATGAAGCACCTTGTCTTAAAGGTGATATATAAATACATGGTGTCATCATTTCCAAGGTTGGAACTGTTTCTTGCGTTAGGAGAGATGATCTGCATTTTGTTTTCATTGACGATTAGCCTATGCTCTTGTTTGATGGCTTCAAGGTGCTGAGCGGGAGCACCCGTCTTTTAATGATGATGATGTTTTAGCCATCTATAATGCAATATTTTATCTTATTGCCTAGCAAAAATTGATGAAAGTTGCCCAAAAATAGTAAAAGGAAGTGTGTTGTATGTGTGTTACTTACATTTA
The DNA here is from genome assembly GCF_010909765.2 of Amblyraja radiata. Classification (NCBI taxonomy): domain Eukaryota; kingdom Metazoa; phylum Chordata; class Chondrichthyes; order Rajiformes; family Rajidae; genus Amblyraja; species Amblyraja radiata. The sequence continues at coordinate 16,774,365 of NC_045982.1, read as the reverse complement.
TTTGTCCTCAACTTCCAGTCAAATGACTCTTGGTCCTAAATCCCATTGGTTTCCATAGCATTAATGCAGACCAGATGCAGTGAGACACCTAGTGGAAAAAGCTGGCAGGAATATTATTTTCTCTTGAATTAATTATATCCAAGTGACTCTGAAGCTTCCTGTAAATTGAGTTCTATTTCTTCTAATAATCAAGGATGTACTTCCTGCAGGCATGTGGTGGAACTGGCTGGATTCACAGACATCTCAATCACCAGCAAATAACCAATATTTATGCAGCAGTTTCAAGTATAAGGATAGTAAGCACACAAAAAATCAAAATACATTATTAATTGAATTTGGAAGTACAACTGACTGAAAACTAAGAGGTTGTAGGATGCCTGTGATCTAACATGGTGCTGGATATTAAGGAGAGATTTTGAAAGGGGGCCATATTGAATTGATTAAGTGGATTGATTAAGAGATATATTCCTAAAAGGGCAACTCACTGAATTTCCTACAACAGATATCCCATTTTACACAGCAGCATATCTGGGGATAAGTTGATTCTATCCAGCTGACCCTTGCTCTCTGAATGGAGGGAATACAGCAAGATCAAGCATGGTAGCACTATAAATGTTTAAAATGATTAAAAAAAATAAAGCCCACAGATTGGGAAGAAAGGTTTATATAATGGAATTTTAATATAATATAGTTAATGTTATTGTGAAGTTCTGTAAAGCTTATTGGAAAAGAATAAAAAAATATTATTGAAATACTATGCAACTGATCAGTGTGTAATTGCTGAATCAAATGCAATTGATCTCCCACTATGTGGGCAAGCCATAAGAAACTTTATTGTAAATCTGAAATATTATATAGTTGCATATTTTCAAAATGTATTGGATTTTGTATGTTTAAAGGTTTCATTATCCACAGAGCTAATAAACATGCATTGACTTTAAACAGGGAAAGTGTGCAATAGCTTCATTCACTTTTCTCTTGTGTAATGTTGTCCTTCAGCCTTTAGAGATGCAGCGTGGAAACAGGCCCCTATGCCTTATAAAGGTTTGAATTTGAAAATCTTGCAGCTTATTGTCCAGCCCTGAAGTATCTACATGCTGCTGATATAGGGAAACACCAAAGAGCATGTCTGGTTAAACCACCAAGAAATGGGTAGAAGTGAAAGTGACAAATCACTACCCCACACACACACACACGCATACCTGCCATGCACATGTATACGCACATGAGCATGCTCACACGTGCACCAACACACACACTCAAAACTGGATCAGGAAAAAGAAACAAATGTTTAGCCCATTGCTTGCTGTGCTTCTTGGTTCTTGGTTTCTTGGTCCTCCAAAATATTCCAATTGGAATTTAAACTGGAGGTGCTTGAATAACCTGGTTTAATCTAACTCTCCTACTAAATCCTCATGCCATTTTTAAGTTTAAGCCCTGTGCTTCAGAAAATTTGACATTTATGTAAAGACGCTTTCCTGCTTTAGCAATCATTTTAAATTTGTCCTTGAATTTTAGAACATTTTTATTGTTCTGAATTGTGAGTAATCCAAATGAATCCAAAACACACTTGCTATTCCTCCCGACTAGATGACCCCAAAGTGTTCCAATGTTGTTCCATGTATAGAATTTGTAAAAAAAATAATTTTGAACCATCATGTGAGAATACATCCACTTAAATCTTAGCCTTATCCTGACTGGTTGTACTGTGATCTGGGATGGCAATTCCAACACAGGAATGGAAGAGATTGCAGAGAGTGGTGGAATCTGTCCGGTCCACCAAGGGCACACCCCTCCCTACCATCAAAAGCTTCCACATAAGGTGCTGCATCTATCCATCAGGATCACCAGCATCTGGCTCTTGTCCTCTTCTTCAGACTGACATGAAGGGGAAGGGTGATAGATAGATAAGGAAGTGTGAAGCTGTGAAAACAGGGCAAAGGGCCCCCTACTGGTTGAAACCTCCATAGCCACCTTTGATAAATGGAAGTTGCCTTATGAGATGCAAGCAGGGTGGCACAGCGGCAGACTTGCTGCCTTACAGCGCCAGACACCCGGTTTCGATCCTGACTATGGCGCTTGTCTGTATGGAGTTTGTACGTTCTTCCCGTGACCTCCATGGATTTTCTCTGGGATCTCCGGTTTCCTCCCACACTCCAAAGACAGACAGGTTTACAGGCTAATTGGCTTGGTATAATTGTAAATTGTCCCTCGTGTGTGTAGGATTGTCTTAATGTGTGGGGATCACTGGTCGGCGTGGATTCGGTGAGCCAAAGGGTCTGTTTCCAAGCTGTATCGCTAAAATAAACTAAACTAAAAAAAAAATAATTTGATGGAGATCCCGATTAATGGTTTTGATCACCTGGTCTGCACCTGGTTTGTAACTATGAACTGTGACAGCCCCAATATTTGGCTCATTGTGCCCTAATACGTCTTGCCCATGAGCAATTTCACTATATTTTAACGTATGCTCCATAACCTATCATTCTCCATCTTGGCAAGAAAACATGAAACATGAACTTTAGATCTTGGTTGAGATCATATAATTTTTGGGGAATATGCACCCACTTCCTGTCTCTATTGCTTCCCATGCTTTGTGTTATTAAAATAAAATGTATTACCAATACCAAGCCTACGGACTCTTCATGTTGTGAAAGATTTGCCGCTGGTTTGGAGCCATACAGTTCTATTGTTGGTTTGGTTATTACACATTTCCACATAAAGCTCACGGAACACAATTCACTGCGCGCTCATCACTTCAAACTGAAATACTATTAGCTTTCATAACACAGATCCTGACCATAGAACATTCAGTACACAACTATTAACCACCTCCCTGTGCGCAGTTACTGTGGGCCTGGGCAGGAATTTGTTCAACCATTATGTATTTTGGTTAGCAATCTCACATTGCACCAAAACTTAGGAAATAGTTTAATTTTTTTTAGATTTGTGCGGCACGGTGGTGCAGCGGTAGAGTTGCTGACTTACAGCGCCAGGGACCCAGGTTTGATCCTGACTTATGCGTGCTGCCTGTGCAGAGTTTGCACGTTCTCCCCATTGCCTGTGTGGGTTTTCTCCGGGATCTCTGGTTTCCTTCCATACAAAGACGTACAGGTTTGTAGATTAATTGGCTTGATATAATTGTAAATGGTCCCAAGTGTGTGTACACTAGTGTCCCTAGTGTTAATGTGCAGGGATCGCCGGCCGGCTCGGACTCGATGGGCCAAAGGGCCTGTTTCCGTGCTGTACCTCGAAACTAAAAAACTCAATTTCTCAAAAGGACAAATTAGAGGCCCGTTGGACATCATACGTCAATGACAGGATACAAATCACAGTTTAAAATCCAAAAACATTTGGCTGGTTTTACAAATTAAAGTAGAAGCGAGAAGCTAAAATGCCATTACAATATCTCACTCCCACAGTGACCACTTTAAATCAAATTTTCAATAGATCAAAATCTGGCTCCATTTCCGGGCTGACAGCCCTGGATGTTTGAGGGGTTGTGGAAATCTCACACGCATTTGTAGAGTCACATCATCAGTAAAAAATGCTAAATGGAAACAATGTGTGGGAGATGACCTGTTGGGGCGACGTTCAATTGTGACACATGGCCACGGGGGATCAGAATGCAGCCTCTCAGCTGGCAGGAAGGATTTGTTAATCCACAGTATGACCGTTCCCACAGCCTAAGACAGACACAAAGTGCTGGAGTAACTCAGCAGGACAGGCAGCATCTCTGGAAAGAAGGAACGAATGACGTTTCGGGTCGAGACCCTTCTTCAGACCCTTCTTCAGACCAGAGTCAGGGGAAAGGGAAGCGAGAGATATACACGGATGTAGAGCGATATAGAACAAATGAATGAAAGTTATGCAAAAAAGTAATGATGATGAAAGAAACAGGCCATTGTTAGCTGTTTGCTTTTCCAGTTTCAGACAGAAACATGACATTGTGCCTGAGAGATAGTATGAGGAGAAAGGGGAGTCTGGAGGAGAGAATGTTTTTATGAATTGAAGCTGAAAGAATCTCTCCGGTTTCAGTAAAGCCTTCTGAAATTGATTCTTAAAATTGATTGAAGGATATAACATGGAAATAGACCCTTCAGCCCACTGAGTCCACGCCGACCATCAATCCTTGTTCACTTTAATTCTATATTATCCCACTTCCACATCAATGCCCCACATACTAGGGGCAATTTACAGAGACCAATTAACCTACAAGCACACACACACACACACAGGTCTTTGGGAAGTTGGAGGAAACCGGAGCACCCAGAGAAATCCGCATGGTCATAGAGAGAACGTGCAAACTCCAAATAGACAGGATACCTGAGGTCAGGATCGAACCCGGGTCCCTGGCACAGTGAGACAGCAGCTCTACCAGCTATGCCACTGTGCCTCTTCATGGTATTGACTCCTTCTCATTTTCACTGCATTATCCAAAGAAAAATATACAATTGTGACAATGTTAACACAGCACATAGAAACATAGATAGAAATAGAAAATAGGTGCAGGAGGAGGCCATTCGGCCCTTCGAGCTACCACCGTCATTCATTGTGATCATGGCTGATCGTCCCCTATCAATAACCCGTGCCTGCCTTCTCCCCATATCCCTTGACTCCACTAGCCCCTAGAGCTCTATCTAACTCTCTCTTAAATCCATCCAGTGACTTGGCCTCCACTGCCCTCTGTGGCAGGGAATTCCATAAATTCACAACTCTCTGGGTAAAAAAGTTTTTTCTCACCTCAGTCTTAAATGACCTCCCCTTTATTCTAAGACTGCGGCCCCTGGTTCTGGACTCGCCCAACATTGGGAAATGTTTTCCTGCATCTAGCTTGTCCGGTCCTTTTATAATTTTATATGTTTCTATAAGATCCCCCCCGCACCTTCAAAGTGTTTTGCCAATTTTCTTTTTAAACTTCCTTTTACGAACTCCTTGGCCCTCTGTTTTTTTCTGAGCCTTACCTACTGCATCATAAATAGATAACTTGATATCGATGAAGTTTCACCTACCTTCAGTGAGACAATAAAGGGCCTGTCCCACTTTGGCAATTTTTTAGGCGACTACAGGTGACTGCTGAAGATTTTTCAACATGTTGAAACATTTTCGGAGACAGTGGCGACACTTTGGGCTGTCGTAGGTTGTCGCCCGGTTATCGTAGGTTGTCACCGGTGCTGACTTTGGTGAATTCCATTGTCCTAGTCGCTGGCAGTCGCCTAAAAATTGCCTAAGTGGGACAGGCCCGTTGCAGTGTAAGTCAGACCCAGAGTTTGATTCCTACACTCTCTTTATACAGGAGCCGGTCACTGCCTTATGTGGATAACACAAGCACAACTTACAGGAGTGTAGCCCCAACTTGCTACCTCCGCCTCCTTCCTCAAACTGGGAGCAGCATGGTGGTGCAGCTGGTAGAGCTACTACCTCACAGTACCAGAGTCCTACGTTCAATCCAGACTTTGGGTGCTGTCCGTGTGGAGTTTGCACGTGCTCCCTGTGACCGCACAGGTTTCCTCGGGTACTCTGGTTTTCTCCCACATCCCAAAGACATGTGGGTTTGTAGATCAACTGGCTGCTGTATAAGTGCCAGAAGGGGTGGAGAGAAAGTTGGATAACATAGAACGGGTGATGGATGGTAGAGGGCCAGTTCCCACTCTGCATCTCTGAACCAAACTAAACAATTTAAGATGGGTTCCCTCACACACAGACTTGAAAACATATAGAACTACAAGGTAAAATGTATTTGTATAACTGGTAGTTCACCTTCTACTTTAATCACTTGTGAATATTCTTATTTTCATTTAGCACCATATAATTTTTCAGAATTTAATTTAAAAAATATGTTTGTTGTTCTTACAAATTGTGAATGTGATTGGCTGCTCAGTCAGCTCGATGACTTGACCGCCAGTGGATTCCACCCCTGGAGATGAAGCCTGAGATACAACATCAGAGGATCACACCACAGAGAGCATCACTCGTCTCCTTTAGTTACTGAGGAAATGAAACATTTCCCATTGAAACCCTGACGTTTCTTCCACGCATATCCCTAACCTCAGCACTTGTACATCCCCCAATTATATCATTAGCATCAGAATGTCTGCAGAGCAAATCTTGCAACGTTTATCTTTCCTTTGGGTTACCTCCACTGTTTATACTCCATTTTCATCTTTACTTTCTGTTTCAGAATGTTTATGTTTCTTAATGTTTCTTTTCATTATTTTTATCATGATGGATAGATTTTGAGATGCAAAAGACATCCAGGGATGTGAGAAGCAAATAGGACCATGGTATTGAGATAGATGATTGGCCATGGTCATATTTAATGGCAGGCTGGGCTTAGTAGGCCGGATGCATACTACTGCATGTAGTTCAGTGGTTCTTAACCTTTTTGGCACTGGGCCTGTACTTGCTGGGCTTTAGAAGGATGGGGGGGGGGGGGGAACCATTGAAACTTACTAAATAATGAAAGGCCTGGATAGAGTGGTTGTGGAAAGGATGCTCCCACTATTAGGATAGTATAGGACCAGAGACCAAATGGTATGCTTGCCTTCATTGGTCAGGGCATTGAGTATAAGAGTCAGGAAGTCATGATGCAGCTTTACAGGACTTTGCAAGAAATTCAATGACTTTATCTTCGGAAAAACAGTCACAATTGAAACCAACCATCAACCACTGATCAACATTCAAAACAAACTGATGCACGTCTCCAACATATGACGTTACAACTACAGAAGTATGACATTGCTCTGATTTACAAACGTGGCAAAGACATGCACTTGGCTGACATCCTGTCGCGAACTCCACGCAAGACCTGCGAGAAACCATCAACGAATGATGACAGTTTCGTTGACATGATGGTCTCCTCTGTTCCTTCGTCCTGTTTGGAAGACCTGGCAGCCCAGACTGCTGCTGACGTTACCTTACGATTACTCTCCTCTGTCATACAGCATGGGTGGCCAGACAAGCAATACAGACTGCCACTCCCAATTTGGCCCTTCTTCTCCCTTCGTGACGACCTGGTACTACAAGATGGTATTATCGTAAAGGGTAACAAAGCTGTAATTCCTGCCTCCCTGCACAACAATTACTTTAATGCCGTCCATGGGGCACACCCAAGCGCAGAGGCGACTATTCTAAGAGCGAAAAGCATGTTTTTCTGGCCTGGAATGACTGATTATATGTGTGAGAAGGTGGAGTCCTGTGCGGTGTGCAACAGTTTGACACCACACCAATCAAAGCAGCCACTTCTCTCACAGCCGGTTCCTGACCTCCCATGGTCTACTGTGGCAACTGACATTTTTGATTGGCATGGCAAGCAATACCTGCTATTAGTCGACTCGTACTCCAGATGGTTTGAAATTGATCTACTCCATAGCCCCAACTCCGCAGCGGTAGTCCAGAAGCTGGCACAGCACTTCTCTGTCCACGGGGCTCCCTATCAACTACTTTTCGACAACGGCAGTCAGTTTACCAGCCAATGCTTCAAAGACTGCTAAATGCTGGGACTTTCGTCATATCACCAGTAGCCCCAAAAAACCACAATCAAACGGGCTGGATGAACGTGCTGTCAGGAGAGTCAAACAAGTGATGCAACGATCCCATTTCTGACACCATGTTGTGTAATGAGACCCATACACAGAAGTAACAACTCATAGTTTTTATAGTAACACAAGCGGAGGAAACATTACATGCTTTCGTCTCCATAGTCAGCATCAAGTCTGACCGTGAGATGGTGAAGTAACGTTATCAATAACGTGGGGTGGGGATGAAGATCCGGACTGGACTACATATGGAATTTGCAGCATGCATAATATGCATGGTGATAGATATAGTAAAGGCAGACTAACATGGTTAGACCACATTTGGAGTATTGTGTGCAGTTCTGGCCACTCCATTACAGGACGAGTGTGGAAGCTTTGGAAAGGATATCGGGAAGGTTTACCAGAATGATGCCTGGATTAGGCGGTTTTAGCTACAGGTAGAGGTTGGACAGACTCTTGATTGTTTGATTTAAACCAAAGATAGACACAAAAAGCTGGAGTAACTCAGCGGGACTGGCAGCATCTCTAGAGAGAAGGAAAGGGTGACGTTTCGGGTCGGGAATGAGTGACGTTTCGGGTCGAGACCCTTCTTCAGACCGAGTCAGGAGAGAGGGAATCTAGAGGTATGAAAGGGTAAAGTGTGAAAACGACAGATCACAGCAATTATAAGGAAATGTAGAATGATTTGGTTAGCTGAAAGAAAGGTGACAAGGAGGCATATAATCAGCAAAATTGTTCTTCCCCCACTCTAGTCCTCCGATTGGTTTCACTGTCCTGATTAATGTTACTGATTGGGTGCCTTTCCGTCACCTTTCCATCAGCTAACAATGAATCATTCAACTTTTTTTCTAACACATCTGCTTTGATCTGTCGTTTTCACATCGAACCCTTCCATATCTCTATGACTCCCTCTCCCCTGACTCTGAAAAGGGGTCTTGGCCCAAAACCTCACTCATTCCTTCGCTCCAGAGATTCAAGATTCAAGAGAGTTTATTGTCATGTGTCCCTGATAGGACAATGAAATTCTTGCTTTGCTTCAGCACAACAGAACATAGTAGGCATTGACTACAGAACAGATCAGTGTGTCCATATACCATTATATAAATATATACACACATGAATAAATAAACTGATAACTGCTTGCATTGCATTTTGTGTCTATGTTGCTGTGCTGCGCTGATCTGTGCAAAGATACTCGAGGAGCCTCTGGTATCTTTGGTTCTGTGCTCGATGCAGCCGATGCCCTTGGCGCAGGATCGCGCCGCGGCACCAGGGGGCGACACCAGGAGAGCAGCACCAGGGGAGCAGCACCGCGCCGCAGCACCAGGGGGCAGCAGAGACGCGGCGGCAGCGGCAGCGGATGAAAGACGTAAAGTCGGCGTCCGTTTTACGACCGGCCGGAAAGCGAGGCTGTGCTGTACTTGGGGAAGGGCAGAAGGTGAGAGGCGGCGGCGGCGCAGGTCGTGTCTGAGGTCGGGGCAGATATTGGCGGGTCCGGGCCGGGCCGGGTACTCACGGTGTTGAGGCAGCCCGGACACCGCGGGGCGAGGGAGGGAGGGGGTTGCAGGGTGGGGGTGATGGAGGACAGGGTGGGGTTGATGGAGGACAGGGTGGGGGGTGATGGAGGACAGGGTGGGGGTTAATGGAGGACAGGGTGGGGGTGATGGAGGACAGGGTGGGGGGTGATGGAGGACAGGGTGGGGGTTGATGGAGGACAGGGTGGGGGTTGATGGAGGACAGGGTGGGGGTGATGGAGGACAGGATGGGGTGGTGGAGGACAGGGTGGGGGTGATGCAGGACAGGGTGGGGGTGATGGAGGACAGGGTGGGGTGGTGGAGGACAGGGTGGGGTGGTGGAGGACAGGGTGGGGGTGGCGGAGGACAGGGTGGGGGTGATGGAGGACAGGGTGGGGGTGGCGGAGGACAGGGTGGGGGTGATGGAGGACAGGGTGGGGTGATGGGGGACAGGGAGAGGAATTGCAGCAGTTGGATTTTATTCAATGCAACTATGGAGGAACAGCAAAGTGAAGGAATCTGGGCTTGGTTAAGAGAGATGCATATAAAGAGCCCAGGGGTTATTAGTAAGTGCAGGTCATTTCCCCCTTCTGAATGTAGAGGGAATCTGGCATTGTGGAATGAGGTTAGAAAAGTGGTGGTGCTGAGGTGAGAAATTTACCAAAATATTGAGTGAAGGGCTGGATAATCTACATGCTCATATCTACATATGATCATTTCTGCATGCTGAAGGAAGTGTATAAATGGTATTTTAATCATTTCATCAGTAATTGAGACTGTGCCCCTGCCAATCAGCCAGCGTATTGTCCTATGTCCTTTGTGTTGCTAACAGTGAAATGGAATAATTTTAGGAAGTATAGACCATCTAATTGAAGCAATGAGTAATTAGTAAAACCTAAGTCGGGCATCAAATGTATTAGTACTTGTTTATGATTGTCTTGTGCACCAAAAATACAGTGAAATGCTGTCCATTCAGATCACATGATGCCTGAGTACAATCAGGTCATACAAAAGTACAGTAGGTAGGGCAAAGAGAAAAGTACCAGATTGCAGAACATAATGTTACACTACAGAAAAAGTGCAAATCAAAAAAACTGCAAGGGCCCCAATGGGGTTGGTTGAAGATCTTGTCTACACCTTTAGTTTATTTGAGGACCATTTGGTAATCTGATAACTGCAGGGAAGGAGCTGTTCCTGAATTTGGTGGGTCATGCTTTTAGGTCTTTGTATCTTCTGCCTGAAGGGAGAGGGAAGAAGAGGGAATGGTCCTTGACTATGTTGACTGCATTCCCAAGACAATGGAAGTGATGATGATGGGAGGCGGGAGGGGGGGAATTATGTGATGGACTGGGCTACATCCACAACGCTCTGCAATTTCTTTAAGAAGATACTGCAGATGCTGGAAATCGAAGGTAGACAAAAATGCTGGAGAATGTCAGCGGGTGCAGCAGCATCTAAGGAGCGAAGGAAATAAACAACGTTTCGGGCCGAAACCCTTCTTCAGACTGCAATTTCTTGTGGTTTTAGAAGGAGCTGTTGACAAACCAAGTTGTAATGCATCCCAATAGAATTTTTTCTACAGTTAATCCATAGAAATTGGTAAGAATTGTTGGAGACATACTGAACTTCCTTATGCTTCCAAGGAAGTAGAGGTGTTGATGTGCTTTCTTGATTGTAGCTACAGTGTGGTTCCATTGACCAGCCACGTAAAAACTTTGATTACAGGAACAGGTCAGAGATCGGATGCTCCGGTTTCCTCCCACACTCCAAAGATTTGTAAGCTAATTGGCTCCTGTAAATTGTCCTGTGTGAGGGACAGTGTTAGTGTACGGGGTGATCGCTGGTCGGTGTAGACTCTGGGCCAAAGGGCCACGCTGTATCTCTAAATTCTAAAGTGAAGTCTAAAGTTCCTGTGTGAACTCTTCCCTATCCCACAGCCATGCCATTCATTGACATCCAGGAAAAACTGGGCATCGATGTCGACAAATGGATGCTGATCCAAAGTGGGAAACAGCCCTGGCAGCGGGCAGCTCGTTGCCATGTATTTGAAAAGGAGTGGATTGAATGTGCGCATGGAATTGGAAAGATCAGAGCCAAAACGGAGTGTAAACTGGAGCTGGAGGATTTCTATGAATGTCTCCACCGAGACAAATTGGTGAGTCGGCAGGTCTTGAGTGTCGAAATGATATGTTGTGTTGTCACAGGCACTTAAAAAAAGGTTCAGATGTGACATGTTCAATGCTCAGTCGGACCAGGCAATTTAAAATTTATCATCTCAAAACACGGTTGAATTTTAAATCGTCGATACAAGGAACTGCAGATGCTGGTTTACAAAAAGAGAGACTAACCACTGGAGTAATTCAGCGGGTCAGGCAGCATCTCTGAAAAATGTGGATAGGTGATGTTTAGGGTCGGGTCCTGACCCGAAACATCACTTACCTGTGCTCTCCAGGGATGCTACCTGACCTGCTGAGTTACTCCAGCACTTTGTGGCTCTTGAATTTTAAATTGTTCACTGGCGCTACTTACATTTGTAGTGTGAATATTACACCAATTTTGGTTGTGCAAGTTACTGACTTGGCCTCGGAGCTGTGGCGGCGGCGACCCGACTCGGCGTCGGAGCTGTGGTGGCAGCGGCGGCGGCGACCACCCGCGGAGTTTGAACCGGCCCGTTCGCGGAGCACGGTTGAGCTGCGGGACTTACCATCACCCGGTGGGGTCACAACATCTGGAGCCTGGATCGCCTCGGCGCAGAGGGAGAACAAAGAGGGAAGAGACAGAGACTTTAAGATTTTGCCTTCCATCACAGTGAGGAGGTGTTTGGTGAACTCACTGTGGTTGATGTTAAATTTGTGTTGATTGTGTGTTTTTGTCATTTTTATTATATGTATGACTGCAGGGCAACAAAATTTCGTTCAGACCGAAAGGTCTGAATGACAAAAATAAAATCCAATCCAATCTGGTTACATCGCCAAAATGATAAATATGGTGTCGATGGTCTTATGTTTTCCAATTACCCGGATAGACAGCTCTCTGTGGCTTCAAATGTGCTGCTAACATTGGTGGTTTGTGTTTTCTTGCCCACAGTACAAACGGCTGTCTGACATCAAAACACAAAGAGAAAAGCTGGTAAAGGAAGGAAAATACACCATTCCAGATCACCACCTTGGCAAAGATGAGCAGCGCCCATAGGTATTGCCCTCCTCGTCATTACATGGGGACAGCATCAGAAGATCCTCCCAATACTTCTACAAACTGGAACATCAGTTAGTCTTTGCTAAAACTTATCAAGTGACAGTGTACAACTAGCGTTTGTGGTTGAGCTGAGTTGTTTAGGGATGGCTATTCGTGGGCAGTAATTGCGCAATTTATTAACAAAGATAATTAAATCTAATTATGGTATTGCTTGTTGCCTTTTTTTGTCATCTGTGGTAAGCGATTCTGTGATTCCAGTCACTGTGCCAGTTCTGGCTCAGTTGATAGCATGCCCGCCATTGTGAAACAGTCCTGAGTCAACTCAAGTGTAGAGATTTGTGCACAAAAAACTAGACTGATGTTTCAGTGCAGAACTGAAGACATTCTGCGTTGTTGACAGTTCACTTCTGGGAGAAGCATGAAACTATGGGTGCTGGGTTCTCTTGGTAATAGTTAAATTAAGATCAGGAGTCCCTGCTTATCCATCTGACCCAACTGTTACTTGTAACCATTAATAAAACATTTTGTGTGGACATTATCACTTGCTTGTTGTGGAAGCATATTTATGTGCTTCCTGCGATTACCCTTAAAAGCACCTCTTTGACATTTAACGTTTTTTAAGATGGTTTAAAAGGGACGTCTAAGGTGCTATAGTAATGTTTTTTGTCTTTTTGTATTTGTTATATCATTGGCTGTGCTCGGAAAGCAGACATCATATTGCGTAGTCATCCACTCCATAACTCTACCTGACCACAATCTGAGAATGAACCAGATCATTTGGAATGTTAGCATGCTATTCATTCCTGAGGTTAAGACCATAAGATATAGGAACAGAATAAGGCCATTCGGCCCATGGGGTCCACTCCGCCATTCAATCACTGCTAATCTATTTTGTTCTCTCCCATCTTCTAACCTTCTTCCAATGTACTCTCCAGCCCGGAGCTGCGCGAGAGACAGAGCAAGGGCCTGCTGGTGTGGGCACATGGCGGAGAGTATAGAATGCAGGACGCGGAGAGAGAACTTTCATGTGAGACACCGGTTCCTATGCATCTCATCTATCTTCATCTACTGCATATGATGTGGTGTCCTGTACTTCGGCTATTCCGCCAAACACCTAAGCTGCGTCCGCTGGGTCTCCCGGTCGTTAACCATTTTCACTTCCCATTCCCATACTGACTTTTCAGTCCTGGGCCTCCTCCATTGCCAGAGTGAGGCCACACGCAAAATGGAGGAACACCACCTCGTGTGGCTTGGGTAGCTTGGAATTCTCCAATTTTAGGTAACCACATCACCATGCCCCTCTCCCTGTTTCTCCTTTATAACCACTCCTTCCTCCCTGTTACCCTACCTAAACTCGAAACCTATTTCATCCCTCCCCTTCCACTTACATTCCTGCCTCTCACAATTTGCAACTCTTATCTCCTTTTGTCTCGCACTTTCTGTCCTTTCATCTCTGGCCTCTGTTCAACCATCTGCCTATCAAAAATCCTTGCTCACCTGTATTAAATTTCTCCTCATCTGTATCAACCTATTAGGTTGTCAGGCTTTGTCCTGCCCCTCCACGGTTTCAGCTTTTCCCCCCTCCCCTCCATTCAGTCTGAAAAAGGCCTCCAGCCTGAAACGTCCCCTATCCATACCCTCTAGAGGTGCTGCCTGACCCCCTGCGTTCCTCCAGCCCTTTGTGTCTCGTCCAGTTTCAGCTCTATAGTTAATTGATGAATGAGGACAGTTAGAGAGAGAATTGAAGAAAGCACATGCTGAAACTGGTGTTGCTGGAAAATCAAGAGGATCCTAGAAATAACCAGCAAACCAGGCAGCATATTTGGCCTGAGTTAAGGTGGAAGACGTCCCATCAGAAATGATCAGTTCTGACACAAACAGGAACAGCTACTTAACTGATATTGAGTTCAATATTGAGTCAAGAGCTTCAATGATCCAGATGGAAGGTACGGTATTTTTCCTTGGGTTTGCATTGAGTTTCATTGAAACTAAGAAGCTAAAGATAAAGGGGTCACCCAAGTAAATACAAAAAATCTGGAAAGATCAACAGAGTCATTGTTTCAGGACAAAGACCTTAATTTGAAACAGAAAAGAGAGAAAGAAAGTTTGTTCTAACTTGCAGAGAGGGGGGTGGAGGCATGGTTAGGACAATGAGAATCTCTTGTGGGGTGAAGTCAAGGTTGCTGCGGTGATAAGCTGGCGATGAAAGCATTTGCTGTGGTTTTCTCCTCCACCATGGGTGTTAGGCCTCCACATGCCTGCTGTTCAATTTGTCACACTTCTGCTCTCACCCCAACCTCTGCCCAGAGCAAGGATCAAGGTTCCATCTTCCCATGGTTATTGATGCAGTCATGGCAGAATATTTGGGTATCATTCCAGGATGGAGGGAAGATGTAGGTTACTATACCTGAATTAGAGAAGATTATTTAGCTGGCAATCTGACATCTCATTTAATGCCTTTGCCACAATCCTCTCTGTCTCGTCACAATGTGCTTCAGAAGAAATGGTGCTTGGAACATCAACATAGATAAAATGCTGACATTCAGCTGCTATTGTTTAATTGTTGGTATTGATGTGGATTGAAAGGCCTTGGGGGTAAATCATGCTTTTGGTGTTTGGTATTTGCATTTTTAATCTTTAATTTCCACTAGACCAAGTGAGACCCGTTGGGTCACAGCTTCACATGGGCGGGCTGGTCCCCCAATGCAATATTCCACCTCTCCACCAATTCCAATATTCACTCTCACTCTCGCACACTCTCTCACTCTCCCTCACATGCATACTCTCACTCTCACTCACATACACACTCATTCTCACTCACATACACACTCTCACTCACACACCATATATATGACAGTAAACTTTCTTGAATCTACTCAAACGGCTGAGCGCTGCCTCTCCACTGGGGGGCTTCCACAGTCAGCGGAACTTCCGCAATCAGCGTGAGCTCTGCACTTACCGGAAATTACGCAATCAGCACGACCTCTGCTCTCACCGGAAACTACGCAATCAGCACGACCTGTCCAATAAGCGGAAGTCACGAAATGAACGGGACGTTTGGACTAAACACGGACCTAATAAAGCATTTCTTCCTTCCAAACACAGTCGGACCTAATAAAGCATTTATTCCTTCCAAACACAGTCAGACCTAATAAAGCATTGCAGTTTCAAGCACAGGCAGGGCAGGAGGCCAAACAACTCACGGCATTTTCAATTCATTTCATTTCCAATTAAGCATTGCACTTTCAAGCACAGGCAGGGCAGCAGGCCAAACAACTCATGGCATTGTCATTAAGGGCTAACAAATCATTTATTGCAAGTACATTGCAGACTCACAGGTCAGTTGATTCACAGCTTAGAATGACAGTCGTGGTCTCTCCCTCGCGATCTTGCAGAGTGACTGACTCGCGTCCAGGCATTCGAGGTTTTATAGTCCTGCCCCCGGAAGGGGCGTTACCTTCATCACCATGATTGACAGGCGAGAGGACCAATCAGCTGATCTCAAGGTTTATTAAACACTCATAACTTGTTTATTTTTCATCGATGGGAAACATCCTTGGGGCTGGCTCAGTGGAGGAGGAATGTGAGTAAGATGGCCAAAGATCAGAGCGATATATGGTAGCGTTTTTTCTAAAATAAATATACAGCGCGGACAAAAAGTGGTCAAGATGAGACTTTTAATTATATAGATGTGGAAATGTTTGTTCATCTACAGGCTATGAATGGTCTGAGAAAGTCCCGAGCCGTTTGTCATGAAGTAGTTTGTGGATCAACGTGTTGTGTTGGGCTGCATAATGCACAGCTTCAAAGTCAGCAACTGCTGTACCACTGATCAACTGCACTGAAGTTGCAGCAGAGTTTGGAGTGATAGAAATTCAATTCCAAACCTTTAGATTCTGTATCAAGAATACTACCATCTGAGTTGTACCAACATGATTTTGCAGTGTTTGTTTCTGTTTGATATAGTTCCGTTCTTACACAACAATGACAAGCTAGAATTAATCTTAATCTTTAACATCATAAAAATGTCCAAAAGGAGTTCACAGGGCCGTGTGATTTTTCTAGATTATAAAGGACTCAATCTTCACGTATTTTTAATTCCCCTAAATCGGCTAGAGTAGGTTTCCAATTTACCCATCATAAAAGGAACTATGTTGTCATCATATGACCAAAACCAGCCACTCTATCACTCGCTCTCGTGCTCTCTCTGTATCTTGTTGAAAATTGAGACATTTAATAGAGACTGAAGTTGGTGCAACACATTTTAACATTCTACTTGTGTCTCTGAAGAACTGAAATATATTGGAATCTTTCCATCTTATTAAGGTCATTGGAGGTTCAAATGTTCATTGAATGGCTAAAGGCTAACTTTGATGCCCCTATAAATTTAAAGAAATGACATTAAATCAATTCATGTCATCAGTCTGAATGACCCCAGCCCTAGACTGGAAAATATTTTTAAACAGAAATAAAAGCAACTAATTGTGATGGATATAAATATCTGTAGCTTTGAAAATATACATTTCTATTTGCACCGAGGTTGAATTAAGTCATTTGAAGACATTCACGTTCCCTGTTAATGCACTCTGAAGAATTATTGGGTATTTTTAAATAACTGATAACTACATGGGTTTCGTTATTATATTGCAAGGCCACTGCTATAGTAATATTACAATTTCTGAAAATAATATCAATACATGAGTTTATTGTCATATGTCCCAACATGGAACAATGAAATTCATACTTGTCACAGCACAGTAGATATGTAAACATAGTGCTTTGTGTTATTGATGTAATAATGGTGATCATGAGAACTGCCACCTGATAATCCTGTTCTAAGCCATGTCGACTCCATACAAGTGAGTCCTGGCAGGAATCTGAGCTCACTGAATTACTACTAGGGGCATCCTCTTGCCCCTTCTGCTTTTAAATAGCAAGATCTGTCCTCCAGAGTCTGCAGAAAGCTGGACTCTGACAGGCTGACATTGGGACAGATGTGGAAATCTGAAGCCATCCAGATTTATAGAACTTCATCAATCTTATATATTTTAGTGTTCAAGAAGGAACTGCAGATGCTGGAAGATCGAAGGTACACAAAAATGCTGGAGAAACTCAGCGGGTGCAGCAGCATCTACGGAGCGAAGGAAATAGGTGACGTTTCGGGCCGAAACCCTTCTTCAGACTGGTGGGGGATGGGGAGGAGAAGGAAGGAAAAAGGGAGGAGGAGGCGCCTGAGGGCGGGGGGATGGGAGGAGACAGCTCGAGGGTTAAGGAAGGGGAGGAGACAGCAAGGGCTAGCAAAATTGGGAGAATTCAATGTTCATGCCATCCGGACACAAGCAACCCAGGCGGAATATGAGGTGCTGTTCCTCCAATTTCCGTGTTGCTCACTCTGGCAATGGAGGAGACCCAGGACAGAGAGGTCGGATTGGGAATGCCGCCGCGACGTCAACCAGAACTGCCGCCGCGACGTCAACCGCCTCAACTTCTCCACTCCCCTGTCTCACTCCAATCTCTCCCCCCCCCCTGAACGCACTGCCATTGAATCACTCCGCAAAAACCCAGATTGGGTTATCAAACCAGCCGACAAGGGAGGTGCCGTGGTAGTCTGGCGCGTTGATCTCTACAAAGCTGAGGCTACGCGCCAACTCTCGGACACCTCCTCCTACTTACCCCTGGACCATGACCCCACTGACGAGCACCAGGCCACCATATCTAGCACCATCTCCGACTTCATCAATTCCCACGCCCTGCCCGACCAAGCTTCCAACCTCATCGTTCCCCAGCCCCGCACGGCCCGTTTTTACCTTCTCCCCAAAATCCACAAACCCGGCTCTCCCGGCAGACCCATTGTCTCTGCGTGTTCGTGCCCCACCGAACTCATCTCCACATACCTTGACTCCATACTATCCCCCCTGGTCAAATCCCTTCCCACCTATGTCCTAGACACCTCAGACACTCCGCCGCCTCCGCGCATTCCACTCTCTAGGCCCCCACCCCCTCATCTTCACCATGGACGTCCAGTCACTCTACACCTCCATCCCCCACCAGGATGGCCTCAAAGCCCTCCGGTTCTTCCTCGACCAGAGGAGCAACCTATACCCAGCCACTGACACTCCTCCGCCTAGCGGAGTTGGTCCTCACCCTCAACAACTTTAAGTTTGACTCCTCCCATTTCCTCCAAACACAAGGCGTAGCTATGGGCGCACGCATGGGCCCCAGCTACGCCTGCCTCTTTGTCGGGTACGTTGAACAATCCTTGTTCGAGACATACCTGGGCCCCATCCCCGACCTCTACCTCCGTTACATTGACGACTGCTTTGGGGCCATCTCCTGCACCCACACACAACTGACTGACTTCATCCACTTCACCACCAACTTCCATCCGGCACTCCAATACACCTGGACCATTTCCGACACTCCCCTACCATTCCTTGACCTCACCATCTCCAACCGGTGGGCGGCGCGACTCACGCCGCAGCGGCCTCTGCAGTCTGTCTGTCTTTTTGTTACTTTTTGTCCCGTTTTAATGTAGTTTTTATTTTTTTTTGATGGGGTATGTGTGTGTGTGGGGGGGGGGGGGGGGGGGTGGGGGGGAAACTTTTAAAATCTTTCCCCTGCACGGAGAACCCGACCTTTTCCTTGTCGGGTCTCCGTTGTCGTTGGGGCTGCAACGTGGAGCGGCCTCCAGCAGGAACGACCTGGGGCTCCAGTCGCGGAGCTGCAGAGCTACTCACCATCGTGGAGCTGGCCGAGTTCGGAGCGGGTGGAGCTGTGGTGGCGCGCTGCTGTGGTGCGACCCCCGGAGATTCGGAGGCTCCAGCCGCAGGTCCGGTGGACGGTGATATCGGGAGCCCGCGGGTCCCTGCTGGGAGACCGCTTTTCGGGGCTTCCGCAACGGCGACTTCCCCCGCCCGAGTCGCGGGGTCGAGGAGTACCTGGAGCGGGGCCTGACATCGCCTGGCGCGGCTTCAACGGCTGCGGGACTTTGCTAGCGCCCGCCGGGGCTCCAACAACAACACCCGGAGCGCGGCCTTGCATCGCCCGGCGCGGCGTTAATGGCCGCGGGACAATTGCCATCGCCCGCCGGGGGCTTTGACTCAGACATCGGGAGGGGAATGGGGAGTGCAGGGGAGAGATAGGTTTTTTTGCCTTCCATCACAGCGAGGAGGAGATGCACTGTGATGGATGTCTGTAAATTGTGTTGTGTCTTGGGTCTTTTTTTCTTGTGTGTATGACTGCAGAAACAACATTTCATTTGAGCCTCTATGAGGTTCAAGTGACAAATAAATTGTATTGTGTATCGCAGGGGACAGACTTCTGACCGACATAAACTACAAACCAACTGACTCACATGGCTATCTGGACTACACGTCTTCCCACCCTGCCCCCTGTAAAGACTCTATCCCCTACTCCCAATTCCTCCGCCTACGCAGCATCTGTTCCCAGGATGAGACGTTCCACACCAGGGCATCGGAAATGTCCTCGCTCTTCAGGGAACGGGGATTCCCCTCCTCCACCATAGATGAGGCTCGCACCAGGGTCTCATCCATACCCCGCAACACTGCTCTCTCTCCCCATCCCCGCACTCGCAACAAGGGCAGAGTCCCCCTAGTCCTCACCTTTCACCCCACCAGCCGGCAAATACAACAAATAATCCTCCGCCATTTCCGCCACCTCCAACATGACCCCACCACTCGCCACATCTTCCCATCTCCCCATCTCCCCCCATGTCTGCCTTCCGCAAAGACCGCTCCCTCCGCAATTCCCTTGTCAATTCTTCCCTTCCCTCCCGTACCACCCCCTCCCCGGGCACTTTCCGTTGCAATCGCAAGAAATGCAACACCTGTCCCTTCACCTCCCCCCTCGACTCCATTCAAGGACCCAAGCAGTCGTTCCAGGTGCGACAAAGGGTCACCTGTATCTCCTCCAACCTCATCTACTGCATCCGCTGCTCTAGATGTCAGCTGATTTACATCGGTGAGACTATGCGGAGGTTGGGCGATCGTTTCGCCGAACACCTCCGCTCAGTCCGCAATAACCTACCTGAACTCCCGGTGGCTCAGCACTTCAACTCCCCCTCCCATTCCCAATCCGACCTCTCTGTCCTGGGTCTCCTCCATTGCCAGAGTGAGCAACACCGGAAATTGGAGGAACAGCACCTCATATTCCGCCTGGGTTGATTGCGTCTGGATGGCATGAACATTGAATTCTCCCAATTTTGCCAGCCCTTGCTGTCTCCTCCCCTTCCTTAACCCTCGAGCTGTCTCCTCCCATCCCCCCCGCCCTCGGGCTCCTCCTCCTCCCTTTTTCCTTCCTTCTCCCCCCCACCCCCCATTAGTCTGAAGAAGGGTTTCAGCCCGAAACGTCACCTATTTCCTTCGCTCCATAGATGCTGCTGCACCCGCTGAGTTTCTCCAGCATTTTTGTGTACCTTATATATTTTAGTGTTTAGTTTAGAGATACAGCGTGGAAACTGGCCCTTCGGCCCACTGAGTCTGCTCCGATCTGCGGTCCCCGCACACTAACACTATCCTACACACACTAGGGACAATTTAAAATGATACCAAGCCAATTAACCCATAACATGTTTGGACTGTGGGAGGAATCCGAAGATCCTAGAGAAAACCCACACACGCGCAGGATTGAATCCAGGTTTCTGGTGTTGTAAGGCAGATACTCTACTGCTGCGCCACCATGCCACCCATACACTGACCAAATATTAATAAAAGGGATTGCTGTAGCACAGTGGTTTCACAATGAAACTACTAATTCAACTTTGAATGTTGATCTAGAAAAAATAGATCAAATCCCACCATGGGGACTTTGAGTACTTTACTTAAGTAAATATGAAATAAGAAGCTGCCATCATTCACAGTGACATTGAAACTGTAAATTGTTGTTAAGGGCCTGTCCCACTAACGCAACTTTTCAGCGACTGTTTTCGACCTTCAAGCTCGAGGCCACTCACCTAAAAAACCTCGAGCTGGATCGACCGTCAGTGATGAAACCGCGAGCTGGATCGAACGTCAACACACACACACACACAAACACATCGCAAAGGCGGAGGGACAGGGAAAGCGGGAGAGCGCTGCCTGAAATTCACACCGGCGATGAACAGTAAGGTAAAAGATGGCTGCCACTGTGTACGGTAAGTCCTTTAGAGAGCGCGGATGGGGGGGGAGAAGGAGTGGAGACACTTTTAGGAGGCCAGACAACTTTTAATAAAGTTTAGCGGGCATTTAACATTACCGGTCGGTTTTCCTTGGTCCTGAAAACTCCAATGAGCCAATTAAAATGCCCGGTCAGCAAAGGAGATTGCCTACGGCTACCATCGACTGCCTGTGACTACATAGCGACCCCGCTCCACAGCACTATGAGTTCAAAAGAACCATGCCGACCAATTTTTACTCGCGGATAAATTTTCAGCATGCCTGGCATTAATATGATCCCTGACCTGGAATGTTAAAGTACAATAAGAAAAACTCCTAGAAGGCAAACTTGCCATTACAATCAAACAGCAAATACACATCCAGGCTAGTGCGTCTCATGAAATTAGCCATCACACAGACTAGTTAACAATGGGCTGCTGTATCCATGCCTAGAGAATCATGGCTTTGATTTAACTTTCCAAGTTCCTCAGTGTGATCCCTGACCACATCTCACCTCATGGCAAGGCAGACCCATTGGACAAGTTGGCACAGTGCTCTTAAGACAGGAGCAAATGAGGACTTTAATGTTCCTCAAAATACCAGAAAGTGGTAAATCATAAAGGTTTTGTCAAACATGTGCAAGGAAACCAACCACAGTCTTTCAGGAAAACATAGGAAATAGCAACGTGATGAGATCATATGTAGCCTTTGCCTCTGAGAGCAGCACAAACACACTTCCCTAACGATGCAGAAAAATACCCTATTGTATTGTCTACATAAACCTGGGCAGATCCACACTCAATGATTTCCTGCTCTCATAAACAAATTGCCATGCATATACAGGTATTGGCTGCTTTCGGAGGAACATATTACATGTATTAAAACTATAAAGTGATGCACAGAAATAACTTTTATAGATTTTAAAGAACTTATTCCGCCCCTTGACCTCTCTCGTGCGTGCTCCAGACAAGTAATAAAATGGTTGGAAACAAAGTGACCAACTGACACTGGCTAATCATCTGCCCACTGATAGCTCAGTTACTGCTGGATTGTAAATGTTACTGCAGTTTTAGTCTAGTGAAAAAGATGCTGGCTATTGGTGAAGTAACAGGAATTGCTTTTGACTTCAAAACTGGACATGACAAAGATTGTCAACATGGAGCCTTGGTAAAATTGAAATAATCGGGGAAATCTGCCTTCTGACTGGAATCATACAGAGTACAAATGAAACTTATTGTGGTCATTGGATGGCAATTACTTCATCTCAGGAGTTCCTCTCATCCGTGGCTTAGATCTACCTGTGTTCAGTTGTTTTATCTGTGACTTCTTCATGAAGTCAGAATCATTATTTCCGATGATGGTTGCATTATGTTCGGTACTTACTCATCATGCAATGAAGCATGGAAAAAGTTCAAGCTTGAGCTAACAAATTCAAGTAAGATTTGTGCAAGTTCGCCAGGTGATGATCATTTCCAGCACGAGAAAGTTCACAGCAACCTGAGGACATTCAACAGCATTACCATTTCCAATTCCTCCACTATCAACATCCTTGGGAGTCACAATGAACCAGAAGTTGATGTGCTCCATCGCATAAATACAGTGACTGTAAGAACAGGATTTTCTATAGCAGGACTCTCGTCCTGACTCTTCAAAGCTTTCCTACAAAGCTCGTCAAGAGCATGATGAACTATTCTCCATTTGGCTGCGTCAAGCCAAAATGTGCCCACGGCCTGCCAAGTTACCATCATCTAAGCTGCGTCTAAAATCTCCCACACCCACATAGTATACTGAAGAAATCTTCAGTTGGCTTAAATAGGAAATTTACTCTCTCAAATCGTTCTAATCTTCCATATCTTTTCCTGTCTACGTGAACTTAGTAGCTCTGATCTTTGCTGAAACATACCTCTCAAGCTCCATTCCTCCCCCACCAACACCACTCTCAAATTTGGGAGTTATCATGTAATGACTTCATGTATTTACCCAGGCGTATAATAATCTGAACATGTTATCCCTCGCAATTAAACGAGATACTATTTCAAGATCTGCTTTAGTTTTTAGTTTTGGAGATACAGCGTGGAAACAGGCCCTTTGGCTTGTCGAGTTCGCACCGACCAGCGATTCCCGCACACTAACACTAACCTACTCTCGAGGGACAATATTTACATTTACCAAGCTAAGTAACCTACAAACCTGTACGTCTTTCGAGTGTGGGAGGAAACCGAAGATCTCGCAGAAAACCTACGCAGGTCACGGGGAGAACGAACAAACAAGCACCCATAGTCAGGATCGGTCTCTTGTGCTGTAAGCAGTAGCTCAACCTCCATGCTCTTACAACTTTCCTCCCTGATTTGTCCTACACAGTATTTCTGCTATTTTCTTAGATTTCCCCGTCAAAAGCTGCTGATTTTTACATAGATATACCACGTAAATTAGAATTTCAATGGTCAAATGAAGAACACAAGTTCAATCAAACATTTCTGAGTGTTACCTGCCATGCTTGTGCAGTCTTGAATTAAAATAATATTCGAAAGGTTATTGCATATTCTCATTGCCAGATATCTATTCTATATATGTATATATATTCCACATTTAAATCTTAAAGAAACTTTTACCATTATGTTTTCGACACCTTCATCTATTGCATATTCTGGGAACGAAGCAGTGTATCAAGTTAAAGGCTCTGCACGATATTGTAAACACAGCAAAAATGTACTCGGGATGCACCAGGCCAATTTACACTGAGGTCCCCACACACTTTGAGGGACTGTTGCTTTGGAAGATGGAGGAAATGCTGTATTAGAAAAAGCCTCTCAAACCTAATAGAGAAGATTAATGGAGGTAAACACTAAATGCATGATATGTTTGCATATTATTGTGCTTTTATGGTCTCCTTTTAAAAACGCTTGGATAAAAGTGAAAACCGGTTACAATGTATATCAGGCACTTGTTTCAAGAATGCCTCACTGTTATTAATCTCCTTTTGAGAAATCCATCCTGAGACGGCTGATGAATCTGTGTTGTGTGTGCGGAGACCGAGAGAGAGATGTGCTCCAGGCTAGATCAATTCACTTCACCGACTCTGACCCCTATATTTGACTACAAGGCTGAACAGCCATAAATCATCCTAGTTCCCACATCCATTTAATTACTACCGTTATTTTTTTTAAACTTCTGTTTTTATTTAAATTCTTGGTTTGTTTAAACACAATGCCAGCGTCAAATGCAGAAAGTAATCTTCAAATATTTGGCTCTTGTGAAAGGGGTAATATATTGATAGTGATACAGGCAGTAGCCAATCTTCATTTGTCTCCAATTAATGAAAGCATTTCATAGCACCTTTTCAAACAATATATGCCTGGGAAGTTCCAGAAATAAAACAGTTATCCTGAGTTTAGCATCAAATAAATGAATAGTCACCGCACATTTATAGTCATCACATGTGTGCAATGAGATTTGTCTGTAGGTATGAAGATATTTTAATTAAAGCATATCTGTTAGTTGTTAATCTGAGAAATGTAGCTTTTCTGTCTCTGATTGTTTCCCCTTTCTTTCATGGGATTGCAGTCATAACATCTATATATAAATCAAGATATCATACAAATCACCTCTACGAATGGCACAAAATATTACTCGGGAAGAATAAAATCCAGCTGATAAGGGAATAACATCACAAAATGATTGTTTTCCAGGAAGATCTTATTTTTTCCGGCACTTTATTCAGGTGAGGTTATTTACTAAGGTAACTGGTAGGAAAAATAAATTAAAGATGTGATGTCCTGCCTTATAAATGTTGAGAAATAATATGGCAATTTGCACCTGCAAAGAAATCTGAATTTCATAATTAAGATCATAGTTAAGGAAAAATAAATCTTAATGTAATGCAAAAACAAAAACAAACTGTTGGGGGAACTTAACAGCATCTGTGCAGGGAAATGGGCAGATGACATTTTGGTTTGTCCCCTTCTTCAGACATATGAGGAAGGGTCCTGATCCAAAATGATGTCTATCCATTCCCCTCCACAAATGCTGCCTGACCCAGTGAGTTCCTCCAGCAGTTTGTTTGTTTTTGCACATGATTCATGCATCTGGAGTTACTTATGCCTCGATCTTACTGTAATGACCACGAAAACTGCACAAATCAGTGCTCTTTTTATTAATGATAGACACAAAATGCTGGAGTAAGTCAGTGGGACGGGCAGCATCTCTGGAGAGAAGAAATGGGTGCCATTTCTGGCTGAAACCCTTCTTCAGACTTGACCCGAAACATCACCCGTTCTTTCCCTCCAGAGATGCTGCCTGGCCCGCTGAGTTACTTCAGCATTTTGTGTCTATCTTCGGTGAATAGTTCCTTCCGACTCACTTTCTTAATAATGTATTTCCTCTTTCATTGTCTCACCATGTCTTTTATTAAATTTTTCAAAGTATACATTACTTTGGAAATACATTATTAAAAAAGTATACAAAAATGGCATGTGTCTGCCTTTGCTGAATTACTGGCCTCATCTGTGTCAGAGATCTGCCTGGCTCCTACAGTTTTCAGGCTGCAAGATTAAAGCAAACTGACGAACAGAATGTCTTAAATATTTTTGTGGATCTTGAAGCTAGAAGAGTATAATATAGGAAATTATTTGTTAGAAAAATGAGAGATAATTTTATTGGAACATTGGGGGTATTGGAAATTAGATGCAGAAATAATGTTTCCCCTCAAGTATATTTTACTATTTTCGGAATAAGGAGTCACCCTTTTAAGGTGAAGATGAGAAGTGAGTTCTTCGCTCAGATGGGCCGTGGATATTTGAAATTCTACACTTCTGCAATGAAGCCTGAATATATTCAACGCCAAGATGGATTTGCCTTCTTTGGGCAAGTTCAGTGTTATGGGGAACAAGCAGAAAAACGAATCCAAGGTCAATATCAGATCAGCCAATTCTTACTGAATGGTCTACTCTTACTCCTTTGTCATATGTTCTTATTATTCAGCTGAGGCAGTGTGAGGACATGACACCTTGCTTCTGGGGCCCGAGCACTGGGGTAGTGTGTGAGAGGAGAAAATAAAACATCAACCAGTTTCCCACTGACTCATTGCATTACAAATAATATTGGCAACATCGCAGGCTCAGCTGGCCATTGAGGACGCAAACTATAGCATTCATAGGCACTTTTCTAAAAGCCAGGAGAAACTATCAATATAAGATTTTAAAATAGATTTAGTAAAAGATTATTCAAATTTTTTTTAATAACATTGCCTCTCTATCAGCAGTAATTATTTTTACGTTAGCACCAAGTGGAGGGCGTTTAAAAAAACCCTATTTGCTGAATAAATATGGAAATAAAAATGTACGAATGAAGTTTGGATTCTCCAGACCATTCCTATCTGAGAGTAATCCGTCGCTGCTATGCTCCAGGGTATCTATGGAGATCTGGGATGGATTTTACTGACGTGTCAGATGGCACAGAATATTCAGACATTATCCATTGATTGCTCGGAACTGGTCCAAGCACAGCTCAGACTGATAGGATGAAAAAATCTGCTCTCTCTGATCATGGTGAGGATCAAATAAAACAAGTTTCAAGCTAATGTCACACTTGGGCACTCGCCTGCTTTTCTCTTGAGGCTGTGATTAAAGTATGTCGCTTCTAAGCTCTGCTGTGCTTACCTGAAACGGCAACATATTGGCACACCAAATAAGGCTGGTAAAATCTTTCATTTCCACTGATCTCATCACTTAGATTTAACACAAAAAAAACACTGCAAAAGATATCCATCCTGTGACTTAAAAACATCTAATCCTTTGATTCAGGGGATTTTTTATTTCCAATGCTGAATATTAGCATGATCATTAATCATTTATATTTCAGTCAGTAATTGCTGACTTCTGTCACATCTACTGCATCACAACATTCAACGTCACACCAGGGTTCAGAAAGGTCAGCCCATACACTTCCTCACTCCTGGCAGAGTTTAGCATTTCACATATTTCTATGATCTGAAAACTTACTGTCGTTTATGTGTTCAAAAGGTCATTACTGCTTTCTGCAAGAGAAAATTGCTGTTTACCAAACAACAGACTGTAGTCATGTTCTCAAATGGACTGTGTGTGTTTCCTTCAGTCAATTTCTCAAGTGTGTAGTAAAGTGTAGAATATTGATTCATCAGTAATTGCCCTATTCGGGAGGGGGAGTGAAGATTGCATCTGCTGAGAGCTATCTCACGATATCTATAATGAGTGCCATTGTCCCAAAGCAATGAATTGTGCAGATCTGTATTTTTGATTACAATTTATTCTGGCAGTATTGAGATATCTGATATGTGAAGCAAAAATTATTTCAATGAATGAACCAGCATGAACCATTTCTGCCCTCGTATTGGTGTATTGCCCTCCTTATTGCCAAACTGAATATATTTTGATTTTTCACACCCTGACACAAGAGCACTAATTTCCATTGTTTTTTTTAGGGAGGTTTGCACTTACAGTATTTTCTGTCTCTGTTTAAGATTTTTCTTTCTTCCAATACTTTATAACCCTAATGGAAAACTCATCCTATTACTTCACAGTTCAGAAGATGATCATTAATATTTCCTTTAAAATATTCCAGATTTTATCCCGATTGTAATCAACAGGAATTATTCTCAATAATCCAATCAGATGAGCACCATAACTTCAAACGTACAGTGGTCTCAGCAAAATTATCTTGTGCCTTTTGGATCCATGTTTATATTCCAGGACACATATGAATATTTTACTGAAAGACTACAGTGTACATAAAGAAACAATTAATTAGGAATGACGGGGCTCCTTTGCCAAATGGTTTAATAAAACTGTCTTTGTATTCACTTTTGTATTTATAATGGTAGTCAAAGCATTGTCTTTACCTATCTCCGCCTCTTGACTTAGAAGCCACCTCCATATCTACCTTGGCCCCTCCCAATCTTTATTACTGATCCCTACCATATGTGGATCACATCCATCCACTGGTATTTCTCCACTGCCTTCTTCATTCTCTTTGATGTGCCTGTACTAAAGACCAAATGTCTGGCCATCAATCTTGGATATCCCAAAGCTGTTCTATCTGGCCTCCCATAGCCCTCCTCGCTTCAAAGTTCCGTTGTCATCTCCTACGTCACACTGACATCCACTTGGCTATTGCCTCTGGACCTGATATATATGTGAGCTGAGATTTCTCTTAGCATTGTTCCATTCTCTCATCCTTTCCTATCTCAGAAACTTTCCCAGCACCACAACACTATATGAAAGCTATTCTTTCATTCTTGTTCGTTTCTGCACTTTGCCTGGTTAGCCCCCTACCACTGATACTGTACTGAAGACCACCCTGAGACACGGGTATAGGGCCAGTGTATGTCTGGAACAGGTATTGTTCAACTTTCCCTACAAAGAGGCAGTCATAGCTGGGGCGTTTGGGAGTGCCCATGGCTATGCCTTTGATTTGAGGATGTGGGAGGAGCCGAAGGAGAAGTCAATGGGAGTGAAGATCAGCTCTGCTGGGCAGAGGAGAGTGTTAGTAGAGAGAAATTGGCTGGTTAATGGAAATAGATATAAATTGCTCTGACTCTAAATCAACAGACCTTCCTTTCCTCCTTTAGGCCCTATCAGCCATGATCATATTGAATGACGGTGCAGACTCGAAGGGCCGAATAGTCTACTCATGCACCTATTTTCTATGTTTCTATGTTTCAATCAGAAAAAAACTACCTGATAGTCCCTTTGGGTCTAAGAACATCTGTGAAGAGAGGAATAGGGCTAACATTTCAAGTCAGTTCTGCCAGATTTGCTAAGTATCTGCAGAATGTTCTGTTTATATTATAGATTTCCATCTTTGCTTTAAAATCCAACTCTCTGAGAATGTTCACCATGAGGACTGCAAAGGTTCAAGTAGTGATTCACTACCACCTCCTCAAGGGAAATGAGAGATAAGCATCACATGCTGACATTTTTAACCCACACCCTGTAAATGAGTAAAAGTGAAACTTCCAGTTATTTCTCTCTCCCAGTCTCACATAACCAGCCCCAGTGGCTCTATCTTTGGTCCTATTCTATGACATAGCTTGGAATATTTTAAAATATTTTCCAAACTATGTCATAGAATGGGGCCAAAGGAAAATAAGGACTTGGAGACAAAAGAAAAGAAGAAAGGTTCGGACCTGAAACATCATCTGTCATTCCCCCCATAAATGCTGCTTGAATTCTTCCAGCATTTTGTCTATGCTCAAAATAAAGGATTGCTTTGGTTAGGATAATCTGGCGGAATCAGGATCATGCCACCATGGCCCAGGTCCATCTTCTTTGTAAATGGTGGGACGAGTTTATGTGTCCATATGTAGCAATATGTCCAGGAAGGAACTGCAGACGATGGTTTACACTGAAGATAAACACAAAATGCTGGAGTAACTCAGCGGGACAGACAGCATCTGTGGAGAGAAGGAATGACTGACGTTTCGGATTGAGACACTTCTTCACTTCTTCTGAAGAAGGGTCTCGAATCGAAAAGTCATCCATACCTTCTCTCCGGAGATGCTGCTTACCCTACTCCATTTTGCATCTATCTTGTAGCAATATGTGATTCCAGGTATATAAATGATTCCAGGATATGCCATCAGCTTTGCAGTGATATGTCAATGCACCAGCTCATTAAAATTACTCCGAGAATGTCTTACACATTATCAGAAATGTTCAGATAAAACCGCAGGCATTTTAATTTTGAAACTGTGCTTTCCAAACGGAAGAGTTAAACTTCACCATCAATCCCTACATACAATTTAATCTCAGTACACATTCCCGGTAGGAAATAACAGCCACTTCACAAAAATGACCCAATTACTTCTGCCAGAAACATCTCATTTGGAGAATACATAAACCTTTTACAATGAGGGATTTTTGTTCACAAACTTAAATTGAACCACTCTTCCAGAGCACATTAACATTGGTACAATACAAGACTTCGAAAAGTGGCCCAAGTTATCCAGTGGAGTGGCAGGAGGGAAAATGGTCTTTTATATACCTGCCAACCCTTAAACAAATCATGCACAAAAAAACTTGAACAGAATTGCACAAAATGTTTCCACTGGTCTTTAAAGGGAGCTAGCTAGCAAACTCTGCCAGCAACAAACTTAAGAAGAATGCGTGCATTATTTTGAGGGTGAATAGAAGTAGATTAATTGAGTTCCTCCACCCTTCCCCCTACACCTCATCCATAATTTCTAAATTATTTCTTCAGATAAATCTGTCATATGTCACAGAATCCATCTTCAGTTCCAAACTTTAAAAATAATATTTGTTGTTGATATCCTTAGAGAAAAGTATATTCACAGCAGCATTAAAATGATTCCGAGCCATTTTATTTTGGCAACTGTTACTTCCCCACTTCGGATTTGGAAATTAACTATTTTGTGTTTCTTACAAAATACAAATCTATTCAGAAGGCCTCAGAATAATTATTTCCTCCATTTGGCTGTAAGGGATGAACTTCTCTCTAGATTTGATTTTTTAAGTATTCATTTTTTTGCGAGTTGGGCATCACAGGCAAGGCCAGAATTTATCCTGAATTAGCCTGAAGGTGGTGAGCAATGGCTGTGAAATGTTGGTGTTCTTCTAGTGCACCACACCGGGATTAGGGAGCTCCAGGATATAGACCCAGCCATAATGTGTCACGGATGTCGGGGGTTATGGGGAGAAGGCAGGAGAATGGGATTGAACAATAGCCAATAGACAATAGACAATAGGTGCAGGAGTAGGTCATTCGGCCCTTCAAGCCAGCACCGCCATTCAATGTGATCATGGCTGATCATCCCCAATCAGTACCCCGTTCCTGCCTTCTCCCCATATCCCCTGACTCCGCTATCTTTAGGAGCCCTATCTAGCTCTCTCTTGAAAGTATCCAGAGAACTGGCCTCCACCGCCCTCTGAGGCAGAGAATTCCACAGACTCAAAACTCCCTGTGAGAAAAAGTGTTCCCTTGTCTCTGTTCTAAACTGTGGCCCCTGGTTCTGGACTCCCCCAACATCGGGAACATGTTTCCTGCCTCTAGCGTGTCCAAACCCTTAACAATCTTATATGCTTCAATAAGATACCCTCTCATCCTTCTAAACTCCAGAGTGTACAAGCCCAGCCGCTCCATTCTCTCAGCATATGACAGTCCCGCCATCCTGGGAATTAACCAAGTAAACCTACACTGTACTCCCTCAAGAGCAAGAATGTCTTTCGCTAACAAAACTGCACACAATACTCCAGGTGTGGTCTCACTAGGGCTCTGTACAACTGCAGAAGGACCTCTTTGCTCCTATACTCGATTCTTCTTGTTATAACGGCCAACATGCCATTCGCTTTCTTCACTGCCTGCTGTACCTGCATGCTTACTTTCATAGACTGATGAACAAGGACCCCCAGATCCCGGTTGACGTCCCCTTTTCCCAACTTGATGCCATTTAGATAGTAATCTGCCTTCCTGTTTTTTATACCAAAGTGGATATAACCTCACATTTATCCACATTAAACTTCATCTGCCATGTATCTACCACTCCCCCAACCTGTCCAAGTCACCCTGCATTCTCATAGCATCCTCCGCACAGTTCACACTGCCACCCAGCTTTGTGTCATCTGCAAATTTGCTAATGTTACTTTGAATCCCTTCATCCAAATCATTGATGTATATTGTAAATAGCTGTGGTCCTAGCACCGAGCCTTGGGGTACCCCACTAGTCACTGCCTGCCATTCTGAAATGGCCTGCCATTCTGAAAGGGAAAGATAAATCAGCCATGATTGAATGGTGGAATGCACTTGATGGGCCAAATGGCCTAATTCTGTTCCTATAAGTTGTGAACCAATGAACAATGAAGGAATGGCAATATATTTCCTAATCTAGCTAATGCTTCTTCAAAAAGACACAAAGTGCAGGAGTAACTCAGTCAGGCAGCATCTCTGGAGACCATGGATCGATTATGTTTCAATTCAGAACCCTTCTTTAAACTCTATCTGAAGTTCTGAAGAAGAGTCTTGTCCCAAAATGTCACCTATCCATGTTCTCCAGAGGTGCTGCATGACGGGTTGTGTCTTTTTTTTGTAAACCTGCGTCTGCAGTTCCTTGTGCCTCAAGATTTAATTCTTATTGTGGTACATATTCATAGAGGAGTGACAGATCTGCACAATCTCTTTGAATGTACATTCCATGTGACGTAGGATATCCAGAATGCATCCGACATCCTGGACAACCGCATAGGTTAAAGAGTTCAGATTCAAACTTGGGACTCAGTGCATTTGTGATGCCAATAGTAAGGTGGTTGTCTCCCTTCAGGAGGTGGCCATCCCACTTGAAAACTGTGCAGGTAGAGAAAGAAAGGGGTGACCAGGCAGGTAGTTCAGATATCCCCTGACTTTATCACACTCTGAACGTGGCATTTACTTCTGAATACCTGAGTTCCTCAGTTTCTCAAGAGAGTCAATCAATCAATCAATCAGTTTTATTCGTCACATTGCACATAAAGTGCAAGTGAAATGAATTTGCCAGCAGCGGTACAATGATAAAGAACACACAAAAACACACTAAAAATTTAACACAAACATCCACCACAGCATTCATCACTGTGGTGGAAGGCACAAAATTTGGCCAATCCTCCTCCATTTTCCCCCGTGGTTGGGACCTCAACTCTCCGCAGCCGTCGCTGCGGGCGTCCAGATGTGCAGACAAGGTAAAAAGTCCAGGTAAGTTCAGAATCGGCTCTTTCCCACCGGAGACCGCGGCTTCAAGTTGGTGTAGGCCGCAGGCCGGCGGTCGAAGATTTAAAGTTCGCGCCGCAGCCAGAAGCAGAGAGTACAACCAGAGGCAAATCCATGGTTGATGTAGTTCTATTGGGTGAAAGTAAAAGGAAGGAGGAAGTGGTAGTGAGTTCAGTAAATGGGAGGGGCTGGGAGATAAATACTTCTGTGCTCATGGGTGTGAGTCTAGAATGATTTGGTGCCTCGCTGGTGCTAGTGTCAAGGATGTTACAGAGAACTATCCAATATTCTGAAGGGAGAGGGTGAACAGTCAGAAATTCTGTTCCATATTGATATCACATAAGATAATAAAAAGATTGAAGCAATGCAGACAAATTACAGATAGCTAGAGAAGAAATTAAAAAACAGAAACCAAAGATATTTCTTTCTGGATTTCTGTGCCTTTCTATGGATGTGGGGAAGTGGTGTAAATGAATCAGGGGAAAGGGCTTTGGATTCTTGGAGCTTACTGACCTTTGTGGAGGAGGAAACATCTGTACAAGCTGAATGATTTGCAGCTGGATGGTTTGCAGCCTGTGAGACCATAATCTTGCAGCAAGATTCGCCTCTTCTGTTAGGGAGGGTTCAAACAGCTTGACTGGAGGATGGGACTTTTCACATAAGAAATAATCTTGAAGGTTCTTATTAACTAAACAAGTGTAGTGGGCAGAAGAATGAGTTTGGAAAGCAGAAGAAAAGGAGGCAGGAGTATGGAGACAAAGATTTGGCAGCTCATCATTGTGTATATTATTT
Source organism: Amblyraja radiata (assembly GCF_010909765.2). Taxonomy (NCBI): domain Eukaryota; kingdom Metazoa; phylum Chordata; class Chondrichthyes; order Rajiformes; family Rajidae; genus Amblyraja; species Amblyraja radiata. The sequence goes on along the minus strand of NC_045982.1, from coordinate 16,740,444 downwards.
CATGAAATCTTGGAATTAAAGGCAATGAGCTGTGGCCACATAGAAAACTGTAGGGATATAATATTGTGGCGACTATTGGAGATGACTTAAGGATGAACCAGAAAGGCAATGCATCGCTCCTGGTTACAGGCCCTTTAAATGAGACAAGACAAGGAGTAATAATATTAGTTGAGGACACAGTGCAGCTGTGAGGAACGATGATATTACTAGAAAGGTCGTCTGTGTAGAATTGAGTCAAAATCACAGCGCTGGCAATGTACAAAGGACCCCCTAACAGTTAAAGGATGAAAGGAGAGCAACTATGTAAACAGGTTTCTGAGGCACAAAAACAGCAAGCAGTTGTGGTAGGAGATTTAAATTGCCTCGGGATTAATTGGAACTACAGGAGAGTAAAGAGTAGAGTGATTCCTGCGATGCATTTTGAAGTCAGTGCGTAGAAAGCTCAAATATACAACAGGGAGATACTAAGGGGTTTACATACGTGACATTGACAGGGCATTTTAAAGAACAGATTGTAATGCTATTAGACTTAACATGATTTTGGAAAACGGCAAAGATAATTCAGGAATGAGGGCGTTAACCTGGGATCAGACCAATCTTACCAAGCTTAAATATGACGTCACAAACATGGATGAGAAATGGCTACTTAACAACATAAAAACTGAGCAGAACTGAGCCTTCCATCAAGATCACAGCTGATCTTCCACTCTGCATCTTTTTCCAATAGTATTCCCGTCTCCCTCAATTCCCCTGATGCCCAGAAATCCATCGACCTCTTCTGATAGCAGACTAGTCAAAACACATCTTGAATATTATATTCCATTTTGGTTGCCAGACACACACAAAACATCCAGTTTTTGGAGAGTTTGCACAACAAACCCATATTTTTGATCCCTATTGCCAAGGATCTGAATGATGAGGAATTCTGAAGCTACTTGTACATCTCAGTATGATAAAGATACAAATCCGACTTGATTATATATAAAGGTTTATATGATTAGTTCAGCAGAGAACATCTATCAAGAATATAACTTTAAATTAAATTGAGGGAAAGGGCACAGGGGAACAATATGGATATGGGTGTTCCCTCTTTTTTATTGTGAACATATTTAGTCTGTCATTGGTATTTCCTCCTATCTCCCACTGCTCTTACACTCTCTTACCTTAAAGTAGCTTCACTTCAAAGTTTGGAGATTTGATGGTTCTTTATTATCACATGTACCAAGATCCAGTGAAATAATTTTTATGCATACAGTTCAGCCATTTTTTCCATACATAAATACAATCCCAGATTAAGTGCAGTGTGTATAGAAACAGCCCACTCAGACTATACGCAAGAGTTGCCATGTTTCGGCACCATTTTCAAAGTCCCAGCTGCAGCTGCCCATAAGAGCCCGTTGCAGCCCTTACCTTCATTTCAGATCGACAGCGAACTGTTGTCCCTCTCCTCGCCTGCCCACCATTCAGTGTCTGGGGTTGCCTCTCGCAGCCGAACTTGAGGGCGCAGAAGGTAAGACCCCGGTTCTTCTTGCCTGCGCTTTCAGCTTGAGTCCCCCACCCCACCAACTTCTCTCTGGTCCTCAGGGATAAACAGGGGCTGGCTCAGCAGCTCCCCACTCCAGTGTGAACATTAGAATTTGTGAAGGGAATCATTTGTTTAATACGTAATTGCAATCCAGACATGGGTCTCAAATCAGGTAAGAAAAGTTTTCAGAAATCAGACAAGAGGGCTATACATTTTCATTCCGACTTGTTTTTCCTCATCAGCAATATTACATTTTTTGTTTTACTGCTTCAATGGAAATTTGGGGAAGAGTTGGGAATTTTCCCAATTCTGGTCTCTCCAGATCATTCTTCACAATGTTAACATTTCCAAGTTTTGAATGCTAATGTAGTTCACTCCACTTCTTGGACCATAATACCATTTTGAACCAAAATTGTCTTGGCTTGCAGTGAACATTTACTGAATTGTGGGCTTCACACAGATCCATTATGTGGGGCGTTGTTCTGAGGAATAATTCATCACTTTAATGTTGTCATTGGATTCCCTTTCAGTATCGAAACAAGTATTTTCCAATACTTATAGTTGGTAAAAAAAATCACCTCACTAACTTCATAGGCTCTTTTATCGACTCGTTTTCACCACATGAACTGTTCACATATCCATTTCATTTATCCATCTTTTCACATCCGTACCTATTTATGCTGTGATTTATTTCTCCTTGAAACTATTGTTTCAATATCCTCATTAACATCTTTAATATCACTTTCACTGGGTTACCTTTGGCATTCAATTACGTGTATGATTTAATACGTGTTTTCGTTCAGACTTCGGTCTGAATGACAATAAAAGGCTATCTATCTATCTATCTATTCTAGCTGTGTTCACATTGACTGCAGGGAATTCAGGTCCTGATTCTTCCATTCCCCCATTTGAGACTCATGCCTGAATACCAGTATACATAAACAAGGTGATTCTATTTAAGATCATTTTGTTCATCTCTCCAGTTTTACCTTCTTTGCTCCAATCATACCTAAACTGGATTTAATTTATCAATTTATCAATTTTCATTTCCCTCCTGGGATAAATAAAGTTCTATCTTATTGTTTAGTTTAGTTTAGCTAAGTTTAGTTTATTGACACGTGTATCGAGGTACAGTGAAATGCTTTTGTTGTGTGCTAACCAGTCAGCGGAAAGACAGCAGATGACAACACTCGAGCCATTCACAGTGTACAGATGCATGATATGGGAATAATGTTTAGTGCAGGATATAACCAGTAAAGTCCAATCAAAGATAGTACGAGGGTCTCCAATGAGGTAGATAGTAATTCAGGACTGCTCTCTAGTTGTGATTGGATGGTTCAGTTGCTTGATGGATCACATCTGTCCCAACACATCTGACGTCTCAAACATACACAATTATTTCACCATAATTCTGACCTGAACTATCTGAAGATTGCACATCACCAGTGGCGGACTGGCCAGGGTGTCAGCTTGCCCGATGGCAAGTGGGCCCCTGATGAAGTGATAGCAAGTGATGGCAAGTGGGCCCCTGTTAAATAGTATTGTAGTTGTTGGTGGGCCCCCTTTGTCTCCTGGCAACCAGTATTTTTAGACCCAGTCCGCCACTGCACATCACAGGTACTTAATGACAGCACTGAAGAGCAACTGAGTGTGACTGCTCCCTGCTCAGCAAGTGAATGTCTTTTACCTGAAAACTCAGTGGGCATCTGTTCATCCTATAGCATCTACTTAGTATTTTCAATATATTACTCTTTTTGTTCACTTGTTCTTTCAAATAACAACTTTATACACCAAACCATCCTTTCCTGCAACATTCAATATACATTTTGATTGCAGCTATAGATTAAATTTATGTTAGGAATATTTGTATTTTTTTCCTTACTGAAAATCTTCTGCTATTTTCTTATTTCCCCCACGAGAGATCATCAAGCAATTAAGCATAACTGTGTAGGAAAGAACTGCAGATGCTGGTTTTACACCGAAGATAGACACAAAATGCTGGACTAACTCAGCGGGACAGGCAGCATCCCTGGATGGAAAGGAATGGGTGACGTTTTGGATCGAGTCCCTTCTTCAGACTGAGAGTCAGAGGAGAGGGAGACACAGAGATAAGGAAGTGTTAGGCGTGAAAATGAGACATTGAAGGGGATGAAGCTTGAGGAAAATGTAGAGTAGATTATTGTTAGCTAGGATAAGTTGACAACGAAGCTTACAGAGATACAATGTAATCAGTGTAGGAAACAACTGCAGATGCTGGTTTAAATGAAGGAAGACACAAAAGCTGGAGTAACTCTGCGGGACAGGCAGCATCTTTGGAGAGAAGGAATGGGTGATGTTTCGGGTCGAGGCCCTTCTTCAGACCCGATGCTGCATGAGTTACTCCAGCATTTTGTGTCTACAATTTAATCAGGACAGTCAGACTGGTCGGATAACTAGGAAGGGGGAGGGATGGAGAGTGAGGGAAAGCAACTCTGTCCCCACTGTTTAAGAAGGAAATGCAGATGCTGGAAAATCGAAGGTAGACAAAAATGCTGGTGAAACTCAGCGGGTGAGGCAGCATCTATGGAGCGAAGGAAATAGGCAATGTTTTGGGCCGAGACCCTTCTTCAGACTGATGTGAGGGTGGGGGGGTTGCAGGAAGAAGAAAGGAAGAGGCGGAGACAGTGGGCTGAGGAAGAGCTGAGAAGGGGAGGAAAAAGCAGGGACTACCTGAAATTAGAGAAGTCAATGTTCATACCGCTGGGGTGTAAACTGCCCAAGCGAAATATGAGGTGCTGCTCCTCCAATTTACGGTGGGCCTCACTCTGGCCATGGAGGAGGCCCAGGACAGGTCGGAATCGGAATGGGAGAGGGAGTTGAAGTGCCAAGCCACCGGGAGATCAGGTTGGTTATTGCGAACCGAGCGGAGGCACTTGGTCTCACCGATGTAGAGCAGCTGACACCTAGAGCAGCGGATGCAATAGATGAGGTTGGAGGAGGTGCAGGGGAACCTCCAGCTTTTTTGTCCCCATTGAATCGTTTCCCAAGGACTGCATTGTCATTTCCTATTTGGTTATCTTCCTCCTATTTGCTGCTTCTCCATCATTTATTCACACTTGGTTTGGTTCATTTGTGCTTATTTTAGTTGTCTATTTACAGTCCCCAGATAAATATCAATCCTACTTTAATATTCCCATTTCAGAGCAGCTTTTAAAAGATCTCAATGAAAAGCTAAACGTCAACACTTAAAAAATGTCATTGGGGACTGGATTTGAATCGGTCACATCCATCTATTGAGGATATGAAATGCTCGATTGTTTGACCATCTAATCCTGTGCAATGTGCTTATCTTAAAAGGTTTTTACATTGGGATGCGCGTACATGGATTGCCCGCTGTATCCAACTAGTGTTTTCTGATTTTTTTATGGAAATTACGATCGGGACCTGTCATATTCTCGGGGGCAGATTCAAAGAGCAGAGAAACGCCGCGACAATTGCACATATTCCATATCTCCTGCTGTTAATAAAATAGAAACTGTGGCTCTCTCTCCCTCACCCCTCCCAGGGGCCGGGTCCCTCCCACATAACTGGATGGGGAAGAAGGCCGCCCCTCACACCGGCACTACATGTGGCTCACCACCCAGACCGGCCCTTTCCACATTCTCTGACCGCTCGCCTTTTATTTGAACAGATGGACAATCCCAAACATCCCACAGGCCGTTCAAAAACGGAGGGAGAAAGCGAATCCAGCCTGCGGTAGACACAGATACACAGCGACACATATATTATCACAAAGACACAGATGCACACATACACACACATAGAGAGAGAGAGAGACACACACACACACACACATGGAGACACACACATACAGACACACACACAGACACACACATAGACACACTCACATATAGAGACACACACACATAGACACAGACACACACACGCACACACACATAGACACAGACAGCGACACACATGGACACAGACACACACATAGACACAGACACACACATACTGTAGACACAGGCACGCAAGCACACACACGCATACACACACAGACACACTCACGCACACACACATAGACACAGACAGCGACACACATAGACACTGACACACGCACATACTGTAGACACAGGCACACACATAGACACAGCCACACGCATACACATGGACACACACGGACTCTGTCGTGGATTGGTTTTAACGCCGAGCTACTTTTAAAACCATTTCACAAAATCCAATTAAAAATTAATCAGAGATAGGATCTGGCTATTAGATCCAACATGTTGTTCAAAGATGAGTTACCGGGGATGGGGGGGGTTATATAGAAGTCACAGAGGTATATATTTAAGGTTATATAGACAATAGGTGCAGAGTAGGCCATTTGGCCCTTCGAGCCAGCACCGCCATTCAATGTGATCATGGCTGATCATCCACAATCAGTACCCCGTTCCTGCCTTCTCCCAATATCCACTGACTCCGCTATTTTTAAGAGCCCTATCTAGCTCTCTCTTGAAAGCATCCAGAGAACCTGTCTCCACCGCCTTCTGAGACAGAGAATATTTAGGGATTCTCCTGGGCTCCAAATTCCCCACGCCATCCCAAGGAAGTGTGACATGTCGTTAATTAGCGCTAACTGTGATGGAATCTGGGGGAGTTGATGAGAATGGGATTAATACGGGTTTAGTGTAAATACTGTAAGTGATTTGTGTCGGGTGGACTCGATGGGGCGAAGGATCTCTTCCATGCAGTATTGGTCTTCCCACGACCGCCGGAGGGGACGGTGTGATAAGGGTTTCTAGTGTTTAGGCAGGGCCTAGACATTTGAAGGTACGATTGCATTCGTGAGCCATGGGGAATAGGGTGCAAAATACAGTAGAGTATTTGGACTGGTTTAGGTCAGAAGCAGATCACAAAGCTATTATCATGATTGACGATGATTCCTAAATGTAATGCGCTGTGAGAATGCTCCATGAAAATGTTTATGGGCTATAATGCGACTATTTACTTTGGAATGCTTAATCTATTAGAAAAGTCATTATTATTAGATAAATAGTCATTGAATCATTGAGTTATGATAAGGCATGGAAACAGGCCCTTCGACCCAATTTGCCCACACCGGCCAACATGTCCCAGCTACACTAGTCCCACCTGCCTATACCCTTCCCTGGGATATGTTCCATAACATATAGGAAATAACTTTCCTATTCCAATTTTATTAAAATCTGTTCAAAAAATGTTCTTGAATATCGGTTATAAATGTGTTAAATGTTGATTTTCCTGAATGACATTAGAATACAATGGAGAGTGGATTATTGAAACTTTCTCCATTGATACTCCAATTAATTTCGTTCTCCGACCCTTTCACTAGCCGGGATATACAACTGCCTGGCAGTGTAACAATTATTCCAAGTGGTTGGAGATTAACACTAGAATCCCCAGCGAGAATTCCCCTCTGCTCATTTCTACTCATCCATTGGTTGGCCGGTTGCTACAGGGAATCACATCTCGGATACACTCCACTAACGCGCCCAATCCAGACCACTTCGGGGTCGACTTATAAATTAAATCTAAAACACATCATTGCATTTAGTAAAAAAAATGTCATCAACCATCCACAAACATAAAACAATCAAGTCTACAGATTGTCTTTTTTTTGTTTGAAAGGGAAACGGTATGTTTTATTTAGAGGGAGGTTGGGTTATGGAGAAGGGTTTATTTTATTTCGCTGCAAAGTTTTCAAATAAGCATGTTCTGAAACGATGCTATTGATGAAGATGTTGAAGTGGTTGGCATCAGGATCACTCTGGGTTACTGAACAAAGCGAACATTTGGAAATATATAAATAATTGCAAATGCAGTAGATCGACTACACTGATGGTGTATTTAAGATCAAGAATTAATCCGCTGGGCACACTTTGAAACGACGATACGCATTTTGGAAACAGCGGTATTAACATATATCCATACCGATACATTACATATTCAACATGAGATTCTATTGCTTCGGGTTATTACAGCAATAACATTTTGTAAATTAAAAGGGAGGCGATTAATATGGAATGAATGAGTGAAGCGGTGAGACTGGACCAATCCTGGTTCGGAGGAGGCAGAATGGACCAGTCTAAGGTTGGGATGTGCGGGGATAATCCGTATTTTTACTCCTGTTGGCTGTAATCTCCCTTTTGCTCTCTCTCTCTCGGCCTCTCGGTCGCTCGGTCGCTCGCTCTCTCCCCCCTTCTCTCTCACTGCGAGTCGAGGGCGTTTGGGAAGGGTGGAGAAGAGGACAGCCATTCTAAAAATTAAAAAATCAGACGATCTGCCAGCTTCTCTTTATCCTGGAAGCGGGGCGCAGCCTCCCCAACTGAAGGAGGGATCGCAGTGGGGGGATGTCCACGGCAGGAGTGCCTGATTTTAGGGAATAAATAGCAATCGGCGGATATTCAATAACAGCCATTGCGGAGTCAGAGGTGGACCTACAGTCAGAGTACCGGACTCAGAAACCAACTGGTGTCTTCCACACGAGTCGACAGCCCGGGCTGGTAACCTGTATTTGTGCAGCAGGTTCAACGCACGAAGGGCGTCTCGCTGGTTTATTTCACCCGAAAAAATAGAAAGGAGACGGAGAACCTCGTTTTTTAATATTGATACCGGACACTGGGAGTGTTGCTGTTGTCCCAGGTCACTGGGTGTAAGGGAGCGAGAGAGGAAGACAGCATCATTCCTCTCCTCCTTTCCCCTGATGTCTTCTTCCGACGAGGAGAGTGTGAGCGAGAGATCGGGAAGTCTGTCCCCGTGTCCGGGAGACACCCTGCCCTGGAACCTCTCCAAACACCAACGGTCCAAACGGCAAAGCCAGGGGTCGGTGCTGGACCCGGCGGAGAGAGCCGTGGTCAGAGTGGCCGGTAAGAAATCGCGTTGAACGGCGTGAGAATGTGTGGGTCGAGGGCGCTCGCCGCTCACTCGCCACCTGGATGGAGCAAACGCTTGGTGTGATTGCAAGCTTCAAATCAGCCCTGTGATCAATTTCTGTAATCAAATACCCAGTGAATGTAAAAGAGATGGAAGCCACACGCTGGGCTAATGGTGCCCGGAGCACGTGTGGTGCTAGAGATGAACCGGAGGCATCAGAAATATCCCATTACTACCCAGCCGTGTTCAGGATTATTCCCTTATTAATGGTCTGATTCACACCCTGAATCGCACAGCCCTCCGTTGAGATGCCTGCTGGTCAGATGTGTCAACCCGCGGCTGGGCACGGTGGCATTTTGTTCTGGGTGGGTTCTGGTTTGTTGCCCTTCCTCTCCCCCACCTCGGGTCCCTCCCGGGGAAGAGAGGCCGGTGTGAGCTGTGTTCAACCCGGGGCAGCCCCTCTTCCTGCTGCCACCATGTGTCTGTGCGAACCTGCAATTTCTGATACAAAACCATCGAGTGATAAAGAGGTGAATGATACTATGCCAATGTATTGTCAGCACACCATGATTTAAAATTGCCCAGAATATGAGAGTGACTGGTGGTCAGTTGCCATGGTTCCCCTCGCAGGAGTAGTTTTGCATTCCTGATAGTATGTCTGAAGTGTTGGAAATGAAACCTCCGCCATCAGTCCTAACACTATCATCCTCATTCTCCACTGTGTAAACCTACCAGTTAAACTGTATGTCAATTACCAGAACTTGAATGCTAGCATTATGGATTTATACATACAAAGAAACCTACAGTTGGATAATCAAGGCATTGCCTGAATACTGTCCATCCCTGCACTGAGGTACAGCCATGCTGATGATTGTGATATCTGGTGGGGGGAAAAAAACATGGCTTTTCACTATGTGCAACAGCACCAGTCCCGCTGACGAGATATTATTTTACACACAGACACACCATACCTGGCAGTAATTGCGAATATAAATCACCAGGCAATATTTCTAATTAACTCAACAACAATCAACAATAGCCATTTACCAGTTATATTGTCAAGATACTATAACATCGATAAATAAAAATGAGATTTCCTCCTGTAATGTGAATACAATACAAAAAAAACACCATTCTGTTTTCTTACACTTGGGCGGGTCAGATGAAAACTGCAAATAATACTGAAATATTAATCAGCCACCATTAATTTTTTAAATGCAATGCTTAATGTGAGCAGTCCTAAAACATGTACAACACCCAATAATATATATTTTTTAAATCCTGACTTTTAAAATATAGTTGGTAAAAACTGACCTTTAAACCACCAGACGTAATTCTGATTCTTACTTTCTGCAGATCATGTTATGCAAAATGTATTTCTGTAAAATTAGGCTCTTATATTAATCCAGTGAAACTAAGCGACATTATTTTCTGTTCAGTAATGTTAATGACTGATCAACATCTATTCATTATAAAGAATTGTGGTGTAAAAATCAAGACAATAAGCGGCTGAAACAAGTAGTTCAAACACAAAACACAAACAACTATCAGTTAAGGACAGATATTAAATATTAATTAATAAATGTGCAATATAAAAGTGCAACTGATATTCATTTAAATAAAAATGTATATCGTTTCCCTGTAATATAAAATGACAACATTCTGCTAATTTAAAACAATGGACAACCCTATATTATTAAACGCCAACCAATAATCCTATCATATAAAAATAACTAATATTAATATAACAGTCATCTTGTCAGAAGAAATAATCAATCAACAGTACCTTATCCCTGTTACATACCATGCTAATCATCATCATCATTTGTGTAAGATAAAAATTAGCATATTTTCTGCAAATTAAAATAATAAATAGCAATTATCTAACTATAATAGTCAATAATCCAGCAAGACATCCATGAAAAATAATATAACATGAATTGTGTATGATAATATTGTGGTATAAATTAACAATCAGATATCATGTGATATAAATTCTTAGCTAATATTCCTGTAATGTATCAGTCACTATATCATATTATGCAAATAGTTTGTTGGACATTATTCTTGAAGTATAAATCACAAACAAATAATGTTGTAATGATAAACACTAGTCTATTACGTTTTGTAATCAGAAATGTAAACTGGAATTCCATTATCATAAGCACTAAGGTAAAGTGCAATAATGTGGGCTACATTAGTGGTGATGATACTGGATAAACAATTTGATGCCCTGCGGTCCAATACCAGGCAAAAGGCAACTAAAGTTACCACATTGTCATAAAAATCAAAATATTTTGTTAATTTTGACAAAAATATGCCAAATTTTGAATTAGTCACCAGTAATACTGATGACCAATATACTTAATCCAAAAAATAAATGTATTTAAATTGGAAAATAGACAGAATATATCTTATATCATAGACAGATGTTTATCTTCTCTCATTGTGTCTTTCTTGTCGTGTCTTTCTCTCCTTATCTTTCTTAGCCTCTCTACTTCTGCTTTGGTTTTAGGAATCAGAATTTCTGATTTAGGTTTGGTTACATTAATGTTTCTGAAAAGATGTACTGGATTGTGGGGATAGGAGTGAAAGAGGAGAGTGAGGAAGATTGAGGCCTTTGGCCCATGTTAACAGCAGTAGGAAAGTAACGAGGGAATGGGGGGGGAATTGTTTTGGGAGACTATAGATGGGAAATAAAGAAGGGTCTCGACCTGAAACGTCAACATTCCTTCTCTCCAGAGATGCTGCCTGTCCCGCTGCGTTACTCCAGCTTTTTGTGTCTATCTTCAGTTTAAACCAGCATCTGCAGTTCCTTCCTACGCATAGATGGGAAATGTTGTAGTTGTAGAAAGGGAAAAGAGCTGACCAGGTGACTCAGATGGAAATGGATAAAGTCAGTGATGGGAATGTGTGTATTAGATAAGAGGATTAATACAAGGAACACGCAGAGTTGGCAGAGAGGATGGGTCTGAGGAAGAGTGTAAGTGTGAAGGACTTTACCATATTCTTTGTTTCCACAAAGTGATTTTAAAGAGTGTGGAGCTGTGAGTTAGTGATAAGTATACAAATTACCCATCCTTAACTCTGTCTATAGTAACTATTCCCCACACTTCCTGCTTTGACAGCATTTATCTGCACAGAATTTTCGGTCCTCTCAAGTTCTCTATTTTTTTGCTAGATCCAACTCAATTTACAAGGAGAATGGGGCAAGAGAGAACATGTCATTGCCTTAATGATAAATCAACATTTGATTTGCAGTAATATAATGACATTCACATGCAACTTGTAGTTACAACGGGTATAATGCTTGGATTAGCCAGAATATGTGTAAGAAAATGGGGCCCATTTTCATATTCATATTCAGTAAGTGCTCAGGAATATGTATTCTGGAGGATTTGGAAGAAAGGCAGAAAGCAGCTACTGCACAGTAAAAGTTAACAAGAAGAGTCTATTGCGCACATGGTGGACAGTAAGATCAGTGTGGAGAATACTAAAGGCACCCACAAAAACCTGGAATAACTCCGCAGGTCAGGCAGCATCTCAGGAGAAAAGGAATAGGAGATGTTTCGGACCAAGACTCTTCTTCAATACGCATGGGCAGATTCAGGTTAAGAAAAAGGTGTTGATGCTCTTGAAGAGCATTAAGTTGAAACAAACTCATCTCCAAACTCTATGATCTAGGAATCATCACTCCCCTTTGACACAGGATCCTCAATTGTTTGACCCACAGACAATAATCAGTGTGGATAGATGACAATACCTGCTCCAATATAATTCAACCCCATAAGGATGCTTTCTTAGTCCCTTACTGTATTCTCTATACATTCATGACTGTACAGCCAGATTTAGCTCTAGCTCCATCTACATGTTTGCAGATGACACCACTGTGGTGGGCCGAATCGTGAACAATGATGAGATGGAGTACAGGAAGGAGATAGAGAACTTAATGACATGGTGCCAGGACAATAACCCCTCCCTCAAAGTCAACAAGATGAAGGAGCTAATTATCAACTCCAACAAGCATGCTGGAGTACATGACCAATTGTGCTGAAGTGGAAATAGTTGAAAGCTTCAAGTTCCTTGGTGTTAATATCACCAATGATCCTTTGTGGACCAACGATACTGATGTGACAGCCAAGAAGGCACACCAACGCCTCAACTTCCTCAGGAGACTGAAAAAGACAGCAAAATAATTGCAGAGAGTTGTGCGTGTAGCTCAGTCCATCACACAGACCAGACTTCCCACTGTTGACTCTATCTACACTTCATGCTGCCTTTTGGAAAGCAACCAACATAATCAAAGACTTGTCCCACCACAGTCATTCCTTCTTCTCCCTGCTCCCATCTGGCAGAAGGTACATCATGAGGCAACGGTTCCAGTAGATCCCTTCAATGTTGAGGAGGTCACTACCTATGATGGACCAGACATTGTCCACCACATTTTGTAGCCTCTTTAGTTCTTGGATGTTCGAGTTACCAAATGCACACTTGCACACCCACTTAAGATGGAGATAGAACATAGAACAGTACAGCAAAAGAACAGGCCCTTCCACCCACAATGTCTATGCCGAACAAAAGATGCCAAACTCTTATCTGCTTGCACATAATCCATATCCCTCTATTACTTGCATATCCATATACCGATCCAAATGTTTCTTAAATGCCACTTTGGTGTCTGCCTCAACCACCACCCCCAGCAATGCGTTCCAGGCATTCACCACCCTCTGTGTAAAAAAACCTGCCCCACGCATATCCCTTGCCCCTCTCACCTTAATGTGGAGTGATATCTCCTCGAGGATGCTTGTGAATCTTGATTATTCTCCACACCAAGAGCCAGGAATACAAAGTCACTAAGCATGAGCAAGCCTTAGATAACTAGACCTTTCAAATACAATGCATCAGGTAGGAGAGTGGAAATTAGGCCAAACAATCTACTGATTGTTGGGGCAGCTTGAGAAGTTATGTAGCCTACTTATGATCTTTAGATATGCGCTTGAAAAATTAAACGATCCAATGTTGACCGTGGATCCAAACGTTTCCACCCTGCTATCATTCACTTACTTCTGATAGAGATCACAGCAGCAATCAGCAGTGGGGTTTTGATAAATACAAGATAGTGGAAATATCATATAGTGCAAGATAAAATCCAGTAAAGTCCACTTGAAGATAGTCTGAGGGTCTCCAATGAAGTAGATGGTAGCTCTGGGCCACTCTCTAGTTGTCAATAGGATGGTTCAGTTGCCCGATAACAGCTGGGAAGAAACTGTCCCTGAATCTGGAGGTGTGCTTTTTCACACTTCTGTACTTTGCCTGACGGGAGAGGGAATATGATGGAGTGACCGAGATAAGACTCGTCATTGATTATTCTGCTGGTCTTGCCGAGGCAGCGTGAAGTGTAGATAGAGTCAATGGAAGGGAGGTTGGTTTGAATGATGATCTGGGCTACGTCCACAATTCTCTGCCATTTCTTGTGGTCTTGGATGGAGCTGTTCCCAAACCATGCTGTGATGCATCCTGATAAAAGGGTTTCTTCGCCCCTCCTGATGCTTAAGGAGCACGCTGGAGAAATGTGTGCACCTACTCAGTTCTCCAGCACGTCCATGAACAACTAACCCACTGACTTAACAATACCGTCCATTGAAAGAGACAGTCTCTGATCTTCTCTGAGGCAACAAATCAAACCCCTGTGCCCGTGCCCATGTCCTTGCTGTGGAGTTTGCACACTCTCCCTGTGAACACATTGGTTTTCCCAGATGTTCCGGTTTTCTCCCAGTTCCCAAACATGCAGTTCGGTAGGTTAATTGTCCCTTATGTGTGGGTGAGTGGTAAAATCCTGATCAGGGGAGGCAGGAGGGAGTGAGATTGATGGGAAAAGAGGGAGAGCTAAATGAGATTAGGATTGGATCTAAAATTGTAGCTTTATGCTTGGCGTGGACTCAATGGGCTGAACGGCTTATCTGCACTGTTTCATTTTTCGTCTCCAATCATCTAAAATGTTTGTGTTGCTCCCTTATTTTCCCTCCCTGCCCACCAATATAGGTGCCAGTCCTTGACTTCCCCCCAAATATCATCCGGGGTGCTGGTCTTAGTTCCCCCTCTGAGCCTAATCACAGCAAAGTGATTGGGCGGGTCACCAACGACCTCTGATCTCTGAAAGGAGTCATCTCTGGCAGCTCATCTTTGTTTGTGAAAATCTCTACCCAGGCCTTGGGTCTTTGGTACAAGTTTTATTTATGGAAGTCAAAAGACTAAAGTAGCCAGTCGCACCCTTCCACTCTGTTCATCTAATACACCTCTTTGGTATGCACTGGAATTTCTGTGGAAACATCTTCAGACTGTTAGAAGCATGCATGGTATTTAATCATGGTTGGGCCTGCCGCAAAGCGTATTTTACAATTTCTTTGAGACTTGAACCACTCCAAAGAGAGAAGAGCTGGAATATGACAATTGTGTGTCTCACCTTGTTACACGTTTAGTTTCGATTAGGGACACAACAAGGAAATGTCCTTCTGTCCACCAAGTCCACACCAATCATTGATCACTCCTTCACACTAGTTCAATGTTATCCCACTTTCCCAATCACTCCCGACACATCAAGTGCAATTTTACAGAGGACAATTAACTTCCAAATCCACACATCTGTGAGCTATAGGAAGAAACCAGAGCACCCAGAAGAAACCAACATGGTCACGGGGAGAACGTGCAATCTCCACATAGACAGCACCTGAGGTTAGGATCAAACCCAGGACTCTGGCACCATGAGACAGCAGTTCTACCAGCTGTGCCACTCTGCTGCTCAAATTCCAGTGGTAGACATTGTTTCTGGCATTAGCTCTCTGCAGCCTTTTAGCAGTAGCCTGAGAAACCTAAGATGCTTGGTTGCTAAATAATTTACTTCTAGAACATGTACCTTCTAATAATACAATACAGTTTATGAAATGTTTATTAGCTTGATTTCTGCCGCACTTTGGTACTGTATGCCCTTCCCAACCCCCACATCACCACACCACCTAGTCTCCTTTCCAGCAGAGTTTTCAACACAACCTGAGGTGGATCACTCAGTAATTTGTACTTTATGCCGTTCTTTATTGCTACCTCTCATCTTATGTTTGAAACCTTTTTTTTCTGCTTTTTCTAACACTTTTGGCTAGTTCTGACTCCAACTGTGATAAAATTGGGGACAATTTTCTGCATAAATGTATTCTTTGAGGATCTATCAAAAATAAGTGCTTTGTTTACAATGAATGCGTTCATTTGCAATGGCTTTGACTTCATGCAGTCAAATATTTTCAATGCCGCAAGTCTTTCAAACTGTGTTGATAGGAATGACCAATTGACATCAACCAAGTGGTACTAGCAGGATGACCCGCAAATCCTCAGCAATGACTCTGTACCACATGGGGTGGCACAATGGCCCAGCGGTAGAATTGCAGCCTTACAGTGCCAGAGACCCAGGTTCAATCCTGACTACGGGTGACGTTTGTACTTCACCCCGCGAACACGTGGGTTTTCGCCATGGTTTCCACCCAAAGACATACAAGTTTGTAGGTTAATTGGCTTTGTAAGGGCATGTTTCTGCGCTGTATCTCTAAAACTAAACTAAACCAAAAAGCCCTTGTTTGTCTGAAACCACCTACCAACCTCCTTCAGCCGATGAATCTGTATTTCCCCATGTTGAATGCATACATTGGGTGAAGCAAAGGGAGCGTGACACATTTTAATGTCAACCACCAATATGTGCAACATCCGTTGCTGAAATAATTGATTCCTGAAGGATATCAGTGGATCCTATGGATCTGTGGCAAGTGGTCAGACAAACAACATGAGAAAAATCGGTTTGAATTCACCCTCATCCAGCTTTCATTCACTGATACATCAGGTCATGGCTGTAGGGTTTGAGTGCCATAGAGACATCTTGTCCTCGTAGAGAAGATTGTCCACCTCTATGTCGTGTGGTATAATCAGCATGTAAAATCGGAAATATTCAAGTGGTATAGTGGCACAACAGGTAGAGCTGCTGCCTCACTGCACCGGAGGCCCAAGTTCGATCCTGACCTCGGACGCTGTCTGTGCGGAGTTTGCATGGTCTCATTTTGACCGCTGGGTTTCCTCTAATGTTCCGGTTTTCTCCCACATCCCAAAGAGACGTGCGGGTTAGTCGGTTCATTGGCTTCTGTAAATTACCCGCAGTGGGTAGGGATCAGGAAGTGGGATAACATAGAACGAGTGTGAATTGGTGATGGATGGTCGGCTGATCAAATTTGGGAGAATCGAGCTGAAGAATGTGGTGCTTAGTTATTGCCAGGATGGTCTGTCCCATCTGGCTTTTTAGTATCACTGCTACCAGGTGAGGAGAGGCCAAGGAGGAATTATACTGACATCGCAAAGAGACAGTTCTATGTGTCACTTCCAATGTGCTACTCCAAAGGGCTCCAGTTCACCATTTCTATCAATCTCAAAGAACACACTCAAGGAGACCAGTGATGCCTTTAATCCAGACACGCGGTCAAATTAGGAACATGGTTGAAGCTCACTGGAGACAGAGATCAATTAAAGTAGTTTGAGCTTCCAGGAAAACTCCTGGTGTGTAGCTGGCAGCTGGGACATCAGGGGAGAACACATTGTGTGATCGACAATAAAATGTTTTTGCCCTGCAACAAAACTCCTGACAAGCTGGAAGAGGATTTGTCCAAATTTACAACTCTGATGGAGCAATATTTTGGCAGTTCACTGCATGTATGTAGAAAGGGAGTTTTCTTCTGAAGACTGGGCTATGAATCCAATCTCTTTCCTTCATCAAAGTTTGGAAATTAATTTGCCCTCTGGTGAACCAGCAGTGGGGTTGCTCCAGCTACCCAGCTTCATAAGTTCATAAGTTCTAGGAGCAGAATTAGGCCATTTGGCCCATCATCAACTCCGCCATTCAATCATGGCTGATCTATCTTTCCCTCTCAACCCACAGATCCATAGGATCCATTGATATCCACTGGGTGGCGCCAGCAATGGCTGCCTCACCAACAGTCTGTCTGTCCTTTCCTTCTTTGTGTCTGTTTTGTAAGTGTTAAATGTATGTTTTTTTAGTGTTTAGAGTCATAGAGTGCTACAGTGTGGAAACAGGCCCTTCGGCCCAACTCGCCCACACCGGCCAACAATGTCCCAGCTACACACACAAGTCCCACTTGCCTGCACTTGGTCCATATCCCTCCAAACCTGTCCTATCCGTGTACCTGTCTAACTGTTTCTTAAACAAAGGAATAGTCCTAGCCTCAACAACCTCCTCTGGCAGCTTGTTCCATACACCCACCACTGTGTGAAAAAGTTACCCCTCGGATTCCTATTACCCGGATGGTTCGACTGCCCGAACTGCGGGAGAATAAAGAGGAAGGAGATTGGACCTTATTGCCTTCCATCACTGTGAGGACTATGGGGAATCAGCTGTGGTGGATGTTTATGTTAACGTTTATGTAATTGTGTGTCTTGTTGCTTTTTTTCAGCATGGCTGTATGGTAATTAGAATTTCACTGTACCTTAATTGGTACACGTGACAATAAACTGACCTTGAAACCCCATTCTCCTGCCTTCGCCCCATAACATCTGACAACCTTACTAATCTGCTTCTGCCACACATTTTGGTGAGGCCTCCAACCCCCTAACTCACCCAGTTGCCAGCATCTATGCTTTCGCAAGGGAGAGATGGGTCCGCGTTGGTCTTCATAAGAATCATTCTGTCCCAGATCTGCTATTACGTGATCAAAGTGCTGCGTAGATCCTTGAGCAGGAATAAGAACGAGGATTAAAATGGAAAATGATGAAAACACTTCAGGAGGTTGGGTAACATTTATGGAAAGACCTGGACTGAACGATTTAGGTCAAAGGCCCTTCACCAGAGAGTTCATTCTGAAGCAGGGGTTTTAAACTGAAATTTTAAGTTTAAAATAAATTCAGTTTCCTTTTTCCATCGATGTTGTCTGACCTGCGGAGTATTACCAACATTCTCTGTTTTTTATTTAAGATTTTTTAAATTTCAAACCTCCTGCATCTGCAGATTTATGATTTTTATAAGAACTGGCATGCAACAGACAGGTCAGATAGTAGCGAATGCTAGGCTACAATATACAGCATGATGTTGGCAAGCTGGTTAAATGTGCAATTGTTTAAGGAAAGGACAAGCAATTGTTTAACTATTACTTGTTTAAGTCATAGTTAAGTAGCTCGCTCCCAGTAGCTTCTAGTCCAATTATATTTTTGTTTTTGAATAAGCTAATTATCGCAAGCATCTGGCTCCACCTCACTGATTGATGCAGTGAAATGCTCTGTAATCCACATATGCTGACCATTTGCTTCTTTGTTATGAGCATTTTTTTTTTATCTTGCAAAAATAAAGAGGAACACTTAATGAGGGATTGGTGTACATAATTAATGGGTTGCGAGTTGAGAAGGGAAAAAAAATGATGTGTAATATGAGAATATTAAGACATTGATTGGACTGTGATGATAAAGGAAGCATCAGGGGAATTCATTGTTCAGTTAATGTCCCCATGTGACAACCAACTGTTGGTAAAATCAGCAGTGATGCAGCAACCAAAAGGTAACTCAGCTGGTCAGGCAGCATCTCTGGAGAACATAGGGTCTCGACCCAAAACGTCACGCATTCCTTCTATCCAGAGATCCTGCCCGTCCCGCTGAGTTATTCCAGCATTTTGTGCCCATTATAGATAGATGACGTTTAGGGTTTGAATCCTTCTTCAGAGTCGAAACTATGTTGTGATAGTACCTGCCTCAATTACCTGCTCTGGCAGCTTGTTTCATATACCCACCACTTTCTGTGCAGAAAAAGGTATCCTCAGGCTCCTATTAAAACTTTCTCCTCTCACCTTAAAGGCATAGGCTAAGTTTAGAATGAGAAGCAGAAACACCACAACATTTCCTGATTGGTGGAGAGGATATGAAGAGGCAGAAGGTACTTTTGATACTGCGGAACAGTGAAGTAGTAGATTAGCAGATTAAATGTAGAAAAGTAGAGATATTATGCCCTTTGTACATGCTTTCAGATTCCAAAGCCCTAAACTCGAGAATTTACTACCTAAATCTCTCTGCATCTCTACCTCTCTCTTCTCTTTAATACACCTTATTTAGAGATATCCTTTTGATCAAGTGTGCAGCCAACTGTGCCAACATTTTCTTCTTTAACAGTGCTCCCCAGAAGAACTGTTTGTTATACTGGAGTTTCTATGTAGAAGGAAGTTGATGTTGTTATTCTTTTGGTTAAGAGGTCATTAAATAGAATATTGTCCTTTATCAAGTAGGGTTTTCATAAAGCTGGTAAATGTAGAAACTATCTCCACTGGTTGGCTGATGAAGCTAATTAGGGCACGAGGGTTTTAAATGAATAGGAAAATTGCCGGGGGATAACTAATGCCCCTGCCCCACTTAGGAAACCTGAACGGAAACCTGAACGGAAACCTCTGGAGACTTTGTGCCCCACCCAAGGATTCTGTGCGGTTCCCAGAGGTTCCAGAAGTTTTTGTCAGTCTCCCTACCTGCTTCCACTACCTGCAACCTCCAGCAACCACCTGCAACCTCCGGGAACCGCACGGAAACCTTGGGTGGGGCGCAAAGTCTCCCGAGGTTTCCCTTAGTTTCCTAAGTGGGACAGGAGCATAAGGAGAATTTCTATTTTTAAATGAGAGCAGGGAATATTGTAAATACTCTGCAGATCAGTCAGCACCCATGATGAGGAAGAAGAGTTATTGCTTTAAGACAATGAGTTTTCATGAGCACGAGGAAAAGTTACCAATTAACATATAGGACGGCATGGTGGCGCAGTGGTAGAGTTACTGTCTTACAGCTCCAGAGATCCAGGTTCGATCCTGACTAGGGGTGCGGTCTGTACGGAGTTTGTACGTTTTCTTTGTGACCACATGGGGGTTTCTCCGGGAGTTCTGGTTTCCTCCCACACTCTAAAGAAGTACAGGTTTGTAGGTTAATTGGCTTCGGTAAGATTGTAAATTGTCCCTAGTGTTAGTGTACGGGGTGATCACTTGTCAGCGCAGACTCGGTGGGCTAAAGGGCCTGTTTCCTCACTGTATCTGTATCTCTAAAGTCTAAAGCATGTTTTAAGTTATAGAGATGGTGGGATAGTGGGATCGGTGTTGTGGGAAAGTGGGCTTCGTGAGTGGAGTGCGGAAGGTTCAGTGGAACTAGGCTAATGGGAGTAAGAAAAGTGAAAACAAATTGAGTTTGTGACAAATAGGTTTAGAACGATTAATTGGCCAGAGGGAAGGGTCCAGATGGGTTGGGAATTCTGAAGATTGTGGAAAAGATCCTCAGTCTGAGGTGAAGATCCCGTCTAAAGAAATTGATACAGAGGTGAAGGTAGCAGATTAAAAAAAAACGTTATCATGCAATTTGTACGGTCTGAAATGCATTGACTGAGAGAGAAAAAGCTGATTCAATAGCAACATTCAAAAGGGAACTGAATACTTTCTCGAAAAGAAAAAAAACAAATTGCTCTGCTGTATTAAAGAACAGGCAAATGGAAGTAATTAGTTCCTTCCATGGGCCTGTGGCCTCCCTTTCTCCAGTGAATCCTGATTCTATAAGTGGGTGGTCTTGTTCAATGGGATCTGCAACATGCTAGGCCAGAGATTCATTTACACAACAGCGAAAAAAAATAGGAAGGTACTTTTTAGAGAATCGGCCATACCTAGAGCACAGCAACCCTCTTCACTTGTTGCCTTTTTGACCATCATGAATTTTTCCTCGCATAAATTTAAAATTAACTTTGGCTTGTCTGCTTTCCCCATGGAGAATAGGATCAAGGTCACCCTCGATTTCCAACTCTCGGGTCATTGCTGGTGCTGTTATGGATATCGGCCATGATAGTTTGCAGCTCAGGTCTGCATTAGAGAGGCCATGCAGCTACATACTCAAGAGGAGGAGACTTCATTTACTTTTCCTTCAGTCCTCAGAAGCAGGCACAAGAATTTGTTTCTGTTGCAGGCTAACACAAAGTTCAGATGTTCATAGATTGCACTCATGCCCTTAGATAGAACGTCTGGCTACATCCTGCCAGGAATACCAGCCGTAGCCTTGGAAGGTCTCTCCAGCCCACATCCACAAAGAACATGTTACCTGCAGGTTATATTCTTCATCAGCCCAGGCACCTTTAAGAACACTTGCCTATCTGCTTCCCATCATTACATCATCTCTCATGCAGTGACAACCACCGTAGCTGGGTGAGTTTGTATTATGGCATGTCCCTTTAAGAACGGGCTGCAAAGATGAAATCTACTGGATACATGCTGAGAACAAAGGGCACTTACAACATATCACAAGGGAAAATTGCACAGAAATCGATAAAATCAGCTTCAACATAGTGTATTATAGGGCAAGCCTATAAAACTCTTCCATGTACATTACAATCACTGTTTATGAGCAATTTCTAGCTCATTAAATATGTTAACTGCAGATAGATCAAAAAGTTATAGTAACTCAGCGGGTCAGGCAGCACCTCTGGAGAAAAGGAATAGGTGATGTTTCGTGTCTAGACCCTTCTTCAGACTGAGAGTCAGGGGAGAGGGGAACTAGAGGTATGACTGACCACTTTATCTGATTTTATATAGGATATGCTATCCCTCCGGTCAATGACAAAAATTCCATTAGTTAAAAATAACTTTTTTTGTTGTGCATGAAATCCTATTTTTTTCACCTAAAATGTCTTTTTATCTTAAAAGGAATATGTAAAGTGCTGGTTATAATCATTGTATTCCACTTCCTACTTTACTGACTGTGAAAATCCCTAGATGGCCTGTTAGATAATTGTCACTGTTCCTGCTATGGAACACAGATGTCCTATAAAAGATCACAGATTGAAAGTCACATTAGGATAGTGGAAACCCAACACTTTGTGAGAATCCTTGTATGACCTCAGCAGTGAGCAATATTGTATTGCTGTGGATCACAAGATCCAGGCCAATAACTCAGTGTATGCAGTAGAGGGCATGCAATGTGTCGGAAGGAACTGCAGATGCTGGTTTAAACCGAAGAAAGACACACAAAAAGCTGGAGTTACTCAGTGGGACGGGCATCATTCGGACTGAAGATTCGGGCTGTCCACATGTCAAAGTATTGGACAGCAGATTTTTATTGAAGACATACGGAGCAGCAGATATACACTAAATGCTGGAGTAACTCAGCGGGACAGGCAGCATCTCTGGATAGAAGGAATGGGTGACGTTTCGGGTCGAGACCCTTCTTCAGACTGAAGAACCCAGTATGAAGAAGGGTCTCGACCCGAAACGTCACCAATTCCTTCTATCCAGAGATACTGCCTGCCCAGCTGAGTTACTCCAGATTTTTGTGTCTATCTTATGTCTATGTTTAGGACAGTGAATATTACTAACTGAACATCAGCTACCAGATTCACAATAGACTGTAAAGCTGAAAAGAGGAGGGCCATGGGGGATTGAAAAAGCGGCCATGGAATCGAATAAAAGGGAGAAGGGTTTCCACTGAAACGGCCATTTTGAAGCATCCATTGTCAGAGTGGCTGTGTGTGAGTTCCATGTATATTGTTTAAATGATAAGTGCTGAGGCTTTGACTCAAGAAGCCTCAGTGAGGAGCCTGATCAGTGGAAAGGTAAAATAAGGCAAGGTCTTTCTAAGTTTCTTCTTTAGCCTTATTGCAGTCAACATGGCAGTTAGGGCAGTTGTTTTCTACTCCTGCAGGATGTAGGGAATGAGGGACTCCAGTGTGTCTGGTGACGAAACCAGTGGGAAGTATGTCCAGCTGCAGCTCCTTTTAAAATACTTTTAAAAGACAATTGGGCAGATACGTGGACAGGGAGGGTCAAGAGCTGTGGGCCAAATGCAGGCATAAGGGCCTAACCAGATAGCCAACTTGGTCGGCATGGCAACGTTGGCCGAAGGGCCTGTTCCTGTACTGTGTAGCTCTATGACTCTGTGACTTCAGACTGACCGCATCAAGTGACTGGAGCTGCAATTGGATTCACTCCAGTGCATCCCTTATGTTGAGATCTGGCAGAGCGAACACAATGTTAGGCAGAAAATTTTAAAAATAGGATCTCAAAAGTAATCGCTGGTTTAGGGAATCTCTCGAGGAGTGCAGGGGATGTAGGAGTGCACTTAAGTTGGAAAACAGGAGAGCAAAAAGAGGAAATAAGCTAACCTTGACAGGCGGATAAGGTATAGGAGAATCTAAAGAGGGCAAAAAAATAACTAGGGAGAGAATAATGCCCTTTAAAGATCAATGAGGTTATCTAAATGTGGAGGCACAGGAGATGGGCAAGGTATTAAATGAATCTCCATCATCTGTAGAGACAAAGAAGCAGATGCTGGTTTACCAAAAAAAGGCACAAAGTGTTGGAATAACACAATAGGTTATCCCTAGAGAACATGAATAGTTGGTGTTTTTGGTCAGGACACTTCTACAGACTTTAGAGTCTAAAGAAACATCACCTATCCATCCAGAGATGTTGCTGGATCCACAGAGTTACTCCAACACTTTGTGTCTTTATTCATCATCTGTATTTACTGTGAAGAAAAACATGAAGGAATGGGCAGCACAGTGGCGCAGATGGTAGAGCTGCTACTTCACAGCACCAGAGACCCTGACTTAGGTGCTGTCTGTGTGGAGTTTGCATGTTCTCCCTGTGACTGAGTATGTTTCCTCCAGGTGCTCCAGTTTCCATCCACATCTCAAAGACGTGGGTTTGTAGGTTTTTGGCCTCTGTAAATTACTCCTAGTGTGTAGGGAGTGGATGAGAAAGTGGGATCACATAGTGTGGTCTCAACGGGCTGAAGGGCCAGTTTCCGTACTGTATCTCTAAACTTAAACAAATTCAGGGAAGTTAATAGTGATGTCTGCAAAAATTAAACAGCTGCGTTTTTGTGTTACAACTTGGACTCTACTTCTAAGGCTGTGGTACTTCAAAGTGCTTTGCGATATGCTGAGGTTGTAAAAAGATATCCTGCTGTAATTCTTTTCATAATTTGTTTAGACTTGTATCTTCTGTACCTTCTCGGTTGCTCTGAGGAGAGCCAGGAGACAACAAGTTTACTTGTGTTGAGATATAAAGAAGTCAAGGAGACACTGCACCACTACTGGTTCACTGGTGCTGTGCCAATGTCATGCTGTGCCCACTGATTGAATTGTGGTCACAGTCTGAAGCTATAGACAATGGCACCCTTTCCTCTATTATCCAACACTCAGCTCCGAGACTTCACTTGAACCTACTAAAAGCATAATGCACATTCTGAACATAACGTAAATCATTTTATTCAAATTGAAATCTTATTTATACTATCACAATAGAAATAATCAGCATTATCTCCAACCCCTCTTTCCTCAGATAGCTATACCTGACATGAATTTTGGAAATAATCACTCCTTGTACAGATAGGGAGAACGTTTCTCGTGCTGTGTGTGGCAGTGTAACATCAATGCTGGTGGTCTCATTAAATAGGATAGCTTTAAAAAGTGTCACACTGTTAGGGGTGGATTTCAGCTGAATTGTACCAAAGAATTTGATGACTCCGCAGTCAAAGAGGAAAAGAGGCTTTCCGGAAATATGCAGTGGATTGGCAATATCGCAGACTTGTTCTTCAGGATATGGATAAGGTAATCTATTTATCTCGTTGTGGTGCAGACTAAGTGAGCTTATAGATCTATATGAGGTTACTGGATTTTCATTCACAGCTACTCAGCGATTGTCTGGAAAACCATCAGTCCATTATATTATTATCCAGACAATTATCCTGGCAATAGTAATGTCTGTTTGGAGTTTCTGGGTTCCGAGGTTCGAGTCAATTCTGAGCCCCATGTTTTTGAAATAAACCTATTGATTCAAATCATTAAAGGCACCTCAAAGTATTTTGCCAGTGTGATGATCGGAATCTTGGCAGAATGTTTGTTAGGAGAGCCCATATTTTCTGCAGCATGGAGAATGCAAGAAGTACGCGAAAGCATGAAACTTCCCAGCGCACGCTGAATATTAGGAGGAAATTATGTAAATATATTAGTGCTCAACTTCTTTCATGTTTTCAACCTCCAGGTATTGCAAAGATTCAGAGGGAAATGTGTCTGTTAATTTAGAGAATTATTTTAAATGATTACTATTGAGCTTCCATTATTATGGGGATGATTGGGTTAACGCATGAGGAGTGTTTGATGGCTCTGGGCCTGTACCCGTTGGAGTTTAGAAGGGTGAGGGGGAGATCTCATTGAAAACTACCAAATAATGAAAGCCGTGGATAGAGTGGCTGTGGAGAGGATGTTTCCATTGGTGGGAGGGTGTAGGACCAGATGGCACAGTCTCAGAATAAAAGGACAAACCTTTTGAATGGAGATACGGAGGGATTTCTTTAGCCAGAGAGTGGTGAACCTGTAGAATTCATTGTCAAAGATGGTGATGGGTATTTTTAAAGAGGAGATTGATGCGTTCTTGATTAGTAAGGATGTCAAAAGTTACTGGGAGAAGGCAGGAAAATGGTGCTGAAAAGGAAAAATAGATCAGCCATAATCAAATGGTAGAGCAGACTCGATGGGCCAAATGGCCTAATTCTGCTCCTATGTCCAATGATTTTATGGTCTCCTGGTTGTGTGTTTTATTTTTTGTCCTTCAGTATTGAATGTAATGTCACAATTGAGATTAGGAACACATCTATTACCAGATTCAAATAAATTAATAATGCACTATTTGGATACTTCTCAGTTTAGGAAAGTAATGTGTAATGTGATTTTAATAACGCCTTATTTTTGACAATAGGATAATGTACAGTCTTGCCGAGTACTCCAGGCACTGTTGTTTCACATTCCAATAACAGTTAAGGTGTCCTTCCACCTTCACTTGTCTTTCATGGTTTATAATTTCCTGTAATTTGCAAAGGGCAATGGGTGTCACTAACTTCCAAAGCAGAAAAAGCCAGGCAATTGTTTGTCACTAGCTTTTGCTTGAAATATTATGCAGGCACCCATCTCATTCTGTGATCTTTATGACATGGTAGTAATAATGTCCTCTTTCCACAATCCCCTTGTTACAGCTTGTGTTCACATTTCACAACATCATTTCATGCTTCAGGTCTGATTATCTCTTTTCTTTTCTCTCCCGACAGTAATAAAAATCTATTTATTTTCTCATTCCTCCCCAACTTCTTTCCTGAATTTCATTGTTGGGTTAGAACACAGTTTCATGCTGCAACAACTGTACATTATTTGCTCCAAGATTTAATTTGAGTACCAGACAGTTTTTGCCATATCTTTTTGCCCCACAGTATTGAGTGGCTCACACAATTATTTATTTTATGTTTTGTTGTCCAATTTAAGGTATTTTCTGGTGTCGAAGAGTAGGGAAATGATTGGTGACTGTCCCAGTCATATCAACATGATCATCTGAATCTTGTTCTTTTACTATTACTTTGTTCAGTAATTGGGGTAGGACGGTGGTGCAGCAGTAGAGTTGCTGCCTTTTTATGCCCCTGTCCCACTTAGGAAACCTGAACGGAAACCTCTGGAGACTTTGCGCCCCACCCAAGGTTTCCGTGCGGTTCCCGGAGGTTCCCGGCGGTTTTTGTCAGTCTCCACTAACTGCAACATCCAGCAACCACCTGCAACCTCCGGGAACCGCACGGAAACCTTGGGTGGGGCGCAAGAGTTTTCTGTTCAGGTTTCCTAAGTGGGTCAGGGACATAACAGCGCCAGAGACCCGGGTCTGATCTTGACTACCCGAATGCTGTCTGTATGGAGTTTACATGTTCTCCCTGTGAACGTGTGGGTTTTCTCCAGGTGCTCTAGATTCCTCCCACATTCCACAGACGTACAGGTTTGTACGTTAATTGGATTTTGGAAATGGTAAATTGTCCCGACAGTGCAGAATAGTGCTAGTGCACGGGGTGATTGCTCGTTGCCGTCGACTCGATAATTAATTCATAATTATTAGAAGAATTACAAATTGGATCAGGTACCTCCACAGAATTGACTGTTGAAACTTTGGGATCATATTTTGCGTATTTTGGAAACCTGAAAATCAGGTTTCTGATATCATCCACTGTTAAGGAGCCACAGTTTATTACATTCTTCCATGCTGATAGAATTAGATGTTTCATAAATTCCCTAAATCATCCCACATTTGTCGGGAGGCCAAATGCTTTGTCCACGCTGTGAAGGACACGTGAAGCACATAATTGAACAGAAGATCCAAGTGGTCCATGAGGTATCAGCTCACATTATTTCTATGTATAGAACCCACTCTCGTTCCACCATTAGATATACCACAGCCAAGATATTGATGGATTGCCATTTGCACACACTGCACAATTTGCTGCAGCCTAACTAGGAAGGATAGTTGGAGCATAAGAAAAGAAACCAAAACACATAAAATTGGGAGGTCTAATTCACGTGAGGAGCATGAGAATGCTTTGAGATCAATGCAGGAAGGAATGTTGAGTAGAATCTTGGAAGATTTTAGAAGTACTGTGAGTTGGGACGTGAATAGTGGAAAATAGCTGAAATAAGCTGAAAGATGGATATTGATCTGTTGGTGCAGACATATTATGCTTAGGAGGATGGTGATCGAGAATGATGTCTAGGGTGGAAAATTTAGTCATAGTTATACAGCATTAAACCAGTCCTTTGGCCCAAATCTTGCATGCCACCTAAGATGTCCCATCAAAGCTTATTCCCATTTCCCTACATTTGGCCCATATCCTATTCATGTACCTGTCCAAGTTTCTTTTGAATGTAGTTCCTTTGTCAACTACCTCCCCTGCCAGCTCATTCCATACACTCATCAACCAAAGATGTTTAACAAAGACATCGTTGCAAATGAGATGATCACAGAAGTTAATGTAGATCAGTTACATTTCTTTATATCAGATGAGTGCTTGCAAATATTGGACTGATGTATGCAAATAGTTCGCTGTTTTGATGTAACATCGGTAGTTAAAAATTGTCAATGTGGATTTGAATGTTTAGGATAAAACAATGTACATTGGTATGTAATGTAGAGCAACAAGTATTGTTGTGCATACCTTAAATCGCTGTATATCATATTTTATGAATTTTGATATATTGTAGCAACTACTACAGTTAGTTGCAGTTCAAACTCTGATAAAGAGTCATCAAGTGTAGCTGGTTGAGTATTTTTTATCAATGTATTGTTAATATATGATGTCTGGTTTGAATCATTATTACTTTCCTTGTTAAGCTCCCAGACAGAGAATAACTTAAGAATATGACAGTGTGATTTTGAGAAGGTCTTTTTATCTCTTAATGCAACACTTGAATTGTGTCATTGAAGGTTTTGTGCCACATTCTGCTGACGCACTTTGATGCTTTGAACAATCAAATCTATTTCATTAGACTCACTTCATGCCCGAGCCAGGTCTAGAATTTCAGTTGTCATTGAGTCAAGCCTGAAGATGCTCACAGGCAAGGCATGGGATATTAGTCAATCAAACTCACAAGAACACTTCATAGGTTACAATATTTTCTCTCAGTCCAGACAGTGAGGCGATGTTGTTGATCTTTTTGCAATATTAGTAAGATTTAAATGTAATAATAATCTTAACATCTGCAGGTAATGTTCTATCTAACATGCATTGCTGAACATTAAGTTGCATGTTGGGGAATCGTGATTATGGAAAGAAGCTATTATATTAGCAGAAGTTACGTTTTCTACAAAATTTGAAATTTGTTTTGCATTTTTAAGATCGCTTTGTTGCATTTTGCCTTTGCTGTTTGTCGGTTTATCTCTTCTACTTTACACATGCAATTTGCTGGTATCCTCAAGTAAATTTTCTTTCTGTAAGCCAACTTGTGCTACAATGAATAAATAAGGAACTGCAGATGCTGGCTTATGACCTCCAAAGATAGACACGGCGTGTTGGAGTAACTCAATAGGTCGGGCAGCATCTCTGGAGAAAAAGGATTGTTGATGTATTTGGGTGGGGACCTTCTTCTGACCGAGAGTAGGGGGTGGGATGGGGATGTGAAGAACTGGAGGCGAGAGAAGACCAGGGCCAGCCACAAATGACCTCAGAAAGAGCGGTGCCATGGTGGGCCCGTTGTTTGCTAGAGAAGGGGTGAACTCAAGAGGGAAACAATGTGGAGAAGTATGGAACTGGTAAAATGACTAGGGTGGAGGATGGGGGCAACAGGAGAGGGGGAGAGAAGGGGAGTGCAAATAGAAGGTACTTAAAATTAGAGAATTCGATGTTCATACCGCCGGGTTATAAGCAACCCAAACTCTTGCCTAGTGAGATAATCTTGAATTAGGGGACATTGTTGCAAGATTAGGACATGATCATTTAAAATTGAGCTGTGTTGATAGTTCTTTACAATGAGGATGGTGAATCTCTGGAACTCTCTGCATTGGCGGATTGTGGAAGCTTGATGACCAGAGGTAGTTATGGAAGAATAAGATAATTTTTTGGAACTGGCACAGAAGATGAGATGAGGCCTAGGGAAGATCAGCCACAATCATACTGAATGGTGGGAAAAGCTGAGGTGCTATGTGGCCTAGTTCTTCTTTCTTATATTGTTTTAGTCATTTCTTTTAAGTACCAAGGATAATATCAGTCTGCATCCTCACTATTTGCTCATACCACATCTCTGGTAATGGTGATTTTCCTGAATGCAGAGCTTTGGTATTATAGCCATGATGTGGTACGGTTCGATAACTTTTGCTGCATTGAGTGTCCTGAGCTGTTTCTTAGAGTGCATTGGAATGCAGTAGACTGACTTCTGTAATGGTGGAGATCATTGGAAGGAACCAGTATGGAACATCCACTCAGCAATTGTAGCTGAACATGACAGCAAATGATTCAGTCTATCTCTTCAGTACTCACATGCTGGGCCCCATTACTGCTAAGGATGTTGAGGTTCTTGGAGCCTCATCCTGCTGTTCGCTATTTATTTCTCCACACTGTTCATGAGTTGATGTGGTAAGATCATTTATCACTTATCTCTAACCGTTGTACGTTGTCTTGTTGTTTAGTGTGCATATGGTCCTTTGTAGACATTTCCTTATGTTGACACCTTTTTTTGGAATACCCAACGCCACCTTTCTGTACTCCTCAAAGAAACAGGGTTAATTCCTGTGTTTGTAAGTAATAGAGGGATAGATCTCCTGGGACATGGTGTTATAGACTGTGATGCTGTGCATTTCTTCTGCTGCTGAAATTCCATAGTATCTCATAGACACCGCACTGAGTTTTAGAAACATAGAAACATAGAAATTAGGTGCAGGAGTAGGCCATTCGGCCCTTCGAGCCTGCACCGCCATTCAATATGATCATGGCTGATCATCCAACTCAGTATCCCGTACCTGCCTTCTCTCCATACCCTCTGATCCCCTTAGCCACAAGGGCCACATCTAACTCCCTCTTAAATATAGCCAATGAACTGGCCTCGACTACCCTCTGTGGCAGGGAGTTCCAGAGATTCACCACTCTCTGTGTGAAAAAAGTTCTTCTCATCTCGGTTTTAAAGGATTTCCCCCTTATCCTTAAGCTGTGACCCCTTGTCCTGGACTTCCCCAACATCGGGAGCAATCTTCCTGCATCTAGCCTGTCCAACCCCTTAAGAATTTTATAAGTTTCTATAAGATCCCCTCTCAATCTCCTAAATTCTAGAGAGTATAAACCAAGTCTATCCAGTCTTTCTTCATAAGACAGTCCTGACATCCCAGGAATCAGTCTGGTGAACCTTCTCTGCACTCCCTCTATGGCAATAATGTCCTTCCTCAGATTTGGAGACCAAAACTGTACGCAATACTCCAGGTGTGGTCTC
The DNA here is from genome assembly GCF_010909765.2 of Amblyraja radiata. NCBI lineage: Eukaryota > Metazoa > Chordata > Chondrichthyes > Rajiformes > Rajidae > Amblyraja > Amblyraja radiata. The sequence continues at coordinate 16,709,212 of NC_045982.1, read as the reverse complement.
ACCAAGACCCTGTACAACTGCAGTAGAACCTCCCTGCTCCTATACTCAAATCCTTTTGCTATGAAAGCTAACATACCATTCGCTTTCTTCACTGCCTGCTGCACCTGCATGCCTACTTTCAATGACTGGTGTACCATGACACCCAGGTCTCGCTGCATCTCTCCTTTTCTTAGTCGGCCACCATTTAGATAATAGTCTGCTTTCCTGTTTTTGCCACCAAAATGGATAACCTCACATTTATTTATTTTGAGCTGCTGAAACTCAGCTGTTGAGTTTATGCCATTTATCACAATTGCAATGTCAACAAAACAATCTCACGTATGATGTTGCACGTGTTCCACTGAAGGAAGTCAAATTTAAATTTCTGGTTTAATAGAGCATGTGTGCACTGAAATTAGTCAGGATGAATGAGCATTCCTGCTTATCCACAAGTACAGCTGGTAATCAACTACCCGCACATGGTATCCTGTACAACCTCGCATCAAAGCAGTCTTTTATTAGGGGACAGTATATTTCAACAACAATAAAGGGTTGCATTTATATTGCACATCTAACATAATGAAATATTCCATGGCAATATGAATACTATTTATCAAATATTTGGAAACATTGTAAACAGAATGAAATATTGGCTTAAAAGAGGGTTTTGATCAGCATTTTTATGGATGGACTAGAAAACAAGAAGGGTATTTTTTTTAAATGGATGCTTTGTCAAAACAGGGGCCATTGTAAATCACCAAACACATGATGAATTAACACAGAATGAGTTAAGAGTATGAATTATATTGTGTTGACGATGAGAGTCTGGCCAAGATACTCTTTGGAATATTAATATTATGGCTCTTAATAGAAATAAGCAAAGATAGAGAAGAGAAATGGGCAATGTTACAGTGCAGTAGCAAAACAAACAGTAGACTGGGCAATCATTTCGCTGAACACATTCACTCAGTCAGCCTGGACCTATCTGATCTCCTGGTTGTCAAACACTTTAATTCCTCTTCCCATTCCCACACTGACCTTTCTGTCCTCGGCCTCCTCCATTGTCAGAGTGAGGCCAAACATAAATTGGAGGAACAGCCGATCATAGTTCGCTTGGGCAGTTTACAACCCAGCGATGTGAATATTGATTTCTCCAACTTCAAATAACCGTTGCATTCCCCCTCTCTCTATCCCTCCCCTACCCAAGTCGAACCAGCTTCAAAGATGTCTTGTAGAGCCTCATTGTCTGTACCTAGGCCACGGGTCGCAATGGCCTGCTTCCTTTATCATCTTTACTTATTTGCATATCTTTCTTTAATTTGTTCTTTATCTCTCTACATCACCGTCTATAGCTCTCATTTCCTTTTCCCCTGACTCACAGTCTGAGGAAGGGTCTCGACCCAAAATGTCACTTATTCCTTTTCTCCAGAGATGCTATCTGACTCGCTGAGTTACTCCAGCTTTTTTTGCCTATCTTCGGTTTAAACCAGCTTCTGCAGTTTCTTCCTACACAGTTTAATTTATGAAGCAGGTATGTGGATGAAAATTCAGCCTTTGCTGAATGACTAAGCTTGCAGCTTTTTCCTCCTACTCTCCCGTTTGAGACGTCAGCATGAATAGAGGGAGGCCACTCAAATCACTAGTCAGATCACTGTGCCAAATATTGCTCTCTGAAACCTGTGTAGGGACAGACTTAGCTTTTGTTTAGGTTGGGTGGAGTTACCAATGGATGAAATGTGCGCTTATAAGTGGATTCAGAATTTTGTGTCCTTTTTGACTATCATCCCTTCTTGATCCAGGCTCTTGCCATTCTGTTGGAGAACATTTGATGTAAGACATGGCAGCATCCAAAGCCATTATCATTGTGACTTAGACAGAATCAATGGTCCTCTGAAAATGTCTTCACAATACCCTACAATTTGAACCCACTTATTCTTGAATTGGACTCTTCCATTCTCCCTACACTTGTGGTGAGCAACCGTGGAAAGTCTGGAATTACATTATAAATGTTCTCCATCCTCGCAATAATTGTATGTTTTATGTCTATCCTTAGATGGACAGAGCCAAAGATGACTATCACCATTATCATGTCCTCTCCAAAACTCTTCCAGGCATTGTCTGCACTTGCTTGCCTTAGTGCAACCTTGAGTTCCCAGTTGAAATCTTAATCAAGTGCCAAAGTAGACCCAACAAAGAACAAATATCTGCTCTGGACAATAGGTATAAACCCGAGGCTGTACATTCTCAGAAGATATCAGTTTCTCTGTGTATTTATCGCCCAAGAATTTGATTAACAGCTGCTACATGTGTGAATGCCCTGAAGGGAAGGCCAATAATTTTGTGTTCTATATTGGAAGCAGGAATGTTGCAAATGAACATAATGAAGATTATCACAGTTACTCATAAATGAATTCAAGTTAATGTGAGGTGATGATTAACACGTACATTTAATTCTCTCATCAGTTGGTTGGGAAGTCCCCAATCTGCCCATTTATAATGGTGGAGAACACTAACACATCCAAATCTTTCGTATTTACTCTTCCACAATAGAAAACTACAATATAAGGAAGACCATCACTCTCTCTGTCCCTTTAGTAGTTGCCCAAATTGTAAATAATGATCATTTCTAAAATGAAACATGCATGTTATTTTGGGTAAAGACAATGCTCACCAGTTCTTCTTTTGCCTATTGGATGTGGTAGAAATCCAGTGTACTGGTGGACACTGAGTGCTCCTTCTTCAGGGCATCCATTGCGCTAGATTCTAGACTTTAGGGATACAGCATGGAAACAGGTCCTTCGGCCCGCTGAGTCCATGCCAACCAGTGATCACCCCGACTATCTTACACCATAGACATAATTTACAATTGTACCAAAGCCAATTAATCTACAAACCTGCACGTGTTTGGAGTGCAGCAGGAAACCGGAGCACCCGGATAACACTGGGAAAACGTACAAACTGTCTACTGACCGCACTCTTAGTCAGGATTGAACCCGGATCTCTGGCGTTGTAAGGCAGCAACTCTACCGCTACACCACTGTGCCGCCTCCGTTCAGAAAGATGTGTACGGCTTAAAGAGGGGGCAGATGAGATTTATTCAAATGAAGAATTTTACCTACAAGATGCTGCAATGGTTCCTCGTGAAACAGAGGATGAGAAGGGATCAGAGAGAAATGTATATTTCTTTCCATAATCTCCTTTGGAATTGGAATATGATTGTCAGCAAGATGATGAATAATCTGAAGAGGGATCATTGAAAGGCTAACTCTGTGCCTCCACCAGTGCTGCCTAACGCATCGAATATTTTCAGCAATTTCTGCTTTGTTAGATTTCCTGCATCTGCAGCTGGTGGAGTTAGATGATGTTCAAGAGCCAGGAATGTTTTATTGTCTTATGAACCGACAACGAATAATGAAGTTAATACTTACAGCAGCACAACAGGCATGTCAACACAGTTATCGCAGATTACATATAATAAACAAACAAAACAAAACGCTGCAATACTAGTGCAAAAAGTCCTTAGTACAACCAAGTCAGTTCAAAGTCCAGTTGGTTTCCTAGTGTTCATGTGTCTGATGGTTGTTGGGAAGAAGCTGTTCTTGAACCTGGACATCACGGTTTTCAGACCCCTATACGAACACTCTCCAACTTACGTAAGGGTTACATTCTGTATGCCCTTACGTGAATCAGATTTCATGCATGTCAGAATTACCAGAAATCTAGGTAGTCAAAGAACTGCGGGTTAATACACAAGACGACACAAAGTGCTGGAATAACTCAGCGGGTCAGGCAACATATCTAGAGAGCATGGTTAGGTGATGTTTCGTGTCGGGACCCTTCAGTTTGCAGAAGAGTCCTGACGAGAAACGTCACCTGTCCATGCTCTCCAGACATGCTGCCTGATCTGGTGTGTTAAACCATCACTTTGAGTCGTTACACCTTAAAACAAGGTGCCAATGCCGCTGTCTGTACCAGCGAGCCCTTCTTCACCGACTGCCACACATTGGTGTGGCTGTTGTTGCGGCTCACGTTGTAACCCCTGGCCAACAGGACTTTCTTCAGGCCGCTGCCACCGACAAGACATGCTTGGACACCGTGGGGCTTCCTTCCCTCTTCACCGCTGCTGCTTCATCCTGTCGGCCATCGCTTGGTCTCCCCTCCATTGCAAATTCCTCCTCCTTCTCCCTGGAGTTAAGGTGGAAGGTGTCAGTGACTGGGGGGAGAGGTAGAGTGGAGAAAGTGACGACTGACAGGAAGAAGCAGCAGCTGGTGAGAGGGGCGGGAGCCCCGTGTTGACCAAGCACGTCCTGTCAGTGGCGGCAGCCTGAAGAAACGCTGTCGGCCAGGGGCTACAACGTGTGCTGCTCCACCAGCCACGTGAACCGGACGGTGCGGCTGCTAGTGAAGAAGGACTCGCTGGTGCACCCTGTGGAAGATGCCGGTGACTCGGCCGAGGGTTACTGTCCACCGGCTCTCTCATTCTCACTCGCCTTTCCAGTGTGGCACCAACAGTGGCCAAAACTGGAAGAGCAGCGAGCCCGGGCATCATTGAAGTCGACAGAAACCCCTCACCATCCTCCAGTTGCAATAACACAGGTCATTCAGGAAACAGGACCACCTATTGTGAATTGTTTACATAAGTGCAAGTTTAGTTATGTTGCCTAGTTGTGAACACTGCCCCGGCTCACACTGCCCCTGCATCACCGGCTCTGACCTCCCCACCACCGAACGGATTTATTAGAGCTGCTGCCTCAAAGAAGCAGCCAACAACATCAGAGACCCAACACCATCCTGGCTACACACTCATTTCACCACTGCCATCGGGAAGAAGGTACAGGAGCCTGAAAACGGTAACCTCCAGGTTCAGGAACAGCTACTTCCCTACAGCCATCAGGCTATTAAACACTACAACCTCAAATAAGCTCTGAACTACAATAGATTATTATTATTATTGCACTATTATTGTTTGTTTTTTGTGTCTGTAATATAAATGTGTGTGTATACTTATGAGTATGTGTATATACACACACTGAACTTTTTTTCTCTCGTTTATATTGTTGTTTACAGTGTACTATGTTTACATACTGTATTCTGTTGTGCTGCAAGCAAGTAAGAATTTCATGATTCTATCTGGGACATATGACAATAAAACACTCTTGACTCGAGTATTTCAGTCTGGAAGAGCATGGACTTTCTTCCCTGATGGTAGTAGTGAAACAAGAGCGTGGTCAGGTTGGTGTGGGTCATTGAAGGCTTTTTGAGGCAGTCCCACTCGGTCCCATCTATTCGATGGTGGGGAGGTCAGTATCCGTGATGGATCGGGTAGTGTTGACCACCTTTTGTAATCTCCTTCGTTCATGGGCGTTCAAGTGGCCGAACCAGGCCAATATGCTCTCTACCTTACACCTGTAGAAGTTCAAGAGAGTATTGGTCACCATTCCTAATCAACTCAGTTCGATAAGGAAATAAAGGTGTAAATGTTGCCAAGCTGCTATCTCCCTCTCCCAGACACGCGTTCACCCTGTTGGTGTCTCAGCACCAGATGTGCCAGCGAGCTCCCCCGGCACCGTGGGTGGGTGTGGAGGTGCGGGGAGGGGTTGGGCGAGAGTAGGTGATGAGCCTGGAGCCGGGCAGCCGAGGAGCCGACTCTCTGGCTCCCCCTCCGTGCGCTCACACAGGCAATGGGGCCGGCCTGCGTGCCAGAGTGAGTCAGACTCCGGGCGGCGCTGCTACACAGTCCGGCAGCCCGAGCAGCCATTCATCAGCAGAAAATAAAAGGGGCAGGAATCGGCGGGGAGGAGAAAGGGAGACAGAGACATTCATCCCGGAGAAATCTCCCCGGAGCCAAGCCAGAGTCTGCTCCAGCGCTTGACGCCCGCCCGTGTTGCTGTGAGCCGGAGGAGCGGGGCAGAGAGCGGCCCGTCGCAGCCGCTCTCCGGCGCCGGGAGCAGCGAGCATTCCTGCCCGAACACTCCCACCATGGCCGGCTATGTGCCCGGTCAGATCCCCAGCACCTTCGCCGAGGAGAAGGAGTACGTTCAGGCCTACGAGAACGTCCTGGAGAGGTACAAAGGTAATGGATAACTCTTGTGGAATAAGCCGCTGCCTGAGGTTGAACCAGCTTTCCTTTCATTGCCCGGCGTTCGCCCAAAGCCGCCACAGAATGGCTGGAAACATTTTTCCTGAATTCACCACTAAACGCTCGCACCCGCAGAGGCATTGGGATGCATTCCCCATAATTGTGCATTTCTTCTTTGATATATGTTTTGTTTTCCAACCCCTCCCTTTTGTCTCATCTTGTCCAAGGTATGAATTAATCGCTTTGAGCGTCGTTTTGCTGTTGGCGACACAGATCCACTATAACATTGTTTAAATGTCCTCTTTTAAACGGGAAATATACTTTGTAGGGCTTTGACTCAGTTTTGTTAGGGCACAATTGTCAAATTAATTACTTCTTGTATCTTATGTAAGTGACAGCCAAGTATATTTTTTTATATACCATAGTATATTTCTGAGAATGTTTTGCCGTGCTTGAAAGCTTTTATTATATATTCTTGTGCGGATTATATTAAAATGCTGTCTGGTATCTTTCTGTCTGGAAAGTAGATTAGTATTAAGATTTATAAGATCACTGACTCTCCAATTAATCTCTTTGTCTTTAGATAATGTTATCAGCAAATTACCATTTGGTGTGATGGGATGGCTTTAAACTGTCCTGCATTAGACGGATATATCCCACACAATGTATATGGTTGGATTGTAGATAACGTTATTTTAAATCCGAATAATGTTCTTCGTTTAAACCATAACCTGTTTCACTGGGTGTGTGTGAGGGCAAGATGTGTCAGACCTGTCTAGGGAGGGAGTCGGCTGGTCGGCAAGTTTAGACTTCTCCTGACAATGAGGAAGATGATGCTTTTGGATTAGTGAAGTATCTCAGATTTTCATTTCCTGATGATGTAATAAATCTGTCAGCGAAATCTGACGGTGTTTGGTCTCATTCTGTTCCCATTCTGAAACTCTGTCAATTTCCTTCCAGTTGAAATGTATTAAAAAGACACAACCCGCAGACAAAGACATCCTATGTTCTGGTCTTCCTCCGCTCCAGGTTTACTTTTGTTTCGAGATTTGCTGTTTCCTGTTGCACTTAATGTGCATTGTTTAGTGGTTCCTGAATTCTGCCCTGGAGTATCATTTTAAACTGCAATGGATATGTTATATTCTGCAGCGGTTGATAATTTGCCGCATATGTAACTTAACACGCGCTCCCGAGTACACCTAACTGTATATAATTCGTATCACATTAGGTTGAAGTGCTTTAAAGGTGCATTTAAAACTCGTTGCACGAATTCAGTATCCCTTTACCTTCTATAATGCTCAAGTTGAATCTGTCTGTGTTGTTGGAAATGAGCCAGACTGTAGACGCATGCGTACGAGCTGTGAGGCCTGGCATTGCTTGGAGGTTTAAACACGGGTTGTGCTCAATGCTCATCTCGACCTATTGGATCTCATGCATCCAAGGTGCACAATGCAATGGGCTAAATACCAATAATTGACGGGGTTTTTTTAGGAAAGTTTCCTTTGGGGCCAAGGAGTTGCTTCAGCCCATGTAGTGTAAATGGTGTGGCTTTTAGGGAAATCTCCATACAACCCCTTTTCTAGGAACTCAGTCTTCCCTTGACGCAGGGGTCACCTGTACATTGAACATTTTGTCTTAGATGGATATGTCTTTTCTGTCACAAGAGGGGGAGAGAGAGAGCTTGGAGAAAAGATGGGGAAGAGCCATGGGGGAGAGGGGGGTATCACGGGGGAGGGGGGCAGGAGCCAGCGAGGGGGACCACAGGTGAAGGGGCTGCCACTGACGGTGTGATGGGGACTCACAGCGGGCGCTGGTCGTTCTCCTCCGCCGGGATCAGAGTCTCCGCTATCCGTTTGGCAACATCCCCGACTCCAAGTCCCTGATAGTAAACCATGATATCAAAAGCGGGGACATTTTTGGTTCCATTTTTGCACCTGCAGTGTAATTATGCTGTATGTCAGGTCTTGAAGTCGCTTTTGAAAACGCTTTAAAATGCTTTTTGACATTCCATGGATATAAATGCTTATCATCTGATATTTTTAATGTGTATGTGATTAATTTTCACTTGTAGTTCTGCTTAACAGTGATTTATTGAAGATTAGTCCACCCCTGCTGTTGGTAATATTGGCTTTCTGTATCTCGCTCCATGTTGTGTTGATTTGCATTTGATCTGTTCAGCTTTTATTGAAAATACTGAGCTAGTTCATTATAATGTGATGCTAGGTTTTTCAATAATAACCTAGAAGCTTGTTATTCTAGGTCTGTGTTGGAAACCTAGAATGATAAGACTTCATTAAAAAATGTTCAAATGTACATGGTTTCTTTGGCTATTTTTCTTCTGTTCAATTTGTGATCAGAACGTTGGCTTCTTCTTGCTTATGATGTACCTTTTACCATCTGTTTATCTATGAAAGATTTTTGTCTGGAATGTTAAATTGCTAATAGTTTTTTACTCACTAATATTTGGATATTTCTAACTACAATGGATATCAATGACTGCCTTAAATTTTTATGAACATTGCAGATTACATCGTTGTGGTTATTCCCAGCTTTAGAATTCACATTATTTGCCAGCTTTTAATATCTAAATCATCCGGTCTGTTAAAAATAGGTACATTTTTATTTCAGCATATCCCATGCACTAAATTGATTAAGTGAACCAGGACGACATTTTCAAATGTGTGCTCTTTTGATATATTTTTAAGGCTGCATGAAATGTATTATTCTGTCAAATTGTATTTGAGGGACTAGTGTTTAAGAATTCACAATGGACTGTTCTTTTGGAAGGGCTGGGTAACACAAGAATTTTTAGTTTTCAGAAAGCATTGTATCAATTTCCTCCTATGGGGCATGCTGATGGCTTTCTCTCAGGATCTTGTGATCTGCTTGCTCCTACCTCTGCTGGTCTACTGCTGTAAATCCCTCTACTTCCAGACCACCAAATGACATTCCCCTTCTACTAGATTAAAACAAAAATTCTGCTGCTCGTGTGTAAATTGGCTGCGAGTTAGGTTCACCAGCCACGACACTGGTTAGTGATCTAGTCTGGTTTGAGGTCCAGATAGGGGTTACTGTTGACCAAAAACAACTGGACTTGCCACAAATACCATGACTGGTGAAGGCCCAGGCATCCTGCAGGAAGTAACCCTCCAGTACTGCAATGTCTTTCCATGTTCTTAAAGGCTCAGAAGTGTAACCAAATATCTCCACTTTCTTGGAGTACGATGGCAACAACTTGCTCTTGAACTGTGTCCCATGAAAGCACCGTAAACATTTATTCTCCTCACTAGCATTGCACTGCGGCTGCACTGTATGTCATGTGCAAAACACACAGTATTTACTCGCCCGGAAGGGTCCCGACACAAAAGATGATCCACCAATACTGCTGACCCATTGAGTTACTGCAGCGCTTTGCTCAAGATTCCAGCATCCACAGTTTCTTGTGTACTCCAGAGTACCTCTCAAACTTCTGACTTCTACCACCAGGAAGATACATAGAACACCTGCTGGTTCCTCTCCAAGTTGCAGCTTTCCCAAAGGACTTGTATTGCCAGTCCTCCCATCACTTTTGGAACTCCTTGCCCAACACCAATTGGACATATGAATAGCAGAAGTTCCAGAAAGCTGCTCTCCATCTCTAAGGCAACCAGGTGTGGACCAGCATATTGACTAGTTGCATCATGGCCTGGTTCGGAAACTTGAACGTCCAGGGTTGGGAAAAAAACTGCAAAAAGTAGTGAACACCGCCCAGTGCATCACCGGCTCTGACCTCCCCACCATCGAAGGGATTTATAGGAGTCGCTGCCTCAAAGGCAGCCAGCATCATCAGAGACCCACACCATCCTGCCCATACATTCATTTCACCCCTGCCATCTGGAAGAAGGTGCAGGAGCCTGAAAACGGTAACATTCAGGAACAGCTTCTTCCCTACAGACATCAGGCTATTAAACACAACAACCTCAAATAAGCTCTGAACTACAATAGACTTATTATTATATTGTTTACAGTGCACTATGTTTACATATTCTGTTGTGCAGTTGCAAGTAAGAATGTTGTTGTTCTATCTGGAACATATGACAATAAAACACTCTTGACTTGACAATAAATTCTGCTCTTGCCTGTGATGAGCAAATCCTCCCCCCCCCCCAAAAAAAAAAGAATATAGAAAACACAAAGCAATCTCCTCCTATTGACCACTTTCAACTACAAGGTGCCCACATTCCTTTGATTGCTGTGATTGCAGTGTGCCATTTGAGAGTGTCACCTAATGGGGTTGTGCATGAGGATCCTGACCTTTCAAGTCATGTCTTCAATTTAATTTTGTAATGTGGATGATGGCTTTTGCCATGCCTCCTAATGTGGCATTGCACACCAAGATTTGATCTCAAGGTTTTTTTAAACACTCATAACTTTTTTATTTTTCATCGATGGGAAAAATCCTCTGGGCTGGCTTGGCAGAGGAGGACTGTGAGTAAGATGGCTAAAAATCACAGCGATACAGGGTAGCTTTTTTCTAAAATCAATATACAGCGCAGACAGGAAGTGGTCAAGTTGATACTTTTAATTTTATAGATGTTTTATTATTAATGATTTGTGTGTCATTCCTAACTGCCACTGTATGTCATTGTCACTTGTGTGTGGAGCACCAAGGCAAATTCCTTGTATGTGAATACTTGGCCAATACTTATTAATTCATTTCTCCTGTCAATGAAATTCTCACGTTACCAGTCCCTGTGACTGTTCGCTGACTGCCAGTTGTCCTTTCCTTGTCCTTTTGGCCACCTTTCCATCTGAGAGGCCTACTGCCCAGCACAGGTGTCCCTGTAAAACCTTCATTGCAAAGACTCCAAGATAATCTTGTTCATTTGTCCAATGCTTTTTGGTGATGCCGAGAGCGATAGAGGTCAGTTGGTGAACTGCAAACAGGTTGATGGATTTGGCTATTTTTGCCAGACAATGGGATGGAACCATGGTGCCTATAAATCATTTGTGGCCACCACCATGGTTCAGATTGAACTCCTCAGGCCTGTCCTCAGTGCTGCATAGTTGGCGTTGAATCAAAGATGCATGTAAAAGGTTTGACGAAATGTAGTCGTTTAATTCTTGGCAATGTAGACCCCCTCAGTCAAAATAGCTGAAATGCATTTATTTGATCATTTTCTAACATTGTGTGTAAAATTGGCTGCTGTTATCCCTACTACAATAATAACAGCGCTTTAAAAAAATGTAATTAGTTATAAATACTTTGCTATAAGGTTATGAAAGGCATTATAAAAATAAAACCCTTTTTTCTTTTTTTTATAAAATAACATTTGAACATCAAAGAATAAGCTTCAGCGTTCAGAAGCAAGACGTGACCCAAATCCCCATGTAGCCTTTCATCAGTATTGTTGCTGGGTCAAAGTGAAGTAAACTTCCTCCCACCCTCCCATCCGCCCGCCCTCGGGCTCCTCCCCCTCCTCCCCTTTTCCTTCTTTCTCCCACCCCCCATCAGTCTGAAGAAGGGTATCGGCCCGAAACGTCGCCTATTTCCTTCGCTCCATAGATGCTGCTGCACCCGCTGAGTTTCCCCAGCAATTTTGTGTAAACTTCCTTTTCGTTTGCTTCAACAATAACCCCAGACAGTAACTTCTGATAAGAACTTTTTTTTTTGGTGGCAACATTAGTAGGCTGTCTCTTTCCCCACCATTGAATAAAATTGTTACTTGGTACCAAATTTTGATTTCGGCTACTTTTTGACTGTTTGCAGCCTTCAAAGGGTAGGATTTAACAAAAAAAAAAAATCGACATTTCATTATTTAATCAGCGGTTCTGAAGAGAAATGTATGTGAAATTGGATTTTCACTTTGATTTTTGCAAGTATCAACAACAAGCTTGTTATGAATGATATTAGGACATAGCTGCCAGGGAACATAGGTGGAGATATCTTAGAGGATTGGTTTAAGGAAGCAGCATAATCCAATGAGCAGGATAAGTTCTTCAGAATCACAAAACCTCTGAAGCCTGAAATTTAAAACATTTCAAGGGCAAACTTTAGATTTAATTATCTGAGGCAATTATTTATCTTCCAATGAAGAAATGTGTATCCTATTTTGTTCCCACAGTTTCCTAATGGGATTAAGCGAATAGTGTGTGTCCATTATCTAGAGCTCTGCTGGTATATGCTGGCAAAATAAAACTAGCAATGGATAATCTTTCCACCCACTTCACATCCTCTGCTTTGTTAATGAATGTGAAAGATTTATGTTAACTGGCAAAAGCAAGTGGAAAAAACAGAACTTTTCAATGCTATTTGTATGTTTGGCTTTTCCTTGTATTATCTCTTTTACTTTGCCATAAGTCTTTCTATGTTTTGAATTATTGGGTTGTACCAATATGTGCAGTTCATTTTTTGACAGATAAATTTGTGATCTTGCCTTTATCTCCTGAAAAATCCCTAGTTCCATTGCTAACCAGAAGCGAATTACTTAATTGAAACTGATATTGCTTTATCTGATCACGGGGTGCATGAGCAAAACATGACGCAGAGTTTATAGTTCTAGTGACACAACAGGATCATTTATCCTAACAAGATCACGCCAAACATCAAGCACCCATTTACATTGGTCCTATTTTATTCTCTATTGGAGAAACAACACCTCATTCCACTAGGGTAGCTTCTAACCCAGCGGTATGAATATTCAATTCTCCATTTTTACATTTCTCCCTCTTTAGAAACATAGACATAGAAACATAGAAAATAGGTGCAGGAGGAGGCCATTCGGCCCTTCGAGCCAGCACCGCCATTCATTGTGATCATGGCTGATCGTCCCCTATCAATAACCCGTGCCTGCCTTCTCCCCATATCCCTTGACTCCACTAGCCCCTAGAGCTCTCTCTAACTCTCTCTTAAATCCATCCAGTGACTTGGCCTCCACTGCCTTCTGTGGCAGGGGATTCCATAAATTCACAACTCTCTGGGTGAAAAAGTTTTTTCTCACCTCAGTCTTAAATGACCTCCCCTTTATTCTAAGACTGTGGCCCCTGGTTCTGGACTCGCCCAACATTGGGATTTTTTTTTCTCTTTCTCTCTCCCCTCCACCTACCTTTCTCATCCTCCCCCGTTTCCACCTATATCCATTCCTCTGGCTTCACATTTTACTCTTTTCTCCTGCCCTTTATCTTGCACCCTTTTTTCATCTTTTCATCTCTGGTCATGTCCACCAATCTGCCAATCAAAACTCCTGCTCACCTGTATTCACCCATCACATGACGGGCTTTGTCTAACACCCACTTCTCCACCCCCCCCCCACCTCAATGATCAGCCGGAGGTGTCCCATCCCGAAACTTCACCTATCCATGTCCTCCAAGGATTCTGCCCGACTTGCTGAGTTGCATGCATTTCGAATAGTCACATACACACTCGTAACAATTAGGAGAAGCCAATTAGCGAGTTCGGTATATCTTTGGGAAGTGGGAGGAAACTCCATAGCCAGAGGAAATCTACATGGTCACAAGGAGAACATGCAAATTCCAAACGGGCAGCATTGGAAGTCTGGTTCAAACCAAGGTTACTGGAGCTGTGAGCAAGTGGTCCTTCTAGCTGCATTGCCATATTGTTTCTTCCCATTATCATACCATCAATAGAAGGACTTTTTTAATGTTGTTTTCCTGACCTGCATTCTATGGATTTGTTTTTGTTGTGACAAACTACTTATTTGCTTTCAAAATGCAGGTGATTTGTACCTCTGCTAATGGAAGCCGCAAACAATTTTTAAAATATTGCACACAAACACCTTATTTTTTGTATTTATTTCCTTGTGCTCACTAACTTGTAGAATGGTTACTAATGTGTGAACCATTCTTCATGCATGCACACAATTAGTGAATGCCGTGATTTAAAAAATATATATCAAGTCAAGTTTATTTGTCAGATACACATACGAGATGTGCAGTGAAATGAAAAGTGGCAATGCTCGCGGACTTTTGTGCAAAAAGACATACAACCAAACAAACTATAAACACAATCATAACACACACATATTCTTTTACATAATAAATAATGGAAGAAAAAAGGTTCAGTAGAGTTAGTCCCTGGTGAAATAGGAGTTTACAGTCCGAATGGCCTCTGGGAAGAAACTCCTTCTCAACCTCTCCGTTCTCACCGCATGGCAACGGAGGCGTTTGCCTGACCGTAGCAGCTGGAACAGTCCGTTGCAGGGGTGGAATATCTCATGATATTGTTGGCCCTGGAGTTGCACCTCCTGATGTATAGTTCCTGCAGGGGGGCAAGTGAAGTTCCCATAGTGCGTTCGGCCGAACGCACTACTCTCTGCAGAGCCTTCTTGTCCTTGGCAGAGCAATTCCCAAACCATATGGTAATGTTCCCGGACAAGATGCTTTCCACCGCCGCTGCGTAGAAGCACTGGAGGATCCTCGGAGACACTCTGAATTTCCTCAATTGCCTGAGATGGTAAAGGCGCTGCCTTGCCTTACTCACGAGTGCTGAGGCATGTGATGCCCATGTCATATCCTCGGAGATGTGGACTCCCAGATATTTAAAACAGTTCACCCTATCCACAGGATCCCCATTTATCCTCAATGGAGTGTACGTCCTCGGATGATGTGCCCTCCTAAAGTCCATGATCAGCTCCTTCGTTTTTTTGATGTTCAAGAGGAGGCTGTTATCCTGGCACCATAGTGCTAGATCAGCCACCTCCTCCCGGTAGGCCTTCTCGTTGTTGTCTGAGATCAGGCCCACCACCACAGTGTCATCAGCAAACTTAATTATTGAGTTGGAGCTGAACCTAGCCACACAGTCATGTGTGTACAGGGAGTACAATAGGGGGCTGAGGACGCAACCCTGGGGCGATCCTGTGCTCAGGGTGAGGGACTTCGATGTATTCCCTCCCATATTGACTACCTGGGGCCTGGCGGTGAGAAAGTCCAGGGCCCAGGCACACAGGGAGGTGTTGAGCCCCAATTCCATTAGCTTCCCGGCCAGTCTGGCCATTCCAGGAGTCATGTGGATAAACTCAATGGTGTCTTTCTATGGGAATCAGCAGAGAGAAAACACAAATTTAATTGGTTAAAACGGGGAATTGCAGATGCTAAATTACTAAAAAAAAAAAAAAAGACACAAAGTGAATGAGGAACTTCCTCTGAAGAAGAAGAATCCCAAAGCGTCACTTATCAATGTTCTCCTGGGATGCTGCCTGGCCTGCTGAGTTCCTCCAGCACTTTGTGTCTATTTTTGTTTGTTCAAGTACCCTTCTTCTCCCTCCCCTCTTTTGAGCTGATGTATGAATTCTAGCTATAAAATCTCAATGGCAAATATGGACATTCACTGCAGTCTGTATATGTTAATGGTGGCAATGTGAAGGAATCATGCTTTGGGAACATAATGCCGAACACTGGTCATAGCCCACCATATCTTCCATTCTGTGAACTGAAATTCTTGCACTTGTCAAAGATTTATGGGCTGGTCACAGAAACATTTTTGGAACATTTTGCCATAGTCACACTTTGTCCTGTTCACCATCTCTTTTGTCCTTTCTCATTCCTGTCACTTTGTGACAAAGACTTACAAATAGAAGGAATAAAAACAGAATGTTTTCTAGTTGGTCAATCTGTGTGGTCAGTACAAATGAATTAGTATTTCATTTGTAGACCGGATTTGAATTGGGTTTCAACTTAACATTGGCCCAATATTTATTCAATCTACTTTAAAATTTGTTTACATTATTAAAGCTCCCAAATAGACCAATTCTGGGGGAGATAGGAAAGAGATTTGGAGAATGTAGTGTTGATGAAGTAGAAGGCTGGGACAAATGGGTTTGATTCTGTTAGATGGTGACTGGAAAGGAAGCGGGATGGAAGGAATACCATAAACATAGTTAGTGGAAGGGGTGTGTGGATTGAGTCCCACTGATTTTTGAAATAACTAATTGGACATAAATTGATCTGAGCATCAGAATATAAGGCAGTTGGGTTGGTTATTGGTTTGATGGGGTGAAGCTGGGAGCTTTAAGGAATGGAATTGAGGAATTTTGTATCGTGGCAGTGACAGGCAATCTACCCACGATGGGAATGATGATGACATCCTGCGGGTAGGAATTCTGGAGGAAATGGGCAGGAATAAGGCCACAAAACGTTCTGGGCAATGATGGTTTTAAATTGAGATGCTCGGTGAGGCATTTATATCTCTTTCAAGATGAGAGTCTGCATGGTTTAAAAGGCATGGAAGAGGGTTTTAGCCACAGATGAGCTAACTAGGGTAAACCTCATAATGGAGGCAATTGAATTTGAAGCTCTACTTGCAGTCTGAAAATAGTCTAGAAGCGGTGAATTGTTCTGGAAAATGGCTAGAGAAGAGAATAAAATTTGGTTGCTGACGAGGTGTGTCACAGGGAAACATGGCATCTAATGTCATGTATTTAATGATTGCATAACTTGTTAGCACAAAGCAATAGTCTGCAATTAACTAGTTCCCCAACCTTCTACACTTTGAACCATTTCTCTGCAGGAAGTCTCTTAACGTTCTCATTAAAAGCACAATCCAAGTGGATTTTCTTCCTTTGGTATCATTCAAAAGAATTCTAACGAGCAACTAGCTGTATTTTCTAAAGGTCCCAGCATCTACCGGGCATCTTCCCATAATCTTGTTAGTCACTTTCATGTATTGTATTTGTCAGAGCAGTATGTACTTGTTTTGTGGTTCACTGTAAATGTCTGTACTCGTGAAGATTCTTAATTTTAGTGATTTGGAAACTCTATCAAGTTAAAGATTCTATTTATTATAAACATTTTGTTTATCTGTCCTACATATCCACATCATTGATCTAGCTGTTAATGTTGTGCTTTCAAATGGATTTATTTTGTGTGGCAATTGTTTCTAAAGCAAATGCGTATTTTTTATTTTCATACTTTGCCCAATAAGACTGACTCGAGTTGACAATTCATTAAACCTGTTTGTGATTTACCAAAGAGCATGCCAGAGTGTCCTAGTATTTGAATTGGGTAAATTGAATAATATGGATAATGTGAAAGGCTAGCTTAAAAAGATGAGGTGGAATGGACAAAGCCGATATGTGCTGTCTGTAGTGTTGAAAACCCATTGATCTGGTACTGTCTTGTAAATGTACAGTGTTCTGTGTTGTAAATAATTAAAGAACAATTGCAAATCTAACATTTTGGTGGGAAAGGGTGGGGCTGATTGTAGGGATATAGGCTTAATTTAAAACCCTCATTACATAATTTGGATAAACCAGTCATCTGTGATACAACGTTCCTGCTGGTTCTAAAGATTAGGTCATTACTTTCAGCTGATCTTTTATCACATGCTGCCAAAGATTGCCAGCTGCACTTGTCACGCCCAACAGGTTTACAATGTCATCATTTAAAGTTGAGTAACAAAGTTGGCTCACACATTGAATTCATGAATTTAGAGTTCTGAAATCTCCTAAATTGTCTGTTTTGTAAGAACACAATTCCTTTTTGTTTTAAAATCCTGGCCAGGTAGTTGACCTGCTTGACAAGTAATTCTTTAAAAACTAATTTTGTGGGTAAATTCTATTGCGTGTCTTTAAATCATAAAGAAACTGCTAATTAAACAATTATAATAGTGATTCGGGAGAAGGGTGACATCAAATAAACTGCTTCGTAGTTGAAATAACACTTTCAAAAAGTTTTTTAAGTTATAATTGTGACTGAGATTTTATTTTGGTATTCTTGAAGCCTAATTATTCAGGCCAGAGATATGAATCTGGAATTTTATATCCAAATCCTGCTTTGGCAATTTGTGAATGGAATTTGGCTAATTTTGGAATTAAAATATAGCATATGATGAGCGCTTGACAGCACTGGGCCTCTACTCGCTGGAGTTTAGAAGGTTAAGGGGGGGGACCTCATTGAAACTTACAGAATAATGAAAGGCATAGATGGGGTGGATGTGGAAAGGATGTTTCCACCTGTGGGAGAGTCTAGGACCAGAGATCAAAGCCTCAAAATGAAAGGGCGCTCTTTTTGAAAGGAGGTGAGGAGGAAATTCTCTGGTCTTAGGGTAGTTAATCTGTGGAGCTCATTGCCCCAGAGGGCTGTGGCGGTCAAGTCAGTGGATATATTTAAGTCAGTGGATATATCTAATCTTGATTAGAACGGGTGTCAAGAGTTATGGGGAGAAGGCAGGAGAATGGGAGGTAAAGATCAGCTATGATTGAATGGCGGAGTGGACTCGATGGGCCGAATGGCCTAATTCTACTCCAACAACATGAAAAAAGTGCCATAGAAATGCACGGCAAAAAGCATGTCCATGCTGACCAAAAAATATATATTTGGAATTTACCCCCTTCCCAGATAGTGGTCCATTGCCTTGCAGATTATGGCTCTTCAAATGCGCATTCACATATTCCTTTAAAATCCAATGAACCAAGAATGAGTGTTTTTACCTCGTGTCTCTTGGAGGCAATATCCAACTATTTACAGTAAATGCTATGCTCTTAATATTTTGGTTTATTAAGTAGTGATTGCAAAGCTAATTGGGGTCAATTACTTTCCCATATTATGACTTTGCAAGTTAGATTTTATAAGGCAGCTTGATGTATTATTAGTGGGGGTTTTTTTTTTTTGCGTGTTTAAAACGTTCAGTGCATAACTTGTTGGCTGGCAAATGCTTGCAGTTCTGAGCAAGTGCTGCATTGCCAGGGATATCATCTTTTAAACAATATGGTAATCCAAGGCCCCATTTACCTTTCAGGCAGTCATTTAAACAAAAACTCCCATGGACCTACCATCAAAGAGTACAAGAGTGGATATGGTGTATTTGTTCATTTTTATTCCCCCAAATAAATGAAATATCCATTGTCTTCCAAATTCCTTTCTTATGAGCTCTTTTGTATTTACTTTTTGTTTTCTCTCTGAGAAACACTAAACTCTTGCCTCTGTTTAACTATTTGTCAGTGGTGCATTTTCACATGTGCTATTTGTGCTCTAAGTAATAGTGAAGGGAAGCTCTTTTATAAGAAGTTGTACCAATTTTTTTAAATATACCATTTTAAAATATATAAATGTTGTGCAAATTTGAACGAGCATTTTACTGGGGAACATTTTTAAATATCTTAAACAAGTTAGCATCAACTGATAAAATGTGTGTAATACCTTCACTGTATTGGAAATTTTACTGCATGGAAAATGTTAAGTTTGCATCTAGGAAAATCGGTCTGTGTGAAGTTCATCTGCACAATAGTTCTATTTAAAAGATTAGTAGTAAGTAATGCTGACTTATCCTTGAAACCCCATAACTCAAAGCTGGTTTGAAGATCTGTAATACCATCAGAGTTTTAAGATTAAGTGTATCAGATTTGTGCCAGTGAGCCAATTGGATTCTTCATGATTGGATATCAGAATTTATACTAATAACGAAAAATTCTAATTGCAAATCATGATTAATTGATTTAGTTGCTGATGGTAAGTCTGAAGAAGGGTCCTGACCTGGAATGTCACCTATCCATATTCCCTAGAGATACTGCCTGACAAACTGAGATACTCCGAGCCTTTCCTTGCTTATGGCTAAGGTGTACATCTGAAAGAGGCCTGTTCCACACTAACACTCCAAACTTGCGAAGCCTTGTCATCATTAGCAATAGCATGACATTTTCCCAATTCTCTGTATGGAGTATGACAGATGTGACACTGCTCGTTTTGATCGTCTCCAAGAAACTCATACAACTCATTTACTACTTGAGGGCTGCCACTTTTATGTGGGGAGGTAGAACATGACAGGAAATTTTTGTCCTGGTTTTTGGCTAGTTTTATATATTGATTAAAAAAACAATTATGTTTGCAGTGGGGTGTTCCAGCCTGGTCCAGGTCAGAATGATTTGCAAATCTTCTGTCTTTGATCATTACAATATAGAACATTTTTTTATTTTCAAATGTTCTGCAAATACCTTATTGGATTGCGAATGGAAAATATTCTGTGCATTTGAGTTGGATATAAATGGGTCCGGTTTTGATGGGACATTTGTTCACACCTCAAATTTGGCAATTCTGCCATGTGTTAAAATGTTTAGTGTCTTCAATATATCAGGATGTCAACATTTTTACCAGCAGCTATACGACACCAGAGAGCTGTTCTTGCTTCAGTTTCTTTTCTTATGTTTGTTTTTGTCCAACTACCATTTCTGTTCATTGTTCAGTATCAACATTCTGTCTTGTGGTATAAATAAAGCTGCCCAGGAAGCTACTGGGCATTGCAAGTTGCATGTGTGTCAGCAATTGAAAATAATGATCAATTGTGACGCCCTGTACTGTACAGACCAGTAACACTCCATTTTATTATGTTGCTTAGTTGGTCTCATTATAGTGCTACGGGTTTAGATGGGGTGGAATTTGTCAGGTGTGTTCAGGAACATTTCCTCAGGTAATATGTCGAGATGTCTTACAAGGAATGGGGAAGTGAATGAAATGTCTGCTGGAGAGCACTTTGGGACCAGCGACCACAGTTATTTTAGCTTTAAAATAGTTATAGAGTTGAACTATTTTGCAAAGAAAACCTGGGAACTATAGACCAATCAGCCTAACATCTGTGGTAGGCAAGTTACTGGAGAGTATGTGAGGGGATAAGATATACATGCATTTGGAAAGATGTGGTTGATTGGGAAAGGTCAGTGTGGTTTTGTGCGTGGGAGATCATGTCTCATGAATCAGTGTTTTTAGAAGTAACAAAGAAGGTTGAGGGAAGGGCTGTAGACGTTGTCCATATGATCTTCAGCAAGGTGTTTGATAAAGTTACTTTTGGTAGAAAATGGCGAAAATGGAAATTGTATTTGATATTAAATAATTTAGATATTTTACTACAAAATGCAGATTGCAGAATTAGCTGACAGGATACAGAATTGGCTTCATGGTAGGAAGCAGAGGGTGGTGGTGAAAGGCAGCTTTTTGAACTGAAGGCCTGTAATTACCGGTAGTGGTGCGCCTGGGTTATCAGTGTGATTCGTGTTTGTCATCTATATCAAAAAATTGGATGAGAATGGAAAACGCATGATAAGCGTAATATAGGTAGATTGTAGACTGTAAAGATTTGTTATCAGGAATTACAGCAGGATTTTGATCCATTGCTCAAACAGGCAGAGGAATGACAAATGGAATTTATTTAAGATAAGTGTGAGGCATTGGATTTTGGGAGTCAAACCAGGGCAGGATGTACATAGTGAACTGTAGGGCCATGGAGAGCCTGGGAAAATGTATTTAATTTGAAATAATTTAGAAATTTTACGACTAAGTGCAGATTGGAAATTGTATAACCATTTGAAAATACTATTTTTATACAGAAGCATTTTTTTTGAAGATGAACAACATCCATCCTCTAACGGTTGACAAGTGGCGCAACAGTAGAGTTGCTGCCTTGCAACGCCAGATTCCCAGGTTCGACCCTGACCACAGGTGCTGTCTATATGGAGTTTGCATGTTCTCTCTGTGACTTGCATGTGTTTTCCCCGGGTGCTCCAGTTTCTCCCCCCCCCCCCCATGCTCCAAAGCCATGCAGGTTTGGAGGTTAATTGGCTTGGTAAAATTTAAGTTGTCCCTAGTGTGTGCATCATAGTGTTAGCGTGCAGTGATCGCTGGTCAGTGCTGGACAGGCTGAACGGCCTGTTTCCGCACTGTATCTCTAAACTAAATATTTTTTACTCCAATTCCAAGTTGTAAAGTTGATATTCTTGTTTTGACCAAGTCTGTGACCAGATAGCAAACTTGCTTTTTGGACATGTAATAAATATTTAGTGTACATGGGTTTTTCATTTTAGTTTTTACATGTTGTGTATTATGCAGATGTGTGTATGTAGTTAATGTGGTTTTGTAATGGTGGATTTTAACCTAAAGTTATGCAATATAGATAATGACTATATAAAACAAATGTCAGAGTTAATCTGACTGTAATCATAAAATAATATAATAATAATAATAATGTATCTTTTATTGTCATTGCACGTCAGTGCAACGGGATTTAGTGTGCAGCTCCACTGATGTACAAGAACGGTAAATAAATACAATACATAAATAAACAAGCTGAATTGATTGACGTGACCATCTGAGGGAGACTGTTGGGGGGGCACTCGTTAAGGCCGGTTCAGAGCCGCTATAGCTCTTGGGATGAAACTGTTCCTGAGTCTGGAGGTTCGGGCGTAGAAGGCCTTGTAACGTCTGCCGGAGGGAAGTAGTTGAAACAGACCGTGGCAGGGGTGTGATGAGTCCTTATGGATGCTGAGGGCCTTCCTGAGGCACCGCGTGTGGTAGATGCCCTCCAAGGCTGGTAGCTCTGTCCCGATGATCCTCTGCGCTCTGTTGACGACGCGCTGAAGAGCTCTCCTCTCCGCCTCCGTGCAGCTGAGATACCACACAGAGATGCCATACGTTAGTATGCTCTCTGTGGTGCAGCGGTAGAACGTTGTCAGCAGCTGTTGGGGCAGACCAGTCTTTTTTAATGTCCTCAGGAAGAACAGTCGTTGCTGTGCCTTCTTGACCAGCGCGGCGGTGTTTGTGGACCATGTGAGGTCTTCTGAAATGTGAGTGCCCAGAAACTTAAAGCTGGACACTCTCTCCACACTTTCCCCATAAATGGAGATTGGGGCGTATTCTCCAGAATGGGACCTCCTGAAGTCAATAATCAGCTCCTTGGTCTTGGAGGTGTTTAGTGCCAAGTTGTTATTGGCGCACCAGTCCGCCAGGTTCTGCACCTCCGCTCTGTATTTTGTTTCATCACCGTTGGTGATCAGCCCAATCACTGTTGTGTCGTCTGCAAACTTCACGATGGTGTTGGTGTCGAATGCAGGGACACAGTCGTGAGTGAAGAGGGAGTAGAGCATGGGGCTTAGTACACAACCCTGTGGTGTGCCGGTGCTCAGGGTGATGGTGGAGGACAGGTGCGGGCCCAGTCTCACTGCCTGCGGTCGCTCCGTGAGAAAGTTCAGGATCCAAGCGCATATCGGTGAGCTGAGGCCTAGCTGGTGGAGTTTGGTGGTGAGCTTGGTGGGGATGACCGTATTGAATGCAGAGCTATAGTCAATGAAGAGCATCCTCACATACGTGCCCTGTCTGTCCAGGTGAGTCAGGACAGTGTGAAGGGCCAGAGAGATGGCATCCTCTGTCGATCTATTTGCCCTGTATGCAAATTGATGGGAGTCCAGTGAGGCAGGGATGCTGGATTTACTGGAT
Source organism: Amblyraja radiata (assembly GCF_010909765.2). Taxonomy (NCBI): domain Eukaryota; kingdom Metazoa; phylum Chordata; class Chondrichthyes; order Rajiformes; family Rajidae; genus Amblyraja; species Amblyraja radiata. Next base: position 16,685,961 of record NC_045982.1, on the reverse strand, counting down.
TTAATGGCAGTGGCATTGACTATGTTCTATCTGATTGGATCACTTCAACGTTTTTATCTGCGATTTATTAATGAATTAGAATTTCGGTTCTAAATGCAAAAAAAAATGTGCAGTGCAGGGGTATTTTTTTTTTTTGTGGGCTTCTGCTATTTTCAGTTTTGAATAAAAGCAATAAGTGCAGAAACATTTATGAACTGAGACACTCCTGTTCAGATAGAGTATGTGTTCATTTTTTGGGTAATTGGCTTTGCACCTGAACTGGAATAGTTGGTGATGAATACGTTTTCAAATGTAGAGAAAGTAGGAGGGGTGGAGAGGTAATGAAACAATGAGCTGTGTGTGTATGGAAGGCAGAATGAATGAAATATCAAAAACTCTGATAGCCAGAAGGAGAGAGAACTGGAATTGACTGTGCTAGCCGGCCTGCTCTAGTATTTGTCTGCATGTGAATGGTGAGAACTGTTTGTGCTGCACCTGAACCTCAACTACAGTGCCCTCCATAATATTTGGGAGAAAGACCCATAGTTTATTTATTTGCCTCTGTACTCCACAATTTGAGATTTGTAATAGGAAAATAAAATCACACGTGATTAAAGTGCACAAATTTTAATAAAGGCCTTTTTTTTCATTTTGGTTTCACCATGTAGACATAACAGCAGTGTTTATACATAGTCTTCTTCCCCCCCCCCCCCCCTCCATTTCAGAGTACCATAATGTTTGGGACACAGCAATGTCATGTAAATGAAAATAGTCATGTTTAGTATTTTGTTGCATATCCTTTGCATGCAATGACTGCTTGAAGTCTGCGATTCATGGACATCACCAGTTGCTGGGTGTCTTCTCTGGTGATGCTCTTCCAGGCCTGTACTGCAGCCATCTTTAGCTTATGCTTGTTTTGGGGAATAGTCCCCTTCAGTTTTCTCTTCAGCATATAAAAGGCATGCTCAATTGGGTTCAGATTGGGTGATTGACTTGGCCACTCAAGAATTGACAATTTTTTAGCTTTGAAAAACTCCTTTGTTGCTTTAGCAGTATGTTTGGGATCATTATCTTGCTATAGAATGAACCGCCGTCCAATGAGTTTTGAGGCATTTGTTTAAACTTGAGCAGATAGGATGTGTCTATACACTTCTGAATTCATTATGCTACTACCACCAGCAAATGTATCATCAATGAAGGTAAGTAAGCAGTTCCTTCAGCAGCCATACATGCATAAGCCATAACACCCCCACCACTGTGTTTCATAGATGAGGTGGTATGCTTTGAATCTTGGGCAGTTCCTTCTCTCCTCCATACTTGTCATCACTCTGATACAAGTTGATCTTCATCTCATCTTTCCACTAGACCTTTTTCCAAAACTGTGGTTGCTCTTTTAAGTACTTCTTGGCAAACTGTAACCCAGCCATCCTATTTTTGCGGCTAACCAGTGGTTTGCATCTTGCAGTGAAGCCTCTGTATTTCTGTTCATGAAGTCTTCTGTGGACAGTGGTCATTGACAAATCCACACCTGACTCCTGAAGATTGTTTCTGATCTGTCAGACAAGTGTTTGGGAGACTATGTATAAACACTGCTGTAATTTCTACATGGTGAAACCAAAATGTATAAAAATGGCCTTTAATAAAATCTGACAATGTGCTCTTGAACCACGTAATTTTTTTTTTCTATTACAAATCTCAAATTGTGGAGTATCGGGGCAAATAAATAAATGATGGGTCTTTGTCCCAAACATCATGGAGGGCACTGTACCATATTTTAAAAGAGACTTTTTAAAATCCATCATGACAATATCAAATCGGGTATCGGGTGGCAAGTTCCTACAATTGTGTATATAATGAATCATTAGTTTGCATTTTGAGTGTTTTCTGGAATTGCTCGTGTCTTTTGTGATTTCACTTGCTATATTATCCTGCTGTGCACGAAGGCCAAGATGCAAGAAGCTGTATAATTGGGGCTTGCCAAATGGTAATCGATGGAATGTTGGAATAATTCCTGGAATCTATAATGCAGCCGAGAAGTCTGTATTTGAATTTCTGTGCTGAGTACAAACAAAATCAACTGTTCAATATTGTTTCACCCAGGAAGCCAACTGTGGCATACCTTCTATTTGGGAATTTGTGGAACTTCACAGAGGGTTGGACAGATTCTACTAAATGACTTTATTGTACAGTAATGCAAAGCTCCGCTAAATCCTCTTGGATATTTGAGAACCACTAGCTCAAGCGACTGGTCTTTAGGTACAAGTTACTACTGTTATCTTATTTTGACAAGTATTTATTGGTTAGCATTTGGTGTGAATGCTTGTATTCTTTATCGGAAGAAGCTTTTTAAAAATGTGTTTTGTCTAATTTAATTGCATCTTTCAGTGGTATATATTTTTGAGGTCCTTTCTCTTGTGTTCATTTAACCTCGGAGGACATCATTGGTGTATTTACTAAACGTGCGGTGCACACAACTAAGCAAAATACAAATACCATTGATTTTTTTTTTAGACCCTGAAACATCACAATTGTTCATGGGCAATAATAGTGAATGTACTGTGACATCTAATAATGCTTGTGCTTTCATCTGATTTATGTACAGGTACTTGCAAATACCTGGCTTGGTTAATACTCTATAAATGAGGAAATGGTTGGAATTGTCCAGTTTGCACATATGAAGCATATCATTCTATTCCATTCTCTGTTTCTGTTAAGCATTTGTTCTAACAGATTAATCATGCACTAATGATATGTCTTTACTGAACCCTGGAATCAATATATTGGGTTTTATTTTAAGGAGTTATGATTTCAGAGATGGTTAAATATGTCTATTGCTGCAAGCTGCTGTGTGGAGTGAACAAGGTGACATGCTGTCATTCTCCCTAGTTAGTGGCCTCCACACTAATCTTCGAGAAGCTACAGTCTTTGTTAAAATCTCCAAGCCTAGCTGCTTAGGACACATCCTCTGTCAGTTAGCCATGTGAAATGATTGATGCACAATGTGTAGACATCGACTGGCATTACATTTAACTCAAACTTTGCTTCCTTGCATGAAGCCTGCAAGTTGGCTTTCTTCTCCCTGTAACTCGGTGGGTTTCACAATCACAAGTTTTTTTTCACGCTATAGGAGTAGAATTAAGCCATTCGGCCCATCGAGTCCGCTCCGCCATTCAATCATGGCTGATCTCCGCCTCCTAATCCCATTTTCCTGCCTTCTCCTAATAACCCGTGACACCCGTTCTCTGGATTTCCACCCACCCAGTTTCCTCCGGGTCTTCCGGTTTCCTCCCACATTCCAAAGATGAATGAGTTTGTAGTTTAATTGGCCTCTAAATTACCCCTTGTGTGTAGGGAGTGGATGAGAAAGTGGGATAACATGGAACTAGTGTAAGCGGGTGGAGATTAATGGTTGGAGTGGACTAGGTGGGCCGAAAGGTCAGTTTCCCTGCTGTATCTTTCAATCAATCAAAAGATGGCAATTAACTGGAAGGAATGTCAGGACGATGCACGAGGGAATAGTCAAATACTGAATCTGTCAGTTTGTTCTGTTTTTATATTTCATCTGAGCTTATTCAGGTTAAACCTGGAACAAGATTGCAACACAATTAATTGTAGTGCTTTGAAAAATAAAGGCCTGGACTAATGGCGCTACGATATTTCCATTTGGAAAATGTGGGAAGTGGCAGAAGTGGGTGGAGAGCAAGAAACATAATTATCAGTATGCAATCCTGTAATCGCAACATTCCAATGCCTGTTTTGAAATTTTGGTTTGCGTATATGGAATAAGTTTTAAAATCTGTTCAAAGCTGGAGTTGGTCCACGTAATTATGAGGTTAAATAAGTTTGATCACAGGTTACTTGTTATCCGCCATGCTCTTTAACCATTGTTGCAGTGCGATTTTACTGACATTTTCATTGCTCCTATTTTTCACAAACTGTTGCATAATCTTTTTTTGGTTTCCCTCCTTCCCATTGCCGCTCCCTCCTTGCAATAAACAGGTTGACATGATGCCTTGTTCACCATGTAGCTTGAGACAATGGGTGTCTTGAAATGTCACAATAGGAGAACATAAATAAAGCTATGGCATTTAAGAAATCATAATGACATCCAGGGAAACAAATTGCGACATGTTTGTATCTTGCCCTCCATATATTATCACTTAGGTTTTTGATCAATTCATTTGACTTAATTGCTCCTTTGGCAAATAGTCCATGCTAAAATATAATAAACATACACAACACTGCTCTTAAAATCAGAAAAATGGTCGGGGCCCTAGTAAGGCCATTAGACTTGGTTGAGGAACATTTTTTTATCATGTAACGAGATTTTGAGTTCTCGACACTCGGAATGTGGGGAACGACGTTATTTACCAGTTGAAAACTGATTAATGAGATTTCTGGATAGAAAGAGAATTAAGAGAGATGGGGGCATTACTAGAAACTGGTGCTAAGGTGGAAGATCAGCCGTAACCTTAATAAATCTATCAAGTTGGTGGGGCCAGATGGCCTTGGTCCTGTTCTTGTGTTCACATTACATTTTCTTAATTTTTGACATTCTGGTCCAAAATACTTTATTCCCTCAGGGAAGTTATATTCACAGCTGGATTTTGTGCAGCTGGTGTGATGAATTCCAGGTGGTACTGTGGAAAGGTGGTGTTGAATTGGTAAACCTTGTGTCCCTGAGTAACTGAAGCTTTCTGCTATGTTGATGCTCATTGCCCTGAAAATAAAGGTTGGCTGAATTACTCCGGAGTTTTCAAGCCTAACACTTTTGCCTCCATACTTTAAAATCCTGGAAGCTGGAGCTTTATTTTTGTTGGCGTTACTTGTTTTAGAAATGTACCACATGGAAATGAAGTTAATTGAACCTCATGGAACATATCCCTCCAATTTAAATTGTAAATCTGATTACAATAATGCGCCTCGACTGCCTTGAGCATGATATGGACCAATAGAATATAGTTTTGTTGTGTGATGCGAGAGTAGAAGGTTTTTTTAATGGAAAGCATTAAATTATGTAGCCAAGCGGTAGCTCTTTTATAGAAATGCAATTCTGATGTTATCTTAATGTTGAGATTAGAGAGAGTGGCCACTCTACCACCCACAGGGGACTGTGACTACCAGCGATCACCCATGCACTGGTTCTGTGTTAGAAATTTTTTGCATCCAACACGCTAGAGGCAATTTAAAGAAGCCAATTAACCTACAAGCCTGCATGTCTTTGGGATATGGGATGAACCCGGAGAGTGCTAAGAGGTAAGCCATTTAGAACGGAGACGAGGAAACACTTTTTCTCACAGAGAGTTGTGAGTCTGTGGAATTCTCTGCCTCAGAGGCCAGTTCTCTGGATACTTTCCAGAGAGAGCTAGATAGGGCTCTTAAAGATAGCGGAGTCAGAGGATATGGGGAGAAGGCAGGAACGGGGTACTGATTGGGGATGATCAGCCGTGATCACATTGACCTACTCCTGCACCTATTGTCTATTGTCTAAAACCCTACAAGGTCACAGGAAGAATGTACAGACTCTTTACAGACAGCACTCGCAGTCGGGGTTGTGAGGCAGCAACTCTACCGCTGCGCCACTGTGCCACTCCATTCAAATATTAGATGTGTGATAGTTTGAACACTGTCGTACACACGCGATGTTGGTTCCTTAACCTTGTCCCTCTGCGTGGCTTTCTTTTCCTTTGTGTGTTCCATTGAGGATATACGATCCTTCCTGGGTAGGATGAAGCCAGAGAGTTTAAACGTTGGGTCTCCAGTGAGATGTATGTTTTAAATTGTTTGGTTTCTGCCCGTGCAATACCAACAATTGGGAATTTGGGAGTGCAATGACTTTTCATCTGGAAACATATTTAAAGGAAGTAAATTTTGTGAGAACAAATAACATGCACCCTGCTGCTCTCCTGATCCCATAAACTCTTTATTGGCCCTGTGAAGCAGCTGGTTAAGAATCTGCTACTGAGCATTTACTGACCTTTCCTTTTACCTATATTCCTCATGCACTTTAGACAAGTATGTTCGCAATTTAAATATGGGCATTTACCAAGAGGAAGAGTGATTTTTGGACCAAAAGGTGTTCACCCTTAAACTGTATCTGGGTCTATTCTAGCCCGTTTATTCCACGTCGACCTTTATGGCATCTCCTGCAAGACAAATGTGTCCTCCCTTGGTAAAGTGTCCAAAACTGTGAATACTTATTTGAAGTCTCAGTTATCTACAATTGCAGTAAGGTTTCCTTTGTGCAGTAAGGATCCTTTGAAATTACAATTAATGTCATTTGACCACTTAATTGGTTCCCTTGTTTGTGTGCTAAATCCTTTTGATTTATTTTAAGATGCACAAATGCATTTAAACATCAATATTCACCAATAACCTGTTTCGGAGGAAATATATATTTTTCCATCCTTTCTATCAAAGGATAATTTCACACATCTACATGTTAGATGGTTTCTGTCGCCTTCCCCAAATCACTTAACAAGTAAAATAATTTCATTTTTTGTTCTTCCTATTGAGTACCAAGATTAGTGAGATGATGCCCCTTTTACTCTGCAAGTAAGTATAGCAATCTACATTTTGTAATGATGTCCCACGGAAGAATCAATATAATTAGAGCTGTCTAATCAACCTCTTCTTAAAAGAGGCATTTAAAGTACCCTCTGATCGATACTTGCCTGAATAGTCAATACAGAATTCATAACAGTGAAATATAATAGAATCTAGGGATGCTTTTTGGAAAATAAGAAAGGAACATTGGGACGAATCTTTAGTGTTCATTTTATGTAACATCTTTTTAATACAGTAAAACATTCAAGGCAGCTTCACAAGAGTACATATTGGGCTGAGCCTCTATGTTGGGTTAAATCACCGAAAACTTTGCCCAGACCATCTCACAAACCAACCTCCCTTCCATTGACTCTATCTACACTTCATGCTACCTCAGCAAGGCCACCAGCATATTCAAGGACCAGTCTCGCCTCGGTCACTCCCTCCCCTCCCCCATCTTATAGACAATAATAAATTAAACTAAACAAAGAGAAAAGGAGTTTCTTAAAAGTGAAAAGAGATTTAGACACTGAGTGTTCTCTTTTTTTAGATGGGAGTTAAATTCATTCTCTAAAGGAGAAATTCCCATGCTGTCCATTTGGAGCTTTGCATTTCTGTTCGGAGAAGTTTTTTTTTTTTTTAAAGTGTAAATTTAATTTGGGCAGAATCTTTCATTTATATTGGAGAAACCAAAATAATGAGAGCGTCAGATTGCCAGGATGAGTTTGAAGCTTAAATGTATTATCAGTACCTTCACTCACAAATGATTTGTTTTTCTTCCAAGACCTGCGGCAAGCATAAGAATTCTTGGCATTTGCAAGTATAATTCTATACCTTCAACTTGCAGGAAGAATAATGCTAATGATGATTTTTAAACGGGCATGAAATTAAGGAACAAACAATTGAGTGTGTATTGTGACCTTCACAGCAATACAGGATTGAATTTCCTTTATTTAGAAAATGCCTTCTTGACAGCTTTATAACCTCGTATTATACCTTTGCAGATGGATCTTTTAAATCTGCACTTTCCCTGTAGCTGTGACACTGTATTTGACACACTGAAAACTTGTTATGTGTGCTATGCAGGCAAATCACATCATACACGAGTACAAAAGAGAAAATAAACAGTGTGTCTAGGTACATGTGGCAATAATAATAAACCGATCCCAATCTTCAACAAATCTGGTCTCCCACTAGTTTAAGGTAGTGCCTGAAATCATCCATTGCCATTCATTTGGCATGGGTGAGAATAAAGGAACATGTCCTTTGGCCCACAACATGTGAGCTGAATGTGATGCCAAATTGAACCAATCTCATCTGCCTGCATATGATCCACTTCCTTTCTTTCCCTGCTTATCTGTGCTTCTCTGAAAGCCTCATAAAATCCACCATCATATCCTCCTCCACCATCACCCCTGGCAACATCAACCTCTTGTGTAAGAAAATAATTGTTTTGCACATCTCATTTAAACTCGGCCGCTCTTAAAGCAATGCCCTCTAGTCTTTGAAATGTCCATGGCGGGTGGGGGTGGTTTGAATGGTCTCTATAGGTACCCTATCTATGCCTCTCATAATTTTAAGAGGTACCTCTATCAGGTCCCCTTCAATCTCCTCTGTGCTGGAGAAAACAATCCAAGTTTGTCCAACATCTCCTTGTAGCTGATACTCTCTAATCCAGGCAGAATTTAAGTGATACCTGGAATAAAGATGATCCCCATTAAATACAACGGCATCGATTATAGTTGAAGTCCCAGTTTGAAGAATGGACAGGGAAGTGAGCTCAACAAGGTGCCGTGTGGGAGAATGACACATTGTAAGGTGACATTTCTGCTTCTTAGCACAATTGTGGAACCAGCTCTCAAATTGGAAACTAACTTTTTTTTTTGTTTTATACTTGGTGCATATCTTTTTTTATGGAAGCAATATTCAGATTTTCAGAAATAGAAAATCCTGGGTCTGTAGCTCTGTGGAGACAGAGTGAGTTAATTCAAGTTGATGAAACCTTTTCATCAGAACTGTCTGGAGCTTCCTGTCATTTAAAAAAAGTTTAACAGAGCCTGAGGAGCTCTTGTCGCTCTCCTGTATTTTCAGCCATTACTGAAGTACATCATTACATATTTAATTAGAGCTACTCCAGTTAAGAATGTGGCGATGGAGTAAATTTTAAATTGAGATACCTATTATTTTAAGGAGTCAGCTAAGCAAATGCAGTAGTGTTTTGGGAAAGCCTCCGCGTGGAGGGGTGAACGGGGTAAACGCAATATTACCATTCATCTCTGGGCAATTACCTGTTTTACATGGAGATGGAGTATTTGGACTAGACGCTGAGAACATTGCCCATACGACAGAAGTACAGAGAAGTGTGGGCAGCAGAAAGTACATAAACCCGCTGACTACTTGCCCGAGCAGTCTTCTGCACCATCTGTGGCAAACTTGATGGTTTCCACATTGGCAATAACCATCACCCTGGAGCCCACAGAACTGGAGTGGAAGCAAATCATCAGATAGCCAAATGGGCCTGGATATTTTGTCACGGTGATTGCCATTCCGTCTAAACTCGTGCCCATTAATTTTTAGTTTATTATTTAATGCCTGCTTCACGGTATGGTACAGCAGCTGCACTGTTGCGGACAGGAAGGCACTACAACGGGTGGTGAAAACCGCGCAGCACATCATCGGCGCCCCGCTCCCTGCCATGGATGCCCTCCACCGAAAACGGTGTCTGAAACGAGCTGGGAAGATCATTAAAGACCCCTCCCACCCCAACCATGGACTGTTTGCCCTCCTCCCATCAGGGAGGCGGTACAGGAGACTCAGGTCTCGTACCAGTAGGATGAGGAACAGCTTCTACAATCATACCGTCGCATTGCTGAACTCGGAGTCCCGCCGATAGATTCCTCCGGTCCCTCCGTCCCCATTGTTTAATTATTCTGTTTTTTTTTTATTATTCTGTATCCTCTTTTTTTAATTTAATTTTCTATATTGCACTACTACGGACTGACGCAAAACTGCATTTCGTTGTACCCATACTCAGTATTTGTGCAATGACATTAAAGTTGAATTGAATTGAAAAAAAATTGAATAATGTAAGGAATACGTTTGGTTTCAGGCATGCACTTTACTCTGCTTGAATCTATGGTCTTCGTTGAGGTTTACTGCAGTGCATTATGAATGCATTGCCTTTTATTTCAAAGTTTTACCACACTGGGCTTTATTTAAGTTGTAAGTAAAAATTTGTGCTCAATTGAGATAAGCTGAGGAAGCCAGACTTTGCCCATGACATTGTGGATTGCTGGACTGAGCAATTGTTACAATAAATGTACACCTAGCACGAAGAGGATGTGCAAAGTACAGCAGAAATGTGGCATTAATTTTTTATTAGGAGTGTTTCAAATTTTCCATGATTTTGATGGTAATTTAAAACAGCAAACCTAAATGAAATACTTCCCCAAGTTAATGTGATTTTTATTTTAAGTCTAACAACAGAAATATTTTGCAGACGTGTTACTGAGAGCTTGTCACTCAGGAATTTTCAGTTGGCCATTTTTCTGATGTGAAGAGATTAATTAACTGCTGCTCAACTCGCAGTAAAAAGTCTGCACTATTTTACTAACGTCTAATAAAAGGCTTGGATTTGCAATCTTCCTTACTGTGCCTTAACTTTGAAGGTTTTGCAGTCAATGTGGCACTTCAATGTCGCTGTTGTAGAGTAGAATACTGGCAGCCAATCTGAGATGTTAAATTTGTCATTTGCATTTTATGATTGCACATCGCACCAGGTACAAATTGTTACTGTTATCTGACCATATAAAATTTAGCAACCTTTTTGTCAATCTTGAAATAAAAGCTGTTTAAAATTGTAGTGGAAGAATTTTTTTGTAATTAGAAATTTGTGCGGCTGTTTCTCTGGTGAAAATTTGCATGTTCGAGGAACATGGGGTTTCTAAACACTTGTGCCTATTATTCAAACAGACACACAGTTGCTGCTGTCTGGCTTCTAGAATACTGAAATAACTCTGAGCCCAGAGCTCAGTTGCCTTTCACCTGTGCTCACACTGGTTTAAAGAATGTTTTGCAGGCAGCATCTGTTATTTGATATGGAGGACCTCCTTTGCACATCGGATGCTTCATTGAACACAGACACAATTCTTTAAGATGCTCACAGTTACCAGTTACTTTACATTCTATTTTGTGAATCCTTTACAGCAGTGAATGAAATTACCATCCAGAAAAAAAAAGCAGTTCTGTATATGGATTTTGAAATTTAAAATAAATGTTTTAAATTATTTTTTGATATAAAATGGGTTTTACTGAAGAAAAAATCCGGAATATGAAGTTTGGCAGTATTCACTTGGGTCCTTCAAGTTCAGTCACACAGTTTATTTACTTCAATTTATCAATTCTGGTGTGTTAATTTAAAGATTTTAAGATTTGTTTCTTAATTCTCTTTTACCTGAACAGACACGCCAGGAACTGCTGTCCTATACATTTTAAGGGCTTCAGTTTAATATATTTAAAGCAAATTTGAGTGTCCATGCATTTGAAGAATACAAAAATGAGCTTCCTTAAAGATTGTTTGGAACTATTTATGAGGGATGATAATCAGAAGCTGTTTAATTATCTGTGAAAATCTTTTCTCAGCTGTTCTCGTCATTTAAAGCAAACATTCTTGAGATTTATATGCATGGCTGTAACTTGTGGTAGTTACCCCAGTAATGTCCCCTGATCTACAGCAAGGTTTCTGCTGGAATAAGTTAACCATTTTCCAGCTGGTTTATAATTTCTAGTGACTGATCAATAATGCTTGTACACTTTCAGGTTAATCAGTTATTAAACAGTGTATAGTGTTCTTGAGGCTATTTAAAAAAAAAAAAAAAAAAAGGCTATGAAAATAGAAGTGTTTTCCTCCTGTGAACTGGTGATATATGATGATGATGATGTAAAGAGTGTATAGCAAATGGTATAATTTGATAGAAGATGATACCAATATACATTACAGAATAAAACTGATGCATTTCCCTCTGGTTGGTCATTTATTTCTTCTGTGCCTTCATATTGTATTCAGCAGTGATTGTACCACCTTAATGCAAAGGAGTGGTGCTTATAACTTGTTGTTTGTCACAGAACTTTGATGTCATGATCAAGACTCCTCAATTTCTCACATCATTGGATTTTATATCCCTGCATGTCAAGATGACAGAATTGGGTGACAAAAGACAGCATTTCTAAATGCCTTCCTCGTTCCCACACCTTTTTGGCAAATCGGTCAATCCACATGTCAAATAATGCTTTTAGATTTTAGATCTAATAAGTTTTTAAATGAAGTGAGTTCAGGCCTGTGTTGCCCTTTTGGCCGGAGTTCTAAACGTATCACTTGATGAATCAAATGTTTTTTCTCTCACCAATTTCTACTTTTTCTGCAAATTAATTCATATGTATATCCTTTTTAATGGATATGGATGTGTTAAAGGAAATTATTGTTGTATTTGCACTGTGTGGCTCTCCGATTTTGGACACTTTCAATTAAATCTATTTCTTGTGTACCAAACCCAGTCACTTATCATAGTTTGACCTTGTAAGACTCATGTGCTCTGTCATATCCTGTTGTGTGGTTACTTGAACTCTACGTGGTGCTTGAGCTGTTGCCAAATGGTTTAAAGAGCCCTTTGGTCAAACTTGTCCATGCTGACAAGCTGGTACCATTTGGCTCATATACCACAGCCTTTCCTATCCATTGAGTTCTTAAACAGTGTTTTCAAGAGACATTGGTGATTCATTACTGTGGGTATGTTACATGGAAACAGGATTTCCCCCCAATACTATTTAAATCCAAGGCAGCTTTTCCCCCCAGCTTGTCAATTTCCAAAGTAACATTAAGTGGTTCTGTAGTTCTTGATCAAAATTGTGTTTATCTATACAACTAAAAGTCTTATCTTGACCACTTCCTGTCTGCGCTGTATATTGATTTTAGAAAATACGCTACCCTCTATAGCTATGATTTTTGGCCATCTTACTCACAGTCCTTCTCCATTGAGGCAGCCCGGAGGATCTTTCCGATCGATGAAAAATAAAAAAAGTTATGAGTGTTTAAAAATATCTTGATCAACTGATTGGTCCTCTCGCCTGTGAATCACCCTTGCGGGGGGGGGGGGGGGGGGGCAGGACTATAAAACCCCAGATGCCTGGAAATGTGTCAGTCACTCTGGAAGATCGCGAGGGAGAGGCCACGACTCTGATTCTGTTGTGAGTCAACTGAACTGTGAGTCTGCTGAACTGTCAGTCTGCAATGTACTTGCAATCAATTATTTGTTATCCCTTAATGAAAATAAAATGAGTTGTTTGGCCTGCCCTGTGCTTGAAACTGAAATGACAATGGAAATAAAGTGAAATGAAAATGCAAGGAGCTGTTTGGCAAGCCCTGTGCTTGAAACTGCAATGGAAATGGAAATGAAATGAAATGAAAATGCAATGAGCTGTTTGACCTGCCCTGTGCTTGAAACTACAAAGGAAATGGAAATGAAATGAAATGAGCTGTTTGGCCTGCCCAGTGCTTGAAACGGAAATGGAAATGGAATGAAATGAGTTGTTTGGCCTGCCTGAAACCACAAGGCCCCTATTAGCCAAGAAACCAGTCCCTTTTGCCCAAAATGCCCGTATTGGCCCAGGAGGAGCATTTTGGCCCTAATGGCCCGTGCCAGGCCAGGAAAAGTCCAGAAAAAGTGCCTTTCACTGAGATTTTGCACATCTTTTAAAGAGCCCATCAGGCCTGTACCAGCCCAGGAGGAGTCTCTTCAGCCCAACAGTAAGTATTCCCCCTGCAAGTATTAAACCTCACCCCAGTATTTTTCTCCCTCCCTTCATTGGCTTCCTGTGAGACCCAGGCCAGGATAGACTTTCCTCCTTCATTGCTGTTATCTGCAGAAAAAATGAAAAATTTCTAAAATTGATTCCCCACCCTCTCTGCCTTCTCTCTCAGTCTCTCGCCTGTTTTGGGCAGCATTTCTGGCAGTTTCTGAGCTGCCAGCCCACCAGCCCCGAGTGACTGAGCTGCCAGCCCACCAGGTCTGGGTGACTGAGCTGCCAGCCTCACAATCCATTTGGCTTTGGCCCACAACACCCATACTAGCGCTCCAGAACCCCCCCCCCCCCCCCCCCCCCCCCCCCCCCCCCCCCAACTGGCCACCAATATTGGAATTGGTGGAGAGGTGGAATATTGAGTTGGGGGACCAACCCTCCCGTGTGAACATGGGATCTAAAGGGTCCCACTTAGTCCAGTAACCAATTGGATGCAGATAATATTCCCTTATTCATCACTCAATTTATATCCGATCCGTGTTATGGAAACACATGTTACATGTGCTGAGCCCTGAGGAGCACCACTGCAAACTACGTCTAATCACTAAAATTCCCGTTGATCATTATCCTTTATCTGCAACGAGTAAAAACTATTCCAAGACAATACAGTATTCTAAACTCATGATGTAATTGCAGGTCTTTACATGTACTGTCAGAAATGTAAAACCTGCACTTTAGAAATGTTCTGCTGTCCAAAATATTCCAAGCATAATGGGTGGGCCATTGAGATTTCAAATACAGTAAAACTCCAATAATCTGGCATGCTCACTCTTTGGTGCAGTACTAGTAGATTTTGGATCTATTGCATATAATTCTTATCACCACAATTCTCTTTTAATTCACTACTTTTAGATGTTGCATTGAATTATAATATTCCAACAGCATGTTCAACCATATAGATCAGTTAGACAGCATCTTCTCCACTTACAGTAAAATGATGCAAGGGCATCTGCAATTGATATTGGTACTCTTGTCAATATGACAGAAATCTTAATCCTTGTGTTATTGATTGCTGGGGCACTTCCTGCAAAGTACACGTGTTGGCAGGAGGTGGGAGCAGGATGGAATCGAGCCCAGTCTTTGATTCAAGAGATCTCTTCTTCAGTGTGATGCCTTGGGGATTGGCTGGAAGATTGCACACATCCATAATCCGTACTCGATCAGATTAATACTTTTAGTAGCAGAGTGAAGAAGTGGGTAGAAAAAAAGTGAGACCTGTAATTGTAGACCAATAAAACACTGGGAGAAGCCACTAAACTCATCAAATTTATACCAGATCCTTTTGAAGAGTTTGCGAATGCAGTTTTTCGCTATCCAATTCCTTTTCCTTTTAGAAAATGTTTATTCTTCAGCTATTAACACGCCATGTAATTTCTTTCCAAATCCAAACCATTCACTCCTTGTTTTGCCAGTTTACAATTTCCCCTCTGCTTCCTTAACATTTTGAGTAAAGAGCACACATTCTCCAATTTAGTGCTGTTTAACCTTTTTATCAAAGGTCAGTCTGTTCTCACAGCTGTGTTCTCCATTTCATTCATTTCTTCAGCAAAAAACAAACTGCTGAGAAGGAATCGTCAATGTGTTAGGTTGAGACCCTGCATCAGGACTGAGAGTAAATGTAATCCCTCCTTGAAATTATCCCATTTCATTTCTTCCATTCATGTCTGCCCATTTTAAAGATAGTATTTAGTGTTGGATGAGTAATGCTCAACAGTATAGTATTTGGATTTAAACGATGTACTATCTGAGCTGAATTTTATTTATCTGGTATTTTACTTTTTGGATTATCACCTAATTTTTGCACGATGCATCTATTCCCAAAATCTAGGATGTGCATTATTCGCTCTATCACCTTCAATGATTTGTAAACTAACACTCTTCTCCCCCCCCCCCCCCCCCCCCCCCCCCCCCCCCCCCGCCCTCCCGCCCCCGACTCCCAAACCATTTTTTATATCACTTTAAAACTATTAATTTCTTTAGAGACTGATGCTGCAGATCCTAGAATATGGTGCAAAAACACCTATTGGGAAAACTGTGGGTCAGCAGCATTTGGAGGCAAAGGAATGGTCATCCTATTATGTTGAGACCCGATAACAGGGCTGGGAGTGCGATGGCCAATGTAAAAGATGAAGGGGAAGGATGGGGCTAGATGCTGGCAAGCGATAGATGAATCCACATGAGAAAGGGTTGATAGGCAGTATGAACTTTGCTAAAGGGTCGGTTACTATTTTGTGCATTTGGAGATGTAACTACAGGGTAAGTAAGGGGAAGTGGATGTAGCTTGTCTGGATTTTCAAGAGACATTTTGCAAGACCAGACTTTATCCTGCACTAAAAGTTATATCCTTGATCCTGTATCTGTACACTTTCGACAGCTTGATTGTTTGTAATCATGTGTAGTCTTTCTGCTGACTGGATAGCACGCAACAAAAATGTTTTCACTGTACTACTCATGACAATAAACTAAATAACCTTGAAATTATTCTAAGATTAGAGTAGGTATGTTGCAAAGCCTACCTGAAGCGTCGTTGAAGATCTGCTGCTGAGGCTGTGCGCGATTTTGGCGCCGTTTAGAGGGGGCGGGTTTAAAACGCGATTTTCTCTAAGCTGTTCCAATCGAAAATGTTCAGCCTAGTTAATTATTAACGAAAAATCGCTGGAAGACCCCGTCGCAAAAGCTATTATTAGGTTTAAAGGCCTTGAATAATAGTTATAGTAGTTTAAAAATCAATCTTTAAACCCGCGACCGTCAGCAACCGCAGGGTCTCATAAAGCAAATAGCAGAAGTTAGGTTGTATATTTTTACATTAAAAAGGGCTTCTAAAGATCCTTTTATACAAAGTTTAATATTGCGAGTAGCTCAATTTGGGCCCATTATATCGCGCAGTATTTTTCTCGGCATTTGAGGCACAAATCTACCGCAATGTGAACGTTCTAAACCAGCGCGTTCCACAGGGACCCACTGGAAAGCTGATTTAAATGGGCATTTATTTACAGCAATTAAACACTAAATTCCTTCCATTTGGCCTATAAATTAATGTAAATGAGATTTAAAAATCATGTTTTATTGTGAATTATTTGTGAATATTATTTGGACATTTAGGCTATTTAAAAATGTTAATCATTTATTAAGAAATGGATAGATGTTTAGATCTAGTAATTGAAGTCTGAAATTAGCTACAATTAGGTAACTAACTAATTATATGCTTTAATTTCAGGTCATCCAAGTAAGATTATTTTATATTTGTTTCAGAATGCTTCAATCTATGATAACTGAAAATTTCATTCAGTTCTCTTAATTTTTAAGAAAGTTATGGGCTTTTGACTGTTCACGATCACAGCTTTTTTGTTATGTCCATAGAAAATCAATAGGGAACAAGATGCTCATTTCCCAGTATGAAAATGGCCATAACTTTTTAAATACTTGAGATATGAAAGTGAATTAGGTGTCAAATTAAACTTATTTTTATGCTTTATCTGATGGGATAAATCACAGACTTGATTTTTAAAATCTCAAAATTTTGTAACATTGCTAATTAGAGTCCATCAGTTAAACAGATGATCAGTTAAAGATGAAAATTGCACAAGGCTTTTTTGTTTGAGATTAGATCCCTGACTGTTCATTATTTATACAAATGTCTGCAATAAAAATGGTATATAATATTTCTATGTTGCTGATGCTGTATATTTTACCTGTTTATTAGCATCTCCATGGCATCTGAACCAGCCTTTTTCCACCATGCAAATCTCATCCCCACCTTGTCATCTCCTAACTCTTTCAAATAAAAACTGCAATCTTTAAACTTTGCTCCATTTGGAGTTTATTTCTGTATTTTGCCTTTCTTCTGAACTCCTTAATTTTTGTTCAATTTATAAAGCATGCTGAAAACCACTGAACCCCGTCTCATAGAAACCTAGAAAATAGGTGCAGGAGTCGGCCATTTGGCCCTTCGAGTCAGCACCGCCATTCAATGTGATCATGGCTGATCATCCACAATCAGTACCCTTTTCTTGCATTCTCCCCATATCCCTTCGCTAGCCCTAAGAGCTCTAACTCTCTTTTGAATGCATCCAGTGAATCGGCCTCCATTGCCTTCAAATTCACAACTCTCTGGGTGAAAATGCTTTTCCTCATGTCAGTTCGAAATAGCCTACCCCTTATTCTTAAGCTGTGGCCCCTGGTTCTGGACTCTCCCAACATAGGGAACATGTTTCCTGCATGTAGCTTGTCCAATCCCTTAATAATTTTATATGTTTCATTAAGATTTCCTCTCATCCTTCTAGATTACAGTGAATACAAGCCCATTCTTCAAGTTCCATTCTTTCATCATATGACAGTCCCACCATCCCTGGAATGAACATTGTGAACCTACGCTGAACTCCCTCAATAGCAAGAATGTCCTTCCTCAAATTAGGAGACTAAAGCTGCACACAACAATCCAGGTGTGGTCTCAAGTCCTCCAAGTTCTTGACTTCAACCAGAATTAACAAAAATCTTCTGTTTAGTCTTCCAGAGCTTCAAGGCATCTCTATGCAATCGTATCCACTTGCCAAATTTGTCAATCTTTTGTAACGATTCTCCTTGCAACCAATGCTTTCACCTTCAAGCTTATTGCTACGTTACTACAGCACAATTAAAACTCGTAAATCCCAATTCCAATAAACTTCAAACCAAACAATTTGAAGAAAGAAATCAAATAATATATACTGAGCTGTGACAAATGAGGTCAAAATAGCTTTTACAAAAATACAGGAAATATAAAAACAAAAAATTTAATTATTGATAAAATGGGATGCATGACAGTAAAAGCTGTGGCTCCTCGCATTTAAAAAAAAAAAAAAGCTGAAATAGCTGATCTGAGACAGCTAGCTTTAGTTAAGGCACTATCTACGCGTGTAACATGAATATCTTTTGCATCATTAAAGGGATGGGCCGGAACTTGATGTAAAATGCAGCTGTTCTTCACGGAATGGTTGGCATTTCTCAGTGTGAATGGAACGAGTTTCATAATTCCTGGACACAAGTCCCGAACTTTCTGACAGTTCTCTGATTGTTCTGACTTTGGAGTAGCGTGAAATCCAGCAGCAACGGTGAATTTATTGCAATCCGCCGGAATTTGTATGAGAGGATGTGGCTACTGGAAAGGAATGCCTATTTGAAATTTATCTATTAAATAATTTGTCTGAAAATTTGAATTTTCACTTTGAATATGTTTAATGTATTAGTCACAGGGCTATACAAAATGGGGAAAAAGTCATAATTGTATCTGCTTCTATGGCTTTCTCTGGAAATTCATTCTAGATTCAGACTACCCCCCTCCCCCGAGTTTAAAAAAAAATGTTGTCCCCGAGATCCTCAAATCTCTCCCCTCACCCCTCTCACCTTGAGCTTGTGCTCTCTAATTTTAGAATTCCCTACTTTAGGGGAAAAAGACTAAATGTTCAATTTACCCATGACCCTCATGATCTTGTAGACTTCAATAAGGTAATCCTTCGACTTTTTAATCTTCACAGAAAAAAAAGTTCCAGCCAATCCAACCTTTCCCTATAACTCGGGCCCACAAGTCCAAGTAACATCCTGGTGAATCTTTTCTGCACCCTTTTCACCTTAATGGCATCGTTCCTGTAGCTTGGCCACCGGAACAGCACACAGTACTTGAAGTGTAGTCTCACCAATGACTCGTACAGCTGTATTGCAATGTCCCAACTTTTGAATTCAATACCCTTCTCAAGGAAGTCAAGCAAGCCAAATGCTGGCTTCATCACCCTGACCATCTGACTCGCTGCTTTCAGGGAACCGTGCTCCATGGCCTCTTCTGCTTACTCTGCAAGTCCTGGCCTGGTTTGACAAATCAAATGCAACACCTCACATGTCTAAGTTAAAACCCATTTGCATTCGTTGACCCACCTTCCCCACTGTAATCTTTGATATTCTTGTCCACAATCCCACCAATTTTGATGTCATCAGCAAATTTACCAACAACGTTTACAGCATTATCCAAATCATTAATGAGAAAAACAAGCAACAGGGTCTCGGCACCGACCCTGCGTCATTTCACTGATCACAGGATTCCAATCAGAAAAACAACCTTGCGCAACTACCCTACGACCCCTTCCACCAAACCAGTTTTTAATCCAGTCCCGACCCAAAATGTCAACCATCAATGTTCTCCAGAGATGCTGTTTGACCCACTGTGTTAAGGCAGCAATTTGTCTTTTTTAATCCAGTTGGCCAGCTCGCCTTGGATTCCATGTGATCTAGCCTACCATGCAGGACCTTGTCAAAAACCATAAAGGCCATGTAGACAACGTCCATTGTCATGCCCTCCTCAAACCTTTTGATTAACTCTTCAAAAATCTCTCGGACTTGGGAAGCATGATTTCCTATGTACAAGTAATTGACTGTTTTGACATTGGCTAAGTCAGGGAGTATAGCATAGTCAACTGATTATTTATTTCCCTCCCCCTCGTCTTCATGAGCAGGGCTTATTGTGGTCTTTCCTTCTGATGGCTTTGTGTTTCACAAACTCCTCGTGCTGATCCAGAATAGACCTTGCTTCAGGTAGTAAGACATCACTGGGGCAGGAAAAGTTTAAGATCATACTTGCAGTGTAGGTCTTTGGGGCTGAACAAGTTAATCTTGTAGAAACACTGCTGTCATTTCTAATCATGATCCAGGAACTAGGTTTGGTTTAATTGGAAGAATATTTATTTCCTTTGGGGGTAAGATTCTGGTGGAGTGAGTTTATTAGCTCTGGTAATCTCGGCCAATATTTCTGGAGTGGTGGTTGGTTTGGTTAACATCAGATTCCACAGCCTTTGTGTAAACAGATGCTGCGTTGGTGCAGGATCCAGCTACCTCTGCACGGATGCACTCCGACTGGATGCGGAATGACATTTTGTTGGCTACCCCCAGCCGGGCCTTGGACAATAATGTATCAACAAGAAGTAGGCCTTGGATTACATGGAGCTAAGTCTCTGCCTTGGAAAGCCCTGACTAGCTTTGATAGAAGAAGAGGTGAAGGTTGACTTACTGTAATACTGCAATGCAATTTCATAGTTTTTAAATGGCTTTTTAGATTTAGATTTGGATATAGTTAGGAGCTGCCAGAAAAATTATAGCGGTGAAAACAAAAATCTAAAATTGTTAATTAAAAAACCCAGTATACTTAAATAATTGAAAGCATCAATTTAATAACAGCTTGCTTTCTGTTTTGTTGCCAATCTGCAGACTTTGAATCCATTTTTGATGTCAATGGGATCTTAGATCCTACGTAGGATCTGAGTGGGGGTTTTTTTTGCTCCAGAGTAAAACTGGGGAATCTCAGCAACATCAAGGTCCCTTGGTGAGTCCACGTGGGT
Source organism: Amblyraja radiata (assembly GCF_010909765.2). Classification (NCBI taxonomy): domain Eukaryota; kingdom Metazoa; phylum Chordata; class Chondrichthyes; order Rajiformes; family Rajidae; genus Amblyraja; species Amblyraja radiata. The sequence continues at coordinate 16,665,220 of NC_045982.1, read as the reverse complement.
ATATCAGTGGATCCATGGCAATCTGTCATTCAGTAAGTCGACAACTAAGGAAGAATTGAGATGACCACAAGTTGAAAATTCTGATTTGGAACAACAGACTTCAGCCAACTCGGTTCCCTCATATTTTCTGAAACATCCTCCTAATCATTAGTTAGCTAATGGCAACTTTTCTAAGAATCTTGCATAAATACTGTATTAATATTTTATGAACCCTGTCTGTGCCACATAGTTCCATGCTTTTTATAGATTGTGCCATCAGTGTTATTCCCATGCTTTATGAAAGCAGCATCAGACCATCAATAATGAAGAATGAAGGAAAATTCTGCTCCTTCCAAAATTGTAAACTGACAGCAAGCAGGTTCACTTCCAGCTGGCGTGGCTGAATTCATCAAACGTACTGCTATGGGGATCATGTTTAAAGATTTTCTCTCTGCGTGTACTCTGGTCCAACGCTCTTAAACTGCATTTGTGCATTAGAACGCAGACATTGGTGAACCAGTTTAAGTTTTTATAAACTTCCTGTGATGTTCAGGCTTTTTTAAAAACCAGGTGAAGAGCTATGCTAATTTGCTTTGCTTGAGTAAACAAGGAAGTAGAAAAGCCTGTGCCAGTGCGGTGGAATAGAGGTCTTGTTCCTGTGCTGTTTGGAAAGGGTTGTTTGTAGGTGATTCTGTCGTCCAAAAAGGTTTCTGAAGCCATTACCAAGATGAAGCCTTACCAAACCTTTCTGCAGGAAATTGCAACGTTGAAGGGTAAGCTTGCTTCATTTGGTTGAGCTTTGCCTGGTAAATTGTACAGAATCGGTCAAACATAGTCATCTGAACAATGCCCGCTGTGTTTGTTCCTCCACTGTCTGCAATTTTAAGCTTCAGTTACAGCATGAAAACAACACGGTTACATTTAAAGTTTCTTTTTTATTTTTTTTAACTGCTCTTATCAGCTCTTATCAGCTATGCGTTAACCTATTGTACACGTGACATTTGGCAAATAAAATTGAAATGTTATTAATTTTGGCAAAAGATGGAAGTCCCACTTGGATGTGGCCTTTATCCGAAGTACAACTTTAGGAAATCAAGTGTGCTTTGGTCTCTGATCAATTGTTTTAGATTGTAATAAGGAGTGTTCAATTTACGAGGATGGAAATTTAGATTTGTTATCTGCTTTATAAAATCTTGTTTTTCCATTTGAAACCTATTTCTGAATTTGCAAGGAAATATACCAACGATTTGGAATAATGTGCAACTGCAAACAATATTTATTTAAAAAAACATCTATTTTGTTCAAATTCATATTGGATCAAATGCTGGATCAAATTGTATTAATTTTGTAAAGTTTCTTTTAAGATCAGCCACAAAATTTGTGATCATTCTTTTGCAGTTTTAAGAATTTCTCACAAATTTTGTATGTATGTTTGTAGCTCCAATGGACTTTTGGACCTAATGCATTGATTAAACGGTTCGTCATTTACTGAGTAAATTTGACCCGTTAATCTTGCCTTGTGTTTATACAATCATTGTTCCCTCTTCACAGAACCCGTGAAACACATCTGCAATCGTGGATGAAAGAAACAGAATCCAGAGTTCTTTAGTCTATATAATCCCTTCCTCACATACCACCTATTTTTTTTTTTTAAACCTGGAATCATTCAGTGATTCATGAACAAAATTCTAATTTGTGCTGCTTCAGTGTTTATTGAAAGTGGCTGGTGCCTCTGTGATTGTAAACTTAATGTGGTTCTGTGATTTGGAGCAATGTGGCAAGTTTCTAGTTGCTTCATGAATTCTTTTTTTGTAAATTAGTTCTGAAAAGACTAAAATGCTGCCGTTAATGACACTGTTGACTTTTGCTATAATAGCAATTTGATCAAACCATCAATGCATATAAAAGCTAATTTATGAACGGTGCATGAGGTAGGTAGGTGCTTGTAGGCTTGATTACAATACAGACCTGATTACTCTCTCATAGTGCAGCTTCTTATTTCAAACATTGGCAACATCATGGTTCTTTCTGTGCTGTGTTTGCTTCATTAACTGGCTTTTGAGGCCAGTCCTTAAGCAGGATATTCTGGATTGTCACCGTCTCCACTGGATCCCATATTACTGTGTTACGTGTTTGTGTTATTATGGATTTTGCATTTCGTTTTCATGTTGTTGACTCTAGCAACATCTAAAGGTAATATTTTTGGAGGTTAAAGAACTTTTCCAATAAGAGTCAATTTTTAGATTTAATTACTCTTGCCATTTTGGGAAGATGATGAGCCTCAGTTAATTTGCTCAGTTTTTCTTGTTTTGAAACATTAGCTTGTATCCTTGTACACAAGTCGCTGAAAGGCAAGATGCAGGTATAGCAAGTGATCACAAAGCCACATGTTATGTTGACCTTTAGAGGATTTGAGATGGGAGTTAAGAAAAAAACATTTTCCTAAAAGCAATTAGGGCATTGGTAAGACTACCTGTGGAATAAAGTGTATGTTTTTTGGTCCTGCTCGTGCAATGGAGGGTCGCTGCTAAGGTTCACTATACTGGTTCCAGGGATGGTGCATGTGCCGCATGAGGAGAGAGTAGAGTAGGCTTGAGGTGTTGTCTTCACAAGGGTTTGGAGAATATGGGGCTTGACAGGCTGGATTCGGACAGGTGTTTCCTTGGCTCACAGTTTCTCAATAAGAGTTTTCTATTAGGACTGAAGGTTAGAAACTGCATGCAGAAGATAATGAATCTTTGGACTTCTTTACTTTGGAAGGCTGTGGAAGTTGTCTTTTCGTTCATTCAACACACATTTATTTCCCTGTGAAAGGAATGTGGGGGAATGAGGGGAAACAGCATGGTGGATGATCAGATACGATCTTGATGAATGTTTGGCTCAAAGGGTCGAATGTCCAGTCCATCCCCTGTTACATTCATGAACAAAGGTGGAAGATGTTGTAAATACTCAGCAAGTCAGGCTGCATCTGTGGGAAGAGACAGTCAAAAGGATTTAATATTGGAGATCCTTCAGAAGTGAAAAGGCGAAAGAAGCTTCTAAAGTTGCAGTGAGGGTGGGGTAGGGGATGTCTCTGACACGGAGGAAAAGATGACCATGGTGGATAAGATGTAAACAAGGCAATGTGGCCAGTGAATGAATGGACACAGCTGGAGAATGCGAATATTGATCAAGAACCAAAGAGTTGTAGAATGCAGAGCTGGATGACAGGCTCGGTGTGTCAGGCCAGGCATGTTATCCTGTCCAAGACTGAGCCAAAAAGAAGGGAGGGGGTGGGGACGCAGGCTGAGCTAATATTACAGTTGGATGACTGATAGAGACTGAGAAAGCAAGTTGTCTGACATTGTACAGTTCAATACCAAGTCCAGAAGGCTTCAACATGTCCTGTGCATTAAATGAGGTGTACATACTCAAACCTGTGTGGGGCTTTGCTGCGACAATGTGGGAGGTCCAAGACTGATGGGTGGGAGTGGGATGGAGAAATAAAGTGGCAGGCAATGAGGAGCACTGAGTTGCCCCTGTGGGACTGAGGGCAGGTGTTGTGCAAAGGGTCTCGACCCGAAACGCCACCCATTCCTTCCCTCCAGAGATGCTGCCTGTCCCGCTGAATTACTGCAGCTTTTTGTGTCTATCTTCGATTTATACCAGCATCTGCAGTTCCTTCCTATACAACCAATGTGTTTGCTTTTTTTTCCAATCTAGAGGACACAGCATTGTAAATAGCAAATGCAGTACACGAGATTGGAAGAAGTGCAGGTGAATTACTGCTTCACCTGGAAAGACTGGGTCCCTTGAGAAGGGAAGAGTTGAAAGCTTTTATTTGTTTCGGTGGTCTCCGATTTGAAACATTGACTCTTTTTCTCTGCCTGACCTGAGTATTTCCTGCCTTTTCTGTTTGCTAGGTTTTCGGTATCTGCAGTATTTTTCATCCTCTCAAGTTCTTATGTTTTATCTGCTTCGTACTATCATTGCCAGAATCAGGAATGAAATGGGGGGTGGCTGGAGGATTTGGGGAAACAATCAAGCAATATAATCTTGGCCTAGCGTGGCAATTTCCAAACCTAGTTCAAGTTCACATTTATTGTCACATGCACCAATTAAGGTACAGTGATATTTGAGTTACCATGCAGCCATACAAGTAAAAAAAAGAACGCAATACACAATAATTTTAACATAAACATCCACCACAGTGGAATCAACATTCCTCACTGTGATGGAAGGCAATAAAGTTCAGTCATCTTCCTCCTTTGTTCTCCCGTGGTGGTCCCTCAGCACTGCCTCTGCCGATGGCCCGATGTCCTCTCGACATCTCGTAAGGAAGATGGAGACTCCGGCGTTGGGATGGAACCGAAACACTCGGTTTCGGCGAGTGGAGCTCCCGAGTCGGCCATTTCTTCACGGTGTTAAAGTCCACAAGCCACGCAGTCGGAGCACTTCCACAGCGATCCTCGGCAAAGGATCGCCAGCTCCACAATGGTAAGTCCGCGTCGCGCTTGCGGCTTGAAGCTCCAGGCCGGTCTCCAGGAAAAGCCGCACCAATCCAGTTGTTAGGCCGCGGGGGAGGGGACGGAGACGTGACACGGAGAAAGATCACAGCTCCGTCGAGGTACGTGACTGAAAACGGTTTACCCCTATTTCCTCCCCCCCACCCCCCCCCGCCTCACCCCGCACATAAAAACATACTGAGAAACATTAAAACATACATTTTTGATACGCTAAAAAAAATTAAAAAATTAAATATAACACACAGGCTGCTGGCGAAGCTGCCATCTCGGCGCCACCCAATGACGTATGTTATTTAATTTCATGGCTATCTGATGAGGTTGGGAACATTAATTTACAGCATTCAGGAATGATAATTAAAGGCTGGAAACAAAGTAAAGCTAAAATCTAACTACTGCATTTGGCAACAATTTTAAAATAAATCATTTCATAAATCACACTTTAAGTAAAACTATGCATTGACCTCTACCATTAAGCTGTCATTAAGCAGTTTCTAACATTACTATTCTAGTAATCACGTGTTGACTTAAATCAGATCGCAGTAGTTTGAGATGTAAATAAATCTAAAATATGAAGCAGGTAACTTGATGTTCACTATTACTGATGTGGTAGTTATGGGAAGAAATCACCTCATCCTAGTCCATCAGGGCCTATTTGTAATTCAGATCTGTAGTAAATAATGATTCTTGCCCACCTTTTGCTATTTTTTTTTAAATTTTGTCTTACCCTTTTAATGGCCTGGTGCTCTGATATTCTGCTCACATAGTCCATGCCAGTTTCTGGAGCATTGTAATCTGATCTCTCTATCTCCCCCATCATTCTCCTCTCAAGCAATTGCACTTGAGACAATTTAGAACAGCTGGTTAGCCAACCAACCAGGTCATGTGACGTAGGAGGAAAAAGGAGCAGCAGAGGGGAAATCCGTGCAGCCGCAGGAAGAATGTGCAAACTTTGCATGAACAGCAGCATAAATCAGGATTGGTTTTGAGATTTGAAGTTGTAACTTTAATCTCTTGTGCTACCCTATGAACTCAATAAACGACTTGATTCTATCAAGTAGTTCATATAATGATTTTTTTTTAAATGTGCTGCCCAGCATCCATGTAAGCCCAGGATTTGGTGCCAACAGAAAGTAGCAATGTTACAAAATTTTGAGATTTTTAAAATCAAGTCTGTAATTTATCCCATCAGATAAAGCATAAAAATAAGTTTAATTTGACACCTAATTCACTTTCATATCTCAAGTATTTAAAAAGTTATGGCCATTTTCATACTGGGAAATGAGCATCTTGTTCCCTATTGATTTTCTATGGACATAACAAAAAAGCTGTGATCGTGAACAGTCAAAAGCCCATAACTTTCTTAAAAATTAAGAGAACTGAATGAAATTTTCAGTTATCATAGATTGAAGCATTCTGAAACAAATATAAAATAATCTTACTTGGATGACCTGAAATTAAAGCATATAATTAGTTAGTTACCTAATTGTAGCTAATTTCAGACTTCAATTACTAGATCTAAACATCTATCCATTTCTTAATAAATGATTAACATTTTTAAATAGCCTAAATGTCCAAATAATATTCACAAATAATTCACAATAAAACATGATTTTTAAATCTCATTTACATTAATTTATAGGCCAAATGGAAGGAATTTAGTGTTTAATTGCTGTAAATAAATGCCCATTTAAATCAGCTTTCCAGTGGGTCCCTGTGGAACGCGCTGGTTTAGAACGTTCACATTGCGGTAGATTTGTGCCCCAAATAATAATAATATAATGTCTTTATTTATATAGCACATTTTTAGTCAACTTGCATTGACCCCAAAGTGCTTCACACAATTACTTCCATACAGACAGGCAAAGGTGGGTGAAGTGTCTTGCCCAAGGACACACACAGGCAAAGGTGGGTGAAGTGTCTTGCCCAAGGACACAACGACAGTATACACTCCAAGCGGGATTCGAACCAGCTACCTTCCGGTTGCCAGCCGAACACTTAGCCTATTGTGCCAAATGCCGAGAAAAATACTGCGCGATATAATGGGCCCAAATTGAGCTACTCGCAATATTAAACTTAGTATAAAGGGATCTTTAGAAGCCCTTTTTAATGTAAAAATATACAACCTAACTTCTGCTATCTGCTTTATGAGACCCTGCGGTTGCTGACGGTCGCGGGTTTAGAGATTGATTTTTAAACTACTATAACTATTATTCAAGGCCTTTAAACCTAATAATAGCTTTTGCGACGGGGTCTTCCAGCGATTTTTCGTTAATAATTAACTAGGCTGAACATTTTCGATTGGAACAGCTTAGAGAAAATCGCGTTTTAAACCCGCCCCCTCTAAACGGCGCCAAAATCGCGCACACCCTCAGCAGCAGATCTTCAACGACGCTTCAGGTAGGCTTTGCAACATACCTACAGAAAGGTGCTCCAGTTTTATACTCTGCAGTGTCCTCATGACTTGTATCTGGGAGAACTATTCCACAGTTTAAATTGCTCAATTATGCCATAATGGCACTTATTGTGGATAGTATTTCAGCCTACTCCATCAATATCTATGGGTGTGTGTGTGTCCTTTTGGCAGAACAACCACATCAGCAAAGGGGACAAAATTATATGTGTTCATTGGGTTTGCTCCTGGAAATTCTAACAATTGATTCTACACTCTGGTATCTCTTGGCTTTGTTGCTTATGTTTAACCTGAAGACTAGGTTAAGCTGAAGACCAGCAGGTTCCGCCATGTTGACTCGACCAAAACTCCAGCATAAATACAAGAACAAGGGCAAGCTGGGATTGATTTTTTTTTAAATTTCTTTTGCTATGTTTTTGGGACAAAGTTATAGAAATTCCTCCACCATTGTGCTGACATCTTTGTTCCTGCCATGAATATAAGTAAATTAGAAACACTGTATTGGAGTAACGAGGTGGCTCTTCAGACTGGAGAAGGGTTCCAATCTGATGCATCACCTATTCATGTTCTCTGGAGATGCGAACTGACCAGCCTAGTTACTCCAGCGCTATTTGTCTTTTTTTTGTAAACCAACATCTGCAGCTCTTTGTGCCTCCATTAAGTGATGTAGTGATTTTCTGGAAATTTTCATTTTATAGTTGTCATCAAAATTCAGTTTATTGCATAATCGAATGGGTTTTTTTTGTTTGATATTGGAATTGTCCTTTCAAGTAGGTCTGCAGCAGAATACTATAATCAATACTTCATTGGAAGTTATGGCATTTTGATTAGTTTGCCAATGTGTTATACTGTAGTTGCTATCCATTCCGTTTGGCATCTGTGACCATGTAGTTTATAGCTATGTTTGAAGTGCAATCGAAAGCTTAATTAATTGAAATGAAAAAGCTATTCCAGTTAACTGTGAACATTATTGAATCAAAGGCAAGTGAACAATATTATACTAAAATTACATTAGACAAGCAGTTACAGCTCACGGGTCATAACATGTCACGGAACCACATGAGGAATTTAGTCTCCTTAACTAGTTACATTGCAAGAATGTTTTGGCATGCTGATACATCCCCCCCCCCCCCCCCCCTCCCCCACCCCCCTCCATCCTGGTATATCTTATCATGAACAGCTGTAGCCAAAACAATAAAAGGCAGTTCCTAGATGGTGTTCTTGGTAATTATAGATCCATATGAAAAAGACCTTATTCTGCAAAGTTTATTATCTCCTTGCCTATTTTTTACATTTTGTTTAAAAGTTTGGGAATATCATTGAATATTGCTGTCACGTCAAGGCGAAATTTATCAAAAATGTAGTTAACAATTGCATCACACTGTAACCAAAAGTCTGGCTCCATTACATTTTTGAGGTTTTGCTATCTATTTTTATCCATTCCAAAGTGCCAGGCAAATCTAAAGCCTTCCGTTACAAGACTTTCAGTTGAATGCTAATATCTGTGAATATTATACTTAAGTTCAATAGCATTTGATGGGCAGTATGCAGTAAACTGTAACAGTTTTTCCTTGACTGAGTGAATAGAAATTATTGAATCACATGGGGAAGTTTTATGGAGAATTTTACCTACTTTTAATAGAAAATTGCAGTAAATCTTAATTGTAGATGTTAAAATAGTGGTTTCAGAGAGGTGGCTATTGAAGTGTCTTTCTCAGTTTTGGTAACCCTGCTATAAGGAAGTACATTTCTTGCTGTTTTTCAAGGACTGATTTTGTTTGGTTTTGCTAATTGCACTCATTTATAGGCTTTTAAGGAGGCTCTAAAAATTAAGCTGGTTCTTTTGATGCAAGCTTGGTAGTCAGCATGTAAACATTTAAAAATTTGCTTTTAAATTACTTAGACAAAACTATTCAATCTTGAATTGTTCAAATTGGGTTCCTTTTGGTGGTCTCAGCATTGAGATTAAAATGCTAATGAAATTCTTTATGGGCGATTGTAAAATGGCCGTGGTGCAGTGCTTTGAGCTCTCATCCATTATTTTATTCATATTGTGTAGGAAAGACGTGCAGATGCTGGTTTAAATCGAAAGTAGGCACAAAATACTTGAGTGACTCAGCTGGGCCAGGCAGCATCTCTGGAGGGAAGGAATGGGTGATGTTTCTGGTCGAGACCTTTATTCATATTATGGGACAGATATTACATTCCCAACACTTCTCACCCATGTGGGAACAATTGTATCATGTGAAAATCTATGCATACAATTTGTATATTGGGCATTGATTTTATTCAGTAAATGAATCACACAAATTTACTTTTCTGAATCATTTGTATTTTACCAGTTGCTTGTTTGGCGTTTTTATTTATAATTACTTATTTCACAACAGTTTTCTAGCATACTATAGCGTAGTCCCATATTTCAGGACCCTCTACTTATCAGGATAATATGACGTGCAATATGAGAGATATTGTCCATTTTGCGATTATGCATCATGTTGTATGTGACAGTGATGTGTACGTTTCAAGTTTTGGTTTTATAAAAAATGATTATGAATTATGAATAATGCATAAGGTGTAATGGTGAAACTTTTAGGTGAACTGGATATCGAGATTAATTATTTATATCTAAGTTATGGAAAAAGGAACTGCCGATGCTAGTTTAAACCAAAGATAGACACAAAAAGCTGGAGTCTGAAAATGGGTCTCGACCTGAAATGTCACCCATTCCTTCACTCCAGAGATGCTGCCTCACCCGCTGAGTTTCTCCAGCATTTTTGTCTGCCTTCGATTTTCCAGCATCTGCAGTTCCTTCTTAAACAGGTATATAATTAATCTCTGCTTCCTCTGTCATCTTGCAAGCCAGTCTAAAGTAAAGTCCGTTGACTGACATCAGGAAATGGCAGAGAGAACTAGAATCACAGGGGCCAGAAAATCAGAGATCATCCCTTCTGTAAATCTGAAGGCCGATGCTCTAGGACCAGCGATGCCTCTAGCCAGTTTATTCCAGTGCTGCAAGACTGGCATCAATGTGACAATATGACTGTAAAGGAGTCAAGTCTGACACACTGTAACCTTTACTGAGTCTTTAATTAAGGCACATGTCACACACGTCCCAGTACTGACTGCATCTAGTCTTCAGGCGTACTGGAACCAAAGGGAGGAACAAGGGGAGGATATCACAGTTATACTGATATGGCTGGGCGTGGTTAGTGGTATTGAGGTAGCTACATTATAGGTTGCATGCATAAACCATCTACAATGACAAATTACCCAGGTGATCAGAAAATATAGGACAATTCAATGTGACCAATTTTCACCCAATTAGTTACGCGTATCCATAAGAAAATGTGTCATCAGTAGTGTTTTCAAGCAGCCTGTACCATGTGCAAGATTTGCTGGAATTATTCACCCAGACTAATCCAATACCATCTCCCAACCCTGTAATCTCTGTCAGGATGACCCAATGCAGTGTGTCTCTAATACACGAGGGATGGTTTCAAACCACTAATTGGTTGAACAAACGTATCTCTGATCTAAAGGTCAATTTCCATCTTGGTATCCATCAGGCTCTGACTGCTGAATGGATTGTAAAACTTTGTTCCTTGAATTTAAATGCAACACTGCACAATAAGACGCATCTAAATCCTTTCGTGGGAAACGCTTGGATCCTGGAACATTGCCCGGTCCTTTCATTCTTGCTACTTTCCTGTAATAGACTGCGATCCAAAGCTAACATGTTCACATTTCTTTATCTTCAATTTGGAATTAACACTGCATTATTGCATCAATTTCACTGGATCGATTTTCTGTCATGTAAAATTCAAATTTCCTGTGATGCCAACACTATGGACAACAGCACATTGAAGTGTACAATCTTGTGCAAATCCTATTCAAATAAATAACTGGAACAACTGTAGCTACAATTATTGGTGTAAAAATCGGAAAATTACCCCATTCACAATGTAGTTTTGTTTTTCATGTCTCGATATTGGTTATTTGTACGATGACTGGCTTTACACTTAACAGAGGTGTTTGTAGCCTACAAATCTCAAGGCTGCTTAATATGCCTGACATATAGATATAGTGAACACTTTGCTTTTATACGGTATGTAACTAAAAATACTTGTGTATCTTCAAGTGATGACTTTAATTTGTTTACTATATTTGGCAATTCAGTTACTAACTATTTGAAAGCAGTAAGGGTGTTGGATCTTCAAGGTGGGAAAATATGATAAGTGTGCAAGAAGGGTGGGTGCAGTTTATTGCTCACATCAATACCAGCAGGACGTATTAAAAAGGATCTCTTCTCGGTCCAGGCTGCTGTTTTCTACCAAAGTTACAAATGAGGGAAAAGTTGTAGAATTTTGAAAATAAAACTGAAAATGGAATTGAAAACAAGCTTAACGTTCCCATCCGCTGCAAAATAAGACCGTTTCTCCTTTTTCTTCTGTTGCAGTATTTCAAATGGGAAAAACAAGTTTTCTTATTTCCAGCCCACAATCGTTCGCTTTGAATTCCTTTGGTGCCTGACGAGAATGTAGATACAACAAGAGAAAATGGCAAGTTTCCCTGCCCAGTCACGCTTGCAGCAATGAGTATGTTGACTGAAAACCATCAGTCACAGGATGATTCATTGCTTTGTAAATTTTATATATTTTATTTCCCAAAGGAAATTCTTTATATTGGTTCAGATTGGTGGGTCTGTGACAGAGAATTAAGTTGTAGCACTAAACACTGAAACATGACAATTTCTCCTTCACGGAGTTCTGGGAAACTTTCTGAGAAAGAAATGATAAGACTCCTGTCCCTCGGAGATGAGGTCCCATAGCCCCATGTTTAAAAGATTTGAAGCATGTCACAGACACTTGAAAGCGCACACCACCAGACTCTGGGACTGTTTCTTCCCTTCTGTTGAAACAAGGAACTGCAGATGCTAGTTTACCAAAAAAGACGTCACTATGTTCTGGAGAAGCCATCTGCCTTTCAAAACCCCCCTCACCTCTATCATTCTATTACCTGCCCGGCTTTGCCCTGCCCCTCCTTTCTTCCCCTCGCCCATGAACAGTCTGCAGAAGGCCCCCGACCTGAAATGCCATCCATCCATGTTCTCAAGAGATGCTGCCTGACCTGTACAATTACTCCAGCACTTTGTGTCTCTTCTACCCCTCTGTTATCAGGCTGCTGATCCATCCTTCCATAAACTAGGGCACCTCTACCTCATTGCGGACACTAGATTTTATCTCTAGAGCTTTGCACTACAATGCTGAGAATTATATTCTGCACGCTGTATCTTTTTGTTTACCCTACCTATTGTACTTGAGGTAGGCTTGATTGTACTTATGTGTGGTATTATCTGATTTGATTTGATTGGATAGCATGCAAAACAAAGCGTTTCACCGTACCTCTACATGTGACAATAATATACCAAGATTGGAGAGAAGCTTCATTAACCTGTAAGGGAAGTATGCTCGAAGATTCCTTTAACTTCAGGGTGCTTTTAAAATGAATGTTCTAACATTACTGCACACACTTCTCTGATCCCATACATGGATAACCAAACTGTGTCCAAAGGTAACCACTCCAGACCACCTTGCCCTGTGACCAGCACATTGTCCTTGCTTGGGTGACTCTCTTTCCTGAATGACTACCTTGGGTATATCCCCTTTTTATTGCACACTTGATTCACTGTGACCACCAGGCTCTTCCTTGAGAACATGAACATTTTTGCTGCTAAATACGGGGATTCTGTCTGCCATAGAGCAATATAGTCATCCATTTGCATACAGGAAAAATTAATTAACGTAGTGATGAATAAATCTGAATACATGGAATAAATCTGAAAATGAGTCAACTGGGTTGCAACCCAGTTGACTCATTTTGGGACTTGTCTCATGGAACACATATAAAATAGCCGGAGGACAAAAGTCTCAGGTTCTGTCACTGCCCCCTTTCTGCTTCTGTTGCTAATTTATGCTCTTGATTCAGCAGCACTGGTTTCTACTTGTATTACAAACCAAGCTGCAAAATAGCAATAGGTTGCTCAGTCTTTGCTGCTGACCTCCAAATGGCAGAGATGCAGAGAGCGTGAGATGATAATATGCAGTTACTTGCATGATTAGGAGTGCTTTAAAATAAAAATGAACGTTTCTCAAATTGCACTTCCACTTTTTACCCCTTCAAATATATGTCATTAAATAGTGTCAGCAAGCCGATACCGTCTCGAGCTTGGGCCCGGGACCTCCTCCAACTATTTTCGTTATTACAGTGGTTGTTTTAAAGCACCCGAGTTGATCAACATGCCATGTAGGGAGTGTAAGGAGCAGATTGGCTAGTTGGTGCTGGGCAAGGTAAATTGTGCAGATTGGAGTGTCACTTCTCAGAGGATTGAGCTATACCTGTTTTCCAGCTATTTACTTTTTTCCCCCCATAATTGCTTCCTGCCCATTTTTCAACTATAGATTCAAAGCCATTAAAAAAACCCATATGCCTATGCCTTTAGCAGGACATGCAAACTGTACATGACCTTGTGCTGCACATTATTATGGAAAACAAGGAGTCATCAACCAACTTCAGCCTAAATCAATTGGTGTCATATGTTCAACATCGAGCTCCTGATAGTAGAACGTTATCATTTTTTTTAAAACTGCTGACCTTTCTTAGTCCCTTGATGATGCTGTCCGTGTCTCTACATAGTTGTTTGTGGTACATAGATAGGAAAGGTCTATTTCCGTGCTGTATGAAGCAATTACTCTCTGACTTTGGAATTTGTGTAGGTTCTGAGATCCAAGCTCCAAATCCTCATTGGATCAGTAACTGAGTTTGAAAACGTATAGGCCTTGTACTGAACAACTGAAAGATGCAGGTCCTTTACTGACCTTGCTGTGTCGCACACACACACATTCCAGCCAGTTGCCACCCTCCCCTAACTACGCAATTAAAATCCACAGTAAGATTCTGAAAATTAATTATTTTTCATTATCTTGAACTTCCTCTGAAGCAGACCTCTTGAAATGTGTCACTGCCTCCAGTGCACATGCATAACCTTTGGCCATCTGAGGAAAAGTGTGTTCAAACACCAAAGCTCAAAACCTGTGTCAAGTTCAAGGTCCGGAGATCAGCACTCATCTCTGCTCTGTCACTACCAAATCCTCCCAATTCATTTGGAGGTAAGATAAACTGATGTCAGCATCCTCGTCTAGGTCAACACCCAAAGCATAGAGACTACATTTATATTTAATCAGCCTCTTGGACATGTCACAACAACACACCTTATGCCAGACTCTTGATGCCCTGTGTTGCAGATCAAAAGATTTCCGGGGTGAAGTGCAAACACTTCAGTCTGAAGAAGGGTCCTGATCCCCAAAGGTCACCATCCGTGTTGTCCAGAGATGCTGGCAGACCCGCTGAGTTACTCCCGCATGTTCTGCCCTTTTCAGTCAAGGTTTTGTTGTGCAAAGTTGTTTTTCTGACTCGTGGCCTACAGTGCTGTGGTATTAGGCTCATGGTTGGGGTTAAGTCATCGGATTCCTGTTTTTGCTACCTTTGTTGCTAAGTGAGCAAGATAAATGTTCTCAATTTTGGACAAAACATGCTTCAGTGAGATATTGATCTCATTGAGGTGTATAAAATCATGAGAGGAATAGATTGGGTAGATGCACAGAGTCTCTTGCCCAGAGTAGGTGAATCGAGGCCCAGAGGATATAGGTTTAAGGTGAAGGGGAAAAGATTTAATAGGAATCTGAGGGGTAACCTTTTCACAGAAAGGGTGGTGGGTGTAGGGAACAAACTACCAGAGGAGGTGGTTGAGGCAGGGACTATCCCAACATTTAAGAAACAGTTAGACAGGTACATGGATAGGAAACGTTTGGAGGGATATGGACCAAATGCTGCCAGGTAGGACTAATGTTCAGGTTATAGTGGGATAAAACCTTGCATGTATCTGCCAGGTTTTGTCCTGGTCCCACCTCACTTTCTACCTTTCTCTTCCTCCCCCCCCCCCCCCCCCCCCCCAACCCCCAGCCCTACAATGTCTGAAGAAGGGTCCTGACCCAAAACATGGTCTATCCCTCTTCCCCAGAAAAGCTATCTTACTCGCTGACTTACTCCAGCACTTGTGTTTTATTCAAGATGCCAGCATCTGCAGTTATTTGTGTCTCATGCTTTAAATGCTTATAGTCCACTCAGTCTTATTGATTTCCCTCCCCCCACCCAGTGTTCTATCACGAGATACACCCTCACTCTCTGTACTGAACACCCTGCTGTATTTACTGAATCCACTGCATCCCACAGGAAGATTAAACATACAAACACATCATCCCATGGCATTTATCTCAAAAGCTCATATATTGGTAATAACTGTATTTTTACTACAAGTTATCTTTGTGTTATTTTGTCAGTTAACCGGCATGTCCATCACTGGTCATCAATCATTCTCAGAGTTTTTCTTTATTATTCTTGCTGGAGCAGTGTTTTATTTAATCTTCCCAAACCATTAACAATAAAACTTCCACCACAACTTCACAGCTGCATAATTTCATGCTCATGATGTACAGTTACATCAGAACCACAAGTTTCGCCCTCTGGATAACGATCCATAACCAGAGGTCACGCCAGCAACACCCAAGATTCATGGATGTGTTGTGTTATTGATATGAATTAAGAAATGCATCTCATCTCCAGCTTGCGGCTTCCTCTTTTGATGTAATATGAAAGAATTATATTTATTTTGGGCCTTTGAACCTTTAATTCTTTCAAATTGTCAAAGACGTCAAGTCATGTATTCCTCTCAATTCTTCCACATGATTTTCCACTGTCCACGAAAAGAACGTGCAACTACATAATAAACTCTACTATCGACGCACTCGATCTGGGCCCTGGTCTTTTCAGTCATTTTCTTGACATTATTGCTTGCAGGCACCAATTTCAAGATGGTACATCCTGGATTTTGATTTTCTTTCTCCTACGATGGGACAGCGCTGATAAAGGTGCTTGAACAATCAGTGCCCAGGCTAGTTTTTAAAATGTTTACCTCCAGCTGAGGAAAATTCTGAGCCAGAAACCCAACATGGCCAAAGATCTGATTGTCATTTTTACACACCGATGGTATTGTCCCACAGCACACGTTTGAAATACTTGCAAGCTCTCCTTGCAAAACCCTTGGTGTTCTTTGAGTCAGGAATCTGGGCACATTGCCAAACATAGTTAAGAATGAAAACAGAAACTTCAACTTCTGGGAATTAGTGCTGGAGGTTGTGCAGTATCCATGGAGATGGAGCAACTTGTGTGCTCTGCTTGCATCTGTTCCAGGATAGTTTTTCTTGTTGACATCTGCAAAGTGTTTCCTCACTTTTCGGACCCTACCCCAAACCTTGGCATGCTCTCTGGTGCTCGGATCCTTCTCTGGCCAGTCCACTTTTTGTATCTTCAGACACTATAAGGCAGGTTGTGGTTGTTATTTCCAGGATCTTAGGGAATTTCCCAGTGATTTCCACCGAGCACCAGAAATCAATAAGACTGCATTGCTCATAAATCGCACATGTCTGTAAAGATAGTCTCACAGAACTTTGTAATATAGATAATGAATGGACAATGAAACATCCATGTTCTTTGTGTAGAGTCCAGATGACATTTGGTAATATCCCTCGTCCTAAGAATCAGACAATTACAATGTACAAGGCAGCCCTTCAGTTCAAAGTATCAACGCTGTCCAGCAAAGAGCCATCCAACCTCATCCAAACTTCCAGCATTTGGTCTCTGGCCCTGCTCATTACCACACTTAAGTAAATATCCAGACACATTTTAATGAGGATTTCTGCCTCTTCTAGCCCTTTAATTAGTGACAACAGATCTCTACCAAGCCCGAGGTAATAAATCCTCTGATCTTTCTACAAGTTAGTTTAAATATATGGCCTGAATTTTTGACATTATAAATTGATTATTATTTGAATCAATTTTCTCTATTGATGCAGTATATTTAAAACAAAATCTCTCGGAATATGGCTCCTAACCTATCCAATCTCCAAAGCTAAATATCTCCAGTCTTGGCAACATCCTATAAATCTGTCCTGCACATTCTGCAGTGCAATTGTGTGTCTTGCTTTGCGCTTACCAGCATGGTAAATGCTACTTGAGCTGTGGCCTAAAGACATTGTGCTCACCGCTAATGTAACCCTTTGCTGTTTCCTTTAATGCTTCTGATGCTAAACCCACCCCCCCCCCCCCCCCCCCCCCCATCATAATGTGTTCTTAGAAAAGAAAATCTCACTTTTACCTAATATTGTGTTACTTCCATAATTTACAACATTTGCCCACGTATTGTATACTCTCTGTTGCTGCACCTAAATGTTTGACCCTGCTCTTCTCTGGATTAAATCCATGTGTTGTTCTACTGCTGAGCTAACCAAACCATTAGTATTCTTGCTGTCAACCATATAACCAATTATTGTATAAGCAGCAAACTTCTTTATACTCCCTGCCTTTTAAATGTAAATCATTAGTCGGTACAACAAAAAGCTTGGGACTGAGCTTTGTGGAACCCCATTGGTAATGACCCGTGCAGTCACAAAAGCATCCATCAATCATTCCCTATTACTTCCTGTAAATGAATTTTTAATCCAATTTGCCTCTGTCCTTTTGAGCTCTATTTACCTTTACCTTTTTCGCCAGCCTTCTGGTAGAATCTCATTTACAAACTTGCTTAAATTCATGTCAACTGGAACGAATGGACGATTCCCGTCAGCCATCTTTGTTAACTCCCCAATACGGTTCTCTGTTTGGTCAAATGTGTCCTTCAACAAATCCAAGCTGACTTTTTATAGTGAAGGCGCTGATTAATTTTATACTGATTAATTAGTTTTGTGTACTTTTCACAATTAATTTCTGTACTCTGCCCAATGCTGAAATTAAATTTACTTTTAAAATTTCAAAATAGACTTTATTCAGGTAATAAATATACAATACATCAACCATGCGAAAAAAATCATCCGACGTTTTCGGAGGCTATACAAATTATTCAATACAGTCTACATACATTGCTCAAATTTTGGATATTTGTCCCCCACCCTTGCCACTCAAGTGGCCCACTGGCGTGGAATCCCTTCCCTTATTTTGAGGGGTGTCTCCACCACACCCTGCCCCCACATTTCCAGCAGTCTACAATTATTTAGTTTATCCCTTCTCCTTCTTAAAATATAGCAGACGCTGTCCTCTTATCCTTTGGTTACTCCCCTGTGGGGAAGGCTGGTGGAAAAAACTGATAGTGAGTGGTTCTGTAATTTCACCTTTTACTTGTTTTATCTTCCTGTGATACTTTTCTTACAGGCCTGGCAATTATTTATTTTCTTCTTGCAATATTTTACGAACTTTCTCTTTACCAGCAATATTGGTACCACCCAACTCTTTTGTAATGAATTCTTTCATTTGTCTTTAAGAACTCTGTAATTATTTCTACCTCCCATACACGCGTTACATTTTGCTCCCGAATACATCTTCCTCACTAATTTTTGCTGTTTACATCAGCATTATTCAGTGAATATCATTGGATTATGTTTTTTAAACTTACCTGGTTATTTTTCATGCCTACACGTGTTTAGCTTGGCAGCATGGAAACAGGCCCCACGGCTCACCGATAGATCATCCGTTTACACTAGTTCCACTTTTGCGTCCACTCCCTACACACTAGCGGCAATTTCCAGAGCCCAATTAACCTAGAAACCTGCATGTCTTTGGTATGTGGGAGGAAACCGGAGCACCCAGAGGAAATCCACGCAGTCACAGGGAGAACATGCAAACGGTGCATTTGGTCAGGGTTGAATCTGCGTGTCTGGCATTGCGAGATAGCAACACTACCTGCTGCACCAATGTGCCACCCAGTTGCGCCAGGGAAGTTCAAGACCGTAGTAGATCGAAGGAAAATGCTTATGTCACCAACAAGAGTAGCAGATCTGAGGATGGGAAAATCTTAGAATTTATCAAAAGAGGACAAAGAAATGGATATGGAAAAGTCGAATGCATGTGTAATACATCAAGGAGCATAAAATAACATACGTATTATAAGAAATTATTGAATTGAAAACAAGACAGGCAAAACAATATAGATCACATCAATTTATAAAGAAGAGGAAATAAAGAGCAAAGAAATTAAACAGATTTTCTGTTTTTAAGGAAGAAGATTTAGAAATCCTTTCAGGAATAGTGAAACTGATGTATGAGGAGATGAAAGAAAAAACATTAATTATTCAATATTATTTGCCATAATTCTAGCATGATTGAAAATCATCAGGACATGATAATCTGGAATCCGGTGCTTGTACCTTCCAGAATTCCTGACATTCTAGAATAGTTCCTTTATACTGGAAGGTGGAAATGTAATCCCAATCATTTCAGAAGGGAGATTGAGAAGAGGGAACTTCAGGCCAGTTAGCATGACAGTTGTAGAGTAAATGCCAGAAACACTTTTATTAAGTGAATGATAGCAGGAAATGGGAATTAGTAATAGGATTTCGCAGAGACAAAATTTGGAAAGGTTTGTGTCAGCCAGCCACAAAGAACCATCAACTGGAAGGTTAGTTAAGTTTTCGTTTAGTTTAGAGATACAGCACGGAAATGGGCCCTTTGACCCACTAAGTCCACACCATCCAATCAGTAATCCTGGCACACTGTTAAAAACCTGCATGTTTTTGGAATGTGGGAATAAACCGGAGCACCTCTAAAGAATCCATGCGGTCACAGGGAGAATTGGCAGACTCCATGCATACAGCACCCGTAGTCAGAATCGAACCTGGATCTCTGGTGTTGTGAGGCATCAACTCTACTGCTGCACCACCGTGTTATCCTGCCTCAGCAGAAGCAATTTCTGCTTCAGTATGCGAGGAGAAAAAAATCTGCAAATATAATCTGCTGTTATGTGAGCCCACAACTTATTTTTAATTAATGATGCATCATAGATGTCATTGCTGATGGTGATAGGCCTGCCACATCGAGTCACCCATTGATTTCTTATTGTTTTCTCTTATGGTACTTGAATTTCTTGGGTTAGTGATCCATATCTACACATTTATGATGCACGTTGCAATTCCTATGGGGTCCCCTATTCTGGTTTATTTTCTACTTCGATGTTCATGAATTCGATTTATCATTCACCAATTGTGTAGATGTTGCTTTTAACCAAAATCTGATTTTTTTGTATGAAGCTGCTTGAACAGTTAATGATGTGGCAGTAATGAAAATGGACTGATTTTATTTACATATACATATTTTCCCTGTATTTGGTAGTAAATTTCTTATTTTTATTCACCCTGAAATGTATTCAGCCTCATGTCTAATAACTCCTTTACTCTTTTTGCTGCTTGCCTTCACTAAGGGGTAATTTATAGTAGCCAATGAACCTACCACTTTGTCTTGGATGTAGGATGAAGCCAGTGAAAACTCACGAGTCATCACTTCCATAAAATTACTTCTGGTGATGTACACTGGTTTAGACTAGGCTCTAAATTTTAATATGTGTTCTGCTTCTTTTTGTATGGACTTTATGTATGTAAAACTTGATCTGAATGCCAGCAATAATTTCAACTCTGCACTGGCTCATTGATTTTTAAACTGCATCTTTGAAATATTAGAGCAGGTTGGAGTATAGCTGCTCTCCTTTCAGGTTAAGGGATTAAATGATATGTTTGATATTGCAAATGCAATTGACAATTTGCCACTGTTTTTAATCCAGTTGCATGCAAGGGTGTAATACAATGGTTGTGTTGACAAATAAAATGGACTAAATACTAACTGCAGGAGAATGCTAAATTACATTGACCAGTCTGATTGAGTTGTAATTCCATTATGTTTAAATTTCTGCTCTGCCATGTATTATCCCCTGAACCTCCCATCCATTTCTGATGTGAGTTTTCATAATAGATACAAGATACAAATAATTTATTAGTCAAGTATGTAAGAACATACAAGGAATTTGATTAGCCATTGTCATACCAAAAAAGCAGCAAGACACATTACTTCAAAAAGTTAACATAAACACCCACCACAGCGCACCGTGATGGAAGGCAATAACATATTATCTTCCCTCCTTTTCTCCCGCGGTCGGGGCAGTCGAACCATCCGCAGTCAGGGCGATCGAAGCTCCCACAGCCGGCGATCAGGGTGGTCGAAGCTCCAGCGGTTGGAGCTCCCGGTTGATCCCCAGCAAGAGATCGCCAGCTGCACGATGTTAGACCGCAGTGTGGACGGAAATACGATACGGAAAAAGTCGCAGTTCCGTCGAGGAAATAGATTTAAAAAAGTTTCCCCCATCCCCCCACATAATACAAAATTAAAGATACCCTTACGGGCCTGTCCCACTTACGCGATATTTTTGGGCGACTGCCGCAAAATTTTAAACATCTTGGAACATTTTTGGTGACAGTGGCGACAATTTTTGCTGTTGTAGGTTGTCGCCAGGTGTCGTAGGTGAATTCCATTCAAACTAGTCTCTGGCAGTCGCCTGAAGAGTCGCCTAAGTGGGACAGGCCCATAAAACATACATTTAACAACAAACTAAAAACAACAAAAGATGAAAAGGACTGTTGGCGAGGCTGCCATCGTGCAGGCGCCACCTGGTGAATGTGAATGCTGGAACAGAAATACTGGAAGTCATATTATACGAAGTACCCAGTTTACACAGTACATGGTAAATTACTCATTCAGACAGTCTGCTAGTAAAAACGACGTGGATAGATTATTTGACGTTGCTTGTATTCTTTGAGAAATCTGCATTTGAATACTGTTAAAGTAAGTGGCTGTTTCATAGGAAGAAAGATTTATGCCATCCCTGTGTATCGGGTGGATAATGTCTCATTGTAGAACTGTGAGTGTTGAAGGCCCCAGTAAAAGAGGATCATGTTAAGAATTTTTGTTGATTACCAAAACAAAGTTTTGAAATTGTATCAGCTGTACCACACCTAAGGTGGGACTGCACTTTGATCCTGTTCCAAGACAACACCCTACAGACTGAACTTGTCATTGTCTAGGAAGTAATTGAGTTCTGTATAATTACTGCTATGTGGGGTTTTTTTTGCTGCACAAGCAGAAACCTGTTTTGGTTTTGAGACTCTGTATCAACTCAAGGATACAGTTACGCAAAATACAGCATTGATTTCTTTGCATTGTATTTCGTGACAGTTCCAATGCTAATACGCACACATTATGCTTTCACACCTCATACTAGTGTGCTGTGCTAACTGGTGCTCCCAAAATCATGTGACAACAAATAATTTTTAAAGATAGATACAAAATGCTGGAGTAACTCAGCAGAACAGGCAGCATCTCAGGAGAGAAGGAATGGGTGACGTTTCATGTCGAGACCCTTCTTCAGATGGATGTCAGGGGAGTGCGTGATATATAGATAAGGAAGTGTGTAGATAAGGAAGTGAAAGGTGTGAAAACAGGATAAAGGGAATGCAGATCAAGGAAAATGTAGAATAGATCATTGTTAGTTGGGAGAAGGTAACAACAAAGCGCAGATAAAATGTAGTCAGAGACTGTAAGACTGGTTGGAGAACTGGGAAGGGGAGGGATGGAGAGAGAGGAAAAGTAAGATGGTTGAGAATATTGGTTAGAGAATTCTCTAATGTACTGCCCACTCCGCTGATATCAGTCTGAAGAAGGGTCTCAACCCAAAATGCCACCCATTCCTTCTCTCCAGAGATGCTGCCTGTCCGGCTGAGTTACTCCAGCGCATTGTGTCTATCTTAGATTTAAACCAACATCTGCAGTTACTTCCTACACAAAGATGTTTTTAAATATAACTATCCAAATTGTAATAGAAGGTAGACAAAAATTCTGGAGAAACTCAGCGGGTGAGGCGGCATCTATGGAGCGAAGGAATAGGCGACGTTTCGGGTCGAGTCCCTTCTTCAGACTGATGTGGGGGGGGGGGGGGGGGTGGTGCAGGAAAAAGAAAGGAAGGCGGAGACAGTAGCCTGTGGGAGAACTGGGAAGGAGAGAGAAAGCAAGGACTACCTGAAATTGGAGAAGTCAATGTTCATACCGCTGGGGTGTAAAGTGTAATGGTTGTTTAAATTAAATATTGAGGTTATGAACTGAGTCGCATAAAGCATGTGCTGTATAGTTTAAAATTTTAATACGACATTCAAAATCATTTAAAATTCACCTACATGGTCCATCTAACCTCTAATTCTCCTGCTGAGATCTCTTCAATTTTTTCCTCCTTGACCTTTGCATCAAATACTTCATTTGTCATCAATCATATTTCTACTCTTTGCCCTTCATCTGTTGTTTTCATTACAAAACTTCCTTTTGTTCTCACTGTTACTCGGTGAAAGCCCATGAGATATTTCCAAGGTCCCAAATGTAGACCAGTTTCTAATTCTACCACCCTGCATGCTAAAGCTCATTCACCTACACCTGAACCTTGAAAGAATCTCCCCCAACTCACTTAAATCCCACCTTTTCAAGTCACAAACTGTGGACTTTGGCCTCCCATTTGCCAACTATTCAACTATTCAGTCAGACTTTGAACCGCCACCTTTTGAGACCTTGGCCCCAATAAAGCCCTTGATCAATTTCCACTTTTGAGTTTCCAGGTTATAGTCCAATCTTTAATGCATTCCACTCAAGCAGCCAGACTTGAATAGTTATCCCAATTTCCACCATTTATCACTGGAACCATATGCTGTTCAATTGAGCCTCTGTCTTTTTCTGAATCTTCTGATGATCCAACTTGTCCTCTTGAACATAAGTTGAGATGATAAACATCTCCTCTTTCATTCAAATGTGATTTATAACCTTTCTTTTAAAAAAAACTTTTAAAAAAACTGCTGCTCTCTCTAGAGCTCAATCATGGTAAGAATTGAGAGAGTACAGATGCTCCCCGGCTTATGATCACCCAACTTATTTACAGCCAGTCTATATGAGCAAGCATTTGTATGGGTCTGTGGTTTTGCAGGCCCCTTCTGCCATGTGCAAACTCTGATCATGGCTGAATTTGGCTGACTCGAGCTGTTTGCGAAAAGTTCAGAGAAATGGAACTCTATAATCTAGGGATGACCTGTGTAATGAAACAATTGGATCTTAATGTTCTTGATGTTGCTGTACTGAGGGATAGCCAAGTCTGTCTATCTTGGCTAACAACCAAACCTTCGGCCTCCAAGACGCAGGTAAATTATCGTGCCTTATTTTTGGGTGAAAAATAGCGTCTTCATTGCCAGGAAATACGGTAATTTAAAATCCAAGGTTATGGTATCATAGAACATTACACCACAGAATGGGCTCTTTGGCCCACAATGTTTGTGCCAAACATAATGCCAAGTTAAACTGATCTCATCTGCCTGTACATGATCCATGGCCCTCCATTCCCTGTACTTCCATGTGCCCATCTCAAAACCTCTGAAACGCAAGGCATCTCGAGTTTATTTTCACAATTCTCATGATAATAGACAATCTAAAAGTCATTTAATCCCAATGAGTTTACTGTGCAGAATCTCATTGCAGTAACACCAGATCACTGAATCAATCCTATTTAAAAGTGCCTCAGTCACTTAAGGCTTTGTGGTGGATGTTTATTGTCTGGCATGATGCATAAATTAATCATGTTATTCAGTATGGAATATTTTTGTAGCAAGTCTTCTCTAATTATATCAGAATCTGTCAGTTCTACCAGATATCAAAGGTCTTAATAAAATGAACAATTAGTAGCACCACCACCAATGTTTATTTCAGTAATTGGCCAATATTTTTTGATAACATTTGCACTTTATATTAAAATTAGTTGCCTAAATCAAAACTAGTATTCATTATGATTACCTGATTTTTTGCAAAGTACACAGTTCACGCATTTTGATTTACCTTTATCAGTTTTATAATGATATAAGTCTGAAATGCAAGTACCAGTTTCTTTGTACGTGTTCCTATACCTTCAATTTATGGAAACAATTTAAAAAAAAAGTGTTAACATGGAATTGCAAAGAAATGGGAGACCTTGAAAGGAACTTCAAATGTTTGTGACAATTAGTTAATAGCTTAACATTATTATAAGGTTTTTTGGGTCTTTCTTTAATTAGAGGTTTAAATTAATATTCAAGCACTATTAGAATTTGTCTTTATTCATACTTTTGTAACTAAGGCACTAAATCCCGCTAGAAATATTATCATTTAATTATTTTTTAAGATATTTGTTCTTCCCATTCCTCCTGCCTTTAGTTCTAATTTTACCACCTTATTTTACTATAGAATAAATACTTCTGCACACAAAGTTAAATTATTATTTTCATGATTTAGGAATAATTTTAGAAGTGGAATTAAGTAATTTGGCTTAACTATCATCCTGTTACTGTTTCAATGAGCATGTAATCTTTTTGAGCATTAGCTATTGGATGTTACAAACAGCACTGGGTGTTGCAGTTTATCTTGCACTATACATAACTACCTTTATCATGTACCTCCCTTTATCATGTATTGTCTTCCACTGACTGGTTAGCACACAACAAAAGCTTTTCACTGTACCTTGGTACACGTGTCAATAAACAAAACTAAACTCGGTGAAAAGAGATTCACAATGAGTAGAGTAGAGCTAATAGGACTTGATGTTTCAATCCCTGTAATAAGTCGGCACTCTTGATATTTGCAGTGGGATTGGAGTATTGAAAGGTAGGGTAGGTACGTCATCGGGGTCATCAGGTGGGCACCCTCCTTCTTTGACGTTTCATTGATAAGCCCACAACATCTCCAGAGGGCTCAACAGTGATACCTAGCGTCCCAGTTACATCCCCCTCAATTCCATACCCTCCTGTCTTCATTTTGCGGCCCAATTGTTGTCTATCCTTTTGATCCAAATCCAATTGCTGCTTTTTTCTGCAGAATTTGATAACGATTTGATTGCTTGTTGGAGGGAGCGACCCCTCACCCCCATTTTCTTTAATAGCCTGGTCAGAGATGTAGCAACAAATCCCCTGCATCCCACTTCGACAGGGAAAATCTTGGTCTTCCAGCCATTCTGGGAAGCAATTATACTGAAGTGTTTCTGAACACTTTTGCGATCTACTTCAGAAACCAAGACAAATGAGCGAATGTAGATAGAGCTGGCATGTAATACAGGGTGATTAGAATATGGTATAGGGATGAAAGTCAATCCAACTTGAATATGTGATGAAGAAAATGGAAAATGGTTTAATCATTATTAAGAAAATGCGTTTTGTATCTCACATAAGGAGTTTTAGATAATAGTTATGAGCATGAAATTAGTTACCTGCATGAAAATATTGCTGCAAGGCATTCAGTGAAGAAATAAAGCAAAATGTTGGAAGTATTTATCAGTCATTGTAGAGAGCACAATTAATGTGTCAGATTAATGACTTCTGAATATCTGCTGGGCATTTTATGCAATTTCAGATTTGATTTTATACTTTCAGCACCTGCAGTTTCTTTTTTTTTTTTTTAATTGGTTCAGGAACATTGCAGTTTTCGAAGAATACAGTACTGAAATATGGCTGTTTCCTTTCTGTTCCACTGGGTAGAGGCTGCTACTGTTTCCTGTAAAACTGTCCAGTGAATGAGCTAATGAATCAAATGGAGCAGATATTGGGATTGGAACTGCTCCATGTTCTGCTGCCTATTTGTTGGATTTTTATTCTTGGCAGCTGATTTGGTCGACACGTTTAATGCAAAAAAAATGTGTGGAAGATTGTTTGGAAGCCTTCACAAATTTTGCATTGCGTGCAAAGAGTGAACATTCTGCTGGGCGTGCATCTTGCAAAATGAAGTAACTAAATGACTCCATATAAAGCCATGGTCACAAGGCACAAGTTTTGCAAAATGAGGGGAACTTTTCTGTGGCCAATGATTCACTTGCGATCTCAGTGCTGGGGATTGTCCTGAAGTTGTTGATGTGACACTGGGCAAGGATGCAGAGACGTTTGAATTATTTATAGTAAAATGACTGGGCATTAGGTCATGCGAAAGGACGTTGCAGCCCAGCTTCTTGTTTCCTTTTTAAATTCCACACACATTTCAGTGCCTCGTAGTAGAATTGTGCAGTTTTAATCTTCAATTTTCCTTGCGGATATAAAGCCAAATGGCTACTTCTGCCTTGTGGCAGCCACTATCTATTTCACAAATACAAATTATGGAATCTAAATCTGCAAATTGCCTTAGCTTAGCTACTTCCTGTGCTCTCAGGAATCCTCCTGCATTTTTTTTTAAAAATGGAGATTTTAATTGAACTTTATAGTGAATTCGTTTTAATAATGTAACAGCTATCAGTAATGAAGGAAAAAGGGGAAGAGGAGGAGCCCGAGGGCGGGCGGATGGGAGGGTGGGAGGAGACAGCTAGAGGGTGAAGGAAGGGGAGGGGACAGCACAGGCTAGCCAAATTGGGGGAATTCAATGTTGATGCCATAGGGGCGCAAGGACCCCAGACGGAATATGAGGTGCTGTTCCTCCAATTTCCGCTGTTGCTCACTCTGGCAATGGAGGAGACCCAGGACAGAGAGGTCGGATTGGGAATGGGAGGGGGAGTTGAAGTGCTGAGCCACCGGGAGGTCATGTAGGTTAAGGCGGACCGAGCGGAGGTGTTCGGCGAAACGGTCGCCCAACCTACGCTTGGTCTCACCGATGTAAATTAGCTGACATCTAGAGCAGCGGATGCAGTAGATGAGGTTGGAGGAGATACAGGTGAACCTTTGTCGCACCTGGAACGACTGCTTGGGACCTTGAATGGAGTCGAGGGGGGAGGTGAAGGGACAGGTGTTGCATTTCTTGCGGTTGCAACGGAAAGTGCCCGGGGAGGGGGTGGTGCGGGAGGGAAGGGAAGAATTGACGAGGGAGTTGCGGAGGGAGCGGTCTTTGCGGAAGGCAGACATGGGGGGAGATGGGAAGATGTGGCGAGTGGTGGGGTCACGTTGGAGGTGGCGGAAATGGCGGAGGATTATGTGTTGTATTTGCCGGCTGGTGGGGTGAAAGGTGAGGACCAGAGGGACTCTGCCCTTGTTGCGTGTGCGGGGATGGGGAGAGAGAGCAGTGTTGCGGGGTATGGATGAGACCCTGGTGTGAGCCTCATCTATGGTGGCGGAGGGGAATCCCCGTTCCCTGAAGAACGAGGACATTTCCGATGCCCTGGTATGAAATGTCTCATCCTGGGAACAGATGCGGCGTAGGCGGAGGAATTGGGAGTAAGGGATGGAGTCTTTACAGGGGGCAGGGTGGGAAGACGTGTAGTCCAGATAGCCATGTGAGTCAGTGGGTTTATAATGTATGTCGGTCAGGAGTCTGTCCCCTGCGATGGAGATGGTGAGGTCAAGTTGTAGCGGAGGTAGAGGTCGGGGATGGGGCCCTGGTACGCATTGAACAAGGATTGTTCAACGTACCCGACAAAGAGGCAGGCGTAGCTGGGGCCCATGCGTGTGCCCATAGCTACGCCTTGTGTTTGGAGGAAATGGGAGGAGTCAAATGTAAAGTTATTGAGGGTGAGGACCAACTCCGCTAAGCGGAGGAGGGTGTCAGTGGCTGGGTTGTAGCGGAGGTAGAGGTCGGGTGGAGATATTTGGTGGCTGATTTAAGAAAATAAAAAAAGCAAAATGTACATGGCCTATACAGGCTATGAGAAAATTAATTAAAGTGAGTATTTTGATGTATTTGGAATTTTAAATTAACTATTTCAACAAAAATCACACTTTTAGACGAATTTGAGTTTGAGCAATTTAGTTCCCAAAGTCATTTGAAAGCTATTGTTGAAACTCTCAGTGCAACAAGATTTCTCCAAACTCTTACTTTTTATTATAATGCTTGATGTAGTATGTGCTAAGAAAAAGCTTCAAACCTTACTGATTCAAGATTGTCTAGAAAATACAAGAAAAATTATGTTTACCTCATGAATTGGGCATGGATGAAGGTATAGCATCTGAAAAGGTTTTCCTGGGTTTAGAATAAATATTACAAATTTGTTTTGCATACTGGAGGTTAGATGAAAAAGTACAGGATGATCGAATATATATTTACAATTTGCAGTAATTTCTAAGAATTGTACTCCATGCTAATTTAACTTCACAATATCTCCACTCCCTAAAGTGTTCCACGATTGAAGTCTGCAATTCGAAAGCAAAATAATCAAGGGTGATGTCTCACTGGCTTTTCTACTGCAATCCAGCATTTAGACATTTAAGCACTGGTATCTTGAAGATATTCCAGACGTTGTTAGACATGGAATTCATAAAGTCATACTTGTCACTTGGCTCTGCTGCTAGATTCCCCATGGCATTCATTGGAATA
This sequence comes from Amblyraja radiata, assembly GCF_010909765.2. Taxonomy (NCBI): domain Eukaryota; kingdom Metazoa; phylum Chordata; class Chondrichthyes; order Rajiformes; family Rajidae; genus Amblyraja; species Amblyraja radiata. Next base: position 16,636,063 of record NC_045982.1, on the reverse strand, counting down.
GCCAAGCCTTGTTGAGTTTCCATTATATTGCCATTGGCGAATTCCCATTAAAATTCTGCTGTAGATGAGATATGGCAAAGTATCTGACGCCACGTTGATGTCAATTGAGATTATGAACCTATCAATTCAGAGGCAAAAAGGGCAAATTAAATTAGTTTGCTTTGTGTTAATATTTTTTATTCTTGTTAACCATTTAAAGTTAATTTTTAAATATGTCTCATTTAAAAGGCTAAAATGTTGTACCCTTTTCACTTACCTTCAGACTGTTGCATACACCAAATCTCGATGTATCTTTGTTAGCAGAGAAGGAATGTGTAGAAAGGAACTGCAGAGGTTGGTTTAAACCGAAGATAGACACAATGCTGGAGTAATCCAGCAGGACAGGCAGCGTCTCGAGAGAGAAGGAATGGGTAACGTTTCGGGTCGAGGCTCTCTGAAGACACCTGCCTGAAGAAGGGTCTCAACCCGAAATGTCACCATTCCTTCTCTCCAGAGATGCTGCCTGTCCTGCTGAGTTACTCCAGCATTTTGTGTCTTAAATTAGCAGAGAAGGATCTGGTAGGCCCAGCTGGCTACATCAGCCGTCTCTGCATGAATTGCCAAATTTGAGAAGCATTTATCTTGTATAGACACATCCATGAAAGGAAAGGGTTGAAGAAGAGGCTGATAACTTGAAAAACAGTACAATCTGAGAGTGTGAAAAAGTAATACTTGGCGATTTGGGCTTGAAGTAAATTTAGTACTGGCAAATCTCCTTGCAAAGTTTTTGTATAATGATGTTGAGCAGGGACTAGAGCATTCTTTTAATCCAAAACAGATAGAAATACTACAGATTTGTGACAACCATCAGAGAGCACATTCTTTCATTCATGAACTTGATCTTGCCTTGATAATGAGTAATTGAGCTGGCGGATGGGAGAATTCTGTGAAAGTAGTTGAACAGGCAAAACCTGATATCCAACTTGCATGTAAAGTTGTTGGAGGGATGGCAATGGAATGTAAGAATGCAAGAGATTTTCATTGACTGTAGGTAACTGGTATAACAGCAGTCATTTATCCACTTTAGCAACATCCAATGCTGGATAGATCTATTCTGTCATTTGCCATCGTTGCACTGACTGTCATGCTATTTAATCTTGCGGGTTTGGAACAGCCAAAACAAAGGTTGTATTTCGAGTCTGAAGATCAGAGGGCAAGGTGACCAACAATAGCACATTCAATGGTAAATTTAAACTAACAGTTTACAGCAACAGCAGGTTCTTCGATGTGTGGATGTTTGTTCAGGCAGTGGAGAACAAGGTTTATGTAGTATCTTCATCAGAGTAAAAGCAGTAATCAAGAAAATCTGATGATTTTAAAAACAAGAACAGGAAAAATCTGTGCTCCAATGGTTTGACATGTGGCTCACTGAGTGGTATTTCTCATTCTCTCTTTAAATCTACTGAGACTACTTTCCCACACCAGTCCTTCACAAAATTCTGGTTTCTGGCACTCCATATATACAAACACTGGGACTCAATTTCCTGTGCTCTTAAATGCATCTGTTTCACAGAATAAAAAAGCATTTAACATCAAAAAGATAAGAATTAAAAGTGGGTTCAGGTGTAAATGGGAGGAACATCCAATTGTCCTGAACCTAGCACCACAAGACCTGAGGGTGCTGGGTTATGGAAGTGTCACTGTATTGTGGGAATTGATATAGATGCCGTCTGTTTGATAATAAGTCAAGAATATTGAGACCAACTGCTGCAGTCTTCCAGACAACAGGAGTAATTGGCTGCGGCAACTTCAAATTGATTGAAAGAATGATCTGCCAAGGAATCAAAGTTGCACCATGACACATTGTGGGAAATGTGTGATGATCAACTACACCGACCGGCATAATGGGACTGTCATATGAGGAAAGATTGAAAAGACTAGGCTTGCATTCACTGGAGTTTAGAAGGATGAGGGGGTTCTTATAGAAACATATAAAATTATAAAAGGACTGGACTAGTTAGATGCAGGAAAAATGTTCCCAATGTTGGGCGAGTCTAGAACCAGGGGCCACAGTCTTAGAATAAAGGTGAGGTCATTTAAGACTGAGGTGAGAAAAAACATTTTCACCCAGAGAGTTGTGAATATATGGAATTCCCTGCCACAGAGGGCAGTGGAGGCCGTCACTGGATTGATTTAAGAGAGAGTTAGATAGAGCTCTTGGGGCTAGTGGAGTCAAGGGATATGGGGAGAGGGCAGGCACGGGTTATTGATAGGGGACGATCAGCCATGATCACAATGAATGGCAGTGCTGGCTCAAAGGGCCGAATGGCCTCCTCCTGCACCTGTTTTCTATGTTTCTATGTTTCTAATACACACATTGGCATCAGACCAGATGCAAAGCTCAAGCAGTCCTGCATGTCCTAAAGAGACAAAGTCAAAATCAATTTTATTCGTCCAGATAAGTTAGGACAAAAAAGTGTTCCTATGAACTCGACCATGGTGAATGTACCTCTCCAATGGCAGTCGTGCCTCAGACGGACGGGGTAGTGTGCTGACTCTGCAAAATCAAGTTATAGACAATGTACAATGTGGGCTTCCCATTTTTTTTGGACTTGTATGTGGAGTAGAAAATAAAGCAAAAAATTGTACCCCTCGTGCTTACGATCAATTGAATGTTCTCAAAAACGGTCAGCAATACGTAACTATAAGCAAGATATTGTACGATGCCATCTTCAGGCCATAACATGTAGAATCATGCAGGACATGGATCATGCTGATTTACTAAGCTTCTGTTGAGGGTCATGAGAGAGAATAAATGATTATTTTGAAATAAGTATTTGGGAGATTACACGAGCACAGTGTCTATTTGAGGTGTGCTTTTTGTAACGGGTAGTGTGCCTTTTGTTTGAAGAAGGGTTTCGGCCCGAAACGTCGCCTATTTCCTTCGCTCCATAGATGCTGCTGCACCCGCTGAGTTCCTCCAGCAATTTTGTGTACCTTAAAGGTTAATACTTATGGCTTACAACCCAAGAAAGTCAAGTTTGGGGGCTACCATTGCACCAAAGCCTGAGAACATAGCAGAGCGAAGGGCATTCTGAGGAATCGTGCCTTCTTGCAAGGGGCCTTTCTCGATGGTTCAGATCATGACTTTATTTATTGGAAAATGGAATAACATGGTGGGGTAAGGAGCAACAATATTGAAAAACAATAGCAACTATGGCTCTTGTTCACTACAATACTATGCACAAGTTGGTCATTGAGTCCTTGTATGGACAAGTCCAATTGTATGTCAATTGGAAAAGAAGTACTTGAAGGTGCTTGGCATCAGAAAATTCCATCAGTCATAATAGACAGGTCTTTAATTGTAGTCATAGATTATAATCTGTCATTATTGATATTGGGCTGCAAATCTGAAAAAAAATTGATCTATCAGAAGGCAAGGAGTGTGCATTTCTTCTATTGCCGCATGAAGTACAATTGAGTACAAGAATTCCAAGCACTATGCTTTGGTAAATGCTCTATTGTGGCAGCAGCATTAAATAATTCTTTCTGGGAGTGAAGATGTGAATTTAATTGCCATTGAGGCTGTAGATGCCATCCAGTAAATTGTAAACATAGAAAAACTGTATTGCAGAGTCTTTGAAAAAGCAAAGAAAGGATGGACAGAATCTGACTGGTATAAATGAGGAAGTGAGAGCATTTTACAGTGGGTGCAGGGATGTATCAAGTGGGATAATGCACAGTGTTCGGGGACCTGAACTCTTGGAGGGGAGATTTTATGGATGAACTTGATAGCGAGTTCAAGAGCATGGGTATGAAAGCAATGGTGGCTTTGTTTATTGGTCCTGTTTAGTCAGTTGACCTTGGATTTTTGTAAGGAAAAGCAGTAATTGCCAAAGTTGTACAAATAAGCAATTAAAAAAACTCATTTATAGCAGTGTTTATTTTTGCAATAAACAATGTATGTCATGGATTATTTGAATGTTGTTTTTTCTGACCCTCATTTCAATCTATCCTGTTTGGAAACTATACACTGGATATACTCGTGTTCTTTCACGGGGTCTGACCTTCAAAAGAGCAGCAGGGAGGTCAGTGGATAACCAAGCATTCAGGAAGCAAATGTTAAAGGGCTGCTGAAAATTCAGAATGGAGCATTGCTTGGCCAATTTCATAACGACAGAGTGCCTCTGTATGTCATCAAAGTTTGCTGTTCGGAATCTGTGCAGGAAAGGAGATTGGGATTATGCTTGAGCCTTGCTCAATCAAATTTGGTTTTGGTGTTGTGGAAGCAATTGAATCAAAGTCACCGTTGCACTATCAAGAATAAAAGCTTTAGAGAAAAAACTGTGCATTTGGCTTCACTTTCTAAAGTAAGCCAAACATGAGTAGAACCAACATGAAGGTTTGCTGCCATGTTAGACCAGAGACATGGTTTGACCTATTCATTTTAAAACTCAGTGCAGAAAGAATAAAGAAGGATCCTGATCTGAAACATCACCTATCCATATTCTCCAGAGATGCTGCCTGGCCCGCTGTCTTACAACAAATGATTCAATTATACTTTATTGTCATGTGTACCTAGGTGCAGTGAAATTCTTTGTTTTTTCATACCATCCAGTAGTTGCCGTGGCTATCCCTTGATGTCGAGGATGATGGTCTACGTTCTGTTGTTTTTATGGACTCTCAGGTGGCTTGTGAGTTCTTGGCTTTGAAAGTTCTTTGGCATTCAGGACAGATAATTCCAGATGTCAGATCGGGCTTTGGTTGTAAAACCAGTAAAATCATACAGTAGACTTCACCTAGGCAGGTGGCACCTTCACAAATGTTACACCAACACTCGACTTTTTTGTAAACCAGCATCTGCTGTTCCTGTATAAGAAGGAACTGCAGATGCTGGTTTAAATTGAAGATAGGCACTAAATGCTGGAGTAACTCAGCGGGACAGGCAGCATCTCTGGATAGAAGGAATGGGTGATGTTTCTGGTTGAGACCTTTCTTCAGACTGATGTTCCTTATGTCTACAATAAAAATCTGCTGTCCAATAATTTGACATGTGGCTCACTCAGTATTTCCCATGCTCTCATTAAACCCACTGAGGCCACATTCCCACACTCGTCCGTCTTACATTTCCGGACTCTAGCACTCCATACATACACGGGAGGCGTTGGATTGAAAAATTGGTGACAAACTCAAGTGTTTGTGCAGATTAAATGAAGGAATGTCTAAATTGGGTGCAGTCCGGACTTCAGGAAGACAAGTTCCAAATCCAAGAAAGTGACAAAGGAAAAGCATATTTATTTCAGTTCAAATCCAGGACCCAAGAGTCCAGAAGTTGAACCAATGCGAAGTCGGGTAAATTCTGCAAATAATTGACTGATTTTAGATTTAGTGCGGTTTTTTTTTTTTGGCATGCTGGCAGCTGCATTTATCACCCTCCCAGGATTTAGGCCCCTGCAATAATGAAGCAGCAGATATTTCTGAGCCCTAGTCAAATGTGATTTGAAGGAAAATCTATAGATGGCAGTGTTCCTTTCACTTGCTGTCCTTGCCCTTTGAAGGGGTTGGAGCAGGCAAGTAACTGTGGTGTACTTTGCAGATGGTTTACCCTCTGGTGGTGGAGGGAATGGATAGAGGATCATAAACCATTTAAGGCAGTTGTTGAAGCAGAAATGCTTTGAAGGGTCTGAAGAAGGGTCCCGTCCCAAAATGTCACCTTTCCATGTTCTTCAGAGATGCTGCCTGACCCGCTGAATTACTCCAGCACTCTTTTTTGTAAACCAGCATCTGCAATCCCTGTTTCCTCAGAAATACTTTAAACCATGACTGTTTTAGGATCTACGTTCATCCAGGCAAGTAGCGAGTTTGCCATTATGATCTTAATTTGTGACTTTAAATCGTGGAAAGTTTGGATGTTTGAAAATGAGATGCTTGCTGCAGGCAGTAAAATTGTATGTCATTATAAAAACATTGGCACTGAATATATAATATGTATCCACTCATAATATAAATCCACTTCAGAATAGCCAGTTTTGGCCTGCTCTTGTACTCATGATATTTCTGTTTCTGATTAGGGTTGTTCCTCGGCATGCTATTGATACCATTGTACATCAAATGTCCGAGAGACTGCTCTCCCATTTCGGAAACTGTCTTTGTCCAATACTTTTATGGCATGAATTATTTGTCGCTTCTCGTCCAACTTTCTGAATATTGACCAGGTCTTGTTGCATAAAGTACACTGAAATATGAATATTGATCTCTTTGTTGCTTTGAAATGAAGGGATGTAGTGTAGTGTGTCTCTAAGTGTGTGCATATGCTGCTTCCCCCTTTAGCTGTGTCTGTTCAAAGTGTGATCCTATTGGAAAGCACTATGTTTGGAGTCCAGCTGCTTTGCCACAGTGTAATATGTGTTTATGTTATGAGTGTACGTTTAATCTGTACATTTTATACTATGCGTCAATGTATTTTGTTTGGAGTTTTATTATCCACAAAGTTATGACTAAGGCTTTGTAAGCTGTATAAGGTTTCGGCGGGGGAGTTTAATCACTATTACGAGCAAGGTGACCATTTACATCAGTTCAGGTATACATTTGATAATTCTAGGCAGCTGGATATTCATGGACTTTTTCTCTATGAATGTGATAGCAAGAATGGTCTGAGCATAGTGGATGCACCAAATGTGGGACCAGACACCATTGGGCTATGCTGCAGAACTAATCTCTCTAGCTTATCGATTCCAATACAGTTGCAACACCTGGCATTACCCAAGAAAGTGGATAATTGCCCAGGTACATCTTGTTCACAAAAACAAGACGCCCAATCTGGCTAATTCAACTGCTTTCAAACATCAGCAAAGTGACGAAAGCTGGTATCAAGTGTATTATCAGACCATTCTTGCTCAACAGTACTCGCTGATGCTCCGTTGGGTTTTGCCAGGATCACTCGTCTTCGCACGTTGTTTCAGCCTCCGTTTAAGCAGCTGTTTTCCAGAGGTGAGGTGAGAATGACTGACCATCATATCAAGGCAGCATTGCATCAAATGTGGCATCAAGATGCACTGTTAAAAGTGACGGTGATCAAAGGGTGAATGCTCCAATGTTGTTATCACCCTGCACAAAGGAAGGTGCGTTGTGGTTGTTGGAGGTCAACCATTCCAACCCTGGTACATGGCAGATCTGAGCAAAGACCTTATAGCGATAGGATCTTTGGATCTGAGTCCAATCATCTAGTGCTGCTTCATCAGCGACCTTCCATCAGGAGATCAGAAGTGCAACGTTTGCTGATTCTACAGTGTTCCATTCCATTTTGTAACATTCTCAACAAATTAACAAGTTCATAGCTGCATGAAGCAAGACCAAATGAACATGGACTAATGAGCCTCAAGTCACATTCTTGAGGCAGAGGTGCAAGGCAATGGCCATCTCCAACAACAGAGTGGTAATGCAATTGAATGTCAAGAATAGGTGGCTGCAAACAACGTCTCCTACTATCAACAACCCTGAAACTCAACTGAACCTGGCAATTACTTGCATCAATGCAGAATGTGTCTCATAATCAGTACAATCGGTTCACTAATTTGACTTTAATTCCACCTTATCTTCAAAGAATAAATTTTAACTTTTAAGATCAAGAAAATCACCAAGGCCATCCAGTCTATGCAAGCCCTAGTTTATAATGACTAATATGCTTTAATTGTGTTCTTCCTGCGGTGCTTTGAGGTTGAAGATAATAGATTTAATAAAATTCCATGTTCTGATCAGACAAATGTCTTCAATCTATTGCTCCTTCGTTGATCTACTGGCTTCACAGTACAATGTTTAAATATTCATTCGATATGTTTGCTATCCTGGCTTTAACAATTCTTGATGATTAAACAATACCTGCTGTGAATTATTCTCTTTGTATAAATGCTTAGTGATGCCTGTCCTGTCTATGTTCTTTCAAACAGTGAACGTGTGCTCACATTTCTTGGTGCCCTGGAGCATATTGAAATAATGACTTGCATTTTTTTTTTTTATAACCCTGGGATATTCTGTAATCTGGCCTATATTTTTGAAACTGAAAATCCCTAGTTTGTCGTTGTTTTCCATGTGCTTTTCTCTCTCGCAGTTGTGCTGTTGGGGAGTTTATGAAGTGGGTGGTTTGTGCATGCTGGTGCTGCACTGTTTCAGTCCGATTGCAGCTCTTGTGAATTATTAAAATTAATCAGCATCTTTTGCCGAGGTTTTATTTATTGCTGGTGAAGTTTAGCTTCACCAAAAGTAACTTTCTGCTAACTTTTGTCCCACTCATGAAGTATGTTATGCCTTTTCAGTTTCACATTAGCCAGGACAATTGTCTAAGGTAATCAATCCAGCTGCAGGTTGAAAGATTCCCTTTGTAGCTGTAGCTGTTTCTTTGTATTTATTCAAACTTGATTACCTTGCATTGAGAAAATTAGTGAGTTCTAGACAGATGGTTAGTAAAACGTTGACAATTTTGGCACTGATGGCTTCTATCTGAAGATAACAGAAGAACCTTTGAGTTTGATAACTAATCCACACTAAAAACACATTTATCCATTAAAATCTTTCATGGAGGTCGGCAAGCTTTCATCTTAATCCCCGGTAAACCAGGTATCCTTGAAAGTTGAGGTAATTTCCTTTGGAGCATTGTTTGTAGGATGGGAAGAACAAACTCAACAACCGTGTGTAAGAAGGAACTGCAGACAATAATAATAAATTTTATTTATGGGCGCCTTACAAAAATTTGTCTCAAGGACACCTCACAAAAATTTTGCAGGTAGAGGAAAAACATGTAAGGGGAATGAAATAAATAGTAGAGACATGACTAGTACACAAAGTAAAGACAGAATTCAATACAAAACACAATAATAAGGCAATTAATGCACAGATGAAAAGGGAGGGGGACGTGGGGCTAAGGATAGGCAGAGGTGAAGAGATGGGTCTTGAGGCGGGACTGGAAGATGGTGAGGGACACGGAATTGCGGATCAGTTGGGGGAGGGAGTTCCAGAGCCTGGGAGCTGCCCTGGAGAAGGCTCTGTCCCTTAACTGCGGAGGTTGGACTTGTGGATGGAGAGGAGACCGGCTGATGTGGATCTGAGGGACCTTGAGGGTTGGTAGGGGGAGAGGAGGTCAGTGAGATATGGGGGGGGGGCAGATGGTGGAGGGCTTTGTAGGTGACGATCAGGATTTTGTAGGTGATCCGGTGGGAGATGGGAAGCCAGTGAAGTTGTTTGAGGACTGGAGTGATGTGATGCCAGGATTTGGTGTGGGTGATGAGTCGGGCGGCTGCGTTCTGGACCAGTTGGAGTCGGTTGATGTAGGTGGAGCTGATGCCAAGGAGAAGTGAGTTGCAATAGTCCAGTCGGGAGGAGATGAAGGCATGGATGAGTCTTTCAGCAGCGGGCGGTGTGAGAGAGGGTCTGAGTTTGGCGATGTTGCGGAGATGAAAGAAGGAGGTTTTAATGACATGGCTGATGTGAAGCTCAAGGGAGAGGGTGGAATCAAAGATCACGCCAAGGTTGCGGGCCTGGGGAGATGGGGAGACAGTGGTGCCGTCGATGGTGAGAGTGGGGTTATTGATTTTGCTGAGTGTGGCTTTGGAGCCTATGAGGAGGAATTCTGTCTTATCGCTGTTGAGTTTGAGGAAATTATGTTGCATCCAGGTTTTTATAGCTGACAAACAGGAGTTGATATGGGAGAGGGGGGGGGGGTTGTGGGGGGATTTGGTGCCAAGGTAGATCTGGGTGTCATCAGCGTAACAGTGGAAGTCCAGGTTGAAGTGGCGGAGTATCTGACCAAGGGGGAGGATGTAGATGATGAAGAGGAGGGGGCTGAGTACGGAGCCTTGGGGAACGCCTTGAGTGACTGTGGCTGTAGCAGAGGTGTGGTTGTGGAGAAAGATGAAGTGGGATCTGTTGGAAAGGTAGGAACGGAGCCAGCTGAGTGCAGAGCCTTCAATGCCGAGGTCTTTGAGTCTGGTGAGCAGGATGTTATGGTTCACTGTATCGAAGGCTGCGCTCAGGTTAAGGAGGATGAGGATGTTGAGGGAACCAGTGTCAGCAGAGGTGAGGAGGTCGTTGAGGACTTTGAGGAGAGCAGTTTCTGTGCTATGGAGGGGGCGAAAGCCAGATTGGAGGGGTTCAAGTAGGTTATACGCAAGGAGGTGGGAATGAAGTTGCGACGCAACGATACGCTCCAGGGTTTTTGAAAGAAAGGGGAGGTTTGAGATTGGGCGGTAGTTAATGAGAGAGGAGGGATCAAGACCAGGTTTCTTTAAGATTGGTGTAACAGCAGCAGTTTTGAAAGCGGAGGGGACAATTCCTTGGGACAATGAGGAGTTGAAGAGATTAGTGAGGTAGGGGCAGAGAACGGGGAGGCAGGACTTCAACAGGGGAGTGGGGAGAGGGTCGAGGGAGCAGGTAGTGGGTTTGGAAGAGCAGATGAGTTTGGAGATTTCAATAGGGGTGACCAGGTCAAACTGGGAGAGGAAGCAGTGTGGAGGAGGGGTAAGGAGGTCAGTGGAGATGTTGAAAGGAGGGGCCTTGGTAGGTGGTGGAGTAGATGCTGGGGAGTCGGGTACAGGGATAAAGATTGATAGATGGTGCTGATTTTATCAGCGAAAAAGTGGAGGAATGAGTTGCAGAGATCCAGAGTAGAGGTAGGGAGAGTGTTGGCTCGAGGCTTGAGGAGGTTGCCCAGTGTGGAGAAGAGGGTTCTGTGGTTTAGGCAGGGATCGGTGAATATGGAGGAGAGGTAGGCAGGTTTTGCAGCAATGAGGGCATCTTTGTAGTCAGTGAGGTGGAGTTTGTAAGCTTCAAGGTGGACTGTGAGAGATGATTTCTTTGTGAGTCGTTCAAGTCGGTGACCAGTCTGTTTCAGTTTACGAAGTGCAGGTGTGTACCAGGGTGAAGATGTGTTGAAAGTTACGGTTCTTGTTTTGAGGGGGGCCAGAGTGTTGAGGGAGGTAGACAAGGTGGAGTTGAGATGGTTTGTGAGATCATCAGGTGAGATGGGGGTTGAGTCCAGGGGGAGAGTGGTGGAGAGCAGGTCAGAGAGATGGTGGGGATCAATGGATTTTAGATTACGGAAGGTGATTTCTCGGAGGAAGCGGGGGCGAGGTGTCGGAGAAGGGATGGTGAACCGTATAAGCTTATGATCAGAGAGGAGGAAGAGGCAAGGATGGAGGTCGAGTACCGGTTGATTTGTGGAGCAGACCATCATGCTGGTTTAAACCGAAGATAGACACGAAAAGCTGGAGTAACTCATCAGGGCAGGCAGCATCCCTGGAGAAAAGGAATGGGTGATGTTTTGGGTCGAGACCCTTCAGACTTCCACTTCACTCCACACCTTAACGTTCCCTGGCACTCTACTTCCCTGGTACTGATCTTGTTAGCCGGGTGTAAGATGGCACACGTGAATATCTCTTGGCTAATTTCTGCAGGGTGTCCAGAAAACATGTACTTTTATTGTTCATCTTGATAAATCCTGGCATGACTCTCCTCGCGGACCATCCAAAATATCAAAGCCATTGTTTTCTATACAATTTGAAATGTTGGGTTCGAGCAGCCACCTATCCTTGACATTCAATTGCTTTACCACTTTGTTGTTGGAGGTGGCCATTTTCTTGTACTTTCGCCTCATGCGTATGACCTGCCGCTCAATAGTCGTTCACTTGTTGACTTGGTCTTGCTTCATGTGGCTACCAACTTATTAATTTGTTAAGAAGGCACAAATGGAATGAAACTTTGCAGAATCAGCAAATACCCTAATTTTGATCTCATGATGGAAAGTCTCTGACGAAGCAGCTCTATTGATGATTGGGTCTATTGATATTAACCGCCCAGTGGCCTGAGATACAATGGTTGACCTCCAAAAGCCACAGATTGCCTTCCTTTGCACACGGTAATACCAACATTGGAGCGTTCACCCTTTGATCACAATCACTTTTAACTGGGCATCTTGATGCCACATTTGGAGCAATGCTGCCTTGATATAATGGTCACTCTTATCTCATCTCTGGAGTATGGTTGCCTGGACCAAGGTGTGGAGACTAGTGATCCTGGCAAAACCCAACTGAGCATCAGTAAATTAGTTGAGCAAATATGGTCTGATAATATAATTAATACCAGTTTTCATTGCTTTGCAGATCATTGAGAGTAGTTTGAATTAGCCAGATTGGGGTTTTTTTGTGACCTAGATGTACCTGGACCGTTTTCCACTTTGTTGGGTAGTGCCAGGTGTTGCAACTATTGACCCACTTTTCGTTTACTCTTGCACCAACTGATTCTTTTTTCTTTCTCTCATATGGCATGTTGCTTATTTGTAAATGTTGGATGTAAGTAAGTAAGTTTTATTTATATAGCACATTTAAATCGCGTTGAAACCAAAGTGCTTTACATAAAATAAATAATTAAGTTTCCATACATCCATAGAAAATTTTTTTTAAAGAAAAATGACACAACACATTATAGAAATTCAACACAAACGTTCCCCCACAACAGAATCAAAAATTTCCACTGTGGAGAAAGGCACCAGAATGTTTAGTCCTCTGCCTCTGTGACCACCCGAAGTCGGGGCCCATTTGTGGCCTTGCAGCCAGTCCGATGTTTTCAGGCCCACTTGCCGGGAAGCTGGAACTTCGGTGTCGGGTGAACACTCCTCAGTGGTTTAGAATGACTGGAGCGGCTGCTTCCTCCCTGGAGACCGCGGCACCCAAAGTCCTCAGGCCGCACTGGTTGGAGCTCCGACTCTGGCGATCTCGATCCCAGGCTCCGCGGTGTTCTAAATCCAGCACCGCCCGCGGCTGGACGCCCGCAGCCACAGCTCCGTGATTTTGGGAGTCGGCGGTCACAGCACTCCGGAGCTTACCGCACGGCGTCCCGGGTAGGGCATCGCCCGCTCCATGACGGTGTCCCAGCGCTGTGCCTCCGTTGAAGCTGTGGTCCTGGCCGGTCCCGGCAGGAAACGCCGCTCCAGTCCGATGGTAGGCCGTGAGGAAGGGGCGAAGAAGCAGCTCAGAGGGAAGCCTCTCCGACCAGGTAGGGACTAGGAAATAAAGTTTCCCCCTTCCCCTCCCTCACCCACCACATAAAAGACCTCCAACTAACATTTTATTTTTTAACAGGACTAAAAATAAAAAAGGGTGAAAGGACGGACTGCAGGCAGAGCAGCCATACACAACGGCGCTCCACTCCTGCAGTCCGCCATCTTTTTTAAAAATGTGGTAATGGGTGGTACAGGGAAGAGAAATGCAGAGAATCCATGATAAAATATAATGCAACTCTTAAATCTGCAGTAAATTGAAACTCCACATGTGCAATTGCTAATTTTCAATATTGGAGAGATTAAATCGGATAGTTGCTAAATACTCCTACTTCATTATTAATAGTACTTGAGGCTGAAATGGAACAGATCTGTACTAACTTTATTGCCATGTTCAATTCTTACCTGACAGCACTTGTACATTATTTCAGAGTATTTTATTACTGTTATTGTGCTAGGGAGGAATGAGTAAGAGTTTGGACTGAATTCAGTCTTGATTCACGTGCTCCAAATAAGTATCAATGTTCAGTGTGGAAAGTTTATTTTGACATTTTTTCACATTCCCCTTTTCACCCTCCATTGAATATTAACCTGCTGATAAATTTGTTTCACTCTGGGTACATTTTAACAACATTTAAAGAAATATATGCTTAAAGGGCCTGTCCCACTTGGGCGACCTAATCCGCGAGTCCAGAAGAGTGTCTTCGACCTTCAAGCTCGAGGGCACTCTCCTAGAAAGCCTCGAGCTGGATCGACCGGCCGCGGTCAAACCGCGAGCTGCATCTACCGAACTGCGAGCTGCATCTACCGACCACTCACACTCACACACACACACAAAAACATATTGCGAAGGTGGGGGCCAGGGAAAGTGGAGGAGCGCTGTCTGCGCGAAGAAGAGGAAGGTAAACGGCTGCCACAGGGTACCGTAAGACCTTTAGAGACCGCGGGGGGGAGGAGAGGGGAGGGAAGAAGGAGTGGAGACACTTTTAAGAAGTATAATAAAGTTTAGCGGGCATTTAACCTATCGGTAGGTCATCCAATGAGCCAATCAAAACGCCCGGTCAGCGAAGGAGATTGCATACGGCTGCCCTTGAGTGCCTGTAAGTAAATAGCGACCCCACTCCACTGCACTACGAGTGAAAAAGACCCATGCCGACCAAATTTTACTCGCGGAAAATATTTCAATAGCCTGTACAAATGTCCACGACCTAGCAGAGGCCGCGAGTAGGTGGGAACCTCCCTTGAGCCAGAAGGAGAGTTCCAGCCACCTCATACGACCTCCTAGGACCTCGTGTCGACCATGCTCTTCCAAACTCGCAGCTTAGGTCGCCCAAGTGGGACAGGCCCGTTATGCCTGAGCTTGCAATGAATGCCCTCCTTTAACCCTGTACTTTGTTAATTTTCTCTTCTCTGGTAGTGCTGGGCAGCAATGATGCCATGTAGCTAATAGCTTTTACTGGCACCAAGTGCAGTCAGCAGGACACTGGATTAGTCATCATTAATCAAGCCTTGTGTTGCAGGACTCTATTTTAATCAATTAATTTTCCACTTTTAATCAGTGGGGCATCAAAGTACAATTGATGTCAAAGTCCAAAACCTGAAAACCTGGAGTGGTCTAAATGCAGAGAGAAAGTGTTGGTGGGGAAAAACTATTGACTTTGCACAACCTTGCGATCTTTGACAATATCATTAAAATGAATGAGATTGCTGACTGTTTCAAACGGTCAAGTCAGTAGAGCATACACTGCGGTCTAGTGCGCCAGATGTGAAGGATCAGTCATGAGACTGGAATCTAGCAAATTAGTTTTTCTTGTTTATACCAACTGTTGAACAATTGGAGACTTGAATTTAACTGCAAAGCTTATTTTTTATTGTAGCCTATTGTTTATGCTGTAAGTATGCAATAACGATCTTATTTGTATTGTACATTATTATATGCTCTGCATTTAAACATTATTATGTATTCACTCTTCAAGGATGTTCAGTCTGAATTTAGAACCATACCAACGTTAGAACAGTTGGAAGTTTGGAATTTTTCATATCATCAGAAGAGCAAGTTGGTACAATTGCAAGTTTGGAATTTGTTAATGCATCAGATGAACCAGATTTTGAGTGTGATAAATTCTTCATGGGAGATAATATCGAGGCATAGAAATGAGTTATGTGCAAATGTTATGTTTGTGCAATCAGCTCCTGCAATATTACATAGAACAAGTCAGTACAGCAATGGCCTGCTCTATCTGTGCTGAACTTGATGCCAGTTAAGCTAATCTCCTCTGTCTGCGCCTAATCATTATCTCTCCATTCCCTGCATATCCATGTCCCTATCTAAAAGCCACTTACACGCCACTATCATAAGTGCTTCCACAGCACCTCTGACAGTGTGTTCTAGGCACTCACCAGTCCTTAAAAAAAGCTTTTAAGAAGGAACTGCAGATGCTGGAAAATCGAAGGTACACAAAAATGCTGGAGAAACTCAGCGGGTGCAGCAGCATCTATGGAGCGAAGGAGATAGGCAACGTTTCGGGCCGAAACCCTTTAGTTATGATCTTCTGATGATATGAAAAATTCAGTCTGAAGAAGGGTTTCGGCCCGAAACGTTGCCTATCTTCTTTGCTCCATAGATGCTGCTGCACCCGCTGAGTTTCTCCAGCATTTTTGTGTACCTTAAAAAAAGCTTGCCTTGCCCTTTAAACTTCGCTCCTCTCACCTTTAAAGCTATGCCCTTCAATCTTTGACATTTCCACCCTGGGAAACCAGTTTCTAACTGTCCACCCTATTGTACCTTCTGTCACATCTCCCCTCAGCCTTTGACTCTCCAAAGAAAACAATCCAAGTTTGTCCCATTGTTGTAGCTAATGCTGTCTATTCCAGGCAACATTCTGGTAAACCTCTTCTGCACCTTCTCTAAAGTCTCCATATCCTTCCTGTGAGGAGAACTGCATGCAATACTCAATGCAGCCTTACTAAAGATTTACAGCTGTAACTTGACTTCTTGACTCTTGTATTCAACTCCCTGATCGCTGAAAGTAAGCATTTTATGTCTCTTTGCCATTCTATCTACTTGTGGCCCACTTTCGGAGAGCTATGGTCATGGACATCAAAATACCTCGTTATCTAAAACAAAGTGTTAATGAATGCACCAGCGTTTTTTGTCCATTTAGTAATTCAAATCAATCATATTTTAGTGGTTGTCTTATTTAAAATATTTGTCTTTGATAGCCCTTTCATTAAATAATTAAAAATTGCTTCTACCTTCTGTAATTCAGAATTGTCAATCTGAACTCCAGTTTCTGGTGCCACACCCAATTAATCCCGCAATTCAGTGCCTCTCAGTCAGATCGAACTTCCACTGCTGATTAATTAAATACCCTGTACTGCCAAGATTTGCAGATTCTCATGTCCTTCAACTTAGAATTAGAGCAGTTCATTGTGATTTTGATGTACTTTATGCCAGTTTGTGTCATTGATTAAAATCTCAAATAAATAATAATATTTTTGAAAAGATTTGTGACAAATGTAAGATTGAAAACCTGTAAATTATTGCATATCTGTCCAGCTACTTAATCATTCACTAAATCTCATGTATCATTTCATTTACCTACATTTTGATTTGTGCTTTTATTGTTAACCCAGCATAGAAACATAGACATAGAAAATAGGTGCAGGAGTAGGCCATTCGGCCCTGCGCGCCTGCACCGCCATTCGATAGACCTTATGGCTGCATATTTCGACCAACATGTGTTAGATTTTGTGCACTCTCATTAGCAATTCCACTTTCTAATAGAAAGGCATTCTGTATCTCTGTTTTATTTTTATATATTGTGCAATGGGATTGCAGACCAGACTTGACTTCTTTGCAGCAACATATGTATAGTAGATTTCCTTCATGATTGCATTTCATAGCAGCAAGATATACTGAGGAGACCGTCAGTTTATAAATTTGGGCGCACAAATTATATATATATATATTGAGATCGGGTTTTGACGGTTTTATTATGGTGTATTTAAAATGTGTTTTAGGTCTGTCTAAAAACAAAATCCTCTGTAATTTTAAAATGCCCCTTTGATTTGTGCTCATCGCAAGCAGAGCTTTGCAGAAATATGGAGTTTAAAATGAAATGTTCTTCATTATTGTTCAGCACTGCTGGACAGTGGCCATGGGTCAGGTTTGAGGTTGGGAATGATTTATTTTTTTTGTTTGCAGTCAGTAATTAGTGTGACTTTCTGATGTATTTTTAGCATCCTGAGTAAACGTGGGAGAAATGTTCAATGGGGGAGCTTTCATAGTTCATCTCTGCCCTGGGATAACTTTGGACAGGTACATGGTTCAGAGGGATGTGGGCAAAATGCAGGCAGGTGTGACTACTATAGATGGGGCATCTTGGTCTGCATGGGCAAATTGGGCCAAAGGGCCTTTTTCCATGCTATATGACTGTATGACTCTAACTCTTTCTCTTGACAACAGAAGGATGCTTTGGAGAAACATGGTCTGATCTGTCGTTGCTTTTACAAACTGTTTCTATCTGGATTAAATGTATACGAAAGAACTGCAGATACTGGTTTAGATCGAAGGTAGACACAAGCTGCTGGAGTAACTCAGCTTAGTCTGAAGAAAGGTCTTGATCCAAAACCTCACCCATTTAGTCTCTCCAGAGATGCTGCCTGGCCCGCTGAGTTACTCCAGCAGTTTGTGTCTGTCTACCTTCTATCTGGATTAAAATCTGAATTATATTATTATAAACTTTATTACGGACTCAAGGTCCAGACAAGGGGCAACATGCATAAAAATGCATTGCATATCAAATATCATAAATACATATAAAATCTTGGTATATCACTTATAAAAACATCATAATTTATATCTTTTTAAAAACACAATACTTAAGTTAAAAATCCAGATTAAAAGATGATCAATGTCCGACAACTATACCAGTGTCTCCACAGCTGGGATTCGTAACGTGTAGTGCTAACCCTTATGTTTGTCAAGGCCACAATAAGCACATTTTTAGAGTCATTTATCCTGCAAATGAATTTATACATGTGGTGTCTTAGGATAGCTTCTAAAGTACTGACTCCTGCAGCCATAAACATATTACTGGCACTACACCATCTAGGTTGCCTTAGCAGTGTTCTCATGGCATCGTTATATGCCACCTTTAGTCTCTGCATACTTGTCTTTAAATAATTCGACCACAGGTGCGCAGTGTAGAGTGGTGTGCAGTATGCTCTAAATAGCGACATCTTCGCCACATCTGCACACGCACCAAATTTACGCAAGAGGATATTTGCCTGTACATACAGCATGCGTCGTTGCCTATAAATATCCTCATCATCTGTCATTTGTTCAGTAATAATATGCCCTAGATATTTTATCTTATTACAGACACTAAGATTGTTGTCAGACAATTTAAAATCAGGATATTTTAGGCATTTATCCTCTTTGGTTCTACAATATTCTGAAGTGATCTGAAATGACCGCATATTTTATCGATGCTAAGTATTAAGACATTTACTTTCCATGGAATGATTCTGCCAAGTGAGGAAAGGAATGACTAACTTGGGTAGGAAAGTGATGTTGCTGATGCCGATGATTTACCTAACTGAGTTTTCTCGTTACCTCGGGAGAGATTGTGAGGATCACAACATTGATTGTTGCTTTTGACCAGGAAACTCACTTAAGCAGTGTTGCAGAACGTTTTTGGGTGAAGGACCAGAATAACAATCTAAATTGCTACTTATGACCACGAGTTTGAAAAATCTTTCATTATGATCTTGTGAAACAGACTCTTCTATTTTGACTCAAATTCTGGAAGTCGGTGTAATATTTAGTAAGGACCATTTTGCAATCCAGCGATGGTTCCCTATCTTAATTTGTGATTTTTGGGCTTGCTCTTTCGGCTTTCGTAGGTCCTGGCGACTCGGAGATTAGTTGAATTTGTATCAAAGTAGCATCTCATCACTTGTGTCCCAATGTTCTTATCCAGATACACCATGTTCCAGTTATACTTCAAGGGGTAATTTGCAGTAGCCTATTTAGTTTGTTTTAAAGATACTGCATGGGAATAGGCCCTTCGGCCCACCGAGTCCACGCTGGCCATCAATCATCTGTTCATACTAGTTCTATGTTATCCCACTTTCTCATTCACGCACGACATATTAAGGGCGATTTTGCAGAAGCTAATTAACCTGCAAACCTGCATGTCTTTGAGATGTAGGAGGAAACTCCGTCACAGGGAGAATATGCAAACTCTGCACATCAGCAGCTGAGGTCTGGGTCGAATCCAAGTCTCTGCCGTTGTAAGGTAGCAGCTCGACCTGCTGTGCTAATTGACCCACCACAGTACCTTTTGGAACCTGGGAGAATCCAGAGGAAACACACATGTTCACAGAAAGATTATGCAAATTCTGGACATGCAACGCACAATGTTAGATGCAACCATCGATCCCTGGGTTTGCGAGGCTGCAGTATTAACTGCTTCTCCACCTTGCTGCCCTTGCCAGAGGGAAATTTGAAGAGAATTTGTAATGTAACATTTTTCTATTTCGTTACTTTGATTGTGTTTTAAAGAACTGATTGTTATTTATTATGTTCAATATCTTGTGCATACAGAGTTGAACAGTAATTAATGTTGCATTGTGTAGGACAAATGACCAGTATTCCTTTAAGCAATCATATATGAGGATATCATTAAATATTGGAGATCCATTTCAGTTTTTCTATGCCTGTGCAGCCAATCTGATCTGGTCATTTCCAGCTGGTTTAGTTCCAGATATATCCAATTAGTCACAAAAACCTTGAGGCAGTTTCCATGACCACCCCTCAGCACAATATACAGGACTAAAAATATCCTTGCTCATGTAATGAGCATAATCTGTACTTCAGTGGAGGGGAAAAGGTCACAAACGTCCCTGTCTCTTTCTAAACGCTGAATTCTTCTTCCCACCTTGCCAAGTACTTTCCATTAGATGCCAGTGCCTTTTTCTTACAATCCATGATCATGCACTACCTGTACCAGGCGTAATTTGATTTTTTTTCATGGCTTTTGGAACATTGATTAGATGGCATAATTTGGTAGCCAGGATAGTGAAATACTGTGGAGTTTAACTTGCACCTAATTTGTAATGATATTGGCATTTTGAAGCCACTTGAACTGTGTAATAATTTTTCATCATTCCGCATGGTATAAAAGATATTTAATGGCTTTCTAAATAATATCAAGTTGACAGTTGTTGCAATGCAAAAGGATTGAGTATTTGTACTAAATCACCTGATCACTTGATTGTACACGTTCAATCAGTGCATGATTTTGTTTCATCACTGTGAAAGAAGCTGCAAGTCGCAGTCGTAAAGCACCGAAAAATGCCCTTTGGACTGTCTTTTTTTCATGCTAACAGTTGTTGATCTGAGATAGTCCCATTTATCTATTTGGCCCATAAACTTTCTCAACCGTTGCTATCCATGTAGCTGTGACAAACACGTCATTGTATTGTCTCTGCAGTTTCCTCTGCCAGCTTGTTCCATACACCCACAATGGGAAACCATTGCCCCTCGGTTCCAGATTAAATCTTTCCCCTCTCACCGTAAACCTATGTGGTCTCTCCTTTTCCACACCACATACTAATTTCATCTGCCATCCTTTTGACCCATTTCCCCAGTTGCTCTGAATTCCATTGTAATCTCTCTAATCTCCCATTTTTATGAACAAGTTCCATTTTATCTGGAGTTCATCTTGAACAGTTGAACCCATCTACCCACATGGAACTACAGTTTCAGGGCCTTAGCATGTACAATTCAATTGCCCAATTTCTGGCACCATAATAGTCATGATAGTTGGGAGAAGAAAAGTTTTTTTAAGTACTTTGGAGGAACATGAAATCATGAAAGGTGCAATTTAAAAAAAAAACTAGCGAGTTTTTGAGCAAAACGCAGTGCTGGAGAAACTCTGTGGCTCAGGCAATATCTGTGGAGGAAATGGACTGACAATATCTCTGTGACTTTGTCCTGATCTGAAACTTTGTCTGTCCATTTGCTTCATCGATGTTGCAAGACCTGTTGAGTTCCTCTAGCACCTTGTTTTGTTCAAGATTCCAACATCTGCAATTCCTTCTCTCCATGTCACAATTTAATTCTTGCCTTGCATTCTACTTTGTTATACAATTGTTAATTACCCACTTTATCTGAAAGTGACTTGCATTTTAAAGGTAGTTTTAGTATTGTGTTACAGTTTGCTTATTTGAGGTACAACTGAAATGCACAACATCAATGCTTCAAGGACATGATTATTTCCATTCAGCAGCCAAGAGGGTAAACACCCAGGCATTCCATTAACCAGTGCACCACAGAGCAGTGAGGAAGATAAATTGAGCCATTGAAAACCCATTTTAAATCGGATGTGATAAAATCTGCAGCAATGTTGTAGATTTATTCTGGAACATTGGTATGGTATAAAGTAATTGCATGATTTTAACTCTCCTCCTGTCTACTTAACAGCCTGTATACCTAATTCTTTGCTTGGTCTATGCCTAGATTAATCGAGGCCTACATTCCAGCTGAGTTTTGTAAGCAGTTATCACCTTCCACCAAAAAAAGACGTTTTAATGTAAACCATCACCTGCACTTCCTTATTTGTACTCTTTCACATCCCACCACATCCTTTCTCCTTTTATTTGTTCCATGTGTTCAGTCACTTAAACCCAAATTAATTGTTTGACGCATGCAAAGTTTCTATGTCCCCCTACCTCAAACTTGTTTATTCCGCGTCCATATTTTTGTTATTTTTAAGACATGGATCACTTCTCCCATCAGTCTTTCTGACAGAGTAATAATTTTCTTGATCTTTGCTTTGTAATTTTATTGCTCAGAATATTATTGTCAAGAGTATTCATTTATCATACGCACAGGATGTGAATCAGATCAATGACATTCTTACTTGATGTAGCATTGCAAGTACATTATTACAACAACAATAACGTACTATAAATTATAGGTTGTTCTAGGTAAAATAGACCATGCTAGTGTGGAAACAAAACAAAAGTAGGTAGAGCAACCACAATGGTGCAAAGTCTATAGTGGTTCAGCAGGATTGTGTAGGTGATTCATGAACCAGATGGTAGATGGCAAGAAGCTATTCTTAAATATGGCAGTAAAGGTTCTCTGGCTCCTGTACCACCTACCTAATGGTAGCAGTGATAAGAAAGGATGGCCAGGCTGGGATGGATCTTTGACATTTGCTGCCTTCTTGAGGCAGCACTTTACATAGGTTTATTTGATGGTGGGGAGCTCAGTACCCTTGTTAGACTGGGCAATGTCCACCACTTTCTGCAGCCTCCTTCATTCTTGAGCATTTGAATTACTGAACCATGGTGCAACTGGTCAGTACGCTTTCTATAGAAGCTAGTTGGAGTATTTGGCGACACAGACTCATTAGTCCCCTGTTTTTTGTCCAATGATCGTAACCTCAGATGGCATTGGAGCTGCATCTAGCTGCATGGTCATGGGTACAGAGAGTAGAGCAGAGAGTGTAGAGACTGCGCGCACAGCCTTGAGGAGCCCATCATCTGATGGTCAGCAAGGAGGAGGTGTTGCCAATCCTTCCTGATTGAGGACCACTGATGAGGAAGAAGGGGAGCCAGTTGCATCGGGAGGGGATGAGACCTCGTTCCCAAAGTTTGACCACGAGTTTGGAAGAGACGATGATGTTTGATCCCGAGCTGTAGTTGATAAACAACAGTGTACAATATGTGTTTCTGTTGTCCAAATGATTCAGCGTAAAGCAGAGAGACTGCAGTTGGGTCTACTGCTGATCTGTTATGGTGATGGATGAATTGAAGTGGTTCCACGTTACAACTAAGGCAGGAGTTGTTTTGTGTCAATGTCTACTTGTCAAACCATTTGATCAAAATGGATGTAAATACCACCAGGCAGAGGTGGTTTACGCATGTAATTTTGCTCTTTTCTTAGGCATTGGTAATAATAATAATAATAAATTTTATTTAATGGGCGCCTTTCATACATCTCAAGGACACCTTACATAGTAATCGGAATAAAAACATATAGTCGGAATTAAACAAGTAATTAAAGACATCACAGTGACACAAATTAAAAACAGAATTCAATCCAAAAACAGAAAATCAAAAACACGTGTAGTTGGTAGTTCGTACTACCAACTACACGTTGGTAGTACGAACATTCTTTTTTAAGCAGGTGGGCACCATTGGCCCTAGTAGGGAGTGGTGAAGATGTCTATGAAAAAATCTATCCAGTTGGTCTGCATGGGTTTTGAGAACAAGGCCAGGGACAACATCAAGGCTTTCAGAGGGTTCACTCCTAATGCCTCAGACACTGGTAGGGCTTGCAAGTCGTTAGTTCCAAGGTGAAACAGAGGAGGTCAAATGGCAGCAACATTTCTCACCTGGGCTAGCTCAATACTTTGTGAAAGAACAGTTTGCACCATCACAGGCTCAGAACTCCTGATGAGTTATAGTCAGCAATATTCTTCTGTCTTCCACTATGTGATATTTAATAGCTCCTTAATCTACAGCAAATACCTGCGACCTATTGTTCGCCTATTGTCCACAGAGGTATCACACATAACGGGAAACAGCCATGATGTTAATATTTTAATCGTAGTTCATATTCTGCTTGAAATAAATGGTGTCTTACATAATGAGGCCATGACCTTCATGGTGATTTTGTATAATAAGACATAATTATGGCATATCTTCAATCTGATGTCTGGAGGTCCTGACCCAAGACATTGCCTCTCTGTCAGTATGAAGAAGGGTCCTGACCCGTAACATTGCCTGTCCATTCCCCTTCAGTTGATGCCTGACGTGCTGAGTATTTAGCGCTTTGCTCAAGATTCCAGCATCTGCAGCCTCTTTGTCAGCAGATCGTTATTGTTTTGTTGCGTATCTCAAAGTCAATTAGTATGTGGCCTGTAATGTGCCCGTCCTGAAGTTAATCCTGGATATTAATAAATGACATATGTTGAATTACAAATGGATCAATGTGTGGCGTCCTGGATAAGCGTCCTTGACAAAGCTTTCTGCTTTATGTCAAATTTCAGATGCATACTGCTGGAGTGTGTGTGTGTGTGTAAGTGTGTGTCCACATGTCTCGTGGCTGAATGGATTGTAAACGTGTGTACACACCAGTTCAATTAAAGTGTGCTTTTGGGATGAATGATAAAGCTATGGCAGCATCAGGTGAAAAATAATATTGTGTGCTCTTGTCAAGTTTTATTTACAATCAGATTTGCGACCTAGACTTGGATTTATGAAAACTATAGTTCTCATCTGTCTTTTGCTGAGTGTGTCCCAGTTCTTGCTCCTTTGATAACACTTTCCATATGGTATGAAGTGAGTTGTGATTCCAGGACATCTCCTAATCCGCATCATTCTCCACTGAAAATTGGTGGGAAGCTAATTAGAAGTTCAGCTGGGTTTTCCTCTAAACGTCCGCCAGGTTTACAACGGACAATCAGGAAACCCTCCAAGGACATTCCCTCGTGCACAAGACATGGAATGTTTGTAAATTAAGTCAGCTCTTTGGCATGCAGATGTGGCAATATTTGAGCTAGTTGCTCAATTTAGTTTGTACTTTAAAACCCATATGTTGTATGAAGTGTCAACTGAAAAGGAGCAGTGACTTGTTTTCTGTTCCCTTCATCTGTTTTTCCTGCACCTGATATCCTGTTTTTATTTCTCATTGAAATTGTCAGCCTTGGTATATTGATAGCACACCTCCTGTTGGGATTTCAAGGATTCAAGCTGCATTCTGGTTCCTGAGCATAGATACTAGCTTAATGCGTAGATTGGTTTAACATTGGATAGTAGTCTTTTATATAGAATAGTGAACTAATTTGTTGTTGTATTTCCGAACATTGCACCAGTGACTTCCCTTTAAGGAAGGCATATTTTATTTTTTACCAGTTCTACTAGAGATGGAATTGTGTATAAGATACTATTGTAAAATGTATTTCTTTGTACTATAATTTTTCACTATTATTTTTGAAAAATGCAATCTTTAAACAAATTACCAGAAAGTAGTCAATGTATCAAAATTTACCTAATTATGAACGTATAGTGATGGAATTGTATTGGCAGCGCATGTTGTTACTACTCAGTTTGGTTCAACTGGTGCCATAATTAGCTTTTTAAATGACTTTTTTATTTATAGTCAGAATTCTGGAAGCAATTGCGCATGGTCGAGGACCAATGTATGAAAAAAACATTTAAATCTTTTGCATAGTTTGGAGTGGAACTGGAAGATGATTGTTGAAAGGAAATAACAGGGTTTTTTTGCACTTCCTTTTCAGGATTTCCAGTTGATACCATAACTGGGTGCAAATTATTTATTGAACTATAATCTTAACTAACCTGTTAAACAATAGTAATCATAAAATGTGGGATTGATTTGAAATATTAAAAGAGTATTGAACAACATTTTAACCCAAATAACAATAAATTAATAATAGGACATGCATATTTCTACTATTTACACTGAAGATAGACATACAATGCTGGAGTAACTCAGCGGGACAGACAGCATCTCTGGACGGAAGGAATGGGTGACAATTCGGGTCAAGACCCTTCTTCAGACTGAGAGAATCTCAAAAGAGGAAGGGTCTTGACCCGAAACATCACCCATTCCTTCTATCCAGAAATGCTGCCTGTTCCACTGAGTTACTCCAGCATTTTATGTCCATCTTCAGTGGAAACCAACATCTTCAGTTCCTTCCTACTGCTATTTCTATTAGCTCAGTTATATTTTTCACCATTTATTTACAGTAATCGCCAATTCCAGTGAATAATTTTATTGTGCCGAATGAGGTGCCATGTTTGGTCTTTGGCAACACTTAGAGGCAGCAAACTATATTTGGTTTTCCTTGCACATAGCTGAAAGTGCTTTTATTTGAACTGGTATTTTCATTCGCAGCAACACATTTTCTGGTGTCAGTCATTACTTATGCTGACCTCCAGCTTGTTGCATTGATTGAGGGATCTGCGATCATATAACTGTCCAATTATATTAATCTACATTTCAATAAAATCGACACAAAATGCTAGAGTAACTCAGCGGGACAGGCAGCATCCCTGGAGAGAAGGAATGGGTGATATTTCTATACATTTCAATAAGATTTGGTTCTATCCGAGTCGTAGTTCTTGGAATATAGTAAATGTATTTCTGGATGTATTTTCTCTGACTTCCTAATATACCTTTTGCGATTTTTCATATTCCCTTTTGTTGCTCTTATCTTTTTATTACGTATCTCTATCTTTGCCGCTTTTTTTTGTCAGCATTTTAGTTTCTATTTGGCCATGCATTTTCTGCTGCTTTAAATCTGTCTTTCATTGCTTTAATGGTCTAAAGCTATTTTGTTTGACAAGTAGGGTTCTGGTCACTTAAGCATGTCATCTGGTTCTGCATTAATTCTTTATGGAGCACCTGCCACTGATTAATGTGTTGATTTTGCACGTTAGCAGTGGCCATCATAAATGGGAAACCGTCTCAGTGGAGAGTTTTTTTTTCTTTTCAAATACAACATTGAACTCAATTGTGAATAGATGAATATTAACATGGTGTTAGGGTTGTGGCTACATCTGGTTCATTGAAAACAAATCTAGAATCACTTGCTCTCTTGTAGCAGAAAGTTACTCCGAGCCCAAACATAACATTCATTAGCTTTCTAAAGTGGTATTAGTCTATTATTGTCTGGTGTACTGAGATACAGTGAAACGCTTTATGTGCTATCCAGCAAATCATACTCTATATGAGTGCAATCTAGCCATGCATAAGTACAACTCCAACGATAAAAATATCAGAGTGCAGAATATACAGCATTATCAGTTACATGGAAAGAAAGTGTAGACTTTTTTTAAATGCTGTCGATTAACCATATTAGTCTGCCTTTACTATATCTATCACCACACATATTATGCATGCTGCACATTCCATATGTAGTCCAGTCCAGATCTCCATCCCTACCCTGTACAATTGATACAGCACGTCACTATCTCACAGTCAGACTAGATACTGACCACAGAGACGATAGCATGTAATGTTTCCTCCGCTTATGTTACAATAAAGACTCTGAGTTATTACTCCTGTATATGGGTCTCATTACACAACAAATGCCAGGTAGGTTGGAAGATCTGGTCTACAACCTAGCTTAGATAGTTGGGAAGAATCGGTTCCCAAATCTGGTGGTAGTTCCTTTCAAGCTTTTGTAACTTCTGCCCAAATAGGAAAGGTGAGAAGAGGGAATGCTGGGGTGAAAATTGTCATGATTATATTGATTGAATGAGAGTCCCAACCTGAAATGTCACCTGTCCTTGTTCTTCAGAGATGCTGCCTGACCTGCTGAATTACTCCAGAATTTTATGCCTATTGTTGATTTTATTGGCTGCTTTTCCAAGGCAG
Organism: Amblyraja radiata; assembly: GCF_010909765.2. Classification (NCBI taxonomy): domain Eukaryota; kingdom Metazoa; phylum Chordata; class Chondrichthyes; order Rajiformes; family Rajidae; genus Amblyraja; species Amblyraja radiata. Next base: position 16,608,611 of record NC_045982.1, on the reverse strand, counting down.
CACGGTGTAGATAAAGTAAATGGATAGGAAGGCTGGTTTGGGTGTTGGACAGGGTAACATCCACAATTACTCAGCAATTTCATGCAGGTTTGGACAGAACTGAGTTCACAACAAGCTGCGATGCGTGTCTAACTCCAAATAAGATACTTTCTATGGTACATCTGTAGAAGTCTGCAAGAATCATCGTAGACTTGCTGAACCTCCTTTGTCTTCTGAGGAAGTAGAAACACTGGTGTGCTTTGACCTCTTGTGTTAATGCTGAACCAATGTTGAACCTCTTTTAATAAATGTTGAAACAAAGTTAATAATATTCAATCTTTACTTAATTCTGCAGCATTAATATTTTTTCCATGGTGCTTCTACCATCTTTAATTCTACTTAAATCATAACTACTTGCTTACTTCTCATAATACAGTCGCTATTAAGCTATATTATACTTAAAATCACTAATCAGTGTTATTTCTTCAGTGGCTCTACTGTTTACCCCATTCCTTCTGCAGATCTGGTTACTGAGTGTATGCACTTCTGTACCTTTTGCTTTGGGGAAGAAAGCTGGAAAAGAGGAGGGGCAGGACAAAGCATGGCTAATAATAGGTGAACACTACTGTTCAGATTGTGTGATTATTCCCATTTCAAGAACTTCTCCGAGTTCTGCAGGGGCCCTGACAGAAATTGACGAACGTGAGGAGTTTGGAATGAAACTGAGAGCATGTTGATTCTGAAGCACTGATTCTGGCGAACTCTGTATTGAGAGCTCATGTTCCAGAACTGGCATTGCCACCGGCTGAAAGTTTGGACATCCAGCGCTGCCATGCACCTACCCTGGAGAACGCTGATTCTGTGTACACAAGCCGGTTGTGATATATTAATTGGTGGAAAGGATAATGCATTTCAAAAAGAAAAATCAATGTGACATTTCATCGTGCAAGGTTACTTATTCCATTATTGTGTAAATTTGAAGTGATTTGTTACTGCGTGCCATGTGCAAGAGAATTTGTGTCTGCTGTTCCAACAATACTGCTCTAGTTTGAGTTTCAATATCACCAGCACCTGTACCCAACCCACAAAATACAAAGCTGGCTGAAATAGTTATCACTAAAGTTTTGAGAATGTACTGAGCGTAGCCTCATACAAAAAACATATTTAAAAGGACAGGAAAATTATACCAGATAGATTGCAATGCAAGTGTTCCATTCCCCCTCAAGGTTACAAAGTGCAGACTATATTACTGCCAGGCCACTCCTATCTGTGGTCATTAGGTGTCGCAAAGCTTTGTCAGTAAATAGTCTGCAGGCAGTGTGAGGTCAATGTCCCCACCTCTTGGAAAGCCATGGCCTCTTACAGTAAGGAAGCCGAGAGTGGAGTTTTGTTGTCAGTTTGTTGCATTTTTAATATTTGGAGACTATTCAAAAAACACCCTTTTTGTTTTTAAAAACTGATGAAACCAATTGAGACCCATATACAGGAGTAAGTGAAAGTAATAATTAATGTCAACACCATCATCCCTGCCCCCTCACTAGACTCAATGTCTGGTCTGACTGGTGTGGGATCAGAGAGGTAGATCCTTATGGCATGAATTCACTCTCGCCTCCCTCTTCTGGGAAGTGGGAAGGGCACCCGGATCTTCTTAATTATGAAGAAAAGAGACATAGCTAATGGTGGTAATTGCAGAAGAACGCCTGTCACAGTGAGAGTTGGTGCAATCTCACAGTGGTGAAAGAGCTCCACCCTGAGTCACAATGTGGATTCTTTGCAGCAAGAGATATAATAGGCATGTCTTTCCTGTATGACGACTATAAGAAAAATGTAGGGAGCAGCAAAAAAATGATGTGTGTGACTTTTCTCAACATTGTCAAAGCCTTTAATTCTGTCAGTTGAGAGGGGTAATAGAGAATTCTCCTTAAAAGGAGACCTTAAGAAATGTGTCAAACACATTGTCTATCTGAAGGCATGTAAGCCAACAGACTCCCATCATTGTCCCAATCCCAGTACATAAGGGTCAAGCAATGCAGTGTCATTACACCAATCGTCACTTTACTCTTTCTAACTACAATATTACACTATCTCCTACAAGCTCCCCACTAGTCTGCAGCACGAATGGGAAACGATTTAGCCTGGACTCCAAAATCAAAGTTACTTCAATCTCCATCGTAAAAATCTTGCATTCTTGCAAGTGATCACTGCAGCATACAAGGTATGGATCTTTGTTAAAGATCATAATTCAGGTACAGGCCCTCTGTCAACCTGTCTCCACAGTACAACACTGGCACCACCCCAGCTTTCAAGATCTATGGTGTCTCCAGATGCTGCTTGACCTACTGAGTCCTTTCTGCTTTCTGTTTTTGTTCTAGAATCCAACATCTGCAGTGTCTGGAAGTCAGTCAACCTTGATCCTGATGAGTGATTACCTCAGATAAATTGTGTAGGAACTCTAATCTGAACTGTATTTTTAAGTTATTGGAATTTTTTTCAAAGACTTGCTGCAACATCCAGGTTGTGAAATTCAGTAAACTAATTCTCTTCCATGAACACATTAATATGGGAACATGCGTTGTGGGAAGTGAGCAGCATTTCTTGTTCCAGTATGTGTCACATAATGTTCCATTCAAAGCTATTTATTAATTTCTGGGGCTGAATAATAATACATTAAAAATTTAACTCCGAGAAATAGGTTTCGAAAGGTAGGAAAAGTAAAATTATCTTAATACGGAATAATAAATCTTTACTCCTTGAGGTCGCACAGCATGGCCATCTGTAGGGTCATTCGATGTAGCCAATCTAATTATGTTGTTTTTAATTCGAGCGATGTTTGAGATTCCCTAAAGCCGCATGGAATGATAATTGTGGAGATTTGCATTTTTACAATCACGGCATTCCATTTGAAGCTTGTCAGAACTGTTGAATTTTCCTGGAATGGATTGTTTAGACTTGCCTTTAGTGATACAGCGCGGAAGTAGGCCTTTCGGCCCACCAAGTCCGCGCCAACCAGTAACCGCCCCATACACTAATAGCCCTGTCCCACGGTTCGAGTTAATTCCAAGAGCTCTCCAGAGTTTAAAAAAAAATCAAACTCGTGGTAAGCACAGAGAATGAACGTAGTGGGTACGTCGGAGCTCGGGGACATCTCTTAGCGGCTTGTTACGCTAACGGCAGGTACTTGGGAAGACTCGCTAACGGCAGGTAAGCATGGGAAGACTCGTGAAGATTTTTCAACATGTTGAAAAATGTCCACGAGAGCCCCGAATACCGATGAGTGGCCATTACCGTAATTCTCCGAGTTCGAATCAGGGCAAACTCGGGAGAGCTCTTGGAATGAACTCCTACCGTGAGACAGGGCTTTAACTCTAGGGACAATTTACGATTTTACCAAAGTCAATTAACCTACAAATCTGCACGTCTTTGGAGTGTGGAAGGAAACCGGAGCACCTGGAGAAAACCATGTGGTCACAGGCCGAACGTACAACGGTACCCGTAGTCGGGATTGCACCCGGGTCTCTGACGTTGTGAGGCAGTATCTCGGCCGCTGAACCACTGTGCTTAATGTGAGCCATTATGATGAAACATTCTGACATGCCCTGTTTTTCTGCTGACTGGATAGCATGCAACAAAATCTCTTCACTGTACCTCGATACACTTGACAATAAACTAAACTGAATCAGTCTGAGGACTCGTAATTTCACCCGTTCATTCCCTCCCCAGACCCACTGAATTCCTCCAGAACATTTTTGTTGAAGATTCCAGCATCTTTAGCATCTTGCATCTCCATTCTAACATACCTAATCTATTCATAATTGTGTAACCGATGAAAATTTTGTTAATTATAAAATCGTTGGGTACTTAAAGAGTTTGAATGAGTTTTGATCCCCCTCAGACACCTTTGCAATTGGCTTGTGTCCCCAAGTTATTAAAAGGGCAAATCAGCCACTGTCTCTTGATAATAGATTCAACTGTGTCCAGGGCTCTACAACCTCTCCACCCCACAATGTTTGAATAGCTTATCAATGTTGTGCAAGTGCTCACATGGATGAACGACTGCTGGGAGATGTGGAAGAGTTTCCACAAGTCGCATAAGAACATCTCGGTATAAAGTTGAACAACAGCAAAAATGTCACCAAACAGAAATAGGAAGGTAAACCTTGACAAGATCTGTGCAGCTCAAATGCCAAAGACCACCATATATCTTTGTAATATCCTTTAAGTCTTACTGCACTAGTCATACTAAATGGGAGAACCTTGGCAATAGTGTGAAGCTATTGGCCCCATGGGAATAAATTGGAGTTCTAATGGCTACGTTTTCATAAGACACTGGCTTAATGGAATAAGCAGCATGCTCATACTTGTCTTTAATAATTGGCATTTGGAGTAATTAAATTGTGGGCTCATAATGAAAACAAGTAGAACAGGAGATGTCAAGAGTAAGTACATTATAAAGTAAAGGAAGTTAGAAAAAAAAAAACACAGATGATTCAGTGATATAGCAATCCAGTCAAACAAAGTATGAAATAACTGCACCAAGATTTGGTGAGGTGAAGCCATTGAAGTACGAGTTCTTGAGTAACTGCTGAGCTTTGTCAACTTAATGTGAATTTGTCAGCTAGCAGACTGTTTTATAAATGATCCCAGTATTCCAAATCCTTACAACCTAACTAATTGTTTGTTCACTTGCTTTTTTAATTAAATGAAATTTATTACTAATTGTAATGGCACTCTCATTCGAGTCAATTAAGAAATTTAGTGGAATGTTCCAAGGCACTTTCACAAAATTTGACACCTGGCCATGTAGGTAGATATTGCAACAGGTGACCAAAAGATTAGGCAGAGAAAGATAGTAAGGTGCATAACACTGCAGAGGTGGCCGCTGATGGTATTATCATTGCTGGGAGAGTGATTAAATGGGGGAGGTACAGAAGACTGGTATTTTGAGGATACATGCATCGCAAGAGGTTTTAAGATAAAGGTTGTAGATAGAGGAGGGAAGGGCGCTGAGAGGAATTTAAAAGTAAGCAAAGGATTTTAACATCAAGGCCATGTTTAATGGGTCAACAATCATATTTTGAGAAAATGCTTCTTAAGAACAGATTGTGAGGAATTGGTGCATTTTTATTTTGATTTGCTCATTGATATTCTTAAAAGGGCTCTGTCCAATTTCATCTTCCTGAATCTTGGATTTATTTCCCTTTCTCTTTTTTACTAAATGTATCCAAGGTTCCCAGACCCTGCCATCCACGTCTGTCTTTCTTACGGATAACTGTTACTCCTGAATTCTGAGCAGCTAGCCTGTAAACAACTCCCACATATCAGATGTAGTCATGCACAATAATAGCCGTTCCTGATCTTCTCTCCCGAGAACCTGCCAAATATGGTTGTAATTGGCCTTTCCTCTATTTAGCACTTTCTGAATTTAAGTTATGATCACTGTTCTCAAAATGCTCTCCCGCTGAAACTCTGAATCCTATTCCAAGGTCATTTCCAAATACAAGCTCTAGTGTCTGCCTCCCTGGTTGGTCTATCTACATACTGTTTCAAGAAACCCTCCTGGATGCTTCAAACATTTCCTACCCCAAATAAGCCCTTGGCACCAAGGAGCCACAGTCAATATTAGGGAGGTTATTGAGTCAGAGAGCACAAAAACAGACCCTTTGGCCCAGCTTGTCCATACCAACCAAGATGCCCATCTACATGTCGCACCTGCCTCCATTTGGCCCATATCCCTTTAAACCCTTCTTATCCATGTACCTGTCCAAATGCCTTTTAAATGTTGCAGGTGCCAGAGGGAGCAGTCTCTGCAGAAAGCACAATGGGGTGGAGATGGGAATATGTGACTGGTGGGAAAATGTTGCGCAATGATAGTCCAAGGGTCGACAATGAGGAAGATAATAGTTCAGCACTGCTCTCTGGTTGTGGTAGGATGATTCAGTTGCCTGATACCAAGTGGGAAGAAACTGTCCCTGAATCTGGAGGTGTGCGTTTTCACACTTCTATACATTTTGCCTGATGGGAGAAGGGGGAAGATGGAGTGACCACGGTGCGACTCGTGAGGTCATAAGGAATAGGGGTAGAATGAGACCATTTGGCCTATCGTCTACTCCGCCATTCAATCATGGCTGATCTATCTCCCTCCTAACCCTATTCTCCTACTTTCTCCCCATAACCTTTGACACTTGTACTAATCAAGAATCTATCAATCTCTGCCTTAAAAATATCCACTGACTTGTCCTCTACAGCCTTCGGTGGCTGTAAAATATTTCAATAAATTTACAGATTAATTAGTCTCCGACTGAAGAAATTTCTAATTTCCTTCCGAAAAGAACCTCCCTTCATTCTGAGGCTATGACCTCTAGTTCTAGAATCTCCCACTAATGCAAACATCCTCTCCACATCCACCTGATCCATGCCTTTCACTATTCTGTATGTTTCAATGAGGTCCCCCCTCATTTTTCTAAACTCCAGCGAGTACAGGCTCAGTGCTCATCATCGGTTAACCAACGCATTCCTGGGATCATTCTATATCAACATCCTTCCTCACAATTTCTCACAACATTACAAATCTTGCCTTACCAGCGCCTTATAGAGCTTCAACATTACATCCCTGTTTTTGTATCCCTCTTGAAATAAATGCTAGCATTGAGTTTGCTTTCTTTGCTACCGATTCAACTTGCAGATTAACTTTTTGGGAATCCTGCACCAGCACTCCCAGGTCCATTTGCACCTCCAATTTCTGGATTCTCACCCCATTTAGAAAACAGTCTGCTCCTTTATTCCTCGTCCTTGATTATGCTGCTGGCCTTGCCGAGGCAGCGTGAGGTATAAATGGAGTCAATAGAAGGGAGGTTGGTTGGTTTGATGATCTAGGCTGTGTCCAAAATTTGCAACAATTTCTTGCATCTTGGATGGAGCTGTTCCCAAACAAAACTTCACTCCTCAACTAAATGAGTGTGAGAAATCTGACATTGGCAAATCAAGTGATTGCCTTTGGGGGGAGGGATTTCAGGGTTGAAACACTGAAAGTAGATGGTGTTTAAAGGGACTTGGTGATATTCCATACATATCACTGAAAGATGACATGAAGGTTCAGGAAGCATTGGAGAGGTAAATAGTGTGTTGGCCTTTCATTGCAAGATGAGTTGAATAAAAGAGGCATATGGATTCCTGGGGTGATGTACACCTAGAATAATGTGCAATAGTTTGGAAACTGTTGCCACATTAAAACTCTACTATATTGGAGCTTCCAGTGAGCACAGATGATCAAACGAGGATGTTTGAAAGAGACCGTGGCCAAAGATATAATTCACAAATACCAGGCACCAATAATGGGAGCCCTGAAAAATAATCAGAATTAATATTGTCTCTCTCCACCTGCACAAATTATTACTAATGCATAATTCAAGCAATGTACCCTGTTGCAACACCCATTTGCAAATATTTCAATAAATTTACAGATTAAATGCACAATGGAGGATTTATAATACTGTATTTAGTTGCTAGCAATATTTTTCTAAATTGACTTATTTCAATGCAACTGAGTTTTCTCTTAGTTAAACCAGCAAGTGCCGTGACGTGCATATTGTTCATAAAATTGAGAGATTTAAAGAAGACATTATTTTGATCATTGAAACAATATGAACAAAATATCAAACGTTCCCTTAAATTCAAATTTATATTAGCATTGAAGTTTTAAACCTGCACATAATGCTGAAGCGTTGAACTAATGCCCGCAAGCTATGCGTAAAGTATTTAGAGTGCATTGAAGCACTGCCTAATGTGTTGCCCAGCAGTATTTTTTGTTAGAAAGTGATTGGAATACTGTAGTATTTTAAGCCACTAATTGAGTGATATTGATGCTTTGGAACATATTCATAGGAAATCCACAAGATTACTACTTGATATGAGACGCCCAGGATATCCAAGAAGAACTAGAACTCTCTTTGTAGTACTCGCCAATTTTCAAAAATCAATGAAAGGTCTGAAGAAAGGTCCTGACGTGAACCGTCACCCATCCATTTTCTCCAGAGATGCTCCCTGACCCGCTGAGTTACTCCAGCACACTGTGTCTTTTTTGGACACCAACACCTGCAGTTCATTGTATGTCATGAATTCCAATACTGGTTGATGCCTGTTTCAGTTTACATAAGAACTAGGTCACCTGGACGAGATACTACACGAATCTTCGGCACATATTAATGGTTGCGTGTATGAGTAACCACTGTCTTGGGGACGTGGCACAGACTGTTATTTTAGCTTCTTTAGAAATTTCTGTTTGACTATTTGTGGTTATTTCCAGGAATTGAGATGTAAAAGTTGAAACGATAGATTCGTGCATGGTATCTGTGCTTGGTAAAGGTTATATACGTGCCATGTCGTGTCTAGTTTGTTGTAATTTGCGGTGAGGTGCAGGTGCAATGAAAATGTTGTTTGCAGTGGCATCGCTGACATACAAACCGAGACAAATATAGTAAAGAACCAAAAGTTACCCATGCTTTATACATAAAGTTACACAAACCTTTTGCAGGGTAGTAAGTTTCTTTGCAAGATGAGTTGAATAAAAGTGACATATGGATTCCTGGGGTGATGTATACCTAGAATACTGTGCTATGGTTTGGAATCTGTTGCCACATAAAAAGATCCACCTTGCTCTTATAGAATGAGCAGCACAGTAGCGCAGTAGTAAAGCTGCTGCCTCACAATACCAGAGACCAGGGGTCAACCCAGTCTATGGGTGCTGTCTGTGCGGAGTTTGTACATTCTCCCTTTGACTGTGTGGGTTTTTCCGGGTGCTCCGGTTTCCTCCCACATTCCAAGGACGTGCAGGTTTGTAGCTTAATTGGCTTCTGCAAATTGTCCTCAGTGTATTGGATGCAAAAGTGGGATAAGATTTGGGGACAGTTACTTCAGCTGTTATCAGGCAACTGAACCATCCTATCACCAACTCGAGAGGTCCTGACCTCTCATCTACCTCATTGGAGACCCTTGGACTATCTTTAATCTGATTTTTCTGGACTTTAATCTTCCACTAGACGTTATTCCCTTTATTCTGTACCTGTACCCTGTGCACGGCTTGAGTGTAATCAAATATTGTCTTTCCACTGATGAGATGGCACACAATGAAAAAGCTTTTCACTGTATCTTGGTACACGTGACAATAAGCTAAACTAAACTTAAAAAACTAAACGATGTACAGGTGACCTTTGGTCTGTGTGTGGGCCGAATGACCTGCTTTCACTAAATCTAAAAAGAAATGATGGGCCAAATGCAGACGGCTCAATGGCCTACTCCTGCTATATCTTGGGTTACAGAGCTGGCCTTTTCCCTCCAATTAAACTCTGCTGGATCCCTTCCAAGCACTTTAACCTAGATTTCATTTTTTCCCCCAGTAATCTGCTTCATCCTCTGCTTCAGATATTTATCAAGCATTCTTTAAACGATCGCACTTGCATTTCACATCTCACCAGTGCCTAATGGAAGAGGTTTCTACTGAACCCTTCGCACATTTTTGCAGGGGTATTTTTAATATTTGCTAATTTCCAAATAAGGAAATGTGTATACTATACAAAATCCTTGCATCATTTTCTGTACACTGCTCTAAATATGGCACTCCATTAAACTGTAATATACCATTCCTGACACTGACTTAGCAAATCCAATGTGTGTGCGTGTGCTGTGTCATCATGTTCTGTTCTGCATCAATGCAGATGGTCGTATACCCTGAAATACCAAAGAATAGGCTGCATGTTCTATTTGTTTGTACAGTGGTTCATGTGGGAAACAAAATCTAAATCAAGTTTTAATATCTTGATTCATGCAACAGTCATAACATTTTTGGAATTGTTTACTTACCCCACAGTCCATTATCAGTAATTGTTAACATGCTATATAGGTTTCTGAGTGACCTTCTTAACATTTTTTGTATTAGGAATTTTACTGCAATAAGAAGTCAACAAACACGAGAAATGATCAAACGTTAACGTTTTAATGCAATTTTCAAAATTGCTTTATTTTATGTATATTTACCCCCTGGATCGATCCGGAGTGTGGCGACTCTTTGCATGCTCATCCCAGAAGAGGATCTGCTAGCATACTTTGCATTCGCTTCACACTCTTAAATCTTTATTTCACCAGCAGTAATTCTTTCATTCATCTGTACACTATGGATGGCTTGAATGGTCTTGGGTCTTCCTGCAACTTCCGGTTTTCCAGAGTAAACCATCTAAGTCAGTTTAACCTCTGCTAACACCCTCTAATCAGGGCATCATTCTGGTAAACCTCCTCTGCACCCTTTCTGAAACCTCCACATCCTTCCTGTAATAGAGCAACCAAAACTGCACGCAATTCTCCAAATGCGGCCTAACCAAAGTCCTATTAAGCTTCTTCAAGGTGTCCTATCTCTTTTGCTCAATGCCCTGACCAAAGAAGGCAAGCATACCATATTCCTCCTTCACTACACAATCTTCATGTGTTGCCACTTTCAGGGAGTTAATAACTTGGGGCCCCAAGATCGCTCTGGGCAATAATGCTGTTAAGTGCCATGCCATTAATTGTATATTTTTCCCTTCTAGTCGACCTCCCAAAGTGCAACACTTCACACTTGCTTTGGTTAAACTCCATTTCCGCCAATGATCTATATATATATATATATCTCACAAAAAACAGCGGCCTTAGCACAGATCCCTGCAGAATTCTACCGGTCACAGACTTCTAACCTGAATATTGCCTTTCCACAACCCTCTTGTCTTCTATCAGTAAATCAGTTCTGATTCTACACCAAATCACTGTTAATCCCACGTGTCTTAATCTTCTGGATTAGCATTGCATGAAGGACTTTATCAAATGTCTTGGTAAAATCCACTGCCCTACCCTCATTGATCACCTTTGTCACCTCAGAAAACATGATCAAGTTAGTAAGACACGTTCTCCCGTGTACAAAGCCACGCTGTCTGTCCCTAATTAACCCATTCTCTGCCAAGTGAGAGTAAATCCTATCCTGAAGAACCCTCTTCAACAGCTTCCCGACCACTGACGTGTGACTCATCAGATTATAAATCCCTGGATTTTCCCGTTTTAAACGAAGGAACTAAATCAGCTACACTCCAGCTTTAGTGAATTATAAAATAAAATAAAATTACTCCATAACAAACCTAATCTCCAAGTAACATTTCAAGGAAAATACTTTAATTGGGTGCATGTTCATCAACCTTGCACATTAGCCATCCTTAAGTTATGTACACTCCTTATAAGTGGATAAGTTAGACCATTTGTAATGTACTTTCCAAATTTCCAAATATCTCTGGGAAGGATCCTGACAAAATAGTACACGGCATAGGGATTATTGTTGCAAAAAATATTTTAAATGATTATCGTTGCAGAAATAGAAACAAAATAGTGGTATTTTGAGTTGTTAACCAACATACAAGATGCTGTCAGTTCCAGAACATGCATGTAGCCAATGAAGCATAACACTTAATGCTTTCATCCTTCCACTCAAATTTCCTGGATGTTATTCTATTTTCTGTGCCTAACCTGCATCCACACAAGGTCAGCACTGTTGCATGAACAATAAGAGGGAAAATTGATTAGAGGGTTATTATAAAATGGTTTATTTACCACTGATATTTATTGGAGAAATGTCTACAGCCTCAATGAAAAGGAAGGATAAGAAGGTCATAAACATATGGTATGTCGAATATGCAGAGCTGGCATCACCGCGAGCAAAATAGTTGGCATAGCATCCTATGCTCATATTTCTTTCATTAAAACTGAATAGATTGTTTGGTAGAGTTGGCATATAAAAGAAATGAAGGTAGACACAAAATGCTGGAGTAAATCAGCGGGTGAGGCAGCATCTCAGGAGAGAAGGGATGGGCGGCGTTTCGGGTCGAGACCCTTCTTCAGACTACCACTCCACTACCAAATAAATGAATTGTATAGAGTATCTGGTAGCTTCCACTGAACCTCTGGCATTCTGCACTGTACAGCAATAACCACTGCTGTGTGCTGATAAAAGAACTAAAATATGTTCACCACAATAGCTTTCCTGTGACTTCTCTTATATATGTTCACCACAATAGCTTTCCTGTGACTTCTCTTATCAGGAGGCATCTGAGAAAATATTGGGAAGTATTTTCGTGTGGTTTGGAAGCAATGATCATTGCAAAGCATTATTCGAGGATTGTTGCGGCATTATTGCTGCTTTACAAAAGGTGCTCAAATCAAATCGCCATCCTGATTCTTTGTCAGGTTATTGCTTGAGTCGGTTCTTATTATTCTCCTTGTGAATTTCTAATGACCAGACCTTCCACAATACAGCACTGATATTGTACCCAACCTTGTGGTTTGGGCTTTATAATCTGGCCTGTCATTTAGTGTCAGAAATGTAATTTGCACTGGAGCTGTCATTTCTGCATTGGCACAAGCATCAAGTAAAATGATGGGAAAGCGATATGACACAGACAATACCATTCGATTCAAGTCCACCAACTCTGTTAACTTTGATACTAATCTCTCCAGTTCTTTGTTGGCTACCTGGACAATTATGCTTCTAAGCAAATATTTATGCATGCCTGATGTCTGCATTGGGCCAGAACATCACAATCAAAGTGCCTGGAGTTACAATCAAGAGAGTTTATTGTCATGTGTCCCAGATAGGACAATGAAATTCTTGCATTGCTGCAGCACAACAGTATATTGTTGTCATCAGATCAGTGTGTCCATATACCATTTTATTTATATACACACACATCAGTAAACAGATAAAGTGCAATAGGCTGTTACAGTTCATAGTTTGTTTGAAGTTGTTTTTGATAGCCTGATGGCTGTGGGGAAGAAGCTGTTCCTGAATCTGGATGTTGCAGATTTCAGGCTCCTGTACCTTCTACCTGATAGCAGCGGAGAGATGAATGTGTGGCCAGGATGGTGTAGGTTCTTGATGATCGCTGTTCTTTCCAAACGTTCTGGGAAAACTAAACGTTCATGGCCGCAGAGCTCCTATTTTGGAAGTGCAAGGCGGTGCACTGCATGTGGGGAAGAAGGTCCTATACAGAGCTAAATGAGCATTTAATCTTCATAACTTTGTTTTGGTCAAGGATATGATGTGCATGTGCAATAGCAAGCTGCGTACCATTGCTGAAAGTTGAAACAAAGTGAAATTAGATCATTGATTTTTGTCTTGATCATCCTTCCAAACTGCAATTTTAGGTTGTGCTGCGAAAACACCCCAAACATTATCATGTTTTGTCAACACCTTTTAGCCAAGACATCAATTAATGGTTGTAATGGATGTGCCATTACAATCACTGTAAATTGTAATCTTTGCAGTATCTAACCTGCCTATTCTGCTTAACCATCTGACTGCTACCTCTCTGAGATGATTTCTGCAGCATGCATATCTGCAGCTTCTAGATATCGAACATAACCACACAATCACTTGTTCAAGTTCAAGTTCAAGTGAGTTTATTGTCATGTGTCCCTGTATAGGACAATGAAATTCTTGCTTTGCTTAAGCACACAGAAAATAGTAGGCATTTACTACAAAACAGATAAATGTGTCCATATACCATGATATAAATATATACACACATGAATAAATAAACTGGTAGTGCAAATAACAGAAAGTGGTTGCTAATAATCAGAGTTTTGTCCGAGCCAGGTTTAATAGCCTGATGGCTGAGGGGAAGTAGCTATTCCTGAACCTGGTTGTTGCAGTCTTCAGGCTCCTGTACCTTCTACCTGAAGGTAGCAGGGAGATCAGTGTGTGGCCAGGATGGTGTGGGTCTTTGATGATACTGCCAGCCTTTTTGAGGCAGCGACTGCGATAAATTATGTTTACTCATAATATCTGATGAATGAAGTCATTGATGAGTATCATCTATACTGAACTCATGAATTCTGTCAGGTTACTAACCACTTGTCTCCTGCTAGACATCTGATCGGACTAACCAGAGCAAGTAAATTGTGGTGGCTGGCTACTCAATATCAATATCCTTTTTTTTTAAAACACCAAAAAAACCCCCTGCTTGACATTGAAACTCTTTTTCAGAGGTAATTTTTTCAGAAGTTGGTTAAGCACCGGATGCATCAACAGGCAGGAAGCTGGTGATGTTATTCCCTTGAATAGATGAAAAAATCCAAAATTTAAGCGCGGAGGCATCGCCCGAGAGGAGTCTATTGCAGCCAGTTTCTAGTTTCCAGAGAACTGTTGGAGGAAAATGTCTGACCCCAGCTCTTCCTGGATCCTGCCTGCACTATTTGTTGTTGGGCATTTTCTCAGCATTGTTATTCAGTGGTACTTCTGCAGACGCAATCCAGGCAGAAAAGGTGAGTATTCTCCATCTTGTAAAGCACAATTTGGCTGATAGCAGAGATTAAGTATTTCAAATAAACTTTTAACTTTGACGGTGTGATGCCTGCTTTTTTTTATTCATCTTAAGTTGTTGCCCCTGTACTTCACTGTGAGTTGTTAACCGTGCAATGAAACATAGAAACATAGAAAATAGGTGCAGGAGTAGGCCATTCGGCCCTTCGAGCCTGCACCGCCATTCAATATGATCATGGCTGATCATCTAACTCAGTATCCTGTACCTGCCTTCTCTCCATACCCCCTGATCCCTTTAGCCACAAGGGCCACATCTAACTCCCTCTTAAATATAGCCAATGAACTGGCCTCGACTACCTTCTGTGGCAGAGAATTCCACATATTCACCACTCTCTGTGTGAAAAATGTTTTTCTCATCTCGGTCCTAAAAGATTTCCCCCTTATCCTTAAACTGTGACCCCTTGTTCTGGACTTTCCCAACATCGGGAACAATCTTCCTGCATCTAGTCTGTTCAACCCCTTAAGAATTTTGTACGTTTCTATAAGATCCCCCGTAAATCTTTTAAATTCTAACGAAACAAATGCAAACACCTTTTATTTCCATTCCTTATTGGGATGGTGCTGCAGCAGAGGAACAAACCCAACCAGATACATTAAACAGGGATTAAGGTTTCAGTTTTGTGTGGAACACATTGGTGCAGAGATGAAAGGTATTATAATACAAATAACAATTATTCAACATTTTAGATGATATTTTTGGTACAAGTTTTTTAAAAATCGTTTAATTATAAGCAAGAGGAATTTCACTACAAAGGAATTTTAAAAAAATCATTTAAATTTATGTTTTCATGCCCAGAAACAAATAAGGTTAATTTCTAGTCAATCCTGTTGCAACATTAAGGTTGATAAAGATTCAGTTTGAGATGATTCTTTCAAACTGAAGTCAACATTTTACACCTTTTTCCCACCAATTCATTAGGAAAGAAAAGCTCAGATTACTGGTACAGTTGATGCCAACATGAACAAGAAAGGAGCAATTCTACACAAGGTGTTTTTTTAAATGCAGCTGTCACATTTGTATGACTAAACCTGAAGCATTCTGGGTGTAAGGTGCCATTTCAAGGCAAGTTCAGTGGAACTCTAATACTTCCTATTCATGGTTTACTGTTTTGAAATAGAATGCAGATGTGTTATAATTCATCACTGCCATTTTGTACCCTTTGAAATCCATTCAAGAGTTAATTTTAAAAAGGTTGATTGTTAAAACGTTTTTTCTGCAGGATTAGGAAAAAAAGCATTTAAGCCACAATTTCTCCAAAATTGTGCAAGTAGCACTTTAATAAAGTATAACACCCAAAGGCAACTAATGAAAGTTAATAAATGTCAGCTCTGTAAACCCACATACCAAGAAGTGAATTAGTCAAATGCTTCAAGAAATTAATGCCCCAAGATTGACAACTTAATCTTCTGATTGCTGCAACAATATCCTATTGTACAATACTTTCTAAGACAACTCTATTAAAATGAAATAAATGAATGAAAATTAATAGAGACATATTGAACTAAAATATTTCATGTCTTTACGATGCTGCACAACAATTACAGCCTATAAAATATTCTTGAAGTGTGATCACCATTGTAATGTCCGAAAAGATCAGTTTGCATATGTGTTTAAGAAGTAACTGCAGATGCTGGAAAATCGTAGGTAGACAAAAGTGCTGGAGAAACTCAGCGGGTGCAGCAGCATCTATTTCCTTCGCTCCATAGATGCTGCTGCACCCCTTCAGTTAGCATATGACCAGATAATGTGTTCATGGAGATGTTTATGTAGAGATATTTTTGCTGAGCCATATGTGATAGATGTATCTCATGTTAATTATTGACTTTTTGCACAATCTTCTCAATCCTCTAAAAGATAGAATAATTAATGTTGTACACTTTCTGTTTTTATTCACACTTAGTATGTGGATACTACTTGCAAGGCTGGTATCTGCTGTCCATTCTCCCTTCCCCCTGAGAAGATGGTGATGAGTTTTATACCTCTGCAATTCTTTTGATGGAGTTATCTCTCGTTGTTCTCAGTTAAGTCTTGCAACTTCGATCTATGAAGAATTGCCGCTACTTTTCCATGTCAGATGGTGTGTGACTTGGAGGGAAACATTGCTCAGGATCGAGGTGCTCTTGGGGTCTTCTGCTCCGCTTAGCTGTCTAATTGTCGTCACCGTTCATGATGCGACGTATGGCTGGACTACAGAGCATTGTTCTGAGCCGAAGATAGACACAAAATGTTGGAGCAACTCAGCGGGACAGGTAGCATCTCTGGAGAGAAAGAATGGGTGACGTTTTGGGTCGAGACCGTTCTTCTGTCAGAAGAAGGGTCTCACCCCGAAACGTCACCCATTCCGTCTCTCCAGAGGTGCTATCTCTCCCTCTGAGTTACTCCAGCATTTTGTGTCTATCTTCGGTGTAAACCAGCATCTGCAGTTCCTTCCTTGCATTGCTCTGGGTCATTGGTGTGGAACCACATGCTTGGATCTACTAAATGCTGTCTTGTGCTACTTAGAATACATACTGCATTGCAGCTTCTATGGGTGATACATCAACTTTAGTTATGTCTGATGCATCTCTAGACATGCTCTTCAGTACTTCTCAGTGAACCATGGTTGATCAGCTGTCGGAGTTTCAGGGGTAGAGCGATGGATGTCCCAAGCCATGTCATTATGGAATGTTGTGTGATATATTTCTGCCCCATCTGATCGTATCATCTTATGAATGCCTAATATTGGGCTGCCAGATATGGTCTGAGGTTACTCGTATAGCATGCTGCACAAGATGGATCTTCGGTGTCCACATGGAGTATGTACTGGTCACTTCTATCACTGCAGTCATAGGCAGATGATCTGCCACAGATGATTTGCAGAGTTACAGAGGTCATACAGGGTAGATTGGTTGTTTTGCATCCCTGACTGGTGTTATTCCTTGTATTTGCTTGTGAAC
Source organism: Amblyraja radiata (assembly GCF_010909765.2). NCBI lineage: Eukaryota > Metazoa > Chordata > Chondrichthyes > Rajiformes > Rajidae > Amblyraja > Amblyraja radiata. The sequence continues at coordinate 16,591,309 of NC_045982.1, read as the reverse complement.
TACCTTCTGCAAACCCATGACATACCTGAGTCTGAAGAAGGGTCTCGACCTGAAAAATCACACATTCCTTCTCTCCATAGATGCTGCCGCACCTCTTGTGTTACTTCAGCACTTTGTACCCAGGACATAACGAGCTTGGCCAGTGGTGCTACCAAGTCATTTCAAGATGGACTTTGAAGTCTCCCATCCAGAGTATGTTCTGTACTCTTGCTACTTTCACTGCTGCTCACCACCAGCTGAGGAAAGTTGCTCGTTGGTAATCAAAATGATTTCTTGCCTGTTTTTGACTTGATGCCTTGAGAGTCCATGGGGTCTTGGATCTATACTGAGGACTCTTTGGCTACAACTCTCGGATATAAACCGACGTGCTGCCCTCTCTTGTTAGTCTGTGCCACTCTTGAGAGAGAATGTATATGGTATTGTGATAGTGTCGACACATTGTGCACGAAGTACTATCGAGTGTAACTTGATTCATCTGGAAGATGATTCTTCAGTTTAGGCACAGTCCCACAGATGTTTGCAAGGTGGACATTGTAAAACACACTCGGCTGACATTGTGTGTGAATTTGTTGATTTGATCAATGCAAACTGATCTATCTGGTTTTACCCATTTTCTGTTTTAACATGGTTGTGACACAGCTGAGTGGCTTGCTTGCCAATTTGTGACAGGAGCTGGGTGTAGACCACATTACTGCAGGTGTGTGTTGAAGTCGAGAACACCTGCAGATGATGAACATTTGAAATAAAAACAAGGCCGCAAATACTCAGCAGCTTGGGCGTCATCCTAAAATGGTTCATTTACCCACCTCCCAACCCCTCTCAAGGGACATGAGTGAACTGGATGGGTTTTTAATGACAAACTGGTGGTTTCAAGGTCGTATTACCAAGGCCATTCAAAAAAAAAAAATTCTTATTACTGATTGCATTTAAATTGCATAGCTGCCACAGTAGTATTCAAATTTGCTTCCCCATAATGTTAGTCCAGGCCTTCAAGTTACTTGCCCAGTTACTCAACCACTGCATCAACACCAATAATGAAGGATCTGAACTTTGAAGTTGGAAATATTAATTACCCTTGGAAGGAGACATTTTGAAAGATTTCAGTGGTGTGTATGTACTGAATCACAGGATTATCCTCCTCTGAGCTAGACTCGTATCACCAGTTCCAAATAGTTTGCATTTGCTTACATACACGAGAATGTCCAAAATACATAAAGTATTGAATGAGGATATTGGAGATGCAAGAGACTGCAGATGGTGAAATTTGGAGCAAAAACAACCTTCTGGAGGAACTCGGCAGGTTGAGCAGTACACGTTGGAGGATAGGAATTGTTAAAGTTTCCTATCGCAACCCAGCATCAGTCCACATTAGCTGTCGTGGCTCTTTTATAATTCTGTGTCCTATGTGCAAATGTGCAAAATCTTGAGAGACGGGTTTTTTATGGGGCTTTTTGTCTGCATTATGCAATATGAATTTGACTGCATTATGAAACGTGTGAATTCTCACCACCTTTATGCATAGAGTCATACAGCGTGGAAGCAGGCCCTTCGGCCCAACTTACCCATGCCAACGAACATGCCCCATCTCCACCAGTCACACCTGCTTGCTTTTGGCCCATATCCCTCTAAACCTATCCTATCCATGTACCTGTCTAAATGTTTCTTAAACGTTGCAATAGTACCTGCCTCAACTGCCTCCTCCGGCAGCTTGTTCCATACACCCACCAATTTCTGTGTAACAAAAAAAGATACCCCTCTAAATCTTCCCCCCCCCCCCTCTCTCACCTAAAACCAATGTCCTCCGATTCTCGATTTCCCCTACTCTGGGCAAAATACTATGCGTTCACCCGATTTATTCCTCTCAATATTTTGTACGCCTCTATAAAACCATCCCTCATCCTCCTGTGCTCCGAGGAATAAAGCATTAGCCTGCTCAATCTCTCATAGAAACATAGAAAATATGTGCAGGAGTAGGCCATTCGGCCCTTCCAGCCTGCACCGCCATTCAATATGAACATGGTTGATCATCCAACTCAGTATCCTGTACCTACCACATCTAACTCCCTCTTAAATATAGCCAATGTACCGGCCTCAACTACCTTCTGTGGCAGAGAATTCCACAGATTTACCACTCTCTGTGTGAAATTTTTTTTTTCTCATCTCGGTCCTAAAAGTCTTCCCCCTTATCCTTAAACTGTGACCCTGTCTCCTGTTAGATCCGTTCCTCGAGTCCTGGCAACATCTTGGTAAATCTTCTCTGAACCCTTTCAAATTTGATAACGTCTTTCCTATAACATGGTGACCTATACTGAAGACAATACTCAAAATCATGCCTTTAAAACATAACATTATTTAAAAATAGAAAATTAAAAAATGTTGCTGATTTCAAATGACAGCATGTTTAACATTCACACTATTTGGTTTATTTTGTGCTTGAAGCAAATCGGTTAAATTTTATAGCTTCAGTGTTTCACTGAATCACTATCAGCTTTGAGGAAATGACGTTCGACTGCCATGTTTTGTGGAGGTTGATCTGAGCAGTGTACTGGAAGCATTGCAGCACAGCCACTGCAGCAAATTGCAGGTGAAGACAGCAGAGAAGTTAGAAAATTATTGTCATACCCGGATTAAAGGCTTGCTGTCTAATGCCAGAGCTGTGAAGGATATTTATAGCTCTGAGCACTTTGCCCATGTTATCCGGGCGAAGCAAGAGAAAAGGGAAGTGTTTGCAGCCTGTGAACATTGCTCTATGCCTGAGTCAGCTCAGTATTGTGGGCCACTGGAAAATTAATTATTAGAGAAGAATGAAGATAAAGCAACTTGTGATTGTAATTTATTTATTTTTGGCAACTGGACGATTGGAACAAGCTGGTCTGGATTTTTTAAAGATATTCTACTAACTATGGAAATGTGCTGGTGCATGTGGCAGATCGTTACTGTTTATTGCAAGACTGATCTTCACCTCGGCTGCTATCATTTCAAGATACCACAATAAATCCATGGAATATTTTTAAACTTTTGATTCAGAATTTGAATATCTCTCTCAGACACTAGCAACATTCGGCTTAATATGGGCTCCTAAGTTCTGCGGCGTGCTAAGGCAGTTTGAGCAGAAGAGGGCAAATCCTCACTGGAAATTTCAGAGTGGGCAGTTACTTACCACTGTAACCACTTACCACTGTTACTGACCACATGCCCTCTTACCACACCCCCGACTGCATTCTATTCCTCTTGAGTTTCAACCTTGCAGGAGAGAAGTAAAGCATGTCAGCATTACGAGCAGCAAACATGTGGGGTCTCTACAGCAATGACAGGGAGCTAAATGCAAGTCTTGTCTCCTTGATGTGTTGCATGGGTCAGTACAATGTTTTCATTCTATTTCTTCTGTACATATGGTAATATTACAACTGTAATATAATGAAGTATAATGTAATCGTATCCTGTAATGTAAAAGCTAATATCATGATAGCCATTCAAATTTCGGAAACGCGTGAATGTGTATTATTTACTAATCTTGAAAAGTAGCAAGTGTGAATATTATCTTTCGAGTGACGGCATTTAGTACTTTTGAAAAAGTTTCTGTCCTCATTCCTCATTCTAATCTATCTTTGTTTCTTCCTCTCTCAATCCTATCCCCACAATGAAACAAAATTGGATAGGATAAATGAGGCAGTTTTTTTTCACTGAAGATGAGGAAAGTGAAAGATGATCTCCTGAGTTATACAAGATTCCGTGAGGGATTGCCTGGGTAGCTGTCAAAAGGTCATTTCCTCTCACTGAAGAGCCTTGAATGAGGGGCATAATCTCCCAATCAAGGAGCTGGTCACTCGGAACTGACATTGAAATGTATTTAGGTGGGGGGGTTGCAGTTCTGCACTTTGGGTTGTGAATGCACAGTGAATCGATAGATTTTTAGACTGCAAAATTTAAAGGGAAAACATGTCATAGGCACAGGATTGGCCATAATGTGATTGGTATTTCAGATTTTGAGCAGCCCTGTGGCCTACTATTTGAATTGTTCTTGCATTTAATGTTTCACAGCTTTCAAGGTGCTGATGAAGATAGTGGACTGTGAAAAATTATCATTTCATTCTGGTGCTAATATTTAAAGTTTGAGTTATCTAATTAATCCTGGGTAGACACAAAATGCTGGGGTAACTATGCGGGACAGGCAGCATCTCTGGTGAGAAGGAATGGGTGAGGTTTCGGGTCCAGACCCTTCTTCAGACTGATCAGAACGGTTCAGCCTGAAGAAGGGTCTCGACCCGAAACGTCACCCATCCCTTCTCACCAAAGATACTGCCTGTCCCGCTGAGTTACTCCAGCATTTGTGTCTACCTTTGATTTAAACCAGCATCTGCAGTTCTTTCCTACATAGTTAATCATGGGAATATGTGGTATTCAAGTATTGCACAAAATGGCACAAAATCTGCAGAATTTGTCTTCTCGTGAGAGTTCCAATTCAATCATTTTATTTTTGTTAAATTAATGCCTGTAATCATTTAGGTTGTGATGCATTGTATCGTGAATGAGTTTTATGCTGATTTGGGCACCTTTTGAAATGGGTAATAAATTCCTGATTATCTGGAAGCTGTGACTGGGCACTGACAGTTGTTCATAGAGGGGAAGTGAAATGTGTAAAAAAAAAATGAATGATACTGTTCTATTTTTAAACCATTTGACTGGGAAGTGACACATGATTTAATGCCAGATCCCTCCTTCCTTTATTATACTAGCTGCAAACTTACTCAAAACAATATGATTTTCGTCTTCAAAAATAAATTATTGGGTTGATGCTTAGTTATTTATTGAGGTAGTATTTTGTGTACTGCTGTTTTGAAGTCATTACTTCCGCATCCTCCACATAGCCATGGCAATTCACCTTGAAACTTCAAAGGTTATGGGGAGAAGGTGGACAAATGGGGTTCAGAGGAAAAATAGGTCAGCCATGATGGGCGGTCGGGGGGGGGGGGGGGGGGGTTTCCCCCGCCACGGGTACCATGTAATCCTGTGCTACCTGCTCCATGGGCGGATAGTCGGCGACTAAACCGTCTCCCCCACCTGGTTTGCCAGGTGAGGAGGGGGCTGTGGACCCCCAGCAGGACCAAAAACAAAACCTGTCAAAGGGCGGATGAGCTTCTAGCGAGCCAACGGCCATCCACTCTTCAGTAGAAGTTGCGATCACTGTCGCATATAGCATTGTAAGGAATGATAATAATGCACACACACCAAAATCCTATACTTCCAGCAGCGGAAGGGTGAGGGTGGGTCGGAAGGACAGAGATGTGTAGTCTGTCCGTCACTGTTCCCGTCGGAAACCATCACCACTGCGTCGATAATGTTTTCAACGATGATGAATGAATGAATGGTGGAGTAGATCTCAATGGGCCGAGCGGCCTAATTCCATTCCTACATCTTATGGTTTTATGAAATTATATTGAATTGCACAGAATAAGGTTAATATACTATCTTAAATGATGCAATGAAGGTTCATTTTATATTGGCCATCATGTTACAAGCATGCTCATGACAAGATTTGATTGGCAATCTTCAGAACTTCTATCCTCAGATAAGGCCAGACTGAAAGTAGTAATTTTATTTTAGTCTTTCATCTTCCTATTACTGAGCTCTGAAGGAAGCACTTGCAGATGTGTTGTCGATTTAATACCCTAAAATCAAACTCTTGCAGTCACTCTGATATCCTCGTGGCTATTTGTGCAGGCCCTTCTAACAGCAGACGATGTACATAATCCACCAGTTTGCCTTGGTTATTGCATAGACACAAAAAGCTGGATTAACTCAGCATCACTGGAGAGAAGGAATGGGCGACGTTTCGGGTCGAGACCCTTCTTCAGTTGCGCTTGACCGTATCGGTCCACCATGGTTCATTCGTAAAACTCTCTCAAGGCTATGCCCTCAAGCTCCACCAGAAATGTGAGCACAAAATCATGGATAACAACACAATTGCTGCTTTGTTTAACTGCCCTTTTCATTTGATAAAGTGCGCCTCAGAGTCTTTGTCATTAAACAGAACAATATTGTTACAACCATTCCTTGAATGTTAGCATTTAGTCAGAAGAGGTTTTACTTGGTGGGCTGTTGGCAATGTGAGATGGTAGATGGCATGTCGATGGGTGCTCTGTCTTTCTGTCTCTCATTTTTATACGCATTAAATATTATACTGAAAAATGGATTAAAAGCATGAAAATAGGTACATAGTACAAACTCCGAAGGTTCAATGCACCTATCTATTGCTTTTGATTAAGCTGTGCGTTCAGATGCAGCACAATAATACGCAAACAATATATTACAATGGGACATTGTAAAGGACTAATTAAATCCGACCAAGGTTATATTGCAATTATTACTGAAACTGAAGTTGGGATTAGGGTGACGAGAGAAAGTGTGAATAATCAGGACCTTTATTTCCTTGTGGGCGTTGGGCAGTAGGTAGAAGGGCAGTGGCAGTGAGGAATTATTTATATGACACATTCACATTGATCATCCTACCTCATTACATGCTCAGCAGGTTTCTTAGAATAATTGTTGTGCGGTATAAAGTAGTGAGAATGGTCTTCAGTTTAGAGATACAGCATGGAAACAGTCACTTCGGCCGACAGAGTTCATGCCAACCATCCATCACCCATTAGCATTCGTTCTATGTTATCCAACTTTCACATCCACTCTCCACACCTAGTAGTGGCAATTTTATTTAGCGGCTAATTAATCTACAAGTCCACATGCCTTTTGAATGTGTGAGGAAACCGGAGTACCCAGAGGAAACCCACGTGATCACAAGGAGAACGTGCAGACTCAGACAACACTAGAGTCAGGATCCAACCTGGATCTCTGGTGCTGTGAGGCAGCATGTCTACCAGCTGCGCCGCTATGCTGGCCCGTCTTAGTGGCCAATTGGTACTTGACCCAAAATGGGGAGTTTAATATTTGTTCAATAACATTCAAGAGGCATCTTGATAGATATTTTGAATGGACAAGGCATGGCGGGACATGAAATGAATGCAAGCAAGTGGGCATGCTCTAAAGAGTCATAATAATTGGCACAAACAAGGAGGGCCAAAGGACCCGTTTCTGTGCTGAATAGCTGACTCTAATGTGAGCATTTGATGAACTTAAAGCTAATTGGCAAAAGTTAGTACAAAGTTCATTGTGGCCTTGATATTTGCTATTTAAAATTGTGGTACTAATGAGAACCTTTCAAAGTCAGTGCATGACTTTGTCAAAATAACGTACTCTTTGAAATACAGGACCATGTATGTCAACATCCATGCTGGAACCAAGTTTCTATTTCCATAATCTAGCTTCCATGGAAATCAACCGTTCCCTCCACCCCACCCCACCCCAACTACAAACTACGTTCGTATGTATAATCTTATGTATAATATGCGATTTTTTTAAAAAAAGCATATTCCGGGTCAGTCAGCATCTGTGAAGAGAAACAATTAACATGTCAAATGTTATTGGGTCATTGACCCGAAATGTCACCTTTGGAGTATCATGTACACTTCTGCTTGCCAGACTGCAGGAAGGTTATAAAGATTTGCAGAGAGTACAGAAGAACTTCAGGAAGTTACCTGGATTGGAATATTCTAGCTATGAGGAGACGTAGGACAAACCTTGATTATTTTCACTGAGTGTCACAGGCTGAGAGCCAACCTGATATAGAAGAGAAACATAGAAACATAGAAATTAGGTGTAGGAGTAGGCCATTCGGTCCTTCGAGCCTGCACCGCCATTCAATATGATCATGGCTGATCATCCAACTCAGTATCCCGTACCTGCCTTCTGTCCATACCCTCTGATCCCCTTAGCCACAAGGACCACATCTAACTCCCTCTTAAATATAGCCAATGAACTGGCCTCGACTACCCTCTGTGGCAGAGAGTTCCAGAGATTCACCACTCTCTGTCTGAAAAAAGTTCTTCTCATCTCGGTTTTAAAGGATTTCCCCCTTATCCTTAAGCTGTGACCCCTTGTCCTGGACTTCCCCAACATCGGGAGCAATCTTCCTGCATCTAGCCTGTCCAACCCGTTAAGAATTTTGTAAGTTTCTATAAGATCCCCTCTCAATCTCCTAAATTCTAGAGAGTATAAACCAAGTCTATCCAGTCTTTCTTCATAAGACAGTCCTGACATCCCAGGAATCAGTCTGGTGAACCTTCTCTGCACTCCCTCTAGGGCAATAATGTCCTTCCTCAGATTTGGAGACCAAAACTGTACGCAATACTCCAGGTGTGGTCTCACCAAGACCCTGTACAACTGCAGTAGAACCTCCCTGCTCCTATACTCAAATCCTTTTGCTATGAAAGCTAACATACCATTCGCTTTCTTCACTGCCTGCTGCACCTGCATGCCTACTTTCAATGACTGGTGTACCATGACACCCAGGTCTCGCTGCATCTCCCCTTTTCCTAGTCGGCCACCATTTAGATAATAGTCTGCTTTCCTGTTTTTGCCACCAAAATGGATAACCTCACAGTTATCCACATTATACTGCATCTGCCAAACATTTGCCCACTCACCCAGCCTATCCAAGTCACCTTGCAGTCTCCTAGCATCCTCCTCACAGCTAACACTGCCCCCCAGCTTCGTGTCATCCGTAAACTTGGAGATATTGCCTTCAATTTCCTCATCCAGATCATTAATATATATTGTAAATAGTTGGGGTCCCAGCACTGAGCCTTGCGGTACCCCACTAGTCACTGCCTGCCATTGTGAAAAGGACCCGTTTACTCCTACTCTTTGCTTCCTGTTTGCCACAGAGTTCAGGAACAGGCCCTTCGGCCCACAATATTGGTGCTGAACATGATGTCAAGTTAAACTGATCTCATCTGCCTGTACATGACCCATATTCTTTGCACTTCCATGTGTCTATCTAAAAGCTCCTTAAACACCACTATCGTATCTGCCTCCATTACACACACACACACACACACACACACACACACACACACACACACACACAGACACACACAGACACACACACACACACACACACACACACACACACACACACACACACACACACACACACACACACACACACACACACACACACTGTAACGATGACAAGACCTCTAGTTAGGCTAGATGGTCGGTCTTTTTCCCAGGATGGAGATGTCAAATAGAGGATGCGGGGAGAAGGGGAAAGTTTACAGGAAATTTACAAGGCAAGTTTATTTTTACACAGTGGGAGGTCGCTTCAGCTTGCATTTAGCTCGGGTTGTAAGCAGATGCTATAGCAATGCGTAAAATACATTTAAACTCATAAACAGGCAGGGAATAGTGGGTTGTGGCCCTTTTGCGGGCATACCGGATTAGTTAGATTAGCAGCATGGTCTTGTTCATAAACATCATGTTCATTGAACAACTGGGAACTTTTTCTAATAAATAAGGAATGTTAATCCTTTGGAATTTAGATTATTTGGCTTTTAGGTTTGCTGACTCCTTCAGATAATGAATTTGGTTCTGATTATCATTAATCAGTTTGCAACCTAAACAAGATCATATATAACTTATTCTACTGATCTGGTTACCAGGTTGGGCATTAAAACTATATGCTGGTGCCATTTTTCTGAAGAGAGCTTCCCTCATGAGGAATTTGGTGAGCTACCACCTGTCATACTGAGTTGGATGATAAGCCATGATCATATTGAATGGCGGTGCAGGCTCGAAGGGCCGAATGGCCTACTCCTACACCTATTTTCTATGCTTCTATGTTTCTATTATCCAAGTAATTTGGGTCAAGTCACTGCTCAGAATTTATACAATTGTGCAATTCAGCATGTTTGCAAGTTCTGTGTGTGGAGACTTCCATCAAGCTGTGCTTTGCTACTTTAAACCAGGTTAATTTATTTGTATTTCTACTTTATAGTTATTCTAATTTCATTATGGAAAAGCATAATTTGTGTTGCAAGAAGGCTTGGAAGGTTTCTCTCGTCAAATACTCAACACATGAATGATTGACACGAGAAATCTAGGACATACTGAAATAGAAACGTGCAAGATCACAATCTTGTGCCAGAAGTTTGAGAAATTGTCTTTTAATTAATAAAGTAATCCTGCCAAATGTATATGAATTATTAGGTTTGGGGCGAAATGCAGGAAAATGGTTTGACTTTTGATTTGCTGTGTGTAAGACTCTTCGATCTAGTAGTTGAACCTCATTTTTAAATACAAATTAGTTTTCATATGCAGAATTAAAAAGATTATATCTTTTTATCATATCATATTTAAAACATTAGATTTGAATCACATTGGGAAATTCTGATTGTATATACAGCATGATCCAAACTAATTACTGAATTTTTTAATTTGTTTTGCATGTGATTGTTAAATAGAAATATCACTCACTGGGATTTGCTTCTTGACCAAGTCAAGAATCCATATTGCTGGATTTTTGGAAAACTTTGTAGGTTAAGCACTTATCTCTGCTGCGAGCAATAACACAAGTTATGGAAGCGAAATCTCTGAGGAGTTATATATGCATGTTACTGCTTTGTGCACTTAGAGCAGCAAACAGACAATGAACTTCTACTAGATATTTCAAAATGTTTTAAGTAACATTGATTATAATCAATAGTTCTTTATCATCACGTATACAGACATACAGTGACATTTTTTTTTAATTACATACAATGCAGTAAAATATAGCCAAATCTAAGCACACATTACTACAAAGGGCATAGAAACACCCCACTGAGGCCACATGCATGTCACCAGGTTTTGCCGCCATTTTCAAAGTCCAGTCCGGCCACACGCTTGGTCCTCTGGAGTGGCGCCCTATCTAGGTGAGCCCCTGGCTGCTGCAGGGCCTCCAGCCGTTGCCTCCATCCGGGGTAGTCCCTCTCCTCACCCGGCCATCTTCAGCCTTTGTGTCCCAGAGGCGCCCCCACAGACGACCTTGAGGGCGTGGAAGGCACGACTCTGGTGCACTCTCTTACTGGCCCTTGCTGTTCTGTCCGCCATCAGCAGCTCTCTCCATGCTCCTTTCCTGTGCTCTGGTGCCACAGTCCTCTGGAGGCGAGCAGAGGCTGGGCTCAGCGACCACACAGTTCCCTCAATAGGCTGCGGCCCACCTGGTCCTGTCTTCTGGCCGTGTGGGAAAATACAAGGGCCTTTGTGTTTTTAAGTATGTACTGAAGATGGTGATCCTAAGTGAGAAGGTTGGGATACAAGTGGCCATTTGTTTTACCACACAGTTCGTATTCGGTTGAGTGAACTGTAGTCTAGTGAAGGAGCTACAATATCTTGTATATGGCAGTTTAATTCCTACATTCAAGTTCCTGTCCTCAAATTTTCTGTCATGTAATTTGTTCAACTCTGTGCTTCAGAATGAGAGTTTAAGATGGGAGGGGAAAGAATATTCTGGTTACAAATCGTACAGATGCAAAATAAAACTTCTATTCTGTCTTAAAGCTGTCGCTTTGATTTTAACCAGAGAGCACTTTAACAGTATTGGTTTGAAATTTCTGACACCAGACATTGTTAATTAAAGTCACATTTGTTTCTGGCAATAAATTACTGATGAACCTTGTCAATTAGGATTAACATTATTTATTATGGAGACCCCCTAGAAATAAAAATATAATGGGCTCTAATTCTCAATTATAATCAGAACATTGTGCAAAACGGCATTTTATTTAGAGCAAACCAATGTATATGATGGTCTTGGAAGGAAAATAATTGACCAGAAGTGGAAAGTCTATTATCTCATATTTTGCTGGATCTACTGTGTAATTCCAGCATTTATACTTTTAAATTTTTTTTTTTTTAAATTAGAAGTACAGTAAATTACAGTAATACACATCACATATATCTTATTACATTTGTTGTACTACTTCATTTTTCGAGCTTTAAAAATGATAGAAATAAAAGAAGGAAGGAAAGTGAGCAAGCGTCGTGAAGGTGCAGGAAAGTGTTGGGAAAAGAAAGCCCCTTAGAGAAGAAGTTAGAGAAGGAAGTAAAGAAAGGAAATAGACCCTAAAAAAGAAAAAAAAAAAAAGGAGAAACAATCGCTCTATTATTACACAAAACTCCGCAAAAAAGGATATACCAACCGTGTTTTGTTTTTTTACCCCCCGTTACCAGATCCTGGTACCATTTATTTTTTAAATTACTATTGCACCTTATGCTTGTAATAGTTCCATAAATGCAGACCACGTCTTTTGGACGTGGTCTGCTTTGCCTGCTAGGAGGAGTCTCATCTCTTACAGGTGTAATGTTTCGAACATGTTTGAAATCCACATTTTTATTGTTGGTATTGGAGCATTTTTCCAGAATTTGAGTATAAGCTTTTTTCCCATTATTAGCCCGTAATTAAGTAAGTTCTTTTGAAACACGTTTAGTTCGGGGTTACCTTCCGTTATTCCTAAAATGATCCATTCTGCTTTTGGTACAAGTTTTATTTTAATTAATTTTGTGAAGATTTCAAATATTTAGTTCCAGAATTTTTGGATTTTTATACAAAAAACAAAAGAGTGCGCTATGGTAGCTTCTTGAGACTGACATTTATCACAAGTGGGTGAGACATTGGGGAAAAGTTTATTTATTTTAGTTTTTGAATAATATAGTCTATGTAATGTTTTGAATTGAATTAGAGTATGTCGTACGTTGATCGAGCATTTATGCACATATAATAAGTGTTTATCCCAGCTCTCTTTTGAAAATTTTATAGCTAGTTCTTGTTCCCAGTCTCTTCTAATACCATCAGTTGTAGGTATTTCTATATTTAAAATAGTATTGTATAAGTATGATATTAGATTTGCTGATTCAGCCTTTGTCTTCATTGCTTCATCCAATAAGTCTGGAGGCATGTTATGATAGTCTTTTGTGTATTTTTTCAGATAGTCACGGATTTGAAGATATTTAAAATATTGATTATTTCTCAAATTGTATTTCAGTTGTAGTTGTTTTCAGTTTTCCACTATTCACAATATTTTGTTCCTTTTTTTATAGGCATCTCTTAAAATGTAGTACACAATACAATACATAAAACATGTTCCCAATGTGGTTTTTCACTATTTCAGAATGCCATTCATCATTTAAGAAACTGACATTTTGTGTTAACTTGAGAATAGCTGTTTGAATGGAATATAAGGATTCTCAAAGTGGAGTATAAAACCAGGAACTGCAGATGCTGATTAACCAAAGAAGGCACCTAGTGCTGGAATATCTCAGCGGGTCAGGCAGTATCAGGAAAAGGGATGCTGCCAGACTCACTGACTTATTCCAGCACCTCGTGTCTGGAAATGTATTTATTTGGAGACCAGGGTTACACCCAAGCACAAAATTAATATGATACCTTTGTAAAAAAGGCTTGGTATAGATCTCCACTCTGACAAAGTTAATAATTCAGCAGATATTATTGATAACAATGAAGAGTTCCATTGCTTAACCTATGCAGATCTTAATTAATTTGATAAATTACATATCTGAATATATTTAAATGGAATATTTTAAAATTGTAAAATAACCTATTTTCTTATGTTTTTTTGCAGATGAGCGTGACAGAGTACAGAAAAAGACGTTCACAAAATGGATCAATAAACATCTAATAAAGGTACAGTTTAACTGGGAGGGGCCCAGTGCAAAAGGCTTTTATACCTGAAGCTGTTTTTCAACAGTAAATAACAGTGAAGGTGACACCGTTCATTTCTCTGTTAATTTTTGGGACACGTCTGGTAGCTTTCCACTTTTACTTTCAATTCTTTGTTTTTGCCTAATATTATTGTAGATCTATTTGTTGTCGAGAAAATTTTATAGCTCTATCATACATTGAATTTGCGGCGAAGATAGACACAAAATGCTGGAGTAACTCAGCGGGACAGGCAGCATCTCTGGAGATAAGGAATGGTTGTTTCGGGTCGAGACCCTTCTTCAGACTTTTGGCTGGAGGTTGGAAAGATTCGTGATAGACCTATACGAATGACTCATAATTGCCAGTTTTTCAGAAATTATTTTTAACAAGGCGTTGGCTTGTTTTGCAATGGAGATGCAGTTAGTCTGTTGATTGAAGAAAATTTGTTTTGATGTAACATCAAACAAAACCATGATCTTCTGATACAGAGTTGCGTTTAAGTCATCTCAAGTTGATTGTTTAAAAAGCATAAATTTATATGTAGGGTTCCTGGGAGGGTCTGACTTCTTGGATCATGTATGCTCTGAAAGGTCCTTATTTTCTTAATCAAATAATGAACATTTAATGTGGAATTAATGTATTGGAAAATGCTGTTTTTATTTAATTAATTTTATGGACTACCCAATCTGCTTTGCTAAATAAATGGTAGTTGAGTTATTGTATCGGAAGGCTTGTTGTTCTTTGCCTCTTTGTAAATATTCCTATTTTTGGACGTGCTTGGAAGCGACATTTATCATTCCATCTAATTCTCTAAATTTATACTAATTTCTATTACATTAGAGTCAGAAAACCATGTTATAGCTTTATAGAATTATGGTTAGGTCGCATTTGGAGTATTGCGTGCAGTTCTGGTCGGCACATCACAGGAAGGATGTGGAGAGTTTGGTGAGGGTGCAGACATGATTTATCAGAGTGCTGCATGGATTAGAGGGCATTAGTTACAAGGAGACCCTGGACAAACTTAGATAGTTTTCTCTGGAACATCAGAGTTTGAGGGGAGACCTGATAGAAGTATATAATATTGAGAGGCATGAGTAGGGTAGACAGTCAGAATGTTTTTCCCAGGGTGGCGATGTCAAAGACTCGAGGACATAGCTTCAAGGTGAGAGTGGCAAAGTTTAAAGAAGATGTGCAGTGCAAGTTTTCCATGGCCAGTGGGTGCCATGGAATGTGCTACCAGGGTGGTGGTGAGGCAGATACAATAGTGGTGTTTAAGAGGCTCTTAGATAGGCACATGGATATGCAGGGAACTGAGAGAAATGGATCGCACGCAGAAAGAGCATATTAGTTTGACGACATCATGGGATAATGTGCGCTGAAGGGCTTGATCCTGTTCTGTTCCATGTTCAATATGCATCGTTATTTACTGCCCATCTGAGAAATACACAAAGTCAATATTTATAGTTAAAGATAATGCATATCTCCAAAAGAAAATAATGAAATAAAATTGAGAACTGTGAAATAATTTCCAAACAATAACAAGTGGTTTTTCATCTTTTTTGTCATGGACTGTTTCGAAACAAGTGCTGATTCTGAAAGCACGTCATTAAATTATGTCCATCCTGCTGAACTAACGAAAGTGATCCACTTTTGTTCACTTGGATTTTTTTAACAGCAAGTTTTATTTGTGGAGCCATTTCAAATAATGGTCGTTTATCAAACATTTATAATGCACTAATTCTGAAGAGCAAGTGCAAATACTAGAAGTTTCCCTGACTAAATAAGACTCATTGATCCTTCTCTTGACTTTTCTTAGGTGGTCAGAAACTTTTCCTGATCAATGTTTTTAAGCAAGCATTGATATCCACACCTAATGTGACACAATTAAAAATCTAATTATCCTTGTGACATTCGGGCAGAGAGTCTTGAAATAGTTTTTACTTAGATTATTTTCTAAAAGTAATTGTTTATCATTCTCGTGCAGAAGTTATGTCAAGCAAGGGCTGAATCCTAATGTACTTCATCAGGCCCTAAATAGTTGTGTATCTCACCCTCCTCTAAATAGCCTTGCAGGCTGCTTCGTCTGATAACAATTCTGTGGTCACATGCTGCTTCAGTGGGATATAAGTATTGTAGGTATTTTAGGAAGGATTCATGGAGTGTCACAATTAAGCATTATAAGATAAATTGTGCAAATATCTCTTGTTGAGCTATGGAGTGTTCAAGCATTTTTTTGATGCTGTTATTATTAAGATTCTTCATAATTCTTCCTGTGGTTGATAGGGCAAAATGCTCCTCCCTTTCTCTGTCATAAATATAGAATGTGCTGTCAACAATCAAGTTCAGGCCATCCCCTGGTTACGAACCAATTCCATTTTTACTGACGTCCATAAGTTCATTTTGTCCACTTGTCAGCAAATGCACCAAATGACTCGATGCTTGTAACCATGCTTGTAATGAACGGTGTCGATGAGACCCCATTGGCATGAACATTTATTCATTGTCTTCCCCCGCCTAGTTACGATGGGACCAAGCAGGATGTCCCACTCTCTGTGGCTGGTTTGGAGGGGTTTGAAGTATCAGTGGCTGCTGTGTGTTTTTATAGAGTATCGTTGCACAAGTATCAATCGATGCGTTAACCTCCACAGCAACTTTCGAGTGGTCTCCCCCATGGAATTTAGCAAAGAGTTGAATTCCAGAGGGGAGATGTGAAAGAGGGAGAGAGAGCACTTTAACAATGACGTTATTTGATTATGGTGTTCCAGTCAAGCCTCAAAGTACCAGGCAACTGATTGAATTGATTAAAATATACACCATTGAAACATGCCCTTTGCCCCACCAAGTCCACGCTGACCATCGATCATCTGGTCACGCTACATCTATGTTATCCCACTTTCACATCCATTCCCTATACACTAGGGGCAATTCTACAGAGGTCAATTAACCCACAAATCTGCATGTCTTTGGGATGTATGAGGAAACTGGAGCACCTGGGGCAAACCCACATGGTCACAGAGAAACTCCACACAGGTGGCACCCAAGGTCAGGATTTAACCCAGGTCTCTGACAATGTGAGGCAGCAGCTGTGCCCTGTGCTGCCCTTAAATGGCCAATAAACATCTGCAGCAAACGTTTGCATCGAACTACCTTTGACACTCGCTGTCATTACCATTGCTGACCTCTCTAGCAATAACATTGTCATGGTTACCATTGACCAGAACGGCAACATGGCCAGCCATAGCAACATTGGATACAACAGAAGACACAAAGCAGGGTTTCGTTCAGTGAATGACTTTGTTTGTGAAATAGAAAGGCTGGCCATGATCGACAAGACCCAATTCAGAAGTATGATGGAATATTCTCCACTTGCCTGGGTGCATGCAAATCCAACAATACTCGAGAAGCTTGACACCATCCAGGACAGATCAGCAAGCTTGACCTGCACCCAATCCTGAATATTCACTCCACCATCACTGCCTCACCATGCCTGCGTTATGTACCATCTGTTTAAGGGACTGCAGTAACTTGCAGCACTACTACTCCTGTAGCACAGCCACCCAGACTTGCACTCTCAATCATCAAAGGATGAGGGAAGCTGTCAATCTGCAAGTTGCACATTGTCCAATCTTGGAAATATGTTGTTGACTGCTCATTAAGGTCCTAAATGCTGGAACACTCTATTCAGCAATGTTGATCAGAATTACAGCAACAGTTCACTAAGGTGGGTCACGCCCATATTCTCAGGCCAGATAAGTCTTGAGATATAAATATGGACCCTTACAGTGACCCCCATATCCCATCTTTGAATAAAACCAAGTTTATTCATGATCTCATTGATTGGTTCTCCAAGGAAAATGTTAATTTGAATTTTGTAGTTCTATATACAGTTCATGAAAGGCATGGTTTAATCAGAAACTAGTCTTCTAAATATTATTCATTTGTAGGATGTGGGCATTGCCCAGAGAAGGTTGCCATCATTTACTGCTATGTATGTCTGTAGTCCTTCTGGTCAGGAACTGTCCATGTAGGTTTGGAACTTCCATGATTTAAATTCATGACGGAAGAAGAGTAATTATATTTGCAGCAGAAAATAAAATGGTGAAGGAAGTCAGCGAGTTGGGCAGCATCTGTGGAGGGAAAGGGATAGATGACATTTCAGGTCAGGACCCTCCTATAGACTGATTTCTCTCCACAGATGCTGCCTGACTCACTGAGTCCCTCCACCAGTTTGTTTTTGTTTTAAGACTCCATAATATGCAGACTCTTACCACAATTATATTTGTAAATGATTTTAGTGTGATTCCTGCAGATGGCATTCTTCCCATGTGTCCACTGCTCTTGTTCTTATTGGCAATGATCAGTGTTGGGAATTGTTGCAGTCTCAATGGGAATTGTTGCAGTGCACAAACAACTGCTGTGTATTTTTCACACAGTACAAAGTACAATGTGTAGAGAGAGAACTGAAACCAAAAGTTTCCAAAATTCTCCTTTTGCTTTCACTTCTCTGCAACATCTCTGAACTATATTCACAAACAAATCAACATTGTTACCTCACTCTCACACAGATTGCCTTTGCTCTAGTGTAGAAACAAGGAACTGCAGATGCTGGTTTACACAAAAGGACACAAACTGCTGGAGTAACCCAACAGGTCGGGCAGCAGCTCTGGACAGTATGGAGAGGTGATGTTTCAGGTTGGGAACCTTTGTCGAACCAGAAGAAGGATCTCAACCCAAAATATTATCTATCTATGTTTAAAATGTCCCTTTTGTTTTTTCTCCCTCTTGTTCTCTCGCGCTCTCTCTCCCTAGTTGTACATACTAAACTATCAACCACAGCTCTGTGAATCTGAGTGATCTTGACAACTTTGACCACACCTAACATGTTATTGTCCCTTTGTCTTATCCTTCCACATCCTCGCAGAAACCTAAAAGTTTTCACTTTCCTACTTCGGTTGAAGGATTTGACCTAAACCATTGACTCTCTTTCCATAGTTGCTGTGACCTGCTTGAGTTCTATAAGCATTTTTTTAATTGTAATTTTTCAGTTACCTTTTCCCTTTAATTTTGCTTGCTGTACCTGATTTGACATGGAATTCAGTCGTCTCATCCACATTTCCGAATCTAGATTCTGTAGTGCTCACCACCAATGCATCAATTAAATTAGGGAGTTGCATAGTTGATTATCCTGTTTATCCAGTCTCAATTGTGGGCACTGTGCTGCTTATATAATTTACTGAATGATTCATTCATGTAAACATTCATTGACAAATATAGTAACAGATCTATCTCATTCATTCAACTCCAGTCACAAAAGGCAACCAAAAATTGCCCACCACTTGGAAACTCACAGAAGAAAATAATGTGACCACAGTGGCACAATGGTAGAGCTACTGCCCTACAGTGCCAGAGTTCGATCCTGACCACTGGTGCTGTCTGTGCAGAGTTGTATGTTCTTCCTGTGACCAGATTGGTTTTCTCCAGGACCTCTGGTATCCTTCCACGTTCCAAAGACTTGCATGTTGTGGGGTAATTGGCTTCTGTAAATTGCCCCTAGTAAATAGGATGTGAAAGTGGGATAACATAGAACTAGTGTACGGGTGGTTCATGGTCGGCGTGGACTCAGTGGTATCTCTATACTAAAGTGCTGTGTCTCTATACCAAACTAAACATTTTGAGCTTTACAAATGTTACACGTGGGTTATATATCTGCCTGCACATTATTTAAGAATTTGCCTTTGGGAGTTTGTCCTTTAGAACGCTGATGCTCAATGCATGTTTGATTTTATGAGCTCCTGCAGCACACTATGAGTGCAATATTTTGAATAATCCAAGAACATTTGTTTCTGGTGCAGTTGCAGGCAAATAAATTGTATTCCAAATCTGATTAGGTATAATTTGGAGAACGGGATTAGGCTACATATGGTCAGAAATAGCAAACAAAACAATTCAGTTTCCTATGTGCTTCAGTTTAGAGTCCTAAAGTTTACAGATACAGCAAGGTAACAGGCCCTTCGGCCCACTGAGTCCATGCCGACCAGCGATCCCTGCGCACGAGCACTACCCTACACACACTAGGGACAATCTACCATCTTTACCGAAACCAATTAATCCTCAAAACTGTATGTCTTTGGAGTGTGGGAGAAAACCAGAGCACCCGGAGAAAACCCCCAAACTCCATACGGATAACACCCATCATCAGGATGGAACCCGGGTCTGTGGCGCTGCAAGGCCACAACTCTACTGTTGTGCCACCCTAATTTAAAAAAAAAAATGTAATGTCCCATCAACGGTATTTGTATGAAAAATGTTCAGAACTTGCATTTGCCACAAAATGATATCCACAATGCCAACCTCTTGCTCCCCTTAAAAAATAGAAATCAGATAAACTTGGTGTAAGGGTGATTATAATTACATTTTAAAAGTAACCCAAAAAATACTGGGAGCTATATTATCTCTGCCTAAATGCAGGTCTTGAGATTAAGATTTCAAAGCAGAAACATGGAGATTGCTGTTTTTGCTGGCAGACACCTTGCAGTGTTGGCTGATCCACTTTGATTTTCACATGTGGTAGCTGATGAGTTCCTGTTTGTGACTACTGTTGCATGATGCTTGGTTTACAGGCGTGCGTATATGCATCAGCCAGGTTGTTGATGCAGATCACACTGATATGCTGTCCTGACCGAGAAGCACTCTGATGTACACAGGAGAGATACCACCCTCATCTGACATTAGGCTTTGAAGTAGTTTCTCAGAATAATCATAGATGAGGATCTTTAGTTTAGTTTAGAGATACAGCACGGAAACAGGCCCTTCGGCCCACCGCGCCGACACATTAACACTACTCTACACACACCACTATCCTACATGATTTACATTTTTTACATTTACCAAGCCAATTTACCTACATACCTGTACATTTTTGGAGTGTGGGAGGAAACTGAAGATCTCGGAGAAAACCCACGCAGGTTACGGGGAGAATGTACACACTCCATACAGACAGCACCCATAGTCGCGATCGAACCCGGGTCTCTGGCACTGTAAGGCAGCAACTCGACCTCTGCGCCACTGTGCCGCCCAGATCTGTAGGGTCACATGGCACAGAACCAGGCTCGATCATCCCACTCTGTCCATACTGGTCAGCAAGCACCCATTTCAAAATTAACTTCCTAACATGCACGTTTTTGGGATGTGGGGAGGAAACCAAAGTGCCTAAGAATATCCCACACAGCGATGGGAAGAACATGCAAATTCAGCATATAGCACCCGAGATCCAGATTGAGCCTAGGTCACTTAACCTGTGAGGAAGTAGCTCTACTAACTGTGCCACTGTGCCTCTTTATCTAGCGTTTTGTATGTGATGGGTAAATTAGTTTTCTTCTGTTGTATGAAATGAAAATTGGTCTTTTTTTCTCAAACGTTGTGGAATGCATTATAAATTTGTGCAATCAACTGTGTTTAAGAATGCAAAATAAAAACGGCATTTTTGGCGAATGAGACTTGTTTTCATTGTGCAGCGATTTCTTCAAATATGCACAGTTAATCTTTACATAGAAACATAGAAGCATAGAAACATAGAAAATAGGTGCAGGAGTAGGCCATTCGGCCCTTCGAGCCTGCACCGCCATTCAATATGATCATGGCTGATCATCCAACTCAGTATCCCGCACCTGCCTTCTCTCCATACCCCCTGATCCCTTTAGCCACAAGGGCCACATCTAACTCCCTCTTAAATATAGCCAATGAACTGGCCTCAACTACCTTCTGTGGCAGAGAGTTCCAGAGATTCACCACTCTCTGTGTGAAAAATGTTTTTCTCATCTCACTTAATGTATGATGAAATTGGTGTTTGTATTGTACACTTGCTGAGTGAATAATATTCACACTATCCCAAAGAATCTTAAAGCATGGATGAATAAGATTGGTGAGATAGTGTGTAGTTTATCTCTTAAATCTATGCATTTCACAATATTCAATGAGAAAACTAATGCTGTGATAATTTTTTTTTCAAATTGTTGGCTTTAGGATGTTGTCATCGCTTGTGTTTAGTTTAGAGGTACAGTGTGGAAACAGGCCCTTCGGCCCACCGAGTCCATGTCAGCCAGCGATCCCAGTACACTTACACTATCCTACACACAGTAGGGACAATTTACAACTAGAACAAGCCAATTAACCAACAAACCTGTATGTCTTTGGAGTGTGGGAGGAACCAGAGATTCCAGAGAAAATCCACGTAAGTCACGGGGAGAATGTGCAAACTCCGTACAGACAAGTACCCGTAGTCAGGATGGAACCCAGGTCTCTGGCGCTGTAAGGCAACTATACTGCTGCACCACTGCTCATCCCTTATTGCTCATCCCTAATTTCTCCTGGACTGTGATTTGCTAGATCGTTCGGGAGTGCATTTAAGAATCAACAAGATTGCTGTGATCAGGTTTCACATGTAGGCAAGATCGTGTAATGATAACAGATTTACCCACAGTAGGAAGTTAAAGAATCTGATGGATATGTCAAAACAGGTTAGTACTAGATACCACTAGTCGGTCTTGAAGTTTTTTTTTCAATTTTACATTATTAACTGAATTGAAATTTAACAGATGCCATGGTGAAATTTAAACCGGTCTCTGAACTGTTAGTCCAGGTCTCTCTGCTCCTCGTTTGGTAATTTATTCATTGTGCCACTATCACAGTAAGTGATCGGCTTTCATAACAGAAGCAGGCTTTCATTCTGGAATCACTCAATTATTGTTGCACAGAAGGAGGCTATTCATCCCTTGGAATTGATGCCAAAGAAATTGTGCCAGTCCCATTCCTTCCATCTATCCTTGTTGCCTTGTAGATTGTTCTCATTCAAGTGTAGAATTCTCCTTTGTGAAAGAGTTTGCATCACCCTTACCTCAAGTGAATTCCAGATCATCATCACATTTATTTTGTCAAATCCTTTCCTCGTGTTCTCCCCCTCACTTTCACATTCTCACCTTCTAGCTATGCCCTCTTGTGATGGACATTTCCACCATGGGAATTTTTTTCTGAATGTCTACCCTATCTAGGCCTCTTTTAATTTTATATACTTCTATCGTCTCCCCTCAATCTCTGTCGTTCTAGAGAAAACTCTCCAACCAGTGGCTGTCACCCTCTAATCCAGGAAGCATTCTGGTAAACCACCTCTGCATCTACTCCAAAGCCTCCTCATCTTTGCTGTAATGGGGAAACCTGAATACAATAAGATGGGTGCTGGTAAAAAATAAACCAAGAGCTGATATTTGCATCAAATAGGGGGCATTTAAAAGTAAAAGTAGAGAGTTTGCGGCTAACATGTTTGCGTAAGGATAAAAGGATAAGTTCAAAGAACCCTGGCCGTCAAGGGACATGGAGCATTGGGGTGAAAGAAAGCGCGTGGTTGGTATTGAGAACTGAAAATGGGGAGGTTCTTCAGGAGTATTGGAAATGTTGCAGGTACTTTAAAAAAAAATACAATGGAGAGCATGAAGTATCACAGATAGATAGATAGATAGATAGATAGATAGATAGACAGACAGACAGACAGACAGACAGACAGACAGACTGACTTTATTGTCATTCAGACCGAAGTCTGAACGAGATTGTACAAGATTAAAGAAAATCCCAGAGTATTTTCATAAAGGCAAGAGACTAATTGTGGTAATCTTGGTGTATAAGCCCAAGTATTGCTAAGGTGGCATCATGGGGAGATAAGGTGGTGAAGGTGCGACATGGGATACATGCCTTCACTAGCTGTGGCGTAGCATACAGTATAACAGCATGGGATTATAATACAACTTTATTTATATTTTATTTGGGATTATAAAACAACTTTATTTATAACAAGATATATATATTTTGGAATTTGTAAAAGGGTCTCGACCCGAAACATCATCCATTCCTTCTCTCCAGAGATGCTGCCTGAGTTACTCCAGCATCTTGTGCCTACCTTTATATTTTGGTAGTTTGTTGTAAGATTACTGAACAATTGTGATACCAGCAGCAAATAAGTACCTGAACGAGGCTTTAAATTTAATGCACCATCAATCATCTGAAGAACAGGAAATACCCACATATAGTCCAAGTTGCACTGAAAATTAGCAAATTTCATACCACCAAATAAGCTTCAGCTAAAGATTTGACTGAGATCAACGTAAAGTACGTAGTTGCCTTCTGATGGCAATTGCACAGCTGAGATTTACATCACACCCGAATGAGGACATGCACATTCAGCTACATTCAATGAACTATGGTTTGAGAAATTAATTAGCAAGAGACCAAGTGTGGCCAATAATTATGTAAAGACCCACAACCAGATGAAATGTTTACTGCTTGCACTAGTGTAAATGTGATGTTATGCAATCAATTGTGTTCTGTTTACTCCTGATAATTTTGCATGTATAGTTGAAGGAATATCTGATTATCCAATGTTTAAAAACTGCAGTGCGTAACAAAATAAATATGCACAGTTGTTTTGTCGAGTCACTGAAGTCTCCTTAAAGCTATTCTGTTTCTTTTCCCTTAAATTTAAACTATTTTCTGGGCCATTTTTCTGAAGTGCGTTGAGATGTGTGTTTCGTGCAGACTTTTATCATAATGTCACTGAGCAGAGCTTCTCCTGGGTATTTCTGTTATAAATGCAGCTTTGTGGTCACCGATGCCAAACATAGCAATGAAATGTCTTGAAGAGTCACGACTTCTGAGAATTTCAGTATGATTCTGAGACCGTTTGCCATACTGAAAATATATGGCACGGAAGGCAGCAGTTTGGGACATTGTGTGCATGCTGGCCAAAAATAAAACTGTTCTGGGTGTCTCCATCCCAGCACTCAATCCAATATCTATGGCTCTTTTAGTGCCTATGCAGGCACCTTTCTAATATATTAGTGTTGGTGATTCTGTTAGCCCATTAAGCAGTGAGTCCTGTACCCCACAATTCAACCTGTGAAATGATGACCAGAACTGGACATGCCTAATCAGTGCCTAATACAGGAAAGGAATGGAATTGTTTATTGTCACATGTGACAAGGCACAGTGAAATTCTTTGCTTGCATACCCAATGTATACAAATAGCGGCCATTAAATAAAAAAAACTAAGATTTAGTTTGAAGGTAGGCACAAAGTGCTAGAGTAACTCAGCATCTCTGGAGCAGAATAATACAATACAATACAATACAATTTATTTGTCATTTGAACCCCATTGAGGCTCAAACGAAATGTTGTTTCTGCAGTCATACACACAAGAAAGAACCAAGACACAACACAATTTACACAAACATCCATCACAGCGCATCTCCTCCTCGCTGTGATGGAAGGCAAAAACTTATCTCTCCCCTGCACTTCCCATTCCCCTCCCGATGTCAGAGTCAAAGCCCCCGGCAGGCGATGGTAATTGTCCCGCGGCATTAACGCCGCGCCGGGCGATGCAAGGCCGCGCTCCGGGTCTTGTTGTTGGGCGCTAGCAAAGTCCCACAGCCATTCCAAGCCGCGCCGGGCGATGTAAGGCCCCGCTCCAGGTACTCTTCAACCCCGCAACTCGGGCGGGTGAAGTCGCCGTTGCGGAAGCCCCGAAAAGCGGTCTCCCAGCAGGGACCCGTGGGCTCCCGGTATCACTGTCCACCAGACCTGTGGTTGGAGCCTCCGAATCCCCGGGGTCGGGTCTAGGCGCGAGCCACCACAGCTCCTCCCGCTCCGAACTCGGCCAGCTCCACGATGGTGAGTAGGTCCGCAGGCTCCGCGACTGGAGACCCAGGTCGTTCATGCTGGAGGCCGCTCCACGGTGCTAGGCCCCAACGACAACGGAGACCCGACAGAGAAAAGGTCGGGTTCTCCGTGCAGGGGATGGATTTTAAAAGTTTCCCCCACCCCCCGCCCCCCACACACATACCCACACACATACACAAAAAACCCCAAAAAAAACTACATTCAAACGAGACAAAAAATAATAAAAAGACAGACGGCCTGCAGAGGCCGCTGCGACGTGAGTCGCGCCGCCCACCAAGTGTAAATATGTGTTTATTCTAGAGCGTATTAAATAGCTATTGTAAAGCATACTGTGATGAATTACAGTCTGAAATAGAATGCACAGTTCTCTTCAACAATATACATCTGATGGTTGTGTTTGCAGTTTAGTCTTTTAGTTTAGAGATCCAGCGCAGAAACAGGCCCTTCAGCCCACTGAGTCCGCGCCGACCAGCGATCCCTGCTCACTAACACTATCCTACATGCACTTGGGACAATTTACAATTTTGCAAAACTAATTAACGTACAAACCTGTACGTCTGTGGAGTGTGGGAGAAAACCGGAGCTCCGGGAGAAAACCCTCACAGGGAGTATGTACAAACCCCATACAGACTGCAACCATAGTCATGATCGAACCCGGGTCTCTGGCACTGTAAAGGGCCTGTCCCACCAGCATGCGATTGCATGCGTCTAGAGCGACCAAACATTGTGGCTTGAGGCGTACGGCCTCGTGGCCGGTCCCACTTCGATCGGCAGAGGCGTATGGAGTTGTGCGGGGCTGCTCCCGACATCGCGCGAGGCTCCAAATATCTTGCACTGTCCGAACATTCCGCGCGCCAATGGCCTGTCAGCCCGCAGGCGCATTGAGGGCGTATGCAGCGTCTCCACGGCGTACGCAGCATCTTGACGTCGTACGCAGCGTCTTGACGGCGTACGCCTAGCGCATGGCGTTGCGCGGTGACGTTACCGCCCGGCGTGCAGTTGAGTGATGACGTCACCGCCTGACGCCGTGCGACGTCCAGTCGGCCCGCCTCCTGCCCAGCTGTTTGGTGAGTTTGACGTAAAGTACGTCACGCGCAAACTTTGCGCGTACTTACCGCGTACTTAGCGCGTACTTACCGCGAACTCTGCTTCCGTTTGGTTGCGCTAGACGCATGCAATCGCATGCTGGTGGAACAGGCCCTTTAGGCAGCAACTCTACCAATGCACCAACATGATGTACTAATCATTTGAGCAGTTACTACATCTTTAGACATTTCCATCTTCGAAGGTGTTCTGCATTTAGATACACAATGAGTTACCCAGCACTCAACTATGTAATGTTGATAAAATTGTAATAAAATTCAGTGTACTTGATGACATTTCATATGTCAGTTTTTTGATATATATAATAATCGTTTGAGTTCATTTAATTTTAAAATGGTTGATTTTTTTTTTTAAATATGGAGAAAGTTTTGCATTTTCTCCTGAACAACTGTTCATCATAGTGGAAGGCCTGGGCTTTAAACAGTGACAGTAATGTATACTGAGCCAGCTGTGTGCAGACATTCTTTAAGGGAAAGCTGCCTGGAATGGAGGTGTGGGAGAGCTGGAGGTAATGATGAGTGATGCACTGCTTAGAAGTGAACAGAAACATCGCTTCTTATTTAACAATATTGAAGATCGTAGTCAATGCTATTTTTATAATATAGCTAGAATATTTATTTGTGAAACCAGCCATCCTGGATTTGTAGATCATATGAATATCACAAATGTGAATTATTATAAATAGATTCAGCTTCATCAAGGAATTGAAAAATCGGCCAAATATTTCAGATCATTGTCTTTTTTTCAGAAATGGAAAAAGACAGATATAGAACATACTGCAGATGCTGTAATCTGGAGCTAAAAAACAAGCTGACACAGAACGCTGGAGTAACTCGTTGGGTCAGGCAGCATCCCTGGAAAACATGGATAGATTACATTTCAAGTCAAGACCCTTATTCAGACTGACTGAAGAAAAGTCTCGACCTGAAATGTCACCTATCCATGTTCTCCAAGATGCTGCCTGACTGCTGAGTTACTCCAGCACTTTGCATCTGCAGTTCTTTATTTCTACTAGAAAACAAATTGTTGGAGGAACTTGGCGGGTCAAGCAGCATCCGGAAGTGGCGGCGCTGTGATACAGCTGCGGCTCGCCTGCAGTCTGTCTGTTTTTATTTTTTATGTCGGTTTTTATTGTCTAGTTTAGTAATTTTTTTGGTTATTAGGTGGTGTTATGTGTGTGGGGGGAGGGTGAAACAGAGCTTTCTGTCTCTCCCTTCGGGGGAATGCGACTTTTTTGTCGTATCCCCCTTCTCTTCCCCCGTCTGCGCTGAGGCCTAATGGCGGAGCTGGCGGCCTCCAACCTGCGACTGACCTCGAGGGTCCGGAGGTAGAGCCAGCCAGGACTCACCAACGCGTGGCTGGCTGTCTTCGAGCTGTGGCGACGTCCGGGTAGCGGCACGACTCGGCGCTCCGGTGAGGGCAAACGGTGCGGAGCTGAGACACTCCTGTGCGGCCGGCACGGCTACCGGCTGGAAGGCGCTCCCGTGTGAGCAGCCCGGTGCGGGGCTGAGACGCTGCCTTGTGGGCGGCCCGGTGCGGAGCGGAGACGGTGCTACGGCGGCTGAGGCGGCGTTCTGGCGGCGGCGACCAGGATCCGGGGCTCAGCCGCGGGCCAGTGGAGGACAATGTCGGGAGCTCGCAGGTCACAGGCTGGTGCCTGTTTTCCGGAGCACCCGTTGCAACAGCTGCGGGCAGCTTCGACCACCCCCCGGGCCGCGGAGCTTGAACCGTGGGACTGATGCCATCGCCCGGTGGGGTATCGCCTCGGCGCAGAGGGAGAAGTGGAGGGAAGAGACAGTAACTCTAAGACTTTTGCCTCCATCACAGTGAGGAGGTGTTTGGTGAACTCACTGTGGTGGATGTTAATTTGTGTTTATTGTGTTTTGTTATTATTACATGTATGGCTGCAGGCAACAGCATTTCGTTCAGACCGAAAGGTCTGAATGACAAATAAAGGATTCAATTCAATTCAATCTGTGGAGGCAAAGGGATTAGTCAATGTTCAGGGTTGAGACCCGGCATCAGGACTGCTGTGAGCTCTCAACCTGAAATGTCAACTATCCATTTATTTGCACAGATGTTGCCTGACTCACTAAGTTCCTCGAACAGTTTATTTTTTAGAAGAAACAAAGAACTCCAGATGCTGGTTAATGCACAAAAGGATGCAAGTTCCAGCAGTTTTTTAGACCAGAGATGTCAACTGTTTTTCTTTTGGGTGATACAACCTGACCTATTTCCACCATTAAAAAGATGTCTCGTTGTGAACCATTTATTAGTAAAGGGACGCGTGGGGCAGCAAAGACAATACGATACAATACAATACAATACGGTTTATTTGTCACATTGCACAAAAAGTGCAAGTGAAATGGATATGTCAGCAGCGATACAATGATAAAGAGCACACACAAAAACACAATAAAAATTTAACATAAACATCCACCACAGCATTCATCACTGTGGTGGAAGGCACACAATTTGGCCAGTCCTCCTCCATTTTCCCCCGTGGTCTGGACCTCAACCCTTCGCAGCCGCCGCTGCGGGCGTCCAGATGGTAAGGACAAGGTACGAGTCCAGGTAAGTCCAGAGTCGGCTCTTCCCCACCGGAGACCGCGGCTTTAAGTTGGTGTAGGCCGCAGGCCGGCGGCCGAAGATTTAAAGTTCCCTCCACGCCGCAGCCAGAAGCACCGCAGACTGCAGGGCCGGCAGTGGAAGCTCCCCTCCAGGGGTGATGTTAAGTCCATACCGCGCCCGCGGTAGAAGACGGCCGCGGGCCGGCGTTGGAAGCTTCTTCTTACCCCGGGTCCCCCCCGAGGGATCCCGGGCTGTAGACGCCGCGCCAGCAGGAGCTGTGCAGACCGCGGCTTCAGGCTGCCGGCTGCTGCGGGCCAGCAAAACGGAGCGCTCCCCTCCAGCGAGCCCCAGCGAGGGCTCGCCCGCTCCGCGTTGACAGTCCACGCTGCACCCGCCGCCGGAGCCCCGAGCCCCGGGCGCGTCTCCGGGAAAGGCCGCGCCGATCCTCGCTGTTAGGCCACGGGGGAGGCGACCTGGAAAAAGTCACCTCTCCTTGGAGGAGGCGACCGAAACGGTTTCCCCCTCACCCCCCCACACCACCCCCAACACAAAACACACAAAGAAACATTAAAAACATACTTTAAAACATACTAAAAAAATAAAAAAGTTGAAAATAACTAACGCGCTGCTGACAGGGCTGCCACCATTGCAGCGCTCCCACCGTCTATTTATAGACAGATTTATAGAGATCCTCTGATATGCAGATGTTAAAAATAATGCCCATTCTCTCATGCCCAGTGAACAAGTCGATCATGACTTTCAGCTCAGCCTCTGAATCTAGTAGAGGGATAGTCTTTGAACATTTGTCCTGCAGATTAGCTTCAGAGTACATTTCAGCAAAGATCTTGGCAGTTGAGGTTGAGCAACGAGAATGATTTTTGGGTGATGCCATTGCCTTACCTAACATCAGTCTGCACCGAGATAGGTTCTGTTCTGGACCTGCAGGTAAACATTGGCCATTCGTAACACTTAAAAGATGGGGATGACTTTTTGTGGGCAGCCTGATTTGAAAAAAGCCAGAACATATTTTCTTTCGATTGAAAGATATCACAATTACTCATCTCTGAGGTCCTCTTACTTGTCCTCCTCTTTGTAGTTAATGAAAGTGCAACAAATATATGTTTTTTAAAACAATTGTAAAATCTTTTTATTCATAGAAACATAGAAAATAGGTGCAGGAGTAGGCCATTCGGCCCTTCGAGCCTGCACCGCCATTCGATATGATCATGGCTGATCATCAAACCACTATCCCATCCCTGCCTTCTCTCCATACCCCCTGATCCCTTTAGCCACAAGGGCCACATGTAACTCCCTCTTAAATATAGCCAATGAACTGGCCTCAACTACCTTCTGTGGCAGAGAATTCCACAGATTCACCACTCTCTGTGTAAAAAATTATTTTCTCATCTCAGTCCTAAAAGACTTCCCTCTTATCCTTAAACTATGACCCCTAGTTCTGGACTTCCCCAACATCGGGAATAATCTTCCTGCATCTAGCCTGTCCAACCCCTTAAGAATTTTGTACGTTTCTATAAGATCCCCCCCCTCATTCAGTTGAATCATTGGGGAAAAAGTTGAATTTAGACAAAAAAATTAGTCTATTAAGTGGAAGAAAATGCTCAGGTATATAATGAGAGAACATTTTAGACAAAGGTTATGCTTATTTATTCTCCATTGGAAATGTCTTGATCACAATTTAGGAGGAACTCTAGAAAGCTTTTATATTGTATAAACTGGAAATCTTTTCTAGGATCAGCGAGATATAAGAAGGATGTGAATTATTGAAATTCATAAGACATGTAAGAAAGCAGTAATAGAATGAGAGGAAATAATTATAAAATGAAAAGTCCATGAGTCCTTGAGAAGCATCTGACGTATGATGAACCTATGCAATAGAGTGCCACCTAGTGAACTGAATAATGATTTGAAATGAAATAATCGAAATGAGACATGATTCAGCAGTGCAGAAGCGATAAACGTTTAAGTTCAGAGTTCCAGATACAAAAGAAATTGGCATGCATGAGCAATGTCGGATGTTGTGGGAGCACTTCGATCTAATCGCATCAAAAATAAGAAATTTTGCTTTTTAACTGTTTATGCCACTCTTCATTTCTTATGGCCATTGGGAAAACCATTCATGATACATTCCCAATTTTCTGATTCACCACTGACATGAAAAGGAATCAACTGGTT
The DNA here is from genome assembly GCF_010909765.2 of Amblyraja radiata. Classification (NCBI taxonomy): domain Eukaryota; kingdom Metazoa; phylum Chordata; class Chondrichthyes; order Rajiformes; family Rajidae; genus Amblyraja; species Amblyraja radiata. Next base: position 16,560,123 of record NC_045982.1, on the reverse strand, counting down.
GATCTGGCCAAATCCGATTAAATTGCCCATCGTGCAACACTGGAGCTTGCATGCTCCAGTCTGGAGCAGACAATTGCACACAAACAATGAATGGTTTTCCACATATAAGCGAGGAACTGCAGTCTGCAAAAAAAGACAGCACTGGAATTACTCTGCAGATCAGGCAGCAACTCCGGAGAATGTGGAATGCATGTTAACCCGAGATACATCATGACCTGCTGAGCTACTCCAGCACTTTGTGTCATCCTTTAGTGTTTTTCTAAGTTTTGAGCGTCTGGATTGAGCGTCTGGATACATAATGTGGCTTGGTTTCACACATGTAGAGGCTTGATGCTGCTGAGTTGCCTCTACAAGCTCATTTTTCATGCACCCAGGCTTGTGTTGCTCCTCTCTTGCCTCATCAATAGCCACCTGTGAGTCATCCTCGAGCCTTTCTCAGCAGGCAACTCTGCATCCTCCCAAACCCAATGTGGAGCCATCAGCATCCTGCTTGGTTTGACTCGTTCTTGGTAAAGCATTTTTAATTTTAAAGTGTACAAAAGCTGTTTTATATATTTTACATATTTTAACTCAATCGGCTTAACTCATTCATGAATAGCTGGCATCCTTCAACAGTATCCCATTGTCCTTTGGGCTGTACACTAAGTCACAAACCACTTTATCTTTCACTTAAGAGCTTAAAGTAACAAATGTCAAAATTATTCATATTTGCAACTCCTTCAGACATTACCTAGCTTTAATAATGCTAAGCCAGTGTTGTTTGAACAGCTTTATTGTTAATAATCAGGGTCCTGACAACTAAATCGCATTTCTTGGATCTGACTGGTCTTGGACAGATGATCAAGAATGAATCATTTCTTCCTTGATTACTTTGAGCCACCCACACTCGCAGCAGGTCATGTTTTGTTTGCTTTGCAAATTCCTGAACTTGTGCAAATTCAGCTAAAATTACTCACAATTGATTGTTGCAAAATAATTTTGTTGGCTAAAGCACTAATTATTTATTTGCCACTGATTTAATTAGTATCTAGGTTAAGTGAAGCCTTTTCCTCAAAAATTGCAAATCTGAACACAATATGAATCGAGCAAAGACCACTCTTGTATTTATTGATTTTGGGTTGCAGCTATCGATAGGATGTCAGATATGTTTTTTAAAAAATCAACTTCTGGACAAATATTTTGAATCAAAGCAAACAATTTGTCACTGAGCAATGAACGGGCTTCATAAACGGATGGGCTTGGCTATTGGCTTTTGCATGACAAACAAGCAAATTGAATAGACTTTCTTCCTGTTTTAACAAATTATACTCTGAATAGATAACGTTAGTGTAGCAACTGAATTGGAAATTAAACATTGGATAAGGATAAGCACTGTTCATTGAATAATTTTTGGTATTTGGAGAAAATTATTGTTTCATTCTTAGAATTTGTTCATTTATTTTCAATATAGACATGATTAGTTCTTGCTGCATAGATTCCCTTTTACAATTTTTTTATTACTTTCCACTCATAAGGGTTAGTGTCCTGATAGTTCACTCATCTTATGGCTTGTTCTATTTTGCATGTAATTGTCAATAGAACACTTGCACATTTATTCAAGCATCATCCCATTTTGTGCAATTTGTCATTTTACCTGATATTGTGGGCTTAAGTGGTGACTGTCAGCTGACCAAGCATAGAACCAGCGGCGAGACAAAGTGTAGACTTGATGACCATATCTCTAAAAAAGCAGGCTAGGTTTACCGGATCTCCTGGTTGTGAAACATTTTAACACCCCTTCCCAAGCCTACACTGAAATTTCGGTCCTGGGCCGCCCTCCATGTCAGAGTAACAAGCAAACTGGTGGAACACTACCTTATTTCCGCTTGCAAAGCTTACTTTTTTCCCCCTCTCTTCCCTGTGCCCCATGTGGATGCACCCATTTCTCCCCCTCCCCCCTCCCCTCCCATATATATTCCTTCCTTTGGCTTCACAATTCTCGCCTCATCTCGCAGCATTTTGTCTTTTAATTTCTGGCCTTTATCCAACCATCTGCCTATCAAAAAAAAAACTTGCCTGTATCCGCCTCTCTCTTGCCAGGCTTTGTCCTGCCCTCCTCTCTTCAAGCCTCTTATCCCCCTACTCACCACCACCAAAATCATTCTGAAGAAAGGTCCCGACCTGAAACGTCACCTAGAGTTCTCCAGAGATGCTGCTTGGCCTGTTAAATTACCCCAGAACTTTACGTCCTTCTTTATAAACCAGCATATGTAGTTCCTTGTATCTCCTCTCTCTGTCATTGTTTTAACATTATAGTTTTGCCTGTTTAGCGGTTAGCATGGAATATGTTCATGTAATAGGGGCAGAATTAGGCCATTCGGCCCATCAAGTCTACTCCGCCATTCAATCATGGCTGATCTATCTTTCCCTCTCAACCCCATTCTCCTGCCTTCTTCCCATAACCCTTGACACCCGTACCAATCAAGAAGGCAATGTAACACAAAATGTATAAGGCAATCTTAACACAATTTTTAAATCGATACTACAGATAGAAATATGTAATAAAAACAAAACGCTGGACATCCTCAGCTGGACAGGTCGTATCTGTGGAAGGAAAACCAGAATTAATGTTTAAGGTCACAAATGCTTCAGAACTGGGAAAGTGAGCAAACAAATTAGTTTGAGTTTGCAGTGAGGATAGAAGAAAGATGGACGAGGCGTGGTGAATATCTTTAATTAGGTGAGGCCAAGGTCAACCAGGTGATCCAGAAATGTATAAAGCAGTTGGGTTAGCAATTTAAATTGAGGAGGGAGAAAGAGAGAGAGCGAGAGAGAGAGAGACAGGGGGAGAGAGAGAGACAGGGGGAGAGAAAGCAGAGGGACATGTTAAAGTTGCGAAATGCAGGCAATTCATAGTTTATATTATAATAATTTCTAAAGTTATTTCTGGATAACAGAAAATAAATATAGCAGGTATGCTGAAATCATGTTCGGAATTGATTAAAGACTTGAAACTTCCAAAAGTAAGACACTAATGAACACAGCAATTGTAAACTAACAAGAATCTAATATTTTGACAACATTCTGGGGTGTAAAACTGCAACCTTCACGTGGTCCGCCCTGTTTCGACGAATGCACTCAACCTGGCGCGCACAATCAAATAAGATTAAATAGAACAAGTTGTCCTCCAACTTTAGGCTGTGCACACCATACGCAAGAAGAAGATAACATTCTGGTAAATCTTTTTGGAACTCTGTCCAGTACCATCACATCTTTCCTATAAGGTTGGCACCAGAACTACATTCCGTACTCCATCTGTGGTCTAACCAAGTGTTTTATAAAGTTGGAGCATAATCTTCCTGTTGTTGTGTTCAATGTCCTGATTAAAGAAGGCCAGTTTCCAGTAAACAGCCTTAAATCACATTATCTACCTGCTCTGCAAGGATCTTTGGACTTTGCACATGAAGCTCCAATTTCACACATTTTCTTTAACTGCAATATTGGCACCAATTGTGAAGAAGGATGTAAAATATTCATGAAAAACAATTCTCGCATCCACTGCCTCCACACATGGGTTGCCTTTTGGTCCTCTTTGCAGCTTATCTAGTCACCAAATGCAATAAAATGGTCTTCTTTATTACAGTGAAACCCAAGCATAGATTGAGTGACCATGTTCAGTCTGCAAGGGTAATGTAAAGTCATGCACCCATGAAACAACCCAGTTTTTCTCTCGCTACAAGTTCCTGCCTGTTCTGTCAAGTACTTGTAGCATCCTCATTTCACATTTCTAGCAGCTGTACCATTTAGTATCTAACAATTCTAATGTCTCTTTTATCCATCTTCCTCTAATTGCACTCTTCCAGGCAGATCAGATATGATAAATAACCATCCTTTACTTTCATCAATAACTTTTCTGTCATTTGGACAAACTTGGTCTCCAACTGATCATGGACATTCCTTGTATTCTCTCAGCCTCTCCACCAATGCAAAATGAGAGACCTGTGTGTTCTCAACTTTTTGATTGTGATAAAAGTTCATCAACTTGAAACAATCAACTGCATCTCTCACTACTGAGGTACCTGACCTGCTGGATACCTCCAGCAGTTCTGATTTTGTTTTGATTTTACTTTTACTTATAACTTTTTTTTCTCTTGCACTCCTTTTCTTTTTTAATGTTGCATTTATTTTCACTTCAATTTTCTGTACTTGTCTTGGTTTATTCCTTTTTATGAAGACCTTGGTGTTTAACATAAGCTACCTTTTTCCTTTTGTCTTTGTCTTGCCCTCTACACTGTACGATTGCAAGATCATAGAGGGGTACTTTGGTTATTTGATGCTTGCACGGGGATTCAGTGATTTCTTCTGATGTAATTGACTCAAAGTTATCAATCGCACCCTGAATGCTGCACCTCTACATTGAGTGTTCATGGTTTCAGAGATGCTGAGGAGTTGGTGATGATTGCATTTCTTCAAGGAAATTTAAGCATACTTTTCCTTTGCTCTGTCTATCCCCCCCCCCCCCCCCCCCCCCCCACACCCCCGCACCCACCCCACCCACCCTCCTCCTGGATAATCTCGATGACAATGTACGGAAAGGACAGTGTGATGCAGGAGTCAAAAGTGCATTCCATGGATTTGGCAAGCCGTTTCTTGCTACTGCAAGATTATCTCACTGAATGGATTACCAGAGTAAGAGTTCCCCGTCCACCAAATTGCAAACAGTATTTCAAAAACTGGACTCTATGCCTGTCAAAATGTATTTGCCTCTAAAGAGAACAACCCCAGCTTGTTTACACATTTACCCTATTTAATTTTCAATCTGCTATCGTAAGAGGATTCAGTGAGATGATTCATAACCTTCAGTGTTCCACTTGTGAGTGAATTATGACTGGATTCAGAAAATAAGAGGTGGGTGGATTTGTAGATTAGGATCACGAGAGACAAGAGCTGCATTGACCTATTCCTGCCTGTGCTTTATACTGTTAAGAACTTTAATCGTTGACAATCTTAGACGGTTGCAGTTCACATGAAACTGATATTTTGAATCTGTAAAGTTCTATTCAGAACAAGAACTTTGGGTGTTTGTTATACTCCTGTGATGAAGTTTCATTGGACTGAATTCATCCTAGGATACTGCACTGCAGTGGAAATGGAGAACCTTGTGCTTCAGCGTGACCTCTCACAAAATAAATTCCCTTTGTATGTTCGGGATATATTTTCAAGGACTTCTGAAATAACCTGCGAGATTGGTAGATGATAACTGTTTTGAGGAGTTATCATGTTACTGTCATCCCTGGACTTGAGTCATTTGAGACAAATCCATTTATTCAGTGGCATTTCCATGTCAATGATATTTGGCATTTTCCAATCGGTATATGTGGATCCTCCTTACAAAAGCCTCGGAGTAATATTTCGACCTTAGCAAATATTTATTTATTTAGTGTCAAGTAGTTCACTTCTGTAGTTAATATAAAATCAAAATATTTAGGCATACCAACAATGGTTAAACATTATTTGGATCTCTGTCATGGCTGAGGGTATATTTGATTAGTTTTAGTTATTGCAGAACCTGGATAGCAAGGTAATCATTATAGTGGGTATAGGAATGTTTCAAGTTAAAGCAATATCTCTGTTAAAGAATTAAACATTTTAGTACAGGATTTATTGAAAGATTTTTGAAACAGCTGCATACATTAAAACATATATATATATATTTCCTAATATTAATCCTGCCTTGAATCCAAAAGATAGAATTTTTCATTCTGAGATGTTGCAAATGTAAGTTTTTTATGAAAGTAGATTTTTGATGCCCTTTTAAACAATGCTACAATTCCAATTTAAAACAAATGCAACTCAAAACTTTCAGAAGTATAACTGTTATATTTCAATATGATTTAACCATTGGCTCCAACTAATGATTTTGTATAATGAATAATGGGGATTGCATAACATTTTTAAAACAAGGATAATCTTTTTTAATTTGTTTAGGACCGTACAAAGTTCTTTGTAAACTTTTTGTTTTTTTGCAACATTTTAAGTGTAGTCTGCTTTAAAAATAACTAGACACTGTGGCAGAGCGCTCGAGCTGCTTCCTCATAGCGCCAGAGACCCGGATTTGATCCTGACTACGGATGTTGACTTTTGGAGTTTGTACATTCTCCCCGTGACCGCGTGGGTTTTCCCTAGGTACTCCGGTTTCCTCCCACACGCCAAAGACGTACAAGTTTCTAGGTTAATTGGTTTGGTGTCATTGTAAATTGTCCCTAGTGTGTGTAGAATAGTGTTAATGTGCGGGACTCAGTGGGGCGAAGGGCCTGTTTCCACGCTGTATCTCTAAAATGAAAACTAAAAAAAACCAATGTGCACTCGGTAAACCTACACAAACATCAATATGATCATGACCAGATGTTTTTATTAGTTATGCTAATTGTGAGATAAATAACCACCCTCTGATGGGGACAGATCACCTAGTGTTTGATTTTTGCATCTTTCCCTCGGGGACCAAGCAGGAGCTCCATTTTCTGCCTTGTCCAACAGATGGCGCCTTAGTGAAGACCATTCTCAGTACTGCACTGCGGTCGGTGTCAGCCGAAATGTTGGTACTTGTACTTTAGACCATGTTCTTGTGACGTGCTGCACCATTGCTCAAGTATAAAGCGGTTTTTGTTCCTAGATAAAACCATTTTCTGATTCGGTCTCAAACTATTTGGCTGACCTTGGATTTCTCAATAGGTTTAAACAACTCCTGGAGTAAAAATTATCCTGCATTTCTACTTACTGACATCAATTAAAGCGATTTCATTTTTTTTGTTGAATCACCTTTTTGAAGATTTCCCACGGTTTGTCCTGAATTTTCTATACAATTTATATAACCATGCAATAGTTTAATCCCACGCTAGACTAGATATAGGTCTTAATTTTTTTTAAATTCTTTGAATTGATGCATAATTGTAATTTTTTTAATCTACATGTGACTTGCAACAGGAGTTATTGCCTTGCCCTCTTCAATGAAATGGTCACGTTGAATTACATTCTTGAATAACCACTGTCACAGTGGTGAAGTTAGATAGATAGATAGATAGATAGATAGATAGATAGATAGATAGATAGATAGATAGATAGATAGATAGATAGATAGATAGATAGATAGACTATCTATCTATCTAAGTTGCTGCTAAACTGCAGTTAGGATTGAGATTTCAGCATTTTAAATGATCAACAGTGAAAGTTTGGGGACTTATGTTCAAGTTCGAATGGTGTGTAATCTAGAGGTGAATGTTCTCCTGCAACCTTTGCCTTAGCTGTTCTTGGGAGCTGTTGCCAGAGACCTTTTTTGTCAAGTTGCTGATGTGAATTTCTATAATCGTGCCCTGCAGTCACAGTGCTCCAACACTAGAAGGAGGAGAATTTGAAGACCATGGGTCAGGTGCTGATCAAGTAGTCACACATCACAGTAACAGGCAGTGGCAGACTGGCCAGGGTGTCAGCTTGCCTAATGGCAAGTGGGCCCCTGATGAAGTGATAGCAAGTGATGGCAAGTGGGCCCCTGTTAAATTATAGCATTGTAGTTGTGGGTGGGCCCCCTTTGTCTCCTGGCAACCAATATTTTTAGACCCAGTCCGCTACTGGTAACAGGCCCACCAGCCCAACTCGTCCAAGATGCCCCATCTAAGCTACCCACATTTTCATGGATTTGGCCCATATCCCTCTAAAGCTTTTCTATCCATGTACCTGGAGTTCTGGAGTTTAGAAGGTCGAGAGGGGATCTTATTGAAACATGTAAGATTGTTAAGGGCTTGGACATGCTAGAGGCAGGAAACATGTTCCCGATGTTGGGGTAGTCCAGAACCAGGGGCCACAGTTTAAGAATAAGGAGTATGCCATTTAGAATGGAGACGAGGAAACACTTTTTCTCACAGAGAGTGGTGAGTCTGTGGAATTCTCTGCCTCAGAGGGCGGTGGAGGCAGGTTCTCTGGATGCTTTCAAGAGAGAGCTAGATAGGGCTCTTAAAAATAGCGGAGTCAGGGGATATGGGGAGAAGGCAGGAACGGGGTACTGATTGGGGATGATCAGCCATGAGCACATTGAATGGCGGTGCTGGCACGAAGGGCCAAATGGCCGACTCCTGCACCTATTGTCTACCTGTCCCAATGTCTTTTAAATAAGCATTGTGTTACATTTCTAGAACTTTATAGTGTGGAGGTTCTTTAGATAGCCAGAAGGTGAAATTAAATTTTATTCCAATAGTCAGACTCAATAGTGGTGTTAAAGGTGTTTAATTTGGCATCAGTAATGCCAGTCATTATGCAAGATTTATGTAATGTGTTATTTATTCTCGATGTTCACCAAGTTTTGTTGTATACAACATTAATCTGAAAATTGTTAATGATAAGGAACATTGCAATGGAGATACAGGAGCCTGCACATACTGGAAACAGAAGCACAAAACAAAAGGCTGGAGGAAATCAGTGTATTATGCAGCACCTATGGAGGCAATGGGATAATTGACATTACTGATTTAATTACTGATATTTCCTCAGATTTAAAATAGGTTTGTATCTTTATACAATTAAAGTTGGAGAACATCCGGAATAAATAACATATTACATAAATACCAATGCCAAATTAAACACCGTTAACAAAACTATGGAGTCTGGTTATTGGAATAGAATTTCATATTGTGTTTTCAAGCACAGAGCCTTTGAATTACAGCTGGGATATTGCTAAGTCAGAGCACTTATCAATTTCTTGATGTCAAAGGAATTGGCAAGCTGGCTCAAGTTGTGTTAATGGGAAACCTCGTAAAAAGTTAGGAAGGACCATTCAGTTGGCACATCTAGCTGAAGATGATTGGAAACTGGTTTATTGTATACATTACTTTGCAAGAAATGCTTGTTGATAACCTTCCTCTGGGTAATAAATGAAACTAGTTTTGATTGACAATTTAAGTTGTTTTCCATGAACAAGTTTGTGACATATTTGCATTTCCAGTAATAATTTAAATGTGAGCTATTTTCAATTTTGATGATATTTGAACTCTTCATCCTCACTCATTGTATTTTAATCTGGGAAAGTGTTTTAAAGTTAAGCTGAACACATTTCAGTTATTCTGCCTTCTTGGCTGTCCTTCCACTTCTAATATCCACTTTTACCTATTTAAGAAAAATCTTGTACCCTCTGGATTGCCTTTCTTCATTTGTTTTGAGTACATTGAAGGATGCTTAATTAGTTTTCACTTAATTTTATTTCAATTATTCCTCTTATTTACTCATCATGAAATTGCAGATCTGTTCACCTATTGATGGTTAATTTCTTCTGACTATTTGTCTCATGAGCCAGGAAGAAACAAATTCATTTAATATCATGTTCATCATCTAAAACATAAAGTTCTCATCTATAATCGTACTTAAATAGCTGTGCAGCACATTTTCTTTAGCAGTCAACGTGACTTACCTCTGCAGTTCAATAAAGTTACAGTCGAAATTCCTTGAGGAAATACTTTATCACACCTCTGCTTGGATCCATATTCTTTAGTGAAACAAATGACAAAAGATTAATTAAACTGTTTATTAAACTTGTCCACTGATAAGGGAGGGTCTCTCTAAATGGAGTCTTAAACAGTTGTTCCAAAGCAAATAGAAATATACTCTTGGATTGTAATTGTATCTTGAGAAATGTGGCTCAAAATGTGTTGACAAATGTAAATTAGATTTAGTTTACGTTTCTCAAATGGAATGTGCAAAGTTAAGCAAGGGGTCAGGATTGATCAGTACATACCACCTACTCTTTCTCCCTGTCACCGCTGGGCCCACCCTACTAATCTATCCATTGACCCTGTGGAGAATGGACTTTAATAGATATGCCAACAATTACATTATATTACTGTATCTCCAGGTCTAACAGTGGATATTTTTAAGACGGAGATCGATAGATTCATGATTAGTACAGGTGCCAGATGTAATGGGGGGGAAGGCAGGAGAATGGGGTTAAGAGGGAGAGATAGATCAGCCATGATTGAATGGCGGAGTAGACTTGATGGGTCGAATGGCCTAATTCTACTCCTATCACTTATGACCTTATGACTAACAACAAAATCCCAAAAATATACATAAGGAAAATTCTGGTTTGATATCTTGGCAAATTTGGTGGTATGCATTAATAGTCAAGTTGACAAATATTGAAAGTTTGTCCTGGGTAGTTGAGAAGCTGAGATCACTGTTGATCAGCTATAATTTTATTGAATGTTGGAGCAGGCTTGGGGATGAGTGTCAAGCTGCTCTGAATCTGTATGCTCTTGTATGTTTGTAGCAGTGTTGTAACATTCGTAAATGAACAGTTGGATGGGAAGAAAGTACAATTTCATACGGCATAATATGAAAAAAATTGAGGTGGTACACTTTGGTACAAAGAAATAGAAATGCAGAGTTTAATGAAACAATGCTCAGAGTGATCTGTGTGACCTTGTACAAGGTACAGTATGTGCAGGTACAACCAATTAAAAGTTAAATGGTGTGCGGGCCTTTATTCTTGTACACTGATCCTCTTATAATAGAGACACCTTGCTGTACTTCTGCAGCTCTATATTTATGTAAATATCTGGCCTCCCTACCAAGGAAGGGATACTTGTGACAGAGGGAATACAATGAAGGTTCACTAGACTGAGTCATGTGAATACAGGCTTGTTGGTTGTGGAGAAATTGGACACATTGGACCTGTCTCCAATTGAAATTATAAAAATGAAGGGTGAATGATTTGAAACATGCGACATTCTTATAGGGCTCGACAAGGACAATATGTTTTTCTGGCTGCGATGCCTAGAATCTTTAGTCACAGTCTCAAAATCCGAGTTTTGCCATGTGAGGCAGGAGAAGAAATTTCTGCAGCAAGTGAGTTATGACTGGAATTCTCTATCCAAGCAGTCTGTGGAGGCTTAGTTGCTGAATGAATATATTGAAGATAGAGATAAATAAATTGTTGGATATTAATGAGATGTAGAATTTGTGGGTTTAGTATTCAATAACAGTCTGACCTATCACCTATTTTATCGTTGAAGTCAATAACTGAAAGCAAGCATGCTTTATATTAGAGTAGAAATTAGATTCATTTCAGTAAGGAAGTTGAGAATGCTTTTAAATACAAGACCTAACTTACAGCTTCCATCGAGAGCAATTTAATGGAGTACAGTTTAAATTTTTGAAGGCTCTCCATCAGCCAATTGTCAGTTAGTTTTAACAACCAAACTGGTTACAAAGCAACGTGACTATTTAACTACAAAACCAACCCTTAACTGCAGCAGAATCCTATGTCTTTCAAGTAAGTTTTTATTTTCTGACATTCATTTGGTATGTCTATGACTGCATCAGTTTTCTCAATTTGTTGGTAAGCTATATTTTCGTGACTCAATCGGGTAGGAATATACAGCAAAAGCTTATTTCTAATGTAAGGCCATGGTTTGAGCTGGTGGCTGACTTTAGCTGGTAGAAAGCTGAGGATTTAGCTCCCGTAATCGTGGGTTGGTTCGGGCAAAATTGGTGCGACCTCTTCTTACTATTAAACATTGACCTTGCTGTTACTGCTCGCATATGGATGATGCACAGTGAGCTTTAGAGGTAGTTGAAATTGAAACCCATGATAGGCAAAGTAATTGCCTCAACTATTTTTTCCACGGGTATTTTGCTGGCTGCGAGAGAGCCGACCACTGCAGATCTATGAATTGCACTTCTCAAAAATATCAGTAATCAGAGTGATTGAAATATACCAAAACTTCATTTGTTATTCTATAATAAAGTTACTTTATCTCCTTTATTTTAGGTACGGAAACATATAAATGATCTTTATGAAGATCTAAGAGAAGGACATAACTTGATCTCCCTCCTGGAAGTCCTCTCTGGGGTGACTCTAGTAAGTACTATTTGCATTGAGTACATTGCATATTTCTTTATATAAACTTTGATTAAATACTTCCAACAATTTTACAGCAGGAGAATGTGTTATTACACTGTATTACACTGTATTGTATTACACTGAAGCCATGCGATTGCCTCATATGATTATTATTATGGTTATTGACAGAATGCACTCGTGAAGACCATTTTTCTCTATTTAAAAAAAAATGTATTTACAATTCAACAATAATTTATTTTTTAAATTGCAGTGGAAAGGAATTCTGTTTTTCATAACAAACATTACTTTAACTACCTGTATCATGTTTCACCTCGTGTTTTCTGCTGATGGTGAGTGCTTGAAAATCATGAGATGGTTTAATGTTTTTTAGATATTCAGCCTAAAATTAGTTTGGATTGAGTAAAACATGGCAGAGAGTAGATATGAACCATCTGGATAATCCAATGTGTTTTCAGAACATTGCAGTCTTCTCTTGAAACACTGAACAGGATTTAATTGTTAATGCACAGTGGTGACATCTAGTGGATGAGAACCAGCGCTCCTCTGATAATAATGCACTTTAACATTTTAAGGGAAAAGAACAAAGATCGACTGAGTAAAAGTTCTAAATTGAGATGTCCTGTTTTAGCAAAAGTGGACTGGGAACAACTTCTTGAAGATAAGGAGTCTGAGGAAGGATCCCAACCCAAAACATCCACTTCCTGACTCACTGAGTTACTCCAGCACTTCTTGTCTTCGGAGATAAATCAGGATCAGGACATTGAGACATTCTGGAAGAAGATAATGATCCAGATCAGATATGTACCCAATAAAAGACATGTAGGAACTTCCAAATCTAAATCCCCAAGGAGTCTTAAGAATATGTGAAGTAAAATCATGCAACGGAGAGCTCAAGGCCATAATATATGAGGAGTATACAAAATCCGGGAATGTAATTAGAAATAAATTATGGTAGCAAAGAATAGGGCATATAAAAAATATTGGTGGGAAACAATAGAGAAATGATAGGGGAGTTATTCGGTTCTACCTTGAGATTGGGTCTCATCGATTTCTACATTTTTTAAATAAGGATATGAAGGGATAGATCCTACTCATGTATTTCTAAATAAAAACTGTAAAAATGACCTTTATGCAAAGGGGGAAAAAAAGTTGTTTTTTTTCTAAATGAATATATTGCATCTGGCTTTGTGGAGAAATGGATGATATAGATATTAACATTAGGGAGGAAGCAATGTGGGTGCATAGAAAGTACATTAAGGGGATCTGCATCTTGAAAGCTCAATTCATAACAGGACTCAGACAAAAGAAAGAGCTGATCTGAAAAGAAGCAAGGAATGGAATAATTAAGGCACTGGCTGTCATATTCCAATACACTTTACCAGAGTCATTGTGATAAAGGACTGGAAAATAATCGAGCTAACATTTTAAAGGAGGAGGAAAGATAGATTAATATTGGATAATTCAGCATCTAAAGAGACATGCGTTTAATGGGGCACAATCAATGAGCACTTATTGAGGGACGATCTTATCTGACCCACAATTACATATTTTGAGGATGGAATAATGAGGGTTGAATGGGTAGCGTTTTTTTTTAACAAGACATTTGATAAAGTCTTAAAGGGCAGATTGATCTGGATCATAGTACAAGAGATGCAAATAACTAATAAAATAAACAGTAAAATAATAAGCACTGTAGCGGGAATTGGGAGTGCAGGTAAATGGATCCCAGAAGATGGCAGGTGGTCACAAATGCTGGAGAAACTCAGCAGGTGAGGCAGCATCTATGGACCGAAGGAATAGGCGACGTTTCGGGTCGAGACCCTTCTTCAGAAGCTGGCAGGATTGGTAGGTTGTAATTAAGTAGACATTGGGAAAATCATTGACTGAAACTTAGAATACAGGCGCTGGGATATTTTGATTGAAAGATACAGCATAGAAACAGGCTCGTTGGCTTAATGAGTCGATGCCAGCTTTCGATCACTTGTTCACTCCTGTTATCCTACTTTCCCATGTCATGTTAGAACTGCAGTTAAGAAATGACTGGAGTATTGTGTTGTTATGGCCACTGCTCTCTAGAAAGATGTAATAGCTCTAAAGAGACTGCAGAGGATATTTGCATGCATGTCAGTGGGAGAATAACAGTTATGAAGACAGATTAATTAGGCAATGCTAGTTTTACTTCAGATTTAGATGAAGAAAATTGATTGCCACATTTTTATTCATGTGAGACCCAGACAAAGTTAACAGGAAGGACCCATTTCTCTCGGCAAAAGGTTGATAACTAGGGATTACTTAAACTAATTGGTGAAAAGATTAGTGAAGAAAGTAGTGGAGTCTTGAAATGCTGATGAAGACTGAAATACTTATCACATTTAAAAGGAGGTCCAGATGCAGGATCGCAGCCCAGAATATCGATCACCCCTTTGCCTCTACAGATGTGGCTTCATCCACTGAGTTCTTCCAGCAGTTTACTTTTGGTCCACTTAAAATGTCTATGGATGAACTGGGAAGTAGAACAAACCTAAATATCCAGCATGGGCCAGGCTGGGCCAAATAGTCATTTCGTGTTCTATAGAAGAACAATGAATTAATTTAATCCAATCCAATCCAACTTTATTTGTTAAGCACTTTAAAACAACCAATGTTGACCAAAGTGCTGTACAGAAGAATAAACAAGACATCATAAACAGACAACATAACAGAACATAACATAACAGCTCACATAAGGCGCAAAAATTACATATGAAATACAACAATAAATTAAAAGACATAAAACATGAGTAAAAATAATAGCCACGCAATAAAAGCAATCAAAATAAGAAATTAAATCAAGTAAATAAAGTCGACATCTTACTGGGTATCAAAGGCCACGGAGAAGAGATGGGTTTTAAGAAGTGATTTCAAAACAGACAGAGAAGAGGCCTGTTTAATGTGGAGAGGCAGATCGTTCCATAATTTGGTGCCGACACAGCAAAGGCACGGCCCCCTCTGAGCTTCCGCTTAGTTTTAGGCCCACTCAGGAGCAGCTGATTATCTGACCTGAGAGAGCGGGCGGGTGTATAAGGGTGTAGAAGCTCAGATAGGTAGGGCGGGGCAAGACCATTCAGGGATTTAAAAGCAAATAAAAGAATTTTAAAATGGATCCTAAACTGAATAGGCAACCAGTGGAGTGAGGCTAAAATGTGCGAAATGTGCTCATGTTTACGTGTGTGAGTTAAAAAACGTACAGCTGCATTCTGTACCATCTGGAGACGGGCGATGGAGGACCCACTAACCCCCACATACAGTGCATTGCAGTAATCCAGCCGAGTGGTAACAAAGGCGTGGATTACCGTCTCAAAGTGCTGCATTGACAGAATTGGCTTTATTTTGGCCAGCTGCCTCAAATGGAAAAAGCTTGATTTAACAACAGCCATATAACCATATAATATAACCATATAACAATTACAGCACGGAAACAGGCCATCTCGACCCTTCTAGTCCGTGCCGAACACATAATCTCCCCTAGTCCCATATACCTGCGCTCAGACCATAACCCTCCATTCCTTTCCCATCCATATAACTATCCAATTTATTTTTAAATGATAAAAACGAACCTGCCTCCACCACCTTCACTGGAAGCTCATTCCACACAGCTACCACTCTCTGAGTAAAGAAGTTCCCCCTCATGTTACCCCTAAACTTCAGTCCCTTAATTCTCAAGTCATGTCCCCTTGTTTGAATCTTCCCTACTCTCAGTGGGAAAAGCTTTTCCACGTCAACTCTGTCTATCCCTCTCATCATTTTAAAAACCTCTATCAAGTCCCCCCTTAACCTTCTGCGCTCCAAAGAATAAAGCCCTAACTTGTTCAACCTTTCTCTGTAACTCTGTAACTAGCCTTGATCTGACTGTCAAATTTAAGCTCAGCGTCCACTTTAACCCCTAGGTTTGTGATGCTTGGTTTGATATACTGGGCCAGGGAGCCCAGATCTACAGGGGGGGCCCCCAGTGTTGCCACCAAAAACCATTACTTCCGTCTTTTTATCATTAAATTTAAAAAAGTTCAGAGCCATCCAGGCCTTTATGTCGTTGAGACACTCAAGTAACAGTCCGACAGAGTGTTCATCCTTCTTTTTAAGAGGCACATAAATCTGGCTGTCGTCTGCATAAAAGTGGAATGAAATTCCGTGCTTCCTAAGTATGGAACCAAGTGGGAGCAAATAGAGAGAAAAGAGGAGAGGGCCAAGAACTGAGCCCTGTGGGACCCCACACGAGAGAGGAGCAGAGGATGATACAGTCCCCAAGGCTGACACAGAAAGTTCGATCAGCCAGGTACGACCTGAACCACTCTAGTGCTATGCCCCTGATACCCACCCACTGCTTCAAACGTGAGATCAATATTTCATGATCCACTGTGTCAAAAGCAGCAGTCAAATCTAAAAGCACAAGGGTAACACAGTCACCACGGTCAGTAGCTAAAAAAATATCATTAAAAACTCTTAAAAGGGCTGATTCGGTGCTGTGCAGGGATTTAAAACCGGATTGGAAAACTTCTAAAATATTATGTTCTTCCAGAAAGGCCATTAATTGACTGTGCACGATCTTCTCCAGGATTTTTGATAGAAAAGGCAGTTTGGAGATAGGCCTGAAATTTCCAAGAACTGCAGGGTCAAGAGCAGGTTTTTTAATCAGGGGCTGTACTACTGCATGTTTAAAATTTTCAGGGACAACACCTGAGGACAGACTGCTATTAATGACTGCAATAACAGATGGTCCTACAAGTCTATGAATTGACTATCACAGGCAGCAATAGGTCAGGTAGCAATAGAGAAGAATTGACTTATCCCAGTCGCAAATGGGACTCTACTGAGACAGTGACTCCAAATTTCCCATTCCTCTCCAGGGGAACCATCCTTTGTAGCATCTATCCAATCAAGCCTCATCACGATCTTAAAATATTTCCATTAGATCACTTCTCCTCCTCATAAACACCAGTGTCAATTTACTTCATATTTCCTTGTAGGTTATCTTATTCTTACCTGTAATCAATTGCGTAAACTTTCTCTTGCATTTCTTCCAGAGATATTGAAACGGAGATTGAAGAAACTTCTTCCTACATCCTCTTTCTCCTGCAAAGGATTTTTGACTTGAAACCTTAACTATGTTTCTCTTTCCACAGTGGCTGCCTGATCTGAGTATTTCCAGCATTTTCTGTTTTTTTTCTTTCAGATTTTCAGCATTTACAGCAATTACCAATTGTACATATTCAATTTTATAAATAAATTATATGCATTGTTACAATAAAGACAAACCATTTGGATCTGTGACAGCCTTTCAAAACATCAAGATTTTCCAAAGTGCTCCCCAACCAATCAAATATTCTATTATCGACACAAAAAGCTGGAGTAACTCAGCGGGACAGGCAGCATCGCTGGAGAGAAGGAATGGGTAACGTTTCGGGTCGAGACCCTTCTTCAGGCTGGAGTCTCAACCTGAAATGTCACCCATTCCTTCTCTCTAGAGATGCTGCCTGTCCCGCTAATTTACTCCAGCTTTTTGTGTCTATGGTTTAAACCAGCATCTGCAGTTCCTTCTTACAAATATTCTATTATGTTGTGCTTTCTCTCAGCATAAATAGAAAATTAGAAATTAATACGTGCTACTCACAAATCTATTGAACATACTAGTTGTTAAATGCTTCAAGATACCTTGAGGTTAAAAATAAATGCTCCATGTAAGTGCATTTTCCTTTTCTCTTTCCAAAAGTGAAAACTGTAATCTATTTTTCATTGTCATCATATGATGGCACTAATACTACTTAAATGTATCTTCATATTCCTTTTCAAGTCCAGCATATGTATTTGATAAAATGAAAAAAGTTTTTTTTTGCAGCTTCATGGATATTCTGAAATGCTCAACCTCTTTCTCGTGGTTTGTCAAGTGCAAATGGTAGAAGTTTCTTGGAAAAGTTAAAATTGTGTCTCCGATGAACGTCTTCCATTCTTAAAGCATTCTCTTCACTGGCCATATCAAAAGCATCTGTATCTGAAGCTTGTCTGTATTTACTGAGTGAGGCATTCAAGCACTGGGAACCATAAAACATTACCAATTTAAATAAAGCCCTGGATTATAAATTGACCCTGTATTCTTTGACTGCCTCTCAAGGACAACATTTGCTGATAGATTTTATTCACTCGCAGGGCCTTTGAATGATTTTTATTCATTTCATTTAATCTTTTGCTTTTATTTCACCTTTGCTTTTTCATTTCCTCCTCATTTTTCTCCTGCTATTCTCTATTTGCTTCATGGTGATTAGCATAAGGAGCAGTTTGTCACGAAGAATTTGCGCTTGGCCAGACCGCCATCCTGCGTCTCTGAACGCTGCCAAGAGGAGGCGGATGATGTTGAGGGGGTAGGTGCCACAAAACACAAAAGGCAATGCAATCAATACTGTATCACTCCTAGGTAATCCATATTGTTTATTAATCAATGGGTTTTGTAAATAAATGTGAGCGTATTTTGATTACCCAGAACTTTATACAAGATAGACTTATTACTGGGATTTGTTCTGTAGTAAGAATCTGAAGAAGGGTCCCAACCCAAAACTTTACCTATCCTTGTTCTCCAGAGATGCTGCCTGACCTGCTGAGATACTCCAGCACTTTGTGTCTTTATTTGAATATACTTTTTTAATTTAGCTTGGTTTTGCCTCATTTCTCATGACTGATTCACCAATGCTTCATGTTGTAGCTGGAACCACTTGCTCTTTATCCAGGCTTCCAGTGGTAATGTTTTTATTAGGAGAGTATCCATTTTGTTCCTGAGAGGAGGTAATCTATCTCAACACAGTCATGACTCCTCTAAATGGAGTGTAAGGGGGAAGAAAGAGTAGTTTTGTGAATCTAAATTGTTGTGATGGGATTCTATCTTTAAAACATAGCCTCGAGGTTTATAACATAATTAATATTTTGAATTTGGAATCTGATACTTTAACCCCTTGCGTATCCTTGGTAATGTTATTATATATAATATTATAACAGAGCCCAGCAATTGTTACATAATTGAAATAGCCATTGATATTTAATATTCATATTTAATATTGTATGGATGTTCATTCAGAACCCAAAGCTGTTATATGCAGCCACTGAATAGTGAGGAAATGCACAGGAATAAACCTGTCACAAGTTGGTTTTGAGACTGGCATGAAATTAGTATTGATTCAGTTATACAAATATATTTCTGTGGATTATCCAGTATTGATACAGTATCTTGTGGCAACAATACGCATGAAGACAGCACAACTAATTCTAGTCTTTCCTTCATAACATTCTTTCATTTATCGTTTGTTCCTTCATTTATCATTTTGAGCATTTTGGGTTAATTATTTCCATAATTCATGTCATTGTAAATATAGTCTGGGCTAAATAACATGCACAGAGTGGATTGCAGATCATGTTATTTTTGTTTAAACATAAAATAAGGCTGTCCAATTACTGTGCAATACATTCTTTAAAAGGAACAATCCCAAATATTTTCCCCATTAAATTTACTCTGATTTAATTCTAATCAATGGAAAATTTGATGACCGTTTACCACGTTTTCAGCTGTGTGCCTTGGTAGGCACAATGAAGGGAACAACACGACTCGGAAAAGGTTTTTCTGTGTGCTGCCTGGGAATTTGGCACTGGTTTCAATGATGCTATTAACCCAGTGTTTGCTGAGACGTGAACTAACATTGCACATGTCTTTTTTAACAAAGAACGTTCTCTTCCTAATTACTTGCTTATTAATAACCAGAAGCTGTTGTGAGGAATGAAGTGGTAAGTTGGCATGAAACAAATATTGCCAGTGTTTGATGCAAGATGTATATTTTGCTGCACTCCATGTTTTGGGATATATGTTTTACATGGACATTGCCAAAGTAGTGGTTACAAGTCAGTCACAATTTAATTTATAAACTTCTTAATCTTATATATTCATACATTTCATAATACATATTGGTTGGCAATCTGTACATTATACAAAATAATGTGAAGATAAACTGTACCTTGCCAAAGTGCAAGTTTTGGTATGCAGTCTTCTTGTCTAATTACAATAGAATGATTTAAAAACATTTGCTGTCCTTTTTATACTCATTGATGTAAGGTGCAGAAAGATATCAGTGAACTAGTAGATGGGTGCAAAAGTGACAAATGGAATTCAGTCTGGGAATGTGGCTAATGGGTTTGGGGAAGGCAAACAAGGTGAAGTTTTGCATGACAAATATTGTTAAACTTACACATATTAAATGTTGTATTATAATGAGCCCTCTACATAATCCCAATTAGAAAAATCATAGGATGGGGACTGAGTTAGGAAAGACCCATTTTATCAAATGGAATCTCCTGGCAACATTGATTTTACACATTTTTTCCCTTTATTTTGAAAGTTATTTTCTGCTGTATTTTAAAAGCAATTTGCACTTTATTAAATGTCTCTACAAAGTCGCAATATAACCAAGTCACCTTCCCCGCGGTCAGTGTAGTGAGATCGCGGACAATGTCTGCTGGAGAATTAGTGCAACAAACTTTCATTCTGCCACCCCTCCGTAATAAAATAGTACAGTGCTTTGAGCCAAACCCCAGGGCATGTTTATCCTTCAGAGAACAAGAGATTTATGTCTGTGCACACTGCAGACATATAAGGAAATAAAAGTTTACATCCCATTGGATATGTTTTTTTTAATGTGTCATTTGGAATATGTATTATCCAATATTGTGAGGCATTCTTAATTATGGGCATCCATTTGGCACTGAGGGCTTATAAACTTTTATCATTAGTTGACTGCATATAATGTAAAACAACGATTATATTTGAGATATTAAGTCTAAAATGCTACGTGAAGAATCATTTACATCCTATTAATATCATTTAATTTGAAAATTGATGGAGGTCTTCTTTACCACACTAAGTAATAGCCTGAAAAATGAAAATGTACAACTCAACTTTGATGAGAAGATATATCATGTGAAAATACAATGCTTTAGCATTGTTCCAGGATTTGCAGCATCCTCCACTGAATATATTGCAAGACTTGAGTTTGATTGTCGGGAAGTGTGGTTGAAGCTTTAGGTTGGAAAACCAGTGGAGCTTTAGGGTGAGAGGGAAATCATGGTTGAATTAGAAGCTACTGAAGGAATTAAATGACTATTGGGCTCCAGGGTGACCACCTGCTGATGGCTAGATTGCAAGGCCAAATTGGAGAAAAATATGGATAGAGGAATGCCTGTGTACCTTTTTTTCAATATAATACAGCCGCCGTGTATTCACTATTAAGGAGCTTCATCTACCATCCAGTCCCGACACTGTCTCACGCCGTTAAAATAAAACTTAGGGCTAAATTTATTGAACATATTTTGGGATGAGCAAAAGACTGACACTGTGACCTATTTTGTGATGTTGTCTTCTACACATAATGATAATTGTTACAAAACATGTGTTAACCTGAATAATGGGAGTGGGGGTCGATAAAATTGACAGAAAGCAAGTATTCTGGCTTGTATTAATCAAAACCCAAAGCAATTTTTAAATTTGTGTTAAAGTTAAAAGGTGCCATTAATCTTTCTCTGTTCTTTGTAGCCTCGTGAGAAAGGACGCATGCGATTTCACAGGTTGCAAAATGTACAGATTGCACTTGACTATTTAAAGCAACGGCAGGTAGGTAATTTTAGGTGTACAGGCCCAATAATTATGTAATTAGATTATCAGTCCTGAGGTACATTCAAATTCCAGCTGGAACGGTATTAAACAATTTACAAATTATAAGATTTTTATTTTGCTGCTCACAGCCCTTCTCATGTGCTGTCCGTGTGGAGTTTGCATGCTCTTCCTGTGACTGCATGGATTTCTTCTAGGTGCTCCAGTTTCCTATCACATCCCAAAGATGTGCAAGTGTGTAGGTTAATTGACCTTCATAAATTGCCCCTGATGTGTAAGGTGTGCATGTGTAAATGAGATAATCAAGAACTTGTGTGAATGGATGAGTAGTTCACGTGGACTTGGTAAGCTAAAAGGTCTGTTCCCATGCTGCATCACTAAACTAAAGAGTTTGAATCTGTTACATACCATCCTAATTTAGACAAGTCCTTGTTAGAACATACAGAACATAGTACAGCAAAGGAACAGGCCCTTTGGCCCACCATATTTGTGATGAACAGGATGCCAGGTTAAAGTCATCTCCTCTGCCTGCATGTAATCCATATATCTCCATTCCTTTCATATCCATGCCTATATCTGGAGGCCTCTTAGATTCCTTTATTGTATCTGCCTCCACCACCTCCCCTGGCAGCTTGTTCCAGTACCTATCATTCTCTGTGTTTAAAATAAAACTTGTCTTGCACATTTCTAAACTTTACCCCTCTCACCATGAAGCTATGGCCTCTGTCTTTGACAGTAAATGATTCAATGATACATTATTGTCACATGTACCTAGGTACAGTGAAATTCTTTGTTTTTGCATACAAAGCACAAAAAGTCGCCACAGTTCTGGTGCCGACAAAGTTACAAAATTACTCCATGGAGTCATGTTGGTCCCTTTTTGTTCTTGGTTGCTGTCAGCGGCGTGGCCCGACTGCCTCATTCAGCTAATACTCATTCACAGTATCATTGTCACTACCACATTAGCGGTAATCAGAGCCTGGCTCATAGCTCAAACAAACCTATTTTCTATACTGAGCACCACCAATGTTAGTTCGTCATTTTTGTCTGTTAGATTTGTCTTTGAAAACAACCCCATCAATCATCTTGGTCACCTCTTCAAAAATTCTCAAATTGGGAAGAGAGTTTCTCACATAGAAAACCATGCTGTCCATCCCCAATCAGTCTGTGTAGATGCTGGTGGATCCCGTCTCTGAGAATCCCCTTCAAAACCTTGCCCGCTACTGATGTAAGGCTCGCTGTAGTTCCCAGACCTTTCTTAAATATTTCGTAAATAGAGGCAAATATTAGCCACAAGTGCCAAGTAACATCTCTACTATAAACATGCCTAGGCAATGACCACTTCCTGCAAGAGAAGGTGTAAATGTCTATCCTTGACATTCAATGTCATTGCTTAGCTCCCATCATCAATATCCACGGGGATCACATTGACCAAAGTGGATCAGCTGTGTGCAAACTGTGGCTGCAAGAGCAGGTCAGACGCTGTTGTGAGTGACTCGACACCTGAGAGCCCAAATACTCTCCAGCATCTACAAGGCCTGAATCAGCAGTGTCATGGAATTACCTCCACTTACATGGATGAGTCAACATTGAACTGATATCCAGGAATCACAACATTATCCAAAAAACAGCCTGCTTGAATGCTATCCGGTCAAACATCTCAGAAAAATCCATCACCTCCTCCAACATGCAGTGGCTGAAGTGCATACCATATACAAAATACCTAGCAGTTACTTGCCCAGGCCACTCCAAAGCTAGGCTCTACACGAAGGACAAGGCTTCAGGTGTATGTAAATACCAGCTGCATGTTCACTTCCACATTCACGTCATCCTGACCTGGAACACCATTCCCTCGCTGCTCTGAGTCTAAATCCTGGAACTCCTTACCCAAAGACACTGTGCGAATAGCTTCAGCCAGGAAATCCAATGGTTCAAGATGGTGAATCATAAAATCGTCTCCAGGGCAATTAAAAATAAATAATGCGTGCTGGCCTTGACTCCAATGTCCAGACCTCAAAAATCTAATTAATAAACTCAATCACATTATCTCGTTTTGATCTACTACAGAAGTGCATCAGCCTGGAAGGTCATACCTGACCTTTGATGAGAATAGAATATTAGGCATGCAATTTTTAATAGATTGAGCTCAGTAAATGAAAACAAAATTACATTTCCAGCAACTGGATGGGAATAAATCATTTACAATCACATGAAGTAGCCTTTATATTTAGAACAAACTCATTATATATCCATTCAAATTTCCAAAAGAACTAACGTTAATAAATTATGGATGATTTTGAAAAGACAGGCTACTTGTTTAATGACCAACTTAACATATTTTGTCAAATAAGAAAAATCAATAATAATCTTATATAAATGTCTGGTAGACAAAAATGCTGGAGAAACTCAGTGGGTGCAGCAGCATCTATGGAGTGAAGGAAATAGGCAACGTTTCGGGTCGAAACCCTTCTTCAGACTGAAATCAAAGCTTGTTCCTTATAGCCACCACCCTATGAGTGGAAAATGTTGCCCCATCAGGTTCCTATTAAACCATTCCCCTCTTGCCTTAAATATCTGCCTTTCTGGTTCTTGATTCCCCTACCCTGGGAAAATCCCTATTTATTCCACTCATGATTTTACACAGCTCTATAAGATTACCCCTCAGCCTTAAGTTTTACCAGGATTAAAGTCCGAGCCTGCCCATCATAGCTCTATATATCTCAGGACCGTGAGTCCTGGCAAAATCCTCATAAATCTTCCCTGCACTCTTTCTAGCTTTGACATCTTTCCTTTTGCAGGTTGACCAAAACTGAACACAAAACTCCAAGTGTGGCCTCACCAACATATTGTACCATTGTAACATTAACGTCTTAACTTTTATACTAATTTCCCTGACTGGTGAAGGTCAGCATGCTATAAGCCACTTTCACCATCCTATCTACCTGCAATATCACTTACAGGGAACTACACATTTATAATCCTGTATCGCTCTGCTCTACAACATTCCCCAACCATCCACTGTGAAGGTCCTGCCCTGGTTTGACTTCCTAAAATACACCAAGTAGTATACTTGTGGATATATCTTGCACTAATGTTTCATGATAAGATTTTACAATCAAATAACCTAATCATGATCAAAATTATGTAAATTAAAGTGATTTAGACTTCAGAGATACAGCACCAAAAAAAAATAATCCTGTATCCCTCAGAATCCTTTCCTGTAGCTTTCCTACCACCGATGTTAGGCTGACTGGTCTATAGTTCCCAGGTATTTCTTTGCAGCCCATGTTAAATAGAGTCACAACATTACCCACTCTCCAGTCTTCTGGCACATCCAATGTTACATATATCTCAGCCAGGATTCCTAGAATTTCTTCTCTAGCTTCCCACAGTGTCCTTGGATATATCTGATCAAGCCCTGGACAATTATCTACCTTAGTGTGTCTTGGGATGTCCAGCACCACCTCGACTGCAGCTCCATTAATGAAGTTAATGGATATCTCCATTAACGTAATTAAGTTTCCCAGCCTTCATGTTTTTCTCCACAGTAAAAGCAAGAGAAATATTTGCTGGAGACAACCTTGCCTATCTCCTGCGGCACCACACATGGATGACCTATTTGGGTTCTGAATGGCCCATTCTATCTCTAGTTACCATTTTGCAGAAATGTACCTATAAAATCTCTTTAGATTCTTCTTATTCTTATCTGCCAGAGCTATTTCATGCCACCACCTTTGTGATTTCCTTCATAAGGATACTCCTCAATCCCGTATACTCCTCCATGGATACACTTGATCTTGGCTGCCTATACCTGACCCATGCTTCCTTTTTACTGACCAGGGCCACAATTTCTCTCATCCTCCAGGGTTCCTTACTCCTACCTGCCGTGTCTTTCAGTCTAACAGGAAGATGCAAACCTGAACTCTAATTATGACACTTCTAAAAGTATCCAACTAAGCGGACATTCCTTTGCTTTCAAGTAACCTACTCCAATCAATTTTTGTGGCTTGAGTGAAGCTGCCATATTCATTTTAATTTGGGTCACAATTTCAATTCATGTGGCTGGATGAGTTAACAGCCAAAGGTTTAAGGTCCTGAAGCCACCTAAATGATCAGAAAACTTCTGGTTTCTGTTTCATAGACGTGTTGAAATTTAACCAGTCACAATGCTTCTTGCTTGTTCAGCAAACTATGAATTTTAAGAAAGTGACCTCAAAAATGCATTATACCTGAAATGTATTAAGAATATAAGTGGTGTACATATGCCTCAAAAGAAAACTGATGCATGGATTGTTTTCACTCCTGCAGGTGAAATTAGTGAATATTAGGAATGATGATATTACTGATGGGAATCCCAAGCTAACTCTTGGTTTAATTTGGACCATAATTCTACATTTCCAGGTAAGGATGTTTTACTTGTTTTTTTGCCGATTATTTTGTTATAAATCTATGTACAACAACAAATGAAATACTGTAATAGTACTATGATGATCCATTAAATACATGGAGGCAATAGCATCTAGTCTATAATCATTTACAGTCTCAATTTGAAATATTCACCAAAACTGATTTTCAGTTCATGATATTTAATACTAAGCGATAGATAGCACTAACTGACTGTAAATATCTGAATGTGTCATTATTGGTGATTTAGTGTCATTGAATGATGGACTGAGTACAAGATGGAAATGGGCAATATGCAAAAGTAGGTCGCTTTATGACTGAGGCAGTACAGGATAGTAAATTCATCTTGGAACCGTTTTAAATGGCACAGTTATGAACAGTTTGGTTCATATTAGCTTATTGGCCATAAATTGGTGGCAAGAGCATGGAATTTATGCTGGTTGCCTGATATGATTTTCATTGTCTAGGTGGAGAAAATTACCTTTTCGAGAATGCTGCATGTTAATTGTAATTTTAAGTGTTGCATTTGTAAGTGATTTTATTAGCCAAGTATGTAAATCATAAGAGAAATTTAATTTGCCATACAGTCATACCAAAACAGCAACAAAACACGCATAAAAATTTAACATAAACATCCATCACAGTGGTTCCTCCACATTCCTCACTTTAATGGAAGGCAATAAAGTCTTTCCTCCATTTTCCCCCGCTGTCGGGGGAGTCGAACCATCCGCAATCAGGGTGATTGAAGCCCCCGCAGCCGGCGATCAGAGCTCCCACGTCGGGGCGATCAAAGCTCCCGTGATCGGGGTGATCAAAGCTCCTGCGGTTGGAGCTCCTGAAGCCCGTCCCTGGCAAAGGCACCGCCAGCTCCGAGATGTTAAATCTGCAGGCTCCCGTGGTTGGAACTTCCAAGGTCGATCCCCAGCAAGAGGCCGTCAGCTCCACGATGCCAGGCCGCAGTGCAGACAGAGATACGATAAGGAAAAAATCAAATCTCCGTCGAGGAAAAAGATGAAAAAAGTTTCCCCCTCCCCCTCCACCCCCCCACATAATATAAAACTAAAGATCCACAAAAACAACATTTAACTACAGCCTAAAAAAACAACAAAGAGAGAAAGGGACTGTTGGCGAGGCAGCCATTGTACTGGGTCACCCGGTGTTAGACAGCAGTCTGATAGCTGAGCGGCAGTAGTGGCACAAAGCGAGCTAAGGAAGAGGTCAAGTCAGTAGATGTGGGTATTGGTTGTGGATGGCCCATTATATTCAGGTGATGTAGACGAGGCAGCCTACAATTGGTTGAAAGTGTGGTTGAGGTTGATGCCAGGAAGCTTCAAAAATCTAAGATATGCATGAGGGAGACAAAAAGTATTTGCTTGGGATGCATTGATTGTAATCCATGAATGAACCAAATCAAAGATTGCTGTTGTATGGAATGCCATTGATGATTATGCTTCAGACTGTTTCATTGCTATTTGATAGCAGAGAGTCGCAGCTCCGCGCATTTATTGTCAAAAGTCAGTGTTATCATTGAAAATGTATTTTTAGCTATTCAATTTATCTTAAGCACAAACTTTGTTTATCAGCATACTGTAATGGATTATGCTTAACTATTGGATCTATTATCTGTAATTTCTATGTAGGAAAATATATTTGTGCAATGTAATTTTGTTCAACCTATTACGCTGACTCTATGACTATTATTAGTTACTTATCATCGTGTTTGGGAGGCCTGTGGTGTGCTTTGCTTCAACAACTGGTTAAACAATTGTGCTTTTTGTCAAAGATTTATCTGGGATTCCAATATGATGTTCTCATAGTTTCTACAGAGTTCAAGTGTTGTTGAATTGTACTTGATACTAAAATGAGTGCCTGCTTCACGTGTTTCTCTATGTGTGTGCGTGTGTGTGTGTGTGTTGCAAGATGGAAGTGCATAATTTGCTAGATTACCTCTTTCTATATCTGAAATATTTTTGAGTTGTGTGACGGGGGTGGGTTGGGGGTTGCTGCAGAGGGCAAACTGGTTAAATGTTTACAAGAACAGTTTTTGAGCATTTTTGTTATGCATAAACCTATACTTGACCAGTTTTGGTTCCAAAAATTATAACCAGTACCTCTTTAAAAAAAAAAAAAATCAAACTCTGTTTTTTAATTTCATTGGATCCAATCCAGAACTTGTTACTGTGCATAGAAAATTCTAGGATGTGCTGTTATCGACAGATGATGCAGGAAGAGCTTCTTTTAAAAAGCATAGCCTACGATAAATTGGACTAAGAGTCAAGAGAGTTTAATTGTTTCGAAACAGTATAATGAAATTCATACTTGCAGCAGCATAACAGGTAGACAAACACAGTAGTCACAAGACAATAAACAAAAGAAAGTTCAATACATTTTTGAAAAACGATATTGGTGTAAAACAAAAACCCAAAGTCCCTAGTGCAAGTTTGTAGTTTAGTTAGTGTTTGTAGCATTCAAGAGCCTGAAGGTTTAGACTTTAGAGATACAGAGCAGAAATAGTCCCATCGGCCCCGCAAGTCCTCTCCGACACTAGCACTGTCCTACACACTTGGGACAAATTACAATTTGCAGTACCCAATTAACCGGAAAACCTGTATGTCTTTGGACTGTGGGACGAAACCGGCGCACCCAGACGAAACCCACACGGTCACAGGGAGAACGTACAAACACCGTACAGTCAGCACCCATGGTCAGGATCGAACCCGGGTCTCTGGTGTTGTAAGGCAGCAACTCTACCGCTGTGCCGGTTGTTGAGAAGAAGCTGTTCCTGAACATGCTGGTCACAGTTATCAGACACCTATCCTTTCTTTCTGATGGCAGAGGGAAATAAGTGCGCAGCCAGGGTGGTGAGGGGACCTGTTGATGCCGACTGCCTTTTTGAGGCAGTGCCTCACATAGATGATCCCTTCGATGTTGAAGAGGTCTATATCCATGATGGATTGGGCAGTGTCCACCACCACATGAGATGCTGTCGTACATTCATCTCCAAAACATTGGGTATTTTAAATATATAAGCTGACAATATACTTGAAATAAATTGTGAAGTAATGGTTTTTTTTAACCAAACAGTGAAGGGCAACTGAAATGCCTGATATAGTGGTTGAGGCAAAAACCCTGAAAGATATACATATGTCACCGTTTACACAGCTATAGGCGTGTAGGGTTAGTCTGAACAGATTATTTTTTGAGGAACATGGACATGAAGTATATTTATACAGAGGTATATTTATATATCATCAACCTCTAGTTCCTTGAATAAATTATATTGTAAATATTATGAAAAAGGCATTCAAAAGTACGTTGAGGGCAAACGAATAGCCAGGAACAAGTGGGGTCCATGGGGGAAATATTCAATATATGTGTACAGCTAGAAAATACGGGTGAGATCCCAAATCCATACTTTATATTGGAATTCACTAAGGAAACTGACTTTTTAATTGGAGAATTCTGTCAAGTGGTAAGTGAAAGATGATCATTATAAATAAAGAGGAGGCATTGATGCCATGGAAGGCTTACAGGAGAATGTCCCTAAGGGTGGGTTGGAATTTATCTAGGCTGCTGCAGAAGACAAGGAAAAAGATTGCAAGTGTCCTTGCTGAGATTTTTATATATTTGCTAGACTTGAGTT
Source organism: Amblyraja radiata (assembly GCF_010909765.2). Lineage (NCBI taxonomy): Eukaryota > Metazoa > Chordata > Chondrichthyes > Rajiformes > Rajidae > Amblyraja > Amblyraja radiata. Next base: position 16,530,516 of record NC_045982.1, on the reverse strand, counting down.
AGGTACCAGATGACTGTAAGCCCGTAAATATGGTCCTCTTTTTCAAGAAAGGCTGCAGGAAATGATCTGTGAGCCTAACATCATTGATAATGAAGATACTGGGGGGAAAAAATCAGAAGGAGGGTATAATGATCACTTGGAAAGGCAGGGACTAATCGGAGATGGCCAACTTGGCTTTGTCAAGGGCAGATCCGATCTTGGAACAGGTGATAGTGTATTGATGAGGGCAGGACAATAGATGTGATTTAAGTAGACTTTGTTAACGCCTTTGACAAGGTCCCCCGTGGGAGACAGAGGATTCAAAGGGTTGAAGCCCATAGGATCCCTAGCAAGTTGGCAAACTGGATCCAACATTGGCTTAGCAATAGGAGACAGAGGGTGATAGTAGAGGGTTATTTTTGTGACAAGATAGCTGTGACTAATGGTCACAGTGTCAGTGCTGGGACCCTTGTTTGTAATGCACACGAATGACTTGGATGTAGTTGTGAAAGGCAAGTTAGCAAATGGCATGGAGATTGGCAGAGTTGTTGATAGTGTGGAAAGTAGACTTAGACTGCAGAGAGTTATCAATGTTTAGGTGACATGGGCTGAAAAGAGGAGTCTTGAGTTGGGCATTGAATGCAGGAATAGTGAAATAATGCTCCAACTTTATAAAGGTTAGAGTGTTGCATGTAGCTCTGGTCTCCACGGATTGGCAAGGATGTGATGGTGCGAGAGAGAGTGCAGAGGAAATTCTCCCGTATGTTGCCTGGGATGGAGCAGTTATGAGGAGAGACTGGACATGCTGTGTCTTTTCCCTCAGTGAGGAGTTAAGGAGGGGATGGGATTTATAAGCAGCACGGATAGGGTAGACTGCAGGAAACTCCTGCAGCTGGACTGCTAACAACATTTAAGAAGTGTCCAGATGAACACTTGAATTACTTTTGCAAAGGGGTCTATGAATCAAGTACTGAGCAATGGGATTAATACAGAAGGGAGTCCACTGATTGATATGGAAGTGCTGGGCCAAATGCCTTTTATCCGTGCCACATGATTCTACGCAAGAGGTTCGAGCTGATATTAAAGAACTGGCATCTGCCTCTGTTTGGTAAAAGTCTGCTTGACAATGGCAGTGTTTGACTTTGCCCTTGGGGAAAGTATTACAAGTCCAGAGGCCATAGATTGGTGTAAGTGGTTTGAATGGGAATAATCAAACCATCGATGGATGGTAACCCTATACTAATTTTTGTTGTCACGAGACAGTGGATGGTCATGGCACCTCTCCTTGTGTCACATGGACCAGGAAAATGGGCCAGGCCTCTTGAATAGACTTTAATTTGATGCGGCTTGTTAAAAATAACTGGCCCAGGGGAGAAAATCAATGGAAACATTTTACATCATAATTCCCAAGATTGGATTATTTGACCAAGTCTGATCGTCTCACTCTTCTCCTTTGCTGCCCTCTCTCACTTCTGAACAATAGGGCCAAAAACTGGTGAGAATGATTGGTATTGGTTCATTATTGTCACGTTTGAAAGGTTTGCGTGCAGTCTGGGCAAATCATACTGTGCACAAGTACATAATGAATGCAAAAGAGAAAGTAAACAGAGTGCAGAATATCCTGTTACAACGTCGGAGAAAGTGCAGAATATTAAAATTGCAGTCCCCAATGAGGTAGATTGGAAGATTGGAAATTGATCTTCAGCTGATGAGTCTGATAATGAGGGGGAAGCGGATGGAAGCTGTTTTTGAATCTGGTGCTTGTGAGTCTTTTACTTAAACACATAGATTGAAGAATGAAGAAAATAATGTATATTGTGATTTAAAAAAAACATAAATTGAGATAGATGGACAGACTCTGCATGTCAGGCAGTATCTCTGGAGAGCATGGACAGGCAGGTTTCAGGTGGAGACATATCCGACCATGTTTCCTGTCTATATTCTCCAGAGATGCTGCCCTACCTGCTGAGTTACTCCAGCACTTTGTGTCCTTTTATGTATTAACCAGCATCTGCAAATCCTTGTTTCTACAGGATGGGTAGAGATTTGTTTTACATTGTTACATCTCCATTGGCTAGTTGCTTTCCACAAACTGCATTAGGCTGAAGTGCATTCATGAGGCCTGACCCATTTTCCATGGGGAAATAACATGAGGAGAGGTGCTGAAAACTTCCATTACCTCTTGACCTCAAAAGCCAATTACTACTTCAGTTAAGATATTCACTTGAAAGGGTAGAATATATGTTTCCTAGCTCTTTGTAAAATGCATCATTATGTAAGATGCAAAACCAAGCCCCAATCAAATATATTTTTAAGTGCAATCTGTACTCAATGTATTTTAAATTGCATCTCAGACGTGTACTGAAACAGAAGGTTTTATGATGAACGTTGAGGTCGTTTATTTGTGAGGCTAGATTATTAATAGTCCAGCTCAAGGGCTCTGAAATCTTGACCAGTGAAGCAAGCCATATTGTGGGCTCTGACTGTGGCCATCGCTGCCGGCTCTGGTTTGTTCTGTACCTCCAGTTTCCCTCTCCCCTGACTCTCAGCCTGAAGAAGGGTCTCGACCCGAATCATCACCTATTCATTTTCTCCAGAGATGTCGATGACCCGCCGAGTTACTCCAGCATTTTATACCTATCTTCGATATTAAACTACAGATGATGCTATTGGCATAGGTAGCGTAGTACAGTACCTCTAATGCTCGTTAATTTAAAACAATTAAGATATGCTCCAAGCTAAAATGCTAATTTGAGTTGCCACGGTGAATGTCTATCAACGCAGCAATGATTTTAAATGCTGTATTTTATATTTCTATTCGCGGCCACGGTGTAAATAAATACTCATCACGTTTTACCCGGTGGGGTTGGTGTAGTCTCATGTGCTCTGCAGAAAGCCACCGACCGACCTTATTAGTGACATGCCGCAGCCGGCCGCTGCTAGTGCTGAGACTGCGGTAACGCTCAACATTGAGTTCGCAGATGAACTGGACGCGAGTGCGTTGCACTGACTGCTCGCTGCCTGGGCGTGGTTTGTCGCAGGTTGAGAGGATTTTATGTGTTGCTGACAGAATATAAGGCGGATTGTGTCGGGAGGAGCAGTGCGCCGAGCCACCCGTTGTGTATCTGTTGCCCGAAGGGAAGCTGATTTGTTTCCCCAAGTGGGTAAATGCTCCGGCTATCTCGCCCTGCCGTGGACATTGGACAGCCAGCCGGTGGGTGAGATGCCGAGTTGAAGGATACTGCTTGTAAAGAGCGCCGCGCTTCAAGCTACTGTACCAGTGCGCTGATGGTACTTTGTGGAGGCGTGCAGTTGCCCATAGAGCCAAGGTGATCCCCGGCACTGTGGCCACAGGGGGAGAGTGGCCACCGCTATGGTGACACTGACAGAGGCTGGATGTGGCCGAGACGCTGCCTGAACATGGCCCGCCGTGTGGAGAAGGCATTGGCGTGTGGATCCTCCCGGGCAGAGGTGCAACTTTCCCCGTCCGCTCTGCTCGATTGCGGCTGTGTGTTTTAGGCTACTGCTGCTGCCTGCAATCTGATGCCTGCAAAATGGGATCCACTTTGGGATGCGTCCGAAAGCAACGAGAGGCTGCGGGAGCGGATGGGAAACAAACCCCCCTCACGCCGCGGCGAAGAAAAATCAAATTTAAACGCTTCAGAAGAAACAGGAAAAGAGACGGTGAGAGGGGAGAGGCGAAGGGGGAGCAGCCCGGTGAATCAGTGCCATCGGCAACAGTGCTGCTGGAAGCTGGTGAGACGCGTCTTCCCAGCGCTGTAACTGCAGGGAAATTAACACCGGGCTCCGGCTCCGACCCCCGCCCCACTCCTGGAGACACGGCCCGCTCTCCCAGCCCGCCACCGGAGTTGCACAAACCGGCACGTCTCAGACATTTATCACACCTTCCTTCTCCAACAGAGAAATCAATAGATCTAAATGCCGAAGCCGGTGGCGAAGGCACGCAGCAGGTGCTATCAGCCAAACCAGTTGACGAACATGCGACTACATTTTCAAAGGACGTATCTTTACATGATCAAATCCCAGCACCGGGGGAGCACTCTGATCCACAAGTCAACATGAAAGGAGATTTAATTTTCCCAATCCCAGTGTCTGGAGAAGAGAACCGAACTCAGAGCCTGGAAGGAGATACTCGAGTGAGGTATAAGATAATTCCCAATACCCCTGACGTCGCTGCCTTTGATTGTAATGACACAGAAGATGGTCTCGAAAGTCCCACGTTATCCCGAGAGACGCTCAAACAGCGCCTGCAGCTTGACTGGGAGGGGAACAACGCAAGTGGAGTTGACAAGTTGCTGAAAACTGTACACGGCGAACGCATACATGCCAAGAACGGTCAGCCAACAGTGCACAGGGGAAATGGTGCTCTTGAAGAGGGAGCACAGTTTGTGAGACTGAAGAGGGGCTTCACCGTGGAGCCACAGACCTGTACCACTCTGTTCTCCTCTGGTTATGGCAGTAATCTGGCTACTGCCGAAATAAATGAGAGTGAATCTGGAAGAACAAGCAGCAGAGATTTCGAGTCTTCCTCCATACCGGATGGAGACATTCTGTCTCTTTCAGAAAATGAATTGGGATTTTCCACTGGTAATGAATGTGATGATATCAGTTTAGGCCAGATTGAACATCTGAGCCAGGAAATGGTCAGTGGAAGCTTTCTTGATATTATGAAGAAACATAACTGATTATTTACTTATTTTCTCTTACACATTTTGAATGTTCAATGATCCATACTTTATTTTAAATTGCTGCTTCTTCCCAACACTCATAATTTGGTGCAGTTAATACTATTGGTACTGCATTCATTTCCTTAAAATCAAGTAAATTGAGAATTGATTTAATTAGTACCTGGCCCTTGATCATCTCAGTAGTTATAATTTATAATGATGTGTGTTTGGTAGGTTTTATTTGTGTGACCATGAATCATGTTGTTTACTGGAGTGCCAGCTGAATATAACAGGGTCATTATCCATTCCATAGCTATTGAAAAAGAAAGATCCACTGTTTCTATTTCCTTGTGGGTCAGTGAGTGTTTGTGGGAAGGATGATTCTGCTAATAGCTCCAATGGACCCCACTCCCATAGAATGAATTACCTGTGTTGCCTCTCCTCAGTTCTTTCACACACAGCCCACATTGCGGCCACTCACACTGTTGTGTAGTGTAACTGGAATTCAAGTTTCAGGGCCCTAACCTGTATATGATTCTAGCTTGTATAGGATCCAAACTTGTATATGATTGTCAAGTTCCAGCATCCTAACTTGTATCCAAAGGTGGGTGTTTTGGGTGCCCAACGACCAGTGGCAGACTGGGTCTAAAAATAGTGGTTGCCAGAAGACAAAGGGGGCCCACTTCATCAGGGGCCCACTTGATATAGGGGGCCAACTTCATCAGGGGCCCACTTGCCATCGGGCAAGTTGACACCCTGGCCAGTCCGCCACTGCCAATGACAATCCTTTTGAAAACAATCTTTAGCGTATCTTCAATGTTCAAGGCATTGAGACCAGTGGGAGTCCCCTCATTTGTCAGCAAGTGACCGGTTATACGGATATCCACGGCGAATGTTCAAAGAAATTAAACATCTTTTAGAGCTTCTTAAAAACAGACCTCTTTGACCAAGCTGTGTACGCACACAACTGTCCACATGTTGCCTTCTGGCTCAGTGTGACCTTTCCTACAATTTGATTATGCTGCTGTGAAGTACCTTGGGATATTTTGCTGTTAAAGATGCCAAGTAATCAGGGTTGTTCTTCTATCAAGTACATCAAGTTCACGTGTTGATGTTTCTAATTTTGCGCATGCAACGATGTACTTTGGTCCCATTACAGTACCATATAACCATATAACCATATAACAATTACAGCACGGAAACAGGCCATCTCGACCCTTCTAGTCCGTGCCGAACACGTATTCTCCCCTAGTCCCATATACCTGCACTCAGACCATAACCCTCCATTCCTTTCCCGTCCATATAACTATCCAATTTATTTTTAAATGATAAAAACGAACCTGCCTCCACCACCTTCACTGGAAGCTCATTCCACACAGCTACCACTCTCTGAGTAAAGAAGTTCCCCCTCATGTTACCCCTAAACTTCAGTCCCTTAATTCTCAAGTCATGTCCCCTTGTTTGAATCTTCCCTACTCTCAGTGGGAAAAGCTTTTCCACGTCAACTCTGTCTATCCCTCTCATCATTTTAAAAACCTCTATCAAGTCCCCCCTTAACCTTCTGCGCTCCAAAGAATAAAGCCCTAACTCGTTCAACCTTTCTCTGTAACTTAGTTGCTGAAACCCAGGCAACATTCTAGTAAATCTCCTCTGTACTCTCTCTATTTTGTTGACATCCTTCCTATAATTAGGCGACCAAAATTGTACCCCATACTCCAGAATTGGCCTCACCAATGCCTTGTACAATTTTAACATTACATCCCAACTTCTATACTCAATGCTCTGATTTATAAAAGCCAGCACACCAAAAGCTTTCTTTACCACCCTATCTACATGAGATTCCACTTTCAGGGAACTGTGCATAGTTATTCCCAGATCCCTCTGTTCACCTGCATTCTTCAATTCCCTACCATTTACCATGTACGTCCTATTTTGATTTGTCCTGCCAAGATGTAGCACCTCACACTTATCAGCATTAAACTCCATCTGCCATCTTTCAGTCCACTCTTCCAACTGGCATAAATCTCTCTGTAGACTTTGAAAATCTACTTCATTATCCACAACCCCACCTATCTTAGTATCATCTGCATACTTACTAATCCAATTTACCACACCATCATCCAGATCATTGATGTACATGACAAACAACAGTGGACCCAACACAGATCCCTGTGGCACCCCACTAGTCACTGCCCTCCAACCTGACAAACAACCATCCATCATTACTCTCTGGCATCTCCCATTCAGCCACTGTTGAATCCATCTTGCTACTCCACCATTAATACCCAACCATTGAACCTTCTTAACCAACCTTCCATGAGGAACCTTGTCAAAGGCCTTACTGAAGTCCATATATACAACATCCACTGCTTTACCCTCATCAATTTCCCGAGTAACCTCTTCAAAAAATTCAAGCAGATTAGTCAAACATGACCTTCCAGGCACAAATCCATGTTGACTGTTCCTAATCAGACCCTGTTTATCCAGATGCTTATATATATTATCTCTAAGTATCCTTTCCATTAATTTGCCCACCACTGACGTCAAACTAACAGGTCTATAATTGCTAGGTTTACCCCTTTTTAAACAATGGAACAACATGCGCAGTACGGCAATCCTCCGGCACTATTCCCGTTTCTAATGACATTTGAAATATTTCTGCCATAGCCCCTGCTATTTCTACACTAACTTCCCTCAATGTCCTAGGGAATATCCTGTCCGGACCTGGAGACTTATCCACTTTTATATTTCTCAAAAGTGTCAGTACTTCCTCCTCTTCTTTGAATCTCATAGTTTCCATAGCTACTCTACTTGTTTCCCTTACCTCACATAATTCAATATCCTTCTCCTTGGTGAATACCGAAGAAAAGAAATTGTTCAATAACTCCCCCATCTCTTTTGGCTCTGCAGATAGCTGTCCACTCTGACTCTCTAATGGACCAATTTTATCCCTCGTTATCCTTTTGCTATTAATATAGCTGTAGAAACCCTTTGGGTTTACTTTCACCTTACTTGCCAAAGCTACCTCATATCTTCTTTTAGCTTTTCTAATTTCTTTCTTAAGATTCTTTTTACATTCTTTATACTCCTCAAGCACCTCATTTACTCCATGCTGCCTATAATTATTGTAGATCTCCCTCTTTTTCCGAACCAAGTGTCCAATTTCCCTTGAAAACCATGGCTCTTTCCGATTTTTACTATTTCCTTTCAACCGAACAGGGACATAAAGATTCTGTACTCTTAAAATTTCCCCTTTAAATGTACTCTATTTCTCTTCCACATCTTTCCCATAAAACAAAATGTCCCAATTTACTCCTTTTAAATCTTTTCGCATCTCCTCAAAGTTAGCCTTTCTCCAATCAAAAATCTCAACCCTAGGTCCAGTTCTGACCCTCTCCATAATTATATTGAAACTAATGGTATTGTGATCACTGGTCCCGAACTGTTCCCAACGCATACCTCTGCCACCTGACCCGTCTCATTTCCTAACAGGAGGTCCAGCACCGCACCTTCTCTAGTAGGTACTTCTATGTATTGCTGCAAAAAACTATCCTGCACACATTTTACAAACTCCAACCCATCCAGCCCATTTACAGAATGTGTTTCCAAGTCTATATAGCAAGATAAAGCTTAAAGGTTAATGGGATTGGGGAACAGAGTTGAAAACAATAAATGGATCGTTTTCAGATTGTCAGCAACTACTAACAGGAAGCTGTATAAATAATTTCTAAGATGTCGCTACTTACAACTTGTACTGCCCACTTGTTTGAAGGACTGATTGTAATGTGACCAGCTGTTCTGAGGGCTAGTGAGAAAGTAAGTTCTGAGGAAGGTGCAGAGACCCCAAAAGCGTGTTGACTGGCAGATATGAGTCTATCACTATAGCAAAAAGAATTGAAAGCTGAGGAGGCGGCTCAGTGTTGGCCATATTGATAGGTGTGGAGTCACAAAGAAGGGCTATGATAAGGTTGATGTTACATCTATATTTTCTTGGCTGGACAATCTGGAGCTTCTGAGGCATATCCTCAGGATAATAGTTTGGACATTTTAGATTTGGGTCTGGGAAAATGTATTTGCAGAGAGTGAATCTCTAATCTGGATGTTCAGCTGCTGAGTATAGTTGGGTGTGAGAAAAATGTTCTAATGGAGGGAGGTGAAGAACTGCGGAGATCAGGCTGGTAAATGTTGAGGTAAAAGAACAAGTATATTGATCCTTTTTATGTTAAGGCATTTGAAAATGATTAGGAGATTCGCCAATGCTTTTTAATGGGGTGTATTGCCTTATTTATTGTAAACGTAAAGAAGGTAACTGGATAAATACTGAGGGGATCATTTCAATGGGGAACGAGCAGCAAAGTGGAACTAATCCAGAGCATGGTCGGTCAAACCTGCTCTCTGGCATTATTAAATATCTATTTTGCTGGTACGAACAAAAAAAAACAAGTTTTGTTTGGATGGCACATGGTTCTTGGTACATGGAAAGGACAGGTTTGGAGAGATGTGGGCCAAACACAAGCAGTTGGGACTCGTGTAGCTGGGACATGTTGCTGTGGGCAAGTTGGGCCAAAGGGACTGTTTCCACGCTGTATCACTCTATGACTATGGAAGATATAATTATTTGAACTCTGATGGATTTAAGTGTTGTAATTTAGATTTAGATGTAGATTTAGGTCACATGAACCGAGATACAGAGAAAATATTTTGTTTGTCTGCTATCCATTCAAAACAGTATACATTCAAGCCAAATGCAAGACAAGAGAGACCAGTGAATAGGAACCATTAAATTCTACACTTGCAAGTTCAACTCGAAGAGTGTAGAGAAAAATATCAAAGTGCAGAATTTTGTTACAAAATACCAGGTTTTCAAGAGAGTCAAGAGTGTTTTTTTGTCATATGTCCCAGATAGAACAATGAAATTCTTACTTGCTGCAGCACAACAGAATATGTGAGCATAGTACACTGTGAACAATATAATAAACGGAAAGAAAAGTTCAGTGTGTGTGTGTGTGTGTATATATACACATACTCTCAAAAACACACATACATAGATTATAGACTCAGCGGGTGAGGCAGCATCTATGGAGCGAGGGAAATAGGCAAAATTTCGGGTCGAGACCCTTCTTCTGAAGAAAGGTCTCGACCCGAAACGTTGCCTATTTCCCTAGCTCCACAGATGCTGCCTCACCCGCTGAGTTTCTCCAGCATTTTTGTCTACCTTCAATTTTCCAACATCTGCAGTTCCTTCTTAAATATACATAGATATAGATATATTTCATGATCTTATGGCTAAATGAATTGAGTATGGTTGAATCATTTGGGTAAGTAGCACTCTTTATAGACACTTCCAAATAGAAAACTACATTTTTCAACATCTTAATTTTCAACAATTGATATAAAAACAGAGATGACAATTTGATATTGGAATTTTCGCTACTGCAGACAAGACTGGGAAAGAGAATGCTGACCATGGTTGCAGGGAGGAGGCTGACCACTATCATTGCATGCCACCATTCTGTTGTATCAATTCAGCAAAAAGATTCTTCTCCCGTCACAGTTCTGATCCATTAATTTGTCTTTTCCTGAAAACCAACAACATTTTCAGAAATGTCCTTACTTTGGATTGCCAACTTTTGAATCCAATTAAAAAAAAAAAAAACAACCATTATAATTGCTATGATTTGGTTTATCGCCTTAACATAGAAATTAAACAGTTCTTGTTTGTTTTGTTCAAATTTGGCCATTTTGTAGATGTAAAGTTCTATGTAAAACTTGTATGATAACAATAACTTCATTTGACAATTTTGTTGCTCAAAAAGCTAGATAGGAACAACTAAGAGTGGTTGTTGGTACTTTGTGCAGTTTGATCAAAATAATTAATGCTGATTGGGAGGTTGTCTTTTCGAATGTCATTAAAATGAGTATATTCTTAAGATGGTTTAACTGTGGGCAAGACTTTTGTGTCTGCAGTATGTATTTTAAGCGATTTGGGATACCTACCTTTAGAAATTTTCCTTTGCAGATCTCAGAAATTTATGTGAGTGGAGAATCTGGTGACATGTCTGCGAAAGAAAAGCTGCTACTTTGGACACAGAAGTTGACGGAAGGCTATTCTGGGCTAAAGTGTTCCAATTTTACTTCCAGTTGGAGCGATGGAAAAGTATTTAATGCTATCATTCATAAATACAGGTGAATTATTACAATTGCTCTTCAAAATTAACAAGGCTGTTCTGTTAACTTTTTGAATAAGTGCAGTATAATCGTTGGAAAAACGTGGTCAGGATTAGCCCCTTGAGCTTCCTGTGCTATTCTACCAGTTATTTAAATTACAGCTGATCTGTACAACAGGACAATGAAAAATGCCAGGCATCGGTGTGTATCTTCAATAAAGTGCAAATATCACATTGCTTTCAAACTTGCTTTAGTGTTGATTTACCTCACCTGTGCTAATTTCTAATCTTTTTATATATTAATCTTTAAAATAATTACTACAGTTTAAAGATTTTTAAGGGTCTGGTTTTGAATGGCATTAACCTTTTAAAAAGATCTTTGACAGGAGGATAATGGTTGAATGGTTATAATAGTTAGGTGTGGTCACAGTAAATGAGTAAGGTGAGTGCGAGCAGTGGGCCTGATCTACCTTAATGGTTGGAATAGTGAGGAGGTAGAAGTTCTGAGCAACATTGCAGGCTAATGGAACCATTTTTCATTTCACTGCACATTTCGTATGTGTATGTGACGAATAAACTTGACTTGACTTGATCCTGCAAGAGGGAAAGTTGTTAAGGTGCATTTAAAAAAAACACAAAAGCGCTAGACTATCAGTGGGTCAGGTAGTATCTCTGAAGAACACGAGTACGTGATATTTCATGTAATCATAAGATGGTGTTTTTAACACTTAAGTAACAAGTGTTTTCTGTGTAAGCATTTATCTGTTGAAGGTTTAAAGACAATTTTTTTAAACTGCATGTTCTGCATGTATAACATCCGGTTAGACACTAACGGCAGTTCCACTGCCACATTATTTCAAGAATATGATTGGACCAGAGAGATTGATTTCCAGGATACTCCAGAACAGGAAAACTAGCAATGGGGAAGGATTGGGGTTGTAGATTCAATTGTGTAGCATAAAATTAAAAGGAAATTAAATAAGGTCAAGAGTCACGAGTGTTCTATTGTCATGTGTCCCAGATAGAACAATGACATTCTTACTTGCTGCAGCACAACAGAATATGTAAACATAGCGCGTGCGCGCGCACACACACACACACACACACTCAAAAAACAAACAATAGTAGTGCAATAATAATAATAATAGTCTATTGAAGTTCAGAGCTTATTTGAGCTTGTAATGTTTAATAGCCTGATGGCTGCAGGGAAGAAGCAAGGTGGACAGGAAGTTCGTGTTTCTCTCAGCACGGAGGTCAGGAAACTCTGTGCATGCATTTGAAGTATTTGACTGAGAAAGAGGAGCTCTAAAGAGAATGTTTCAACCTGGAAGGTCAGATGGGCCTGGAGCTCACTGTCAGAAAGGCATGTTAAGGCAGAAACTCTTATCTGTGACTGTGAAATGGTGTAGCCTGCAATGCCCTTATATCAGAGCTGGAAGTGGAATTAGGCTGCATATTTTTCTACAGTCAGCAAGTTGGCTTTTGAGTCAATGACAGCCTCTGTATCATGAATGTCTGTGATTTGAAATATGTCAAAGCAACGTAGCAAATGATCACATTTTTTCCTACACAAATTATCACTATTACCTGGATAAAGTTTTAAAAATTTTACTCTGAGCATAGGAAAAAAACATGAGTGATTAGTGTACCCACGTTGCAAATGTCCTATTCCCAGGTTAAAAATGTTTTACTTTCTGCATGCAACTGAATGTTTGGATTTGCTATACAGTTTTCAACATGCAGTACATCAAATCTCAAATCAAAAATACACGATTGAAAAGATTAGCATCTTTAATACAAGAAATGTTAGTGCTTTGAAAGTCAATTGGATACTTGCTTTTTACAGACCAGACCTCATTGACATGGAGAAAGTTTCCATTCAGAGCAATCAAGAGAATCTGGAGCAAGCCTTTGCCGTTGCTGAATCACTTGGTGTCACAAGACTGTTGGATCCAGAAGGTACATCATTGGACAAGATAACTATCTGTCCTTTCTTTGCTTAATTTGGTTCTGATTATTGTTATGCATCAGTTTGTTCCAAGAAGCTCAGGACTAAGCAGTCAGGACTAAGCAGCCCACTTGACTGGTATCCCATCCACCATCCTACACATTGTTTTCCGCTTGTGGCCACTGGGTGCAGTGTGTTCAATCCACAAAATGCATTACAGTTCCTTGGGTAATTCCAGCAGTGCTTCCTAACCCTGAGATCTCTACTGCCAGGCCGAACAAAGACAACAGATACATGGGACACAACTACTTGCAGATTTCCCTCCCAGATTATACACCATCCTAACTTGGAAATGCGTTGTGAATCCTGGAATAGTGTCCTGGATGCATTTGTGAAACTACTTTTGCCAGTGGAACTGCAGTGATTGAAGAAGGAATCTTATCATCACCTTTATAAGGTCACTTAGAATTGCGCAATAAATGATATAATTGTCAGTAATTATTAAATCTCAAAAACTGTGATAGCAAAGGAGGGTGCGTCAGTAGACAATAGACAATAGGTGCAGGAGTAGGCCATTCGGCCCTTCAAGCCAGCGCCGCCATTCAATGTGATCGTGGCTGATCATCCCCAATCAGTACCCCGTTTCTGCCTTCTCCCCATATCCCCTGACTCCGCTATCTTTAAGAGCCCTATCTAGCTCTCTCTTGAAAGTATCCAGAGAATCAGCCTCCACTGTCTTCTGAGGCAGAGAATTCCACAGAATCTGTGAGTCTGTGGAATTTAACTTAAAAAAAAAAAAAGATAATGGCCATGGTGTTTTTTGTTATAGTACTTGTTTGCTTTTAGGACATGTATGAATGGACAATAAATGTGGTCTTTTATAATGACATTCACATCCTGGAAATAAGTAAAATGAGAATATAAGATAAATGTGCCTTAACTAAAATATTGACAAATCTGGGACTTTTCGAACATATGGCAGCTTGAATTTATGAGAAGGAAGTTATGTTTGACATATGTAATGGATTATTTGAGGATTTATATAGTCAAGCAGATAAGGGAAACCAGTAGATAAGATGTATTTGCATTTTCTGAAGCCTTTTATCCAGATCCAAACCAAGCAACTGCTGAACAAAGTGCATGTGCAAAATGCATGTACAGAGTGCATGTGCAATATGTAAAGTAATTAGGGCCTCAAGGTTCAGGCCATTGACCTGGGAGATACCGCTGATGTTGATTTGCCTATACCTGAAATTAATTTGAAGATTGATTAATTTGTGCGGAAAAGGTTTGTATTTTTCCAGTGTTTCAGAAGTGTAGGCATCACTGTTGGGCGATAGACCATAATTTTTAAGCCGAGCTTGAGGTCTAGGTTCAAACACCCTTTTCCTGAAACATTTAAAGTCTGTGTTGACCTCTCAAGGCACTAATGAATTTCATCCACAAGATGTGCCTTCATCCACCTTCTCTGGCGTTTCAACATGGACTTTTGTTGTCAGGTGACACAATGCTGCGGCAGACACTTGGTCTTATAATTATCAAATGTAAAGTTAATTCTCTGTTTGCTTTACTGAATGAGTTGACAATGTCTTAGAGTTCTCTTAATCAGCGATGTTGAAACCAAACATGTGAAAAGTACAGAGTCGTTCAACTTTGATGGTAGAAAGAGGTTGCCTGGTGAACAGGAGGAGATTCAAAAACGTTCTCAGAACAAATTTTGAAGAGCAACTTTGCCATTGATTTTAGGGAAACTCTGGCTCCTGAGTGCTCCAAATGGAGAAGCCATGTTTAGGATAATATTGACAAACTCAAGACCATGAAGAACACAAAAGTCCTGTTCAAAAGCCCAAGCAGCAGCAGTAACATACCACCTCACAAAGTGCCCACCTGCCTGCCCGTGCTCACCCATGTCCACGCCTATCTGTGGATTAGGCAGATGTTGTAACACTGACCACATTAGTGAACTCAGAACCTACAGTAATGAAGTGGAAATAATTCATCGTTAATCCTGAGGGATGCCAAAAAAAGGAAATGAAGAAGGGCCTGTTTCCACACTGTATCACTCTATGACTCTATCTCTAATAGGTAAAAAAGAGTATCTCCGAAACACACAGCCCACTTCAACCATGCTGGCCATGGTGCCTACCTATGTTAATCCCATTTGCCTGCATTAGGCTCATATTTCATTACTTTTCCTGTCTGATTACCCGTCCAAATGCCTTTTAAATGTTATGACAGGATCTTCCTCCTCTATCTCTTCTGGCAGCTCAATCCAAATATTCCGCATCCTCTGTGTGAATAATTACTCTTCGTGGGTTTTTTTTTTTGCTTCCCATGCGCCTTAAACTGGTGCCCTCCAAATCTAGGCTCTCCTGCAAAGGGAAAAAAATTCTGACTAACTGTGACTCATAATTTCAAAACCTCCTACGTCACCCCTCATCCTCCTGAGGAATAAGGGGAGGCGGATAAATAGATGAGGAGAAATCTCTTTGTGCAGTGAATGGTTCATCTCTGGAATTAATTTCATTTGAGGGCTTTGACAGCTCAGGCATTCAAAATGAGATTGATTCTTTTTTAATATATCAGAGCAATGAAGGAAAATAAGAATATGACAAACAAAAATGATGAATCAAGATTAACAACGATCTTGCTGAATGGTGAGTAGGCAAACATGCTGGAGAAACTCAGCGGGTGAGGCAGCATCTATGGAGCAAAGGAATAGGTGACATTTCGGGTCAAGACCCTTGTTGAATGGTGAAGCTGTTCAAAGGACAAATTGCCTCCCTCATGTTAGTTGCTTGTATACATGTTTTAGGAGAAGGAAGCTATTGCATGCATTTGATCTATCATTTCTGAATATCTGGTACTGCTGAATTAACATGGACTTGTTCTTTCAGATGTTGATGTCCCATCGCCCGATGAGAAATCGGTGCTCACTTACGTCTCCTCTATTTATGAATCATTCCCCAAGGTCCCAGAAGGTGGTGAAGGTATTACTGCAAATGTAAGTATTCATTCTTCCATACTTTTAATTCAACCTGGTTGCATATGTGAGGTGGAGGTGCTAAGTATAACTAGTATTTTTCACATTAAATCGTAAACATATTCAGCTCATAATTTTCATGATGCAATGAAACTACAGTTACAGTTTGTCACTTGAAAAATATGTAGATACATTTAAAGTACCCAGTTTGAAGGAGATGAGGAACAATTTAAGAGGAACCTGAGGGGTAACATTTTTACACAAAGGGTGGTGAGTGTATGGCATGAGCTGCCAGAGGAGGTAGTTGAGGCAGGTACTATCACAGTGTTTAAGGAACATTTAGACATGGTGCAGGGATAGTATAAGTTTAGAGGGATATGGGCTAAATGCAGACAGATGGGACTGGTGTAGACGGGTATGTTGACAGGGCTTGTTTCTACGCAGAATATGAACACAGTAAGTCAAAGTTAACTCAGAATGTGAGTACTTAGGTACACAGAACATGTTAAAAAAAGTTTTGTCATTGCAAAAGTATTGTAGCTGAGTTTTAGTTTTTTCTCATTATTGTTGCTGTATTGATTCTAGGAGGTTGATTCCAAATGGGAGGAATACCAAGATAAAGTAAACTACCTCTTCCAGTGGATCAGGCAGCACATCAGGCGGATGTCCGATAAAGCTTTTCCACACAATCCTGTAGAACTTAAGGTGATTACTGGCATTTTATCCTGCTTTGTCCTTTACAATGAAGTAACCAAATATCATATTTCTCCTGATAAGTGAAACTCGGTGCATGTTTTCTTTCCATCCACTGTTTAACAAATGAGTTTCTGCAAGTCGAAAACAGAGTATTATGTTGTATACTAATTCCAGCTCTTATCCACATAATTAACTCATTTGCATCTGAGAATCATTTGGTTATGTTATACATTTGTCTGCATACATAATAACATTAATGAAATATTTTACTTCAAATGAATTCATTTAAATCTCCCGGAAGTCTCCGTATTTTGGAATGATTGCAAGATGTCAACTTGTAACAAATGTGAATATAGAAAATCATGAACCATAAGTAAGATAGTATTTTGTTACAAATGGGTGAAATGGAAATATCTATTATGATGCATGTGGTTTGTCAAAGTTATTGTGAATTAATGTTGAAGGAAATATATTTAACAACTGGAGCTGGCAGGGTGGAGAAAGGAGAAACAGTAAATTTGGATTTTCAACAAAAAAAATTATAAAGATGAGCAGAACTACTGGGACTGCTGTGGGTAATATGTTTGCAATAGATTGAGGATTGATTGAAACCAACCAGGAATAAACAGGTAATTTTCAACGGAAGGATTTATTTAGTGCAGCTCTGGGGTAAGTTACATACAGTTTGTAACAATGAATTTGATCTGAGTTTACTCCTGATATAAAGTTAGGTAAGAAAGTTGTTTGTGAAAAGGTTGTTAAAGAATGATGAGTCAACCTTTACATTTGCCAAATGTTATTAACTGGCGCAATGAGTGTGGAAACATTTTGATGTCAAATGTATTTTGATAGGAAGAAAATACATTTCTTTTTAATGTAGAGTTAATTAGATATTAGTACAGGTGCACAACCTTTTATCCGAAGATCCAAATAACGAAAACCTCCGAATAGCGGACATTTTTTCGGTCCTTGAAGAAAGGTCCTTGAAAACGTTCACCGAGGGCGGCCCGCAGAGGTGACAGCGGAACCTCCGGTCGGTCCTCGAAGAAAGGGGAACTAAATCCCCATTCATAAAAGAGAAGGTGAGGGTATATTGCGCGGGAGGGTTAATAATTGACAATATGCTGCTGCCTGCCCGCTGAGTTAAAAAGTTCCCACGGTAGACTCACGATACACAGTGTTTCGTGAGTCTTGCGTGGGAACTTTTTAACTCAGCGGGGCAGGCAGCAGCAGATTGTCGCTCCCTTCAGTTTCACCCCACCTACACCCCTCTGCTTCCCGGCCATGTGTGTGACCCCTTCCCTCCCCTCTCCAGCTCCCCGCCCATTGCACCGGCGCGGGGGCTTTGCACTGTCTTCAAGTCGGCGATTGCAGCAGGTCAGTGAGTCACCGGAGACGTCAGGACCAACGGGACACCGACCCCCAGGCCCACTGCAAGCACTGAGATCCCAGAGACCCACAGCCAGCAGCAGCCCAGCCCCGTTCCAACTCCAGAGGAAAACTGCAAACTGGCCAGAGACGTCAGGACCACCAGAAGCCGTTCCCCGAGCTGCGCCCCCTCATCGGGACACCGACCCCCAGGCCCACTGCAAGCACGGAGATCCCAGAGACCCACAGCCAACAGCAGCCCAGCCCAGCCCCGCTCCAACTACAGAGGAACCTGGGTTGCGGATGACGGGGCGCAGCTCGGGGCGTCGTAGGGGCCCATCGGGGAGCGGGTTCCTGTTGGTCCTGACGTCTCCGGCCACCTGCCATCCTCCGGGAGCTGTACCGCCCTTGCAGGAGAGTGGGGTTGTTTGCTGTTGCAGAGGGAGGGGGCAAGGGCGGTACAGTTCCCAGTCTCAGCTCCAGTCCAGGGGGGTGGCCGGAGACGTCAGGGCCAACGGGACACCGACCCCCAGGCCCACTGCAAGCACGGAGATCCCAGAGACCCACAGCCAGCAGCAACTCCAGCCCAGCCCCGCTCCAACTCCAGAGGAACACGTAGGGGCAGAAGCTGATGGTGTGCAAGGTACGTCTTGTTCTTGGGGTGGCGGATGAGGGGGCGCAGCTCGGGCTGTGGGCAAACTGCCACTTGTCGCCGTAGCGGCCCATTAGGGAGCGGATTCCTCTGGAGTTGGAGGGGGAGGGGGTATTGTGCTGTTTGATCGCCCCCTGCTATCCCAGGGACAGGGAGACACAGCGGCTTTTTAGACTGGTGGGCAATCACTTCCAAAGTTCTGCCCACACAGTCAGTGCACCTCTCCTACACTGCATTTCATACAAACATTTATTCTGCAAGAAAAAACTACATTGAAGACTCAAACTCGCGACCGAGTTTACTGCCGGGATCAAGGCGCAAACTCGCGACCTTGCGGATATGAGCCGAGCACTCTACCACTGAGCCAGCCATTAAAATCTACGCTAAAAAAATTCCATTCCGAAGACCGACAAATTCTGAATTACGAAAAGTGTCTGGTCCCAAGGCTTTCGGATAAAAGGTTGTGCACCTGTAGCTAGAGAAAATTAGACGTAAAATACAACAAGAAATCTACTATCCTCTATTTCTTAACATCAAGCCAACTCCCCATCCTTTCAATCTTCCAACCTTCCCAACCACCCTACCATGTTGCAGCATCTCAAAGACCTTGCTAAACTCCATGTAAACAGCACCTCCTGTACTGCCCTTAGCAATCATCTGGGTCACCTCTTTAAATAAACTCAAGCAAATTAGTGAAAACATGATTTCCCATGCACAAAGCCATGCACTATATGCCTAATCCGTCCTTACCTTTCTGAAGTTGGATATAAAGAGTCAATGTGCAAATACATCAGTACATTAGGAAAGCGAGGTCTGTTGGTCTTTATTTTTAAGATTATGGCATGTCAGAGCAAGGCAATCTTACTGCATTTATGAAGGGAATATGATGAATGTTTACTAGACCAAATTGTGGTTTGAAGGCCCTGAGCCTGATTACAGGAAGGTAGAGTTAAGGTCGAAGATCAGCTCTGATTGGAGCCAGAGCAAATGCCGATTATTTAAAAAAAAATATATATCATTTGACTTTGGTTTAAATTTATTAAAAAATGATTTTAACTGTTTATAGGATAGGGCATTCGATTTTTCTAAGTATATGAAATCAGGTAACTCAGGATCAAATGTACAATGCACCAAATTAACTTGTAAATTGGAGATCTGACTGGTTTTCATTTCTATATTGTATACTGCCTTGAGTAGAAAGGAATGGAGAAATGAAGAAACTTGAGTGTCCTCCATAAACAATAACAATGTTTGTGGAGGACAGAAGACTGAAGTCTGTAGCCCAGGCAGTTGACTCTTGGCTAAAGGCAGTAATGTATTTGTAGAAAATAAAGTGAATGGATATATTAATTATTTTAAACTGGCATGTTTTGTTCTCCACGAAGCATGTACAAGCTGTTTCTTTTCACTGATTGAACGTTTCCTTTCCCTTCTCTCACTCAGGCACTTTATAATGAATATGTACATTTTAAAGAGACTGAATTACCAGCAAAAGAACTAGAAAAGGCACAAATACAACATTTGTACAAATTGTTTGAGGTAAGACATTGAGATCCAGAAATGAATTTAAGCATTAATAAAGTGTTGTCTGAATGAGGTCTGAAGATTCATTTTAGTTCAGTTTACTATTGTCACATGTACTGAGGGACAGTGAAAAGTTTAGCCTCATATGTATAGCCCTTCATATGATTTTATTTTAGCTACTACGATTCTATTTTAATTCGACTATAGGTCTGTGAAATGTCTCTTGTTTGCAACTTAGATGTAGGAGAAGCATTCCTGCTTATCTTGCCCTCATATTCAGGTAATTTTGGGGGACAAAAATGACCTTCAAGGTGACAATTTATAGCTGCCCCTTTAAGGATCTGGCTGTCGACGCCTGATCTGTGTTGTGTTTATCACCTGGATCTTGCAAGCAAGCCCTAGTCAAAGTAGTAAAGGATGAAGTTCTGGAATAAATTTTATTCAATATTTTTCAATAAATCTATATCTTTGCTTCTAGGTTTGGATAGAGTTTGGTCGATTTATGCTTCCCCAAGGTTTCCACCCCAATGATGTAGAAGAAGAATGGGGCAAACTGATCTTTGAAATGTTAGATCGCGAGAAAGCCCTCAGACCTGCAGTAGAAAGGTTAGTTTATGTGTTATAATGAGGTTTGGTCTACAAGCAAGTGCAACAATAGATTAAAGTAACATTTTCATACTATTCTCTGCAGAGCTAGCCATTGGAATATTTAACTTTCCATCAGTACCCTTGTCAAAGCAATTTATGAGCATTGATATTCCTTTAAGGCACACATTAATTTGGTATTAGAAACTGTTGATGCATCTGCCACCACAAAAGGGCTGGGAGTGTATTCACTGCAGATTTTTCAGCAGTGAAATATATTGTTGCAGAAATTAATTATATTTATATTACATTTAATATTACAAATATTCAAAACAGAAACACAATTTGTGTATTTATGAAATTCAGGACACAGCAACGACCAAATAATGGTGTGACACATCAGCTTATCTGAGTATTATTATGGCTGAACATCTTTCACTTTGAATTGTGTATCGCATGCTACACTGAAAGGAAATTTCACACAATGGCAAGATGAATTCAGAGGGATGACTTTAGGAAACCCATTGCTTTTTTTAAAACTTGGACCAGTTTGGCTTTGCTTATGGGGTGTTTGGTTCTTGTATTGTGCATTTTTAACATTATGTGTATTCTTCAATAAATAAACTGACGAACATATTTTTGATTTGTTCATGGAAGTCGGTGTAGGATTTTTTAAATGAGGATCTCCTATTGGATTTTTTAATGAGTAGGAAATAGTGTTTTTTCTTACCTTTGCCCTGCAAAAATATTTAAAATATTTTTAGTAGGTTTCTTTTCTCCTATCCCTCATACTGTGAATGTTTATATTTGTAGGTGACTTTATACAAAAATTGCAATTATCATGTAGCATGTTTCACATTTAATGAACAAGATGTCAACTGCAGTAATGTGTGTAATTAAATAGAACACAAATTATGCATTTATCTTATTATGCTAATTGCATCACTAACATAAAAGAACAGCATAACACATTAAAACTAAAAGTAAATACCGCTTCAGTGACCCTTTGGTGGGTTAATCTGCTGAGTAGGCCACAAGCCAGCCAGCTGCCTTCAATTGTCTTTAATAATCTTAACTCATGCTTTAAAGTTGTGTTTTCATGTGCCATTATATGGATTGTTTCTTGGGGTGCCTGATGCTGCACAACAAAGTTGCGGTCATTTGTGTCCTTGGGTTAGCTTTTGCTTTACCAGCTTCCCATCACTCTGACACTGCTTCAGTGACATGGAAGGCTAAACCATTATCAAAGGCCAAATTGCTGTGAGATGTTCACAAAAAAATCTGTATCCTTGAGTAACTCGGGGAGAAGAGTGTTAGTATTTGGAAGGTGGGCTAAGGATTTATAGTTTCTTGTTTGGGGACTTGTATTTTCCATTGGAAATATTGGAATTATACCATTGAATAAATAGCATGCAATTTTTTAATTACTCAGCAACCTGAGTTTCAATTTGCATCAATCATTTTTATACTCTGCAAACAATTTTGACCACAAATTTCATAAATATTACTTTTTAAACAAGTCCAATTTTTACATTTTTATTTCATTTTCAATTTTTGTGTAACAATCAAAGTTTCCCTCTTTACCCAAGTGTACAAAACAGGCAACGTTAAGAGGAATGGTTGTTACATTTCACAAATTTATGGATCTGTTATGTTTCATGGAGTAATTCATTTATTTTCATGTATATGATAAAAGATTTGAAATTATTGCCTTAGTTTGCTTTAACTCTACTATATAAGAATAAAAACGGTCTGATGCAAACAAATGCTTTATGCAATGAATACAAACAATTGCATTACAGAAAGCCACATTAGTAAATTGAAATTAATTTCTTCTATTTTATGTTATATTCAAGGCTGGAACTACTACTGCAGATTGCCAATAAAATTCAAAATGGAGCTTTAAATTGCGAAGAAAAATTAACATTAGCCAAAAATACCCTGCAGGCTGTAAGTAAAGATGTCAACTCTAAAGAAGCCAAGCAGTTTGACTGCCCACTAAAGGTTTAAAACAAACTGGATTTCTGTTGACATCTAATAAATTGAATTTATTTTTACAGGATGCTACTCATTTAGAATCAGGGCAGCAGTTTCATTATGAAACTGAAGTGGTCATGTACTTAGAAGAATGTGAACGATTAATACGACAGCTACAAATTGACGTGCAGATTCTCCGAGATGAGAAGTATTATCAGGTGGAACAGATTGTTATGAGGTAAGTGTAGATGTGTTTATCTGCACTGATACACTCATTATTCTTGCATTAATGCAGATCCAACTCTGCCTAGTTATAATATTTCAATATATTATTGTCATAAAATCAAATAATTGTAGTTGAATTGGCAACTGAAACTTTGGAAGATACATGCCCATTCAGTACAATACAATGAGGCTTCCAATTTAAATTACCTGCTGCCGCAGTTAAATCGTAATCACGATTTGGATACTTGCACAAAACTGAAGCTGTTAGTGCAAAATCAAGTCAGTTATTTCATTGCTTCAGTAACTGGTTTTGCTGCAGCAATAAACCTTGATTGAATGGAGAACGAACATCTACTCCATAATGTATTACATGGAATAAATTGTCAATATTACATGCATGTGGTCGTTTGATAGAAGGATGTATATTTAAATTCTTAAAAACCTTCTGCAGAAAAAAATGACAAAACTTTTCACAATGTGTTGCCGAATAAAATGGTGTGATTTGGGTTTTGTGTTATTTATTGATGATTAACAGGAGCTTTTAGTTATACATGTTTTGTTAATGTTGATTCAAATGTTTTGCTATCGAAACCATTTCAAAAGTGCACCTGCTGAATTTTGTGTAAGTAGAACAGTCGTGTATTTTCTTTCCAAAAATCTTGAATTCTCAGCATGCTCGCCATTTTTTCGCAGAATCATTAAACTGCAGGATGAACTGGTGACGTTGAGGCTCGAGTGCACCAACCTGTACAGGAAAGGACATTTTATCTCCTCAACAGACCACTTGCAGCCTTTGAACCTGACTGCCATTGACTTAACAACTGATGTTGGTTCAAGCACTTTGCACATCTCCTCCCTCACGGGATTTAAAAAACCCACAACAAGATCAGAATTGATTGCAATCTCTTCAACGCAAGATGAAGGAAGCCTGCGATTTGTCTATGAGCTTTTGGCCTGGGTGGAGGAAACGCAGGTACTGAACACATTTTCATTTAAACAGAAGTGTTCTTTGCAGTACACCTTAGAATAAATAGTTCACATAGCTTAGAATTAGATTCATATTGTCAAGAGCCTCATGATCTCCAGTTCCAGGCAAGCAATGTTTTTTATTGAGTCATAGTATGTGGATACAGGCCCTTCAACCCAACCCATCCACACCGACCAACATGTCCCATCTACACTCGTCCCGCATGCCCGCATAAAGCTCTATTTCTGATTATACTTACATTCTCTCATCTCTGTATCATTTTTTTCTATACTACAGCTATGTCGCAGCACTCTTTGAGATGACCTTAGATGACTTTACCAATATACCATTTCAGTTTCTTGAATGGAGGCAAATGCAGATCCCCATTGAAATTTGATTTTTGTCCCTGTATAATTTTTGATGCTGCTCTAAGATTGAAAAGAAATACAATTCAGACCTAGCAAGCTAGATCTCTTGTGGACCTTTTCATATTTCAAAACTTAAAACACGAGTGGAAAAGTATTGTTCGGGTTTTGCTTTCCCGTTCACCGTTCCCTTTTTGTCCTTTAGTAATTGTTCATTATGGAACAGGCTCTTTGGGAATCTGTTTGTACAGGTGCCAGCAATCACTATTCTCTTGCTGTGCAGGATTCGAATATACATCCTCCAAGGTCTATAAAATATAATGCAAAAACTCATAAGCTTGTTTCTAAATAATCTCTCCCTATCACAAATTATGCGAACCTTGTTCCATAACTGTCTCGCTTGCTGTTTGCATGAAGGTTTGAGGATCATTGTGATTGGAGCATAATGTTTATGTGTGAGGGTGTGCATATGTGAGTTAATGGACATTTTTCTGATGGTGTACTTTTATGTATAAAGTTACCAGCATTATTTTTCTGCTATCATCCCAGTTAGAAATGTTCTTGTTATATGTACACTGTGGCTTTTATGATGGATTTATCCTGTATTAGTGTCTTGCAACCATTTGATACACCCAGCAATGTCAGCAGTCACAGTAATTAATACCTGACTCGGTTTTGATCAGTTTAATTTGTTGGTGTATATTTAAGCAAACTTTTCGTGTTGGGAGATAGTCCAAACACAGGATCTACACAATCTAGAGCAGCTGAAAGCATTTCTAATGCTGGAGTGCTGTTGAGCTGATAATGTATGGCTTCCTTCTGCAGGTTAAACTTGATCGAGCTGAATGGGGCACGGACTTGCCCAATGTGGAGATGCAGCTGGAAACACACAGGACAATCCATGCTGCAGTGGAAGAACTGGACTCTAGTCTTAAAGAAGCTAAAATTTATGAAGTAACTTTTTTTCCTATTATTTTGTCTCACTATTTTGGGGGGAAAAAAATGTAAGTGCATTATAATAAATAATTAAAATCTTAAACTTAGCTGTTGCTGAAATTGCCCAACGAGATAATTTTCTCAACTGCTGACCATACTACCCAGTGCAGAGCAATGTGATAAACTGTTCCTCTTGAGATCTGATTGCCATCATCCCTTATCCTCAAAATTAATAAAATCCAAATGAGTGACATGGGAATATTCCAATGCATTTCTAGGCAGTTAAAAAGTTTCATCTTTACATTCCTGAACTTTGTTATACTTGTTATAAACTGCTTTGAATCCCATTGCTCTTTAATCCTGTGCTTGCTGACATGTACTGGTTCCTAATTTAGAAATACATATTTTAGAATTTTCATCCTTATTAAATCTCTAAATCTAACTGTAATGCTCTTCACTACCCCGGCAATCTCTGCCCCCACAATAATCTTCATTCTAATTCAGGCTTCGTCTGAAGAAAGGTCTCAACTCGAAACGTCACCCATTCCTTTGCTGCAGAGATGCTGCCTGACCCGCTGAGTTACTCCAGCATTTTGTATCTACCTTCGATTTAAACCAGCATCTGCAGTTCTTTCCCACACGGATACCCAGTTATGATCAGTTAGGTAGCTGATCCTATTGAATTCCTGGTCTATGATGCCTCCCACTGTTGATTGGAGGGATTCAGTGAAGGTAATGCATTCAATATGAAAAAGTGGCGGTTAGACTCATTCTTGTTAGGTGGGATCATTCAGTGACACCATACCAGCCAGCTACACTAGTCCCACCTGCCTGCATTTGGCCCATATCCCCCCCAAACTTGTCCTATCCATGTATTGTCGAACTGTTCTAATTACTGTTATATCTTTGGGTCCCTGTGCTCATCCTCACAATTGTAATTCTTATTTTCCAAGGAGTATGTGTCCTCTTTATTTTTACTATCAAAGTGTAATGCTTCATATTCACCAATGTAAATAGTAATTAATTTGCAAATGACCTGACATTTTCATTCTGCAAGTTTATTAATATTTCCTTGCTTTAAAAAAAAAAAAATGTATTCTTCACTATCCTACCCCAACAATCTGTATTCCACAGATTTTAAAATTCTACTTCTGATTCCCAAGTGCAGATCATTTTGTTAAACAAGGACTAAATGTGATCTCAATGCAAATGTTTGTGGAGTACCAACTCCCATATTGTGTAACTCCAACAACCCTTAAACCCTGTGGTCTGCAGCAGTTGGTGGAGAATGGTGAACAAACTCAAAAGTGCATGAACAGGGAGGACCAAACTTTCAGTATATTACCAGACAGTACAGTTTTCACCGTCTTTGCAATCAGAAGAATAAACAATGCTATTTAATTATGTGGCTCTATATAATTATTGATTAGTTGCTTTTGGTGACATGGTCACTTTGGGGAGCTTTATTAGAGGCTTATGTTTAAAAAAAAAAGTATTTTTAAGATGTCAGCATTGCTTGCAAGATTGCATTTATTGCCCAGCTTCCTCATGCTGTTCACACGCCATCTTTGCAGTTCATCTGTAATGGTGGTACAGGTACTCCTGTGCTGTTAGTTACTGACTTACAGGATTTAAAATTAGCAAGTATGAAGGAATATAACTTTCACATCAGCTTTGATGTGGTGCAAATGCATTTGTGTCTTGATATGGTTTGGCAGAAACCTTAACAACCTTCATTAATTAATAAATATTCCCAATCTTTACAGGGCCAAATCTCTTCAAACTTCAAGACCAGTTATTCAGATACGCTAAGTAAACTGGAAGTACAATACCTCAAACTACTGGTAAGTTAATCAGTTGAAGTATCCAATTGTTTCTTTATAAATAGGCAGTAAGTGCACAATGTTTTAAGGGCATTAAAACCTTTTCATTCACAAGTATTAAAAGCTATCAGTTGTCCGATCAAATCCTGTCAATAAAGATAATTAAATTAAATCAGAGCAGAATAAAACACTTTCACTTGAATGATTCTTTGGTACAAACTGTGCTCATTGTTTTGAGGCACATCTTTGTTGAAACAAAGCAGACCTGTTCTTCAATCCCTTAAGCAATTTAATGCATTTATATTAGTCCCTGTTTATTTGAGTAGGTATGTCTAAAATTATGTGACATATCTAGCTC
The DNA here is from genome assembly GCF_010909765.2 of Amblyraja radiata. NCBI lineage: Eukaryota > Metazoa > Chordata > Chondrichthyes > Rajiformes > Rajidae > Amblyraja > Amblyraja radiata. The sequence continues at coordinate 16,503,275 of NC_045982.1, read as the reverse complement.
AGTTTCTGCACTGTCAATGCATATTCAAAAGATCTATTTATGTAGTTTAAAAATATAATTAATGTTATCTATTTAACCAATTGTACTTCTAAATTACAGTAGATTGAGAATGGGGAATTAACCTCTGTACTTTGACAAAGACAATGCATTGACACCAATCAAAATACGTGAGGAATAATGATTGGAAGCAATATTTTTTAAATAATTGAAAGTTAATTTCACTGTACCTTAAATCGTACATGTGACAATAAACTGACCTTGAAACCTTGACCTTTAAACCTTGAAGTTAATATATTCCATATTCAAAAAATGATGCTGACAAAGAACTTTCATTTACCTTTTTAATTCATCTAATACGTGCAGTTGCATTTTATCGTGAACATTTTATTTTATATAAGCATCATTTGGTTGGGGAATCGAGAACCAGAGGACATAGGTTTAAAGTGATGGGGAAAAGATTTAATAGGAACCTGAGGGGTAACTTTTTCATGCAAAGGGTGGCAGGTGTATGGAACAAGCCACCAGAAGAGGTAGTTGAAGCAGGTACTATTGCAATGTTTAAGAAACATTTAGACATGGATAGGACAGGGTTAGAGGAATATAGGCTAAATGCAGACAGGTGGGACTAGTGTAGACGGGACATGTTGGTCATTGTGGGCAAGTTGGGTTGTAGGGCCGGTTTCCACGCTGTCTGACACTATGACTCTGAGGCCATGCGATTTCAACATATTCTGACATAGAAGGAGGCTATTTGGTCCATCAGCTCTGCGTTGGTTCGCAGCAGATCAACCCATCAGTTTCATTCCCCATCTGCTATTTTCCCAGCAATTTCATTCTCAAGAGTGTCCATCAACTCCCATTTGATTTTATTGCCACTTCCTATATTATTAAGGGATACTTTACAGTTGCCAGTTAAGCTACCAGCACATCTTTAGAAGGGGGGGAGGAAGCCAGAAGAAATTTGATTAATGGAGAACATGCAAAGTCCAAAGTCCTCTGCAAATGTGCAGAGTTGAGTTTAAACTGGGCCCCTGGATCTCTGAGCAGCAGTATTAACCACTGTGCAAACAATCCCACCAACATTTCAATTTAGTTACTTAATAAAGTGGTCGTGTTTGTTGGACACAAATGAAGAGCTACAACTCTTCATTTCATCAACCCATCCTTGGAAGGAAGCAGAGGGAGATGGTGGAAGGTTGCTTCTCGGACTGGAGGCCTGTGACTAGTGGTGTGCCTCAGGGTTCGGTGATGGTCCCATTACTGTTTGTCATCAATGACTTGGATGAGAATATACATGACAAGATTAGCAAGTTTGCAGATGATACAAAAGTGCGTAGTTTTGAAGATAGTGCAGATGGTTGTGAAAAATTGCAGCGGGATCTTGATCGATTGGCCAAGTGGGCTGAGCAATGGTTGATGGAATTTCATGTAGAGAAATTTGAGGAGCTGCATTTTGGGAAGTCTATCATGGGCAGGACCTACACAGTAAATGGCAGGGCTTTGCATAGTGTTGTAGTGCAGAGGGATCTAGGAGTGTAGGTGCATAGTTCCTTGAAGGTGGAGTCTCAGGTAGATCAGGTGGTCAAAAAGGCTTTTGGTACGTTGGCCTTCATCAACCAGAGTATTGAGTATAGAAGTTGGGAGGTCATGGTGCAGTTGTATAAGTCGTAGTGAGGTCACATTTGGAGTATTGTGAACATTGTGAAAATTTACGAGGATGTTGCCAGGACTGGAGGGTCTGAGCTATAGGGAGAAATTGAGTAGGCCGGGGCTCTATTCCTTGGAGCACAGGAGGATGAGTGGTGATCTTATAGAGGTCTACAAGATCATGAGAGGAATAGATTGGGTAGATGCACAGAGTCTCTTTCCCAGAGTAGGTGAATCGAGGACCAGATAGGTTTAAAGTGAAGGGGAAAAGATTTAATAGGAATCTGAGGGGTAACTTTTTCACACAAAGAGTGGTGGGTGTATGGAACAAGCTGCCAGAGGATGTAGTTGAGGCAGGGACTATCCCAACATTTAAGAAACATTTAGACAGGTACATGGATAGGCCAGGTTTGGAGGGATATGGACCAAATGCGGGCAGGTGGGACTAGTGTAGCTGTGACATGTTGGCTGGTATGGGCAAGTTGGGCAGAAGGGCCTGTTTTCATACTGTATCACTCTATGACTAACCCTTGTTCTATGTAACCCTTTATTTTTCTTCCTCAGGAAACATCAAGGTTGCGTTTGAGACACTTGTTAAGTTTGCACAGTTTTGTATCGAATGTGACAACTGAGCTTATTTGGCTAAATGAAAAGGAGGAGGAAGAATTGGCCTATGATTGGAGTGACAACAATACGAATATTTCTACAAAGAAAGAATATTTCATCGTAAGTTTTATGTTTAAAGTTCAACCCACATCCAGCTGTCACCAGCCTGAGTGCAGGGCACCAGGGAGGGCAGCTGAACGCGCTGCCAATGTTTCCAAAGGAGCCAGGGTTGGACTGCAGGCCACTGCTGTAACCTGAAGGATGAGGACCATTGGCAGCGGGGATGTGCTCAAAGAGAGAAACTGGGCATATGCGGGGGTTGAGTGGAAAACAACTTCAAGCTGGGAGATGGCATGCATGGCAGCTGGAGAATGGAGGAAGGTCATGGGTGGATGAAGGGGGAGGAGGAGCTGGGAAAGGAGGACTAAGGGAGGCAGACACAAAATGCTGGAGTAACTCAGCGGGGACAGGCAGCATTTCTGGAGAAAAAGAATTGGTTAACGTCTCAGGTCAAAACCCTTCTTCAGACTTTTTTTCTCGAGAGCTGCTGCCTGACCTGCTGAGTTACTCCAACATTTTGTGTCTATTTTTGATATAAATTAGCATCTGCAGTTCCATCCTGCACGCTAAGGGAGGCAATTAGGAGATGGGATCAGGATGAAGGAGGATGAGAGAGTGCAACTGGGGAAGAAGGAGCAGATAAAATAATTTTCTCTGCACACATGCATAGGTGTACATGAGACCAGAGACCGTTTGTTTGATCTCCTTGCAATAAGATCAAGATCTTCCTCTGCTGAGTCCCTCTGGTAGTGTGGGAGCTGAACACTAACCCCATAATATAATAGAGGGCATGTAGGTGTCTTCTGTTTCTCAGTACTTAAAGCATGTCATCCTTGACCCTGTGAGAGAACCTCAGAAGAAGACGGCTTCTTCAAGGACCTCTCTTTTCACTTTCTCAGCCCACTGTTTGCTTTTCTGTCTGCTCTCATTTCCCGGCAACGATATGAATAAAATGAAGAATGTCGTGAACTGGGAATGGACTATTCATCATGTCATTTGTATTGTAACATTTTTCTAATGTGGTTGGCTTGACAACTGTTTCCCAGCTGCAGAGTAGCTTTGGGGGAAAATGTACATCCCCTGACCATCCCTGCTTGTTGATTGCCTGAGTGGCCTCTGGATCTTTCCTGACATTTTGCTTGCAAATTCTGGGCTTTCAATAGAGCATCTTTACACTGAACAGCACCATAAAACAGCTGTTATGTTTGTCCCAATGTTGGCATTCAGGCCTTTAGCTGCTAAGTCCCTGTGTGTTGTGATTCCTTCCCTGAACTTTTTTGACTCTTCCGCTGTATTCCTTAGCTGCCTCTTTGTCCGGGTGTTTAGTTATCTAGCCTGGTTACTCCTTCTGTGTTTTGGTAGTAAGCTGGTCTCATAACAGTGTATTCAAACTTTTCATTTTGCTTAAAAAAAGAGCTAGTTAAAACATGATTTTTTTTTTTGTGGAGTGTTGAATTACAATAAATAAATGGCATCTCTCCACTGAGTACTGTGAGAAAATTCTTTGCCCCACTGGTGTTGAGGTAACCATGGACACTAAGCAAGTCTAATAAGAATCTTAGTGTGGTTTTGGAACAGAAAAATCAACAATGTGCTACAATTCTCAGGCAGCACCAGGAGAAATGTAGAAAATGCACAAAACTGGTAACTCGCCAATGTCAGTCTAACAGGATACGAACTGGGAAGATCACTGTAAAAGGGGTTGCTGACTGGACCACTTCCAGTGTAAGGCACAGGGAATGGTGGAGCACCATGGATCTATAAGATTGTGTGCTTATACTACCACTGTTTCAGATATATTCTCCTGCTCTCTCCACGAGTAACAAAATAAATGATCTCCCCTTTACATCAAATAAAAATCCGCCATGTTCTCATCTTGATCAATTGGCCAGGTGGGCTGAGGGATGGCTGATAGAATGTAATGCAGAGAAATGTAAGGTATTGCATTTAGGGATGCCTAACAAGGGCAGGACCTGCACAGTGAATGATAGGCCTCTGGGGAGTGTTGTAGAGCAGGGATCTAGGAGTGCAGGTTCATGGTTCCTTGAAGGTCAAGTCACAGGTTGATAAGGTCGTCAAAAAGGCTTTTGGCACATTGGCCTTCATCAGTCAGAGTATTGAAGTTGGGAGGTCATGTTGCAGTTGTACAAGATGTTGGTGAGACCGCATTTAGAGTATTGTGTTCAGTTCTGGGCACCATGTTATAGGAAATATATTGTCAAGGTTTCAGAGAAGATTTACAAGGATGTTGCCAGGACTAGGGGGTGCGAGCGAAAGGGAGAGGTTGAATAGGTTTATTCTCACCACAGATTAGGAACAAGATTTAGTTTCCTCTCAAATCAACATCAGAAGCCAAACTCTTTAGACGGCACTCAAGTTCATGTACATTGGCTTGACCATTATTTAAAACAATTATTTGATGTCTTAATCAAGATCAGGCTAGTTAAGTCATCAACTGGATGCAAGAGAGCTCAGCACAAAAATCTGGACTAATCAGAAGTGAACATTACATAAAAATGAAAGCATGTTAAATTAACATGCATGGTACTCTTGTTCTGAGAAAGTTAGTCATGAAGAAATTGCAAGAAACAAGGAAGATAGATAACTGTTACCACATGCCCAATTCACATGTAATAAGTAGCAACTGTCAACAAAAGCTGACTAAAACTGAAGTACATGAACATACCAAGTGACCCACTGCAAATGCTAAGCCAATGTTTATGAGTCAGTTGGGAAATCTTTGTTGGACAAAATCTTACTCTGCATCAATATTTTCATTTTGTTAACAACATTGCTTGCAAGGCCATCAGTAATGTGCAAATTCCATTGGCTCTGTAGACACATGAAAGTCCTGTGTCTACAGAGGGATATTCCTGTAAGAGGATTATGTGAATTACATTGAATTTATTAAGAGTAAATGAAAGATTCAAGAGTAAATGGAAAAAAAAAAAATGAAATACGTTAACCTGGCTCACTCCTGTGGATTAAAAGAGCTGCTTTAGGAAATGAATGGCATGTTTGCAATCACACAAATACAGGTTCATCTAACTTTTAATAATAGAGATTTATTCACCAAGTTCATGAGTAATGAAATATTACCTCAGTTCAAATCCCAAACCCTTCCTAATTGTTTTAAAGCATTTTAAAATTGTGCTGTATTGGTAAGACTGTAGTTGAACCGCAATTTTTAAATCACATCATGTTTGAGGTAGTCACAATTTTGTATGTCTCATGTTTTTGTAGGAGAGCACAATTAATCAGTGGGATTAGTCATTTGGGAGGATTGAAACTCCCTCTCGCTCACCCACTCCTCTCCCCCCCCCCCCCCCCCCCCTCTCTCTACATATATATATATATACATATACTAGACTAAGTGGGACCCGTTGGGTCCTATGTTCACACGCTGGTCCCCCAACGCAATATTCCACCTCTCCACCAATTCCAATATTGGTGGCCAGTGGGGGCGGGGGGGCTTTCTGGAGAGCTGGTATGGGTGTTGTTGGCTGCAGGGACTGCTGGTCTCCTGAGGGCTAGTATGGACATTGTGGGCCAAATAGATTCTTGGGGTGGCAGCTCAGTCCCTCAAGCCTGATGTGCTGGCAGCTCACTCACGGCTGGTGGGCTGGCAGTTGACTCACGGCTATTCCTTGAAATTCAAGCAGAGTGCAAGGCCACCAAATTCAAATCCATTTTCCTACCATTTCAAGCAGAGTGCAAGGCCACCAAATTAAAGTGCAGTTTCTTACCTCTTCGAGCAGGGTGCAAGGCCACAAAATTCAAGTGCAGTTTCATACCACTTCAAGCAGGGTGCAAGGCCACCAAATTCGGTTCAGTTTCCTACCACTTCAAGCAGGGTGCAAGGCCACCGAATTCAAGTGCAGTTTCCAACCACTTCAAGCAGGGTGCAAGACCACCAAATTCAAGTGCAGTTTCATACCACTTCAAGCAGGGTGCAAGGCCACCACATTCAAATGCAGTTTCATACCATTTCATGCAGGGTGCAAGGCCACCACATTCAAATGCAGTTTCATACCATTTCAAGCAAGGTGAACCCACCATAAAACCACACAAAACACCACACTTACAGTTCAGTAGACATTCAGTGTGTTCAGTTGATTCACAGCTCGGGCAGAGTTGTGACCTCTCCCTCCACCATCATGCAGAGAATGAGCCACACCCACTCTTCCGGGTTTTATAATCCCTCCCTCTTCCACCGGAAATGGTGTGGCCTTCATGGCTTGATTGACAGGAGAGAGATTCTCAACATTTTTTAAACACTAATAACACTTATTTTTCATTGATGGGAAGAATCCTCTGCACCTGATCAGCGGAGGGGGACTGAGTAAGATGGGCAAAAATCACAGCCATAAGTGGTAACGTTTTACCTAAAATCAATATAGTGCAAACAGGAAGTTGTCAAGTTTAGACAAACAACCCTTTGCAGTGCCTTTTCACTTCAACCCAAAACCCGCCCAAACAACCATTTGCAGTGCATTTTTACTTCAACCCAAACAACCCCCCCAAAACAACCATTTGCAGTGCATTTTTACTTCAACCCAAAAAAACCCTGAACAACGATTTGCAGTGCATTTTTACTTCAACCCAAAAAAAACACAAACAGCCATTTGGAGTGCATTTTTACTTCAACTCACCCCCCCCCCCCCCAACAACCATTTGCAGTGCATTTTTACTTCAACCCAACCCCCCCCCCCCCCCCCCCCCCCCCCCCAAACAACCATTAGCAGTGCATTTTTATTTCAACCCAAACAACCATTTGCAGTGCATTTTTACTTCAACCCAAACAACCATTAGCAGTGTATTTTACTTCAACCCAAACAACCATTAGCAGTGCATTTTTACTTCAACCCAAACAACCATTAGCAGTGTATTTTTACTTCAACCCAAACAACCATTAGCAGTGCATTTTTATTTCAACCCAAACAACCATTACCAGTGCATTTTTACTTCAACCCAAACAACCATTAGCAGTGCATTTTTACTTAAACCCAAACAACCATTAGCAGTGCATCTTTACTTCAACCCAAACAACCTTTGGCAATGCATTTTTACTTCAACCCAACCATATTTTCATTTTCAAACCACATTAAGGGCACTCACATTTGAGTAGACATGTCTTCAGTGTTATTCAGAGCTCAGAGAGACGTGACCCTCTGGCTTCCTCCATCTTGCAGAGACTGAGTGAGGCACACCACTTCCTGGTCTTATAGTCCCTCCCCCTCGCTCCAGCAGGGGCAGCAGAGAGAGTGGCTAATTTTTTTTAAACGTTAATATCTCTCTGAGGTTTCATCAATGGGAAAAATCCTCTGGTCCCGGAAGCCGGAGGGGGGCTCTGAGCGAGGTGGCCAGAAATGACAGCCATAGGTGGTGGCGTTCTCTCAGAAATCGCAGCACAGTGAGCCAAAAGCGGTCAAGATCAGACTTTTAGTAATATAGATAGTTTCAATCCTCCTAAATGATTAATCCCACTGATTAATTTAATTTGACCATTGGAGCATAGAGTTCAGCAAAATAATTAATTCTCTCTCTGGTAAACAAATAACTTAACAGTGACAGTAACAATTGAAATTGTGGCTTAATGCAAACTGCAGCAGTGTTTTGTGGGATAAAATGATACGTGCCGGGCAAAATGAATTCTAATAGTAGAGGGTTACAACCTGGATAGTTAATGAAAAAATCACTTGAACTTGTTCTTTACAGTTGGTGAGTTTCATTATAAATTCCAAGATAGATTTCTAATCTTTGCAATGGACAGTTGCAGCTTTTTCTTGTTCCTCAGTCATTTATATTCTGTCCCCATTCAACTTGATAATTGAACATTGAAGCAATGGACTGAAGGTTGGTTAAAAATAAATCTTCCCCTGTATCCTGTAGGACCTAAAGAAAGAACTGGAGCAGAAGCAAATGTTTATTAAGTCCCACCAGGAGACAGGAGAACAGCTTTCACTGGAGAGCCATCCCGCCAGGCAGACGGTGGAGGTAATTTGTCCAACTCATCTGTGACGTTTTGACAAATCATTATTGAATTTTGATTGTTTAATTTATTATGGAGTTAAATAATAAGATAATTTTGCTGGTTTAAGTTTAGATTTGCAATTCATGGCATTGGTTCCAATGATTTGCAGCATTATCTCTTGTTTTCTGGAGCAGCTATTAAAACCCCAGCGCTCTCCTACTGTTCAATGAGTGCCTAGTTTTTAAAGTCTCTATCAGGGAATGTTAGATGCTGGCATGATTACTTCTGCTTGCTGAAATATAACATGGTAATTATCAGAGAATCATTTTAATTCCCAAATACTTGACCCTGATCTTGCCAACCCTGTTAATATAACATTGTAGGGGATGGTGAGGCATCTTACTAATAATTGTGGTGCCTTCAGGGTTTGGCATGTCTATCATTCAGTGATATCTGTCAGTGAAATTCGAGGTAGATGATATTTTCTGTGTATTTCTAATAATGGATACAAACAATCTTGTAGATAAACACCATGTTCAGCACTGACATAGTGGGCCGAAGGGCCTGTTCTTGTGCTATACTGTTCTATGTATCTTTGCAATACGTTAATGTACCCATGTCAGTTTAGTAAAGGGCCTTTCCCACTGTACGAGGTAATTCAAGAGTTCTCACTAGTTCCCCCCTAATTCGAGCTTGTGTAATGTACGTAGAAGCTTGTGGATGTCACGTAGCGGCTCGTACAAGTAACGGTAGGTACTCGGGAAATCCAGTAAACTCCTGACGTTTTTTCAACACTGTGAAAAATGTCCACGAGTAAAAAAAAATACTCGTGAGGAAAAAAATTGTTACTTTTTACTCGTACAAGCCCCTACGTACCCGCTACATACATTACACGAGCTCGAATCAGGGGAGAACTCGGGAGAACTCTAGAATTACCTCGTACAGTGGGACAGGCCCTTAACACAATTAAATCTGTTCATTACAACTAAGAATGTTGCTGTTTAATGCAGGGACAGAGTTTTATTAACTGCAAGAGACTTAACAGAGAATGGGAAAATAATATTGGGGTAAAGACTAGATGGTGGAGGTGGCCTGAGGGGCCGACTCCAACTCCTGTTTCATAAGTTAGTGTGTTTGTTCCGTAACATTTCAAAACTGATATCCAACAATGCTGCCCCAATTAAATATGTCACAGGTATACTGACTGTTTCAAGTTGTGGGGGAATGATTTAGATTTAGGAGCTGGGGAATAACGAAGCAAGCAGATCAGTCACCTCGTGTATCTTTGTCATAACCTTCCAACATTCAGTCCGCCCCTATTTGCTATATAATAGCAATGACAATATTCCAGAATATAGTTGTTAACTATTTTGTGGTGATGTTGCATCCTATCAGAAATACTAATAGAGAGGGTGCAATTCATCACAGATGATATAGACGTTCTTGTCCAAAATCATTAAAAAAACATTTTTTTTAATTGAGGCTGCTCTCTAATATGACATAGTTTCAATCAAAAGCTCAATATAAGGAACTTTAAAGGTGTGCAAATTCTGATTCTGCTATTTACTTTCAAGGCATACAGTGCAGCACTTCAGACACAGTGGCACTGGATCAAACAGCTATGCTGTTGTGTGGAGCAACATGTGAAAGATAACACTGCCTACTTCCAGGTAAAATATATTGCTTTTATTTGCAGCAAACATACTAACAATAAATGTAATATCAAGGAACTGCAGATGCTGGTTTACCAAAGAAAGACACAAAGTGTAATAAAGATTGAACACTGGTTTTTCGGCACCCTCTGTTTCAGAGCCGTTCTGGATTATTTATTTTTCCGGACTAACAGAGGTCGCGTAATAATGAAACGACAATACAACCCTGGGCCTGCTAATGACACCCCTCTCGTGTCTCTAAAGCACCATGGAGTTCCAAAAACTTGAATAAAGCAAATATAAAAAGTAAACTGAATGGAATGACCTGCCGACCCATCCCCTGCTCCCCGGCCATTTAGGCTTCCGACCGCACTCCTGACCTGCAAAGTGCACCAGCGAGCCTATCTTCATCTAGTGACCCGGCTGTTGTTGCCGCTGACATTGTAGCCCCAGGCGACAGAGCTTTCTTCGGGTCGCCGACACTGACAGAACGCGCTCGGTCACCATGGACCTCCCTCCCTTCTCACCTGCTGCTGCTGCTTGCTGTTGGCTGTGACTTTGTCCGCTTCCCGCTCGACCGACACCACCACCTCCTCCCGACGCTCTGTCCAGTAGAAGTTTGGAGGAATAGTTTCTTTTTCAGCTATTTCTGATGATTAAGAAGCATGCTATTTGTATTCATCTTGTCTTGCAGTTTTTAAGTGATGTTAAAGAAGCAGAACAATATTTACGAAACCTGCAGGAGACAATAAGGAGAAAATATAAGTGTGATCGGACCAGTAGTCTGTCAAAACTGGAGGATCTACTTCAAGATTCAATGGTATGGAGAGTTTTGTGCCTGTTGAAAATATGTATGAATCTAGCTTATTAATTATCTCATTGAGATATATAGAAATGACAGCTTCTTAAGTTCATAAATTTGTTCTAGGAGCAGAATAAGGCCATTCGGCCCATCAAGTCTACTCTGCCATTCAATCATGGCTGATCTATCTCTTCCTCTCAATTCCATTCTGCCTTTGCCCCATAACTCACTGATCAATAATCTGTCATTATCCTCCTTAAAATATCCATTGACTTGGTCTCCACATGCGGCTGTGGCAATTAATTTCACAGATTCACCACCCTCTGTCTGTTATTCAAAATCCTTTACATTAAAGAACCTGAATTAAGCAGATAAATTAATCTTCTACCAAGTATTACACTAATGATATCAGGGTCATCATAGTGATTTACAGCTTGTGAGCTGTCCTGTTTTTGTTCTTCTATCGTTGCAAAGAAAGTGAGGAAACTCTGAGATGAAAGAATGTTAGGGTATTTTATATGAAAGCTGAAGGCATACATATTTAAATGTCATGACATTGGAGCAGGGTAAATTGGTTTAGAGAGATGTAAATAGTTGTTCTGAAGTTTCTTCAGGTGAAGCAGTTATTGAAGTAGTGCCAAAAATATTGGGTATAAGAAAATGGCATTCATTCATCTTAGAAAGTAAGTAGGTCATTTTCAACTCACGTGATAGATCCGCAAATGAAAAGTCAATTCTAGAACACCCAGATGTGTACTAACCAGCTTGGTTCAATAATATATTTTTTAAAGTGGTTTTGCCAGTGGAGACTAAAATGTTTCTTGCTCTGCTCCAGATAACACTATATATCAATGATCTAATGGACCTGTTCATGTCTGATCAAGCAGTGCCTTATGGAGGGAAACTGCACAGTTTATTTGTTTAACTGTTTACCGGATCCTCATTTTAATATAGTCCTCGACCTACGATGGGGTTACGTTCCGATAAACCCATCGTAAACCGAAAAGAACGCATTTAATACATTGCGATCACGCGACCGTACGTGACGTGCGGCTCGCTGCCGTAGCCGAGCGTTTGCCGATCGTAAAGTCAAAATATCGCAAGTCGAAGCATCGTAAATCGGGGAGCACCTAAATAGATTCCTAAAACTTTGTCAACTTGTGCTGAATTAAAACATGTTATTATAGGAAGAGAATAACCATTTCCAGATCCATCAATCTTAATTTTGATTTTCCAAAACTGTTGTTTGTAGATTCTTATTCATTACATTCTGAGCTAACGATATAAAATGCTAAATTTCTCCTTCATTTGAAATTTATAAAATAAATTATTTATTTGTCATTATGTTAAGATCAAACGCACGTGGATCAAATAATTTTTGATCTTGCTAAAGCAACAGAATTAGTACAATACGTTTTATCCAATTGATTTCATCTATAACAGAATAAAGTTTTGCTTATGTCAATTAATGTAAAATCAGTTTATGATCATTTCACGTTCTAAATGTTATGAGGCAGCGGCATAGTGGTGCAGCAGGTAGAGCTGCTGCCTCAAAGTGCCTGAGAACCAGGTTCGGTCCGGACCTTGGGTGCAGTCTGAGTGAAATTTGCATGTTCTCTCTGGTTTCCTCCTAGTGCTCTGCTTTCCTCGCACATTCCCAAAATGTGCGGGGTGGTTGGTTAATTGGCCTCTATAAATTGCCCCTAGTGTGCCGGAGTGCATGAGAAAGTGGGATAACATTGAAATGATGTGAACAGGTGATCGATGGTCAGCATAGTCTTGGTGCGCATAATGGCCTGTTTTCATCTTCTGTCTCAAAAGGTCTAAAGCTTAGCCATAAAGCTCCTTCCATTTTTTCTGTTACATTACACTTTGGTTGTATTGTCTAAGCATGTCCCCTAGAGGGCCAAACATAAGCAAAGCAAAATCTGGTCTGCAAAATTGAATCTCAGCTCCTAAATGTATTCTAATCGTAGAAAATATATTTATTTCATTGCAGCTGGTCTTTGAAGATTTCTTAGTTTAGTTTCATTTTTTTTAATGAAATTACCTTTTTGTAGTTTTAAATATCTAAATGTAAAGCTGTATTTAATCTGGATTTTTAAAGTTATTTGGTGTTTATGGTTTGTTCATTTCATGTGCAGGTCTTCCCGCTCGTCAGTTCTAATTTGTTTACATGGTATTGTTTTCTCTTTCAATACCGAGGGGTTTGAATGTAGTTTTTTTCCCTTTGCAGGATGAAAAGGAACAACTGATAAAGTACAAGAGTTGCATAGCGGGTCTCGTTGGAAGAGCAAAAACAATTGTCCAGTTGAAACCACGAAATCCCGATAATGTTTTAAAAGGGACTATCCCAATCAGAGCGATCTGTGACTACAGGCAAATCGAGGTATGACCTCTTTATCGGCACATAGTGAAAGATTTAAAAGATGAGAAAATACTGTAGTGAAGTTCTTTCAGCAATGAGTCTAATTCGGTATTAAAATATGATAAATACAATCTCCATATTTAGCCTTGGGTGGCTTGTACCTAACACTGACATCTTGTTCGTATAATATAAAATTTCAACTCTGTAGTGTTTTATTAAGTGAGAAATTTTATAAATGTTGCAAACAATGTTTTTATCCCTATTCCCTCACCTCCCCCTGCCCTGTCTCTGTTATTTCTCATGGGAGCCGCTTGGCACCATGCAGCATCCATCAACGGGGAAGGTTACAGGGTCTGGGCCGCTGCCTTCACTCCATTACCTCGGTCAATATCACTCCGGGATTGGCCAAAAGGAGGTACGTTTTCATTGGGGTCATCCAACCATGCCAATTTTTCCCTTTCATCAGAGATGGTGCATTGTGCATTGTGCAATACACCTTGCTTTAAAAAAAAACATGTATGTGCAATACAACTTGGAAATATCACTCCCAAGCAATTGTGCTTTAATAATTATCACTATTCAAAACCATGACCATTTGGTTGAGGAGTGGACTTTCAAGAATTGAAAAGAATCTTATTAATCACAAAATGTACAGTAAACTAAATTTTGTGGCAAACTATATGCGCTATTTTTATTTTGTCACAACTTCTTATCCTCATTCAATTAAAAATTGACTAACTGTAGTGCAAGTATCTGGAATTCTACAATTAGTAGATCATCAATTGTCTTGATGATTTATTTTGGTTCATTGGGACAGCACCATAAAGCACTGGATTCCTTGCAGCACTTCACATTCATTGTTGATGCACAATTTCTTTTCAGTGGCCATGGACCAAAACCTTATATCCAAAAGCATAAGGAAATTAAAATGTAGTTGCTTCATTTTCTATTTAAGTAAATGTGTCCCCTGCAAGTCTGGTTCTGCTTCTGTTAAGAAATGTTCTGTTTTATGATAAAATGGAATGAAGTATTGATAATGATTAATGTGCTCGAGTTATAACTTTGTAATTATTGACAGATCACTGTTTGTAAGAATGACGAGTGTGTTCTGGAGGATAACTCTCACAGAACGAAATGGAAGGTTATTAGTCCCACTGGTAACGAGGCAATGGTTCCATCGGTCTGCTTCACTATCCCTGCACCCAACCAGGAGGCCATTGACACTAGCAACAGGTAATAAATGAAATAAAGCATTTCATTGCTGTTATAGATGGTAATCTTGTCACAAAATACTATCAACTGATTGATTACATTTTAAAACACTGGGAATTTCATGGAACATTGAACATAGTACATCACAGGAATTGGCCCTTTGGCCCACAATGTTTATGCCGAACATGATGCCAAGCTAAACCGGTCTCATTGCCTGCACATGATCCATGTCCCTCTATTCCTTGCACTTGCATGTGTCGGTCTAAAAGTATTTTAAATAACATTATTGTACCTGCCTCCACCACCTCCATCCATAGCAATACGTCCCCACCTCCCTGAGTTAAAAAAAAGCTTGCCTCACATATCTCCAATAAACTTTTCCCCTCTCACCTGATAGCTACGCCCTCTAGTGTTGGACATTTCCACTCTGTTGGAAAAAGGTTCTGACTTATATATACTCATATATATACTCATCAGGTATCCCCCTCAACCTCCGATGTTCCAGAGAAAACCATCCAAGTTTACCCAACCTCTCCTTGGTGCTGAAACCCACTAATCCAGGCAGCATTTTGGTAAACCACCTCTGCACCCTCTCCAAAGACTCCACACCCTTCCTGGAATGGGGCAACCAGAATATGATTCCCTGCTATTTTGTAAAATGGATGATATTTTATGAGTTCTTTAATTATGTGTTTCAGAATTGAACAGATATATCAGAATGTTATGGCTTTGTGGCACCAACTCCACCTTAATATGAAAAGTGTTGTGGCTTGGAATTACCTAGTGAAAGATATTGAAACTATTCACACTTGGAACAAAGACACTGTACGTATCCACTTTTTTCTTAAATATTGCAGTCAGACCCTATCAAAACAGTATAAATCTACTGCCCTACCCTGTAATCTACCATTCATTCCTGGTTATGTTCCTACAAGATGGACCCTTTTGGTTTGCAGAAGTTGCTTTTGTAAAATATATCACATGTAGGTTTGTGTAAATGATCATTAACATTTCCAGATTCGGTGTAAATAACCTCTTTAATATGATCAATGTTATACATGAGAATATGTTTAACTATGAAATGCAAATTGTACAGCTATTAACTTCCTTAGAATATATTTTGTTTTGTTGGGTACCAATGTTTCCGTAAAACCTACTTACAGATCAGTGCAGGATGCTAACTTCTCCAAGCTTGCTTGGAAAATGAAGGCCACTTATGACAGGTGTATATCAAGTTTTAACAATCTCAATACAATTGGCATTTCAGATTAAAACACTCAAAGCAACTGAGCAGCAGCAACTGATGAAAAACCTTCGGGTGCATTATGAGGATTTCCTTGAAGACAGTCAGGAGTCTCAAGTGTTTTCCATTGCGGACAGACTGCGATTAGAGGAAGAGGTGGATGGTTGTAAGGAGCATTACGAGCAGCTATTGGCCACCATGGAAACAGGTCAGTTGAAAAACCTTCGCGATATCACATCATATGCCCTTCGATTAGTGTCATCGGCGTAATTATTTTCTATAATAACACCGTTGTTGACATAGCATTCAAAGTTTCTTTCAAAAGCAACCTGTGGATTTAGATTTCCACTTTTTTAAATATCTGCCCATTCACCCAACAACCAAACATCAGCCACCACAGAAAAATAAGACGATCCATTAAATGTAACGTTTTTTCTAGCAACTGTAAAGTAGGACATAAATTCATGAAAAACTGGAGTCATAGATGAAAGGATAGTGCAGAGCTTGCACACTCTCACTTCCTACCATGTGAAAGCGGGTAGCATGTGTGGCAACGATGTATCACTTCTGCACCAGCTCATTTCCTCTTATACGCGATTTGAAAGGGAGAACAACACACCTACACAAGCCCTCTCCTCCTGATGACCCTATGATCTCAGTCCCTGATACCAACATCAGAGTATACTTCAAGCAGCTGACTCGATGCAAAGTGCCCAGCCCTGGCAGCATCCCTGGCTAAGTGCTGAGGTCTGTGCGCACCATCCCAGACCTCAGCACTTAGCCAGGGATGCCGCCAGGGCTGGGCACTTTGCATCGAGTCAGCTGCTTGAAGTATACTCTGATGTTGGTATCAGGTTCTGTGGTCTGAGGTTCCCATCTGCTTCAAAAGGGCAGCTATTGTACTGGGTTCCCAAGAAGATCACGGTTACTATCATCAGTTAGCACTTGCACCCACCGTAATGAAGTCTTTCAGGAAGTTGGTTGTGACTCGAATCAGCTCCTGCCTCAGAAATGACACAAACCTACACCAATTTGGGTATCGGTGATAGTTCAACAGCAGATGGTATTTCTCTAGTTCTCCACTCTGCTCTGGACCATCTGGTTAACAGAAACACTTGCGTCAGCCTGCTCTCCATCAGCTACAGCTCAGTATTTGACACAGTCGTCCCCTCTAAACTTATCAGGATCCCGTTTCTGGGCCTCTGTACCTCTCTTTCGCAACTGGAATTCTCTTTGGCAGACCTCAGTCATTGTAGATTGCTAACCACAGCTCCTCCTGACTGACCAACAACATGGGGGTACCTCAGGGCTATGTGCTTAGCCCCCACCCTACACTCTTTACAAGCATAACTGCAAGCACAGCTCCAATGCCATGTTTACCGAATTACTGAAATTCATATCGAAATAATAGAGCCTCCTATATTTAACATATTTAGTAATGTGCATAGAATAACCTACCTCGATATAATAACCATTGGAGAATAAATGGAATTCATAAGTAAGAATAGAACGCATCATTAGAGTTCTGTGTACAGGTTAAACAATTTGGCCATTTATTTACAGGTAAAAATTCATAAAAATAGAAAGACATAATTCATCTAAAATTAATGAGTGTGATTATCAAGGAAAGGAATGCATCAAAGAAAACAATGCCTGCAGAAAATTTAATTTGCTCTCCTCATGGCCATTTGATCTTGCATTCAATCAGCAGTTGCTTCTTGCTGAGTCCTGAGCTCATTCAGACGCCACCTGCTGGTTGCTAAAAGCAATTGACGCAGATATTTTACCTAATCTTCCCCGTGGTCCTGAAGTACATTGCAAAATATCCGAGATTTAATCTGTGTGAACAGAAATGAATGTGATGGTTTGCTGCTATAATGTTAAATAAACAGAATCATCAGTTCAACGTGTATGCAAAAGCATTAAATGCACTCAATGTCAAAATGAGGTAACTTTAAAATTAAATAAAATTAAATATTAAGAGAGTTGAGAGTGTTTAATTGGCTCATGCATCAGGAACAGAACAGCTTGAAACCCAGTAGTCTGTTTGATTCATCACCCTAGTCTGAGCTCTGACTTGACGTAGCACTCAGGGGACGCTCCAGGACTTCCAACACATAGACTGGACTTTGCATTTTGGACTGTTTGTGTTTTCTGGGTTTTTTTCTTCTTTTTTTTTTTTTAAGGGCACCAAATTGTAGCGAATATTAATTTGTAGTTGTGCAAAAGAAGTTCTGTGCATACGTGATACTAAAGAACCATTGACCATTGGTTTGGCATGGTTCATTCAGCAGCAGGATCAATCATTACTGGTTCTATTGTAGTTCTGTTACTGCGCCCATATCCAAAGTCAGGCTGCCCATCGAGTGACGCTGCTGTTCTTCCTCAACAGCTTGTGCTTTCCCCTGGCGGGTCACTCTACTCCCTTCCGTTATCTCAAGTGAAACAAACCTCGAGCCTGTAAGCTTAGTGGTGAATTTAGCCAAGCCACAAGGTTGATAATGTTGAGAATTGGTGGAACAAAAATCAGAGAGAGTTGAGGGACAGCAGGAGGTATCGCAATGAGGAAGGAATAGTTTTTCCATAAGGTGCAGTCTGATTGTCCTCAACTTCATTGTGAGCATTGGACTTTGGCCCTGGGTCTGTTGTGCTACAATGTTGAGAACTATATTCTGCATGTTGTCTCTTCCCCTTTGCTCTACCTATTGTCCTTGAGTGAGGCTTGATTGTATTTATGTGTAGTATGATCTGATTTGATTGGATAGCAAGCAAAACAAAGCTTTTCGCTATATCTCGGTACATATGACAATAAACCTAAACCTAAAGTCCAAAGAGGTATTTTAGGTATTTAGTGAGAATTCAAAATTGTATCATTAGAGACTGGCGGCACAGTGGCGCAGTGATAGAGTTGCTGCCCTACATCGCTTGCAGCGCCGGAGACCCGGGTTCGATCCTGACAACGGGTGCTGTCTGTATGGAGTTTGTACATTCTCCCCGTGGTTTTTCTCCGAGATCTTCTGTTTCCTCCAATACTCCAAAGACGGACAGGTTTATAGGTTAATTGGCTTCGTATAATTGTAAATTGTCCCTAGTGTGTGTAGGATGGTGTTAATGTGCAGGGATCGCTAGTTGATGCGGGCACAGTGGGCCGAAGGGCCTGTTTCCACGTTTTATCTAAACTAAACTACAAAAGCAAAATGTTTTTCCTCTGTGTATTACTGTTCAGCAGAATGAATGAAACCACAGTTTGCTTGTGATTGGGTTTTTAATTACTTGGCTGTCAAGAAATAAAATGTTGCTTTGTTGCTATAACTATTGCCCTAACACTGAACATACAAATTAAATCATAAACCATTCAGTGGTTGACCCTTAAGTTGTATTATTCGACAAAGTGTTAACAAATGTATTATTTTAGGAAGGTGATTTGGTCTATTGAAAATGGTGAGGAATGCATCTTATGTGCAGTTTATTGTTGGAATCTTGAACTTTCATGAATCTTAACAGCTTTGTCATTTTGTTGAGGTATCTTGCCATAGAGGGAGTACAGAGAAGGTTCACCAGACTGATTCCTGGGATGTCAGGACTTTCATATGAAGAAAGACTGGATAAACTTGGCTTATACTCGCTAGAATTTAGAAGATTGAGGGGGGATCTTATAGAAACTTACAAGATTCTTGTTGGACAGGCTAGATGCAGGAAGATTGTTCCCGATGTTGGGGAAGTCCAGAACAAGGGGTCACAGTTTAAGGATAAAGGGGAAATCTTTTAGGACTGAGATGAGAAAAACATTTTTTACACAGAGAGTGGTGAATCTCTGGAATTCTCTGCCACAGAATGTAGTTGAGGCCAGTTCATTGGCTATATTTAAGAGGGAGTTAGATGTGACCCTTGTGGCTAAAGGGATCAGGGGGTATGGAGATAAAGCAGGTACAGGATACTGAGTTGGATGATCAGCCATGATCATATTGAATGGCGGTGCAGGCTCGAAGGGCCGAATGGCCTACTCCTGCACCTATTTTCTATGTTTCTATCCACCTGCTGTCAAAAATTATAGATGTTATATTTTGGTAATCCCATGTTTGGATGTGAGAGACTGACAATTCTACCTGTCGTGTGCAAATTGCCTGAGCATTTCTTTATTAAAACTGGTACAGTGCTGCTGCTTTGATCAGTAATGGGTGGGTGAATAATATATGCCGTGTTACTGCAGGAAAAAATTAAGTTACGACTACAGTATGACATTTCACTCTGACGGTTAGGGTGCACCATTACTTTGTCTAGTCATTAAGATGCAATGTTCAATTTCCAGGTATGCTGGTCTGCCAGGCAACAGTGGGTGCAGTATTTTGTGTTATAAGCAAACGAGTTTCCAATAAACGTCCAGTGAATTTAAGAATTCCATTCATTTAACGTGTGTTTATCTCTTGAAATGTGACTTCAAAATAGCAAGAGTGGTTGGCTTAGTTTGAATTTTAAAATTGTTATGTATTTATTAAACAGAAGAAAAAGATGAAACGCTGAGTAAGACCTGCATCTCGGAGCTACAAAATATACACCTGCGCCTGGGAAAGTATAACGACCGATTAATACGGAGACTTCAAGCCTCAGTTGAAGGAGATGTCATGCAAGAAAATACCTTCAGAATTGCTGAACAGGAGGTTAGTCGAGGGGGAGGGGGGAGAATAAAGGAGGACTTGCATGGGATGCTTTGTACCTGTGTAAGCGCCCTTTATGAGGCAACTATTTGCATACCTTGGGTATGAAAGCAAAGAATTTCACTCTGACTTGTCACATGTGAAAATAAAGTATTCAATTCAATTCAATTAAATATATATCAACAATATGTTGAAACTGATGATCATGTCTCCCTGTATTTTAAGAGCTTTTCTATGATAACCAAAGTTGCCATATTTTAACATTACCTTCATGACAAATGCATGCAAGTATCTATTTATCTCTTGCTACATCTTTCCATAGTTTACCTGTCTTTCAAGACAATTTATCAAAATCTGCGCATTGATTATTTGACCGTTTACTCCTTTTGCAGCACATGCAGCAGGAATTAAGTGGGTTGAAATCTGAATTGAATGAGGTGACAAAGAGATGCAAGACCTTTTTCTACCAGTCTCCTTCTGCGGCTAGTATCCCAGTTCTACGCTCTGAGTTGGACCTGGTGGTGCAGAAGATGGATCAAGTGCATTCATTGTCCTCAGCCTACTTGGACAAGTGAGTCGTCATTTATACAAACACCATTAATGGAGTTATCCATTTCTGAATCTGAGGATTTTAAAATGATTGGTATATCTTATTCTTGATGGACTAGCTGAAATAGTATCTGTGGCCAGCCTGTAGTATATATCTCATTCATTGATGAAAATGCATGAATGTGCCAAAAAAAGAAACATGGAAAATTATCTGGTTGGATCCAGTTTGGAGTGCATTTAAATGTATCACTTGTGTGCTATGTAAAATATGTTTAATTTCAGTGGAAAATACATGTTAATTTATTTTAGGTTGAAGATGGTGGATGTGATTTTGAAAAATAGCCAAAGAGCGGAGATGTTGGTTAAGATGTATGAAATGAAGCTGAGTGAAGAGGACATGGTCCCAGTAAACCAGCAGGCTGTTAAAGGACACAGGAGCGTGCTGCAGGTACGATAAAGTATTTGGTTACCGTGAACACGATCCTACACGATTGCTGCTGGAAATCCTAGTCTTTGCCAAGTTGGAGACAATAAAAGCAACGTACAATTTCTACATAGTACGGAGCCAGGCCCTTCAGCCCATTGCATCCGTGCTGACCATTCAGCACGGTACACCAATCCCATTAAATCTTCCACTTGCATCTCCATCACCTTTTCCCTTTCCTCAGATCATTCATGCCCTTATCTCCCCCCCCCCCCCCCCCCCCCATCCATTCTCCTGCCGTCTCTGTCCACTAGAAACAATTTACAATAGTTAATTGTCCCAACAATTATCATATTTTGCATGTGAGAGCCCCAGGTAAATCCACATGGTCACAGGGAGCTTGTACAAATTCCACACGGCAACCAAGATCAAGGTTCAACTTGAATAATAACTCTGACACTGGCTCTGGCCACTTAAATCAGCTGCCCTGGCCATTTTATGACTGTTTTCACTTGTATTTTAATGTTGCTGTTTTTACCTGCACTTTTTTAACTATTCGTACTGTTTTATCAGGAACTGGATTGTTTTTTTAATTGTTTTTATTTTATGCGTGAAATGTTTAAGTTTTATGTGCGATGCTCCGTATTCCCTGGGAAACGTCTTCTCATTTTGCACTGTACAACTGTTGCTTTGCAAGATGACAATAAAGGTTGATGATGAATCTTTGAAACTGGGAGGCAGCAGAGTGCACTACTGCGCTGGTGTATCTTTAATGTGGAAAAATTCCGATGAGCAGCTTACACGATTATAATAAGATAATTAACTCTGCTTAAATTCAATTTTTATGGAGGGAACCTGTAAAAGATCTCAACGCTGTTGGTTGAAAGGAAGACTGAGGGCTTTAGTTTGAAGATGTGTAAACAGGTTTCGGAAGGGGAAATTTGAGCGGTAGGTTTTTAGGAGGTGCGGATGTTGGCATGGATTCAGGTTAGAGGTGAAAGGAGGACACAGCAAGACCATGGAGGAATTTCAGTAGTATTATTTTAAAAACAAGCTGGTGTAGACTGCAAACATAAATGCAGTAAGACTATGGGACTTTATGGGTTAGAACACGGGTAGCAATGTTTGTTCTGTACCTACACTTTGGGGGAATGGAAGGAATAAGACTTATCAAAGAGCACTTGAATAGATTATTTGGAGGTGACCAAACATGGTTCAGGTTATCAGCTGGAAGAATTCAGGCGGAGATGGGAGGTGGTGATGTTATGGAGTTGGATGCAGATGCGATTAAAAAGGAAAAGGACATCAGGAACTGGACATATTTGGTAGAGCAGATATGAGCAGAATATGATATTGTCATCAGTAATTTTAGAAATATTTCAAATGGAGTATGGTAGAATATATAAAAGTGTCTTATCAGAAGACCTTAAGCTACCTGATGAGAAACTAATAGTTAAAGCTGAATTGAGATGAAGTGCCAGGAGATAACTTGGCAGTGCCGTAAACAAGTGACTTGTGCCATTTCATACGGATTTGTGTTGGAACTTCTATTATTCATTGTACCAACAGTCTAGATGTTGGAAAACGAAACTATTCTCAAGTTCGCCAGTAAACATTCTTGAGCGGCATTGTAATCTCTAATAATGAGATGAAATGCTGTGGCAAGTGGATTGTGGCCATCGACTTTGAACTTGAGAAGTATAGATCAGTGCTGTATAAACAATGAACAGTTAAGTACAGAAGATGTGCAATGAGACTTGGTGGTGGTCAATGCTACATGGATCTGTAACGTTCACAGACAAGTACACTAGATATTCGACTGGACTGGATTGGAAGTGTCCATCTTACTGATGCCCGTTATCTCTATTATAATACATGGCTTCAGAGCCCCCAGCATCTTGTGCTTCAGTTATGTAAGGCATTGGGGAGATAACATCTGAAATATGTTTATAGTAATGAATGTGCTGGACATAGTTCAGAGAAGACTTGCTGTAACAATATCTGGATTGGACAGGTTGTCTTGTGTGGAAAGGTTGGGCAATCTAGAATGGAGTTTAGAAGAGCGAGCTTGGACTTGATTGAAATATAAGAACCTGAGGGATATTGACAAAGTAGATATGGAGAGAGTGTTTCCTCATGTAGACGAATCTAGAACCTGCTTCAGTGCTTACAAATAAAGAATGGCAGGTAAGGGGAATATTAATTTGAACACTCTTTCTCAGAGGATGTCAGAAGCATCGTTTTTGAATATTTGTAAGGTTGAAATAGATGGAGGCTTGATTCTCGAGGGGTGAAAAGTTGGGTGTGGGCAAAAATGCAAATTCATAATTATAATCAAAAAAAATAAAGAGCAGAACAGACTTGAGGAGCTGTGGCCTACTTTGTACCCCTGACGAGTGTTCCTTTTTGTATAAAAGAGCATTTGCAGAGATTAAGAAGGTATATTGGGCAGTGACTCATTGGGTATGGATAGATGTTGTCTCAAGAGCAAGTTTCATACAATCAGGTTGATGATAGCTGATCACAGTTTGAGAGCTGGTGAAATGGACACTTTTGTCAAAATAGATATATGTAAATCCAATACATGTGAGCATCAATATTTTAAACATGAAAGATTATTCATACATTTTATCCACTACGACCATTGCTTCTGAGCTTATTACGGAGGCCTAAATGAGGATAAACAACAGTGTATATACTTTTTTTAAATTGATATTTAAAATGTAGACTCTACAAATGAACCAGTAACTTATGCTACTTGCAGCAATGGCTTGGCGATGTGAAGGAGAAGCAGGAAGTGTTTTCCTCTTTGGAAGAGGAAATGCAACGAGCACAGGCGGTTTGCAAACATCTCTTTGAGCTACACAATGAGCGCAGCTTGGATTTGGAACGACATCAAGAGAAAGCGGTACAGCTGAAAGACCGATGGCGAAACATCCAAACACAGATCGAGACCAGGTCAGTCATCCACTTGATTCCATTTTTTTTTAAATTAGAATTTTTCGTTTTCGCTTTGAGGAAATCGTGATTTAAAAAATATATTCAGGTATTATTTTCCCCGAGTTGCTGAATTTATCTCTATTTGGCAATTCATCTTCAAGGCCTCTTATGGAAAGCTATTAGTTTGTCTCAGTTCGCTGCTTTCCATGTTGAAAAAATAATTTACCAGTCATTTGATTAGGATGCAGTGCACATGATAACAGATGTGCTTGAATTCTTGATAACGGAATGAACAAATTAAACAGAGCCCTTCAAAGGGAATGTACAATAAAACGTTTCTACATTGATTTCTTACTTTTTTCCCTTTTACTAAGTTTCTACTTTTCTAAAGGTCTTTTTGTTGAACCTGAATAGCAGAATGCGTTTCTACTATTCGGTGGCAAGCACAGTTCCCCGCATATCTTCACTGTATTATAACCAAGTATCTAACATAATCTTGCATTCTGACTTTTTATTATCTACACCTAACACTCTGGAATGACCACTTCCACCCCTTATCCTGTTTGCATTCCCATCAATTACTTCCAAATCTGCCCAATTTTCGAACTTAATGGTTTAAAGCTTGGAAGGAATTTGCACAACAAGCAGTGGCCTTTTACATGATTTCTCAGAAATTTTAAAGCAAATGTCGATATCCTATGAAGATTATTTCGTGCTATTTTAGTTTTCTGACTTAATAGGTGAGGGCGCTTCTCGCAATGATATCTATCTGACAGTCAGTTAGTGCTTTCATGCTGCAAGCTCATCTCTGCATATAGTTCATCACAATGTCACAAACAATGTCTGAACTACTTAACACAATCCTACAAGTCACAGAGTCATACTGCATGGAATCAGGCCCCTTGCCCATGGTGACCAAGATGCCCCATCTACACTCGTCCCAGCTTCCAGCATTTGGCCCATTTCCCCCTAAACCATTCTTATCCAAATTCCTATCCAAATGTCTTTTAAATGTTGTTATAGAACCTGCATCACTTCCCTCCGCTGGCAGTTCATGTCATACACCCACCACCCTCTGTGTGAAAAAAAACATAGCCCCCTCAGATTCCTATTAACTCTTTCCCTCTCACCTTAAACCTATGTCTTCTGGTTCTTGATTCCCCAATTCTGGGAAGAAGACTGTGCATTTATGTAATTATTCCCCTCCTGATCTTATCCACCTCTATAAGATCACCCTTAATCCTCCTGCGCTCCAAGGAATAAAGTCCTAACCTGCCCAACCTCTCCCTGCAGTTCAGGCCCTCAGGTCCTGGCAACATCCCCGTAAATTTTCCCTGCACTCTTTCCAGCTTAACAACGTCTCTCTTTTCAAGGATGACCAAAGGTATGTTGCAGTTTTATGTTGCAGTTTTAAATAACTTATCTTCTTTTTAGAATTGAAGAACTGCAGATGCTGGTTTACAAAAAGGGCACAAGTGCTGGAAGAACTCAGCGAGTTAGGCAGCATGAAACACAATCGCACATAACACTCCAGAGTACAGTTTAACCCGTGTTTTGTAAAGTTGCCTTCAAAGGTCAGACTTGTTTTCTATGCCCTGACCTCTGAGGCAAGAATGCTATTTGCCACCTTTGCCACCCATTTGATCCCGTGTTACCCGTTTGACCTGTGCGGCCAGATTCAGAGAGCTATGGCCTTGGACAGAGAGACCATGTGGTCCATTAATATTCTTTAGTGCCCTACCACTTACAATCCATGTCCTTCCCCTATAATGAACAATGAAGAGTAGGAGAGTTGACTATTACTCCATCCTAAGTCGCTTCACTCTGCTCTTTCTACACCATACAGAGAGTCTGAATTGGCGACCATCGAAGCATTGCTGAAGAATTACAGGGGCTGCCATCAGTCACTAATAGATTGGATTGAGGAAACCACTGCACAGCAAGGGAAGATGGAGCCAGGGAAGGCAGAAGATACAAAGATCCTCTCCGAACAGCTGAGTCAACAAATGGTAGGAAATATCTCATCTACTTGGTGTATCCATTGTAACAAGGAGATGCCTGAAATGTCGGATGGAACTGCAGATGCTGATTTACACCAAAGTTAGACACAAAATGCTGGAGTAACTCGTCTGGAGAAAAGGAATAGGGGATGCTTCGGGTTGAGACCTTTCTTCAGACCCCAGAATCTTCAGTCTGAAGTAAGGTCTTGACCCGAAACGCCACCTATTCCTTTACTCCTGACCCGCTGAATTACTCCAGCATTCTGCGACTATTTTCGATGCCTGAAGTGGCTGGCTAATATAAAATGCCCTATTTAAATAAAGCACTACCCCTTATTTGTATTTCACCTTGCACCCATGTTTACATGCCTTCAGATCCATCCTTGCTGTTGCATATTTTTTAACCTCTCGTTACCCAATATATTGCAGAAAACTAATAATGGTCCAGGAATTGTGAATCATGCAAAGTAGGCATTCCCTTAATTTCAATGTGTTTATTTCTGTTTAGGCTCTGGTTGCTGAAATAGAAAATAATCAAATCAAACTTGATGAATGCCAGAGTCTGTCTAAACAGTACTCTGCTGGTGTGAAGGTAAGCCTTCACATTTATTGGTTCAAATGTTTAAACAAAGTGAAGTGGTTTTCTTTTGAAAAGCAACAGGATTTAAAAACTGCCTCATTTGACTTGCCTAGGATTACGAACTGCAGTTGATGACCTACAGAGCCTTTGTTGAATCTCACCAAAAGTCACCCGTAAAACGCCGTAGAATGCATTCATCATCAGATGTCATAACCCAAGAGGTGAGAGAAGTTTGTTGAACATCACCAAGAATCTTTTTTTTTTTTCAGATACCTAAATTGTAAACTTAATAGCGAGTTTTGAAGTTTTTGTCAATATTTAGTAGCGTCTTATCCTTTCTATAGTTCATGGATCTCAGAACACAATACACCGCACTGGTGACTCTAACAACTCAACATGTGAAGTACATCAGTGATGCTTTGAGGCGGCTGGAAGAAGAGGAGGTAAGTGGGCTAAGAAATTAGGAAAGACTTTTAAAAAAGGATTTAAACAAACTTGGACACTAGTATATTTGAACTAGACTAAAACTATCTCTTTAAAAATTAATTATAGATACAATTTTGCTGCAGTTAGGAAATATATCCAAAGAGATTTTTGATTCCAAACAAAGGCACTGACTGTTTAACAAATACATTGGACGTGTGTGTGTGTGTGTCCATGTGTGTGTGCGTGTAAGTCTAATTTTTTCTGAACTAGTCTGAGTCATAGAACTATGAACATGGACAATGAGATGAATAGATCCTCTTTTGGGAGGGCAGGCGATTGATGGGTGAAGGGCCTCAATCACAGCTCCCAAAGTGAATGACACATCTGATCTGTTGCAGTTTACAAGTCCATCAGCAGAAAGGGGAGATATGATTCAGAAATGCACGGATATTTCAAGTTGTTCAGTGAGAACTTTAGAGCGTTTTGATTTGCTTTATGGATATTCAAAGCCATTCAATGACAACAAATATGCAACATTTGTATGTTACTTTTATATCACTTGGAGGAAGGATTACAGCCCATTGCATTTTTCGATCCATTCTTTGGGATCTGCAAAATTACAAAAGAGATGAAGTAACACAGTGGCACAAGCACAATGTAAATTGTGAAACTACAATCCAGATGTTACCACTTGACCCAGGGTAGCTAAACCACCTTGTTTAAAGGCTACCCACAAAGTTTCATCACCCTGCCCACACCCCAGAGCCCTGGGATATTTCTCTGTCGAGCATGTATTCTGTTGCATTTAACAAGTTGAACTGAGTGTGTTTAATCATCCTTTTCGGCAATGCATATTTTTCTTTATATTGCTGAGTTTAGAAAATTGTCGAGGAGGAAAAGCAGGAACATGTTGAAAAAATGAAGGAACTCTTAGGCTGGGTTTTGAACACGGATCAGATCCGAAAAAATAAGAATGTTTTACCAGAAACAGCGGGCCTGGAATCCATTGAGCAGTCATTCAGTGAGCAGCAGGTATGCAAACACCTATGTCTGGCTACGTGAATTATCGAGAGATAAAGTAAAACTGCATGGGATGAAAAGCTGGTGTTTCAACAGATAATCCTTCAAATGCATAACCAGATAGGGTAAAGGCAAGGTAATATTTCAAATGGAGAACATTTATCAGAATTATGGTCCCACTTCTCCACTCACTGGCTGCCAACCCATAAACATTGAAACTGAAAGGTTTTGGGTATCAATGTTCTCCCCTCAGTTTGTTTCAGCATGTGTACAGAGATAACTCTCATGGAGTTATATTGCATCTTATAGTCCAGTTAGTTGATTTTGTGTATCAAGCATTGCAAGTAATTTTTTTCCTCAATGTCTTCTTCGCAAAATATTTCAAATAGAGCAAACTAAAAGTACAACTCAGAAAATTCTTATTGCTTATTATTTTTTTCTCCGTGTGTAATATTTTACATTCAGCTTAAAAACAGTTTTCAACATATCAAAAACTGCTTGGCTGTCACCAGAACTGGCAATGCTTAGAGGTCAGATTTTAAGATGCACAAAAAGGACAGGGAAAGGAAGAGAATTAAACGAAGTCTGTGATCGGATGGGGGGCAGTAAGGATTCAAATGGACAGGGACGTGAAAGCACCGATTTAAAAATCTATAGGAGGTGTAATTGTGCAATAATAAGTTACTGAATACATGTAAAAGGAATTGGAATTAAAATGCTGGATTGACTGAGATATTTTAACTTTGTGTTCAATCTGGAAGGCTGTAGAAGATTTCAGTTGAGGTTAAGGCTCAGTTAAGGTTACTCTTAAGCTTATTTGGAACAATGTAGGGGGTCAAGAACAAGGAAGTCGGGAAGAGCGATAATTAAAATGACCAGTGACTGGAACACATGGCCATGCTCATGATCTGAACTGAAGCATTCCAATCCCCATGTGCCTTTTTATTTAGGCAGCGAATTTAAAACTGAAGTGAAAATAGTGCACGTAAATTACTGGTTTATATGAGAAGAATGATTGAGGTCAGAGATGACAGCAGAGGTGGAGATAAAAGAGAAAGTGAAATTAAAAATAAATAACGGCAAGTGTTGGAAATATGAAATAACAATAGAATATTGTAAATGATCAGCAACTTAGGCAGTATCTGTGTAGAATGAAAGGGAATTAGCATTTCAGATCAACAAAATAGCATGACTGGAGAATCTCAGCAAGGTGGAAGTCTGCCATTGGACTTCATCAACATTCCTGTGTTGCGGCCAGGAAAGTTGTTGGCCTGTAATTTTGGGACTTCCTTGATCACATGGGATTATTGAACATTGGCACCTGCACAAAGAAATGTCAGCATTCCATGCAGAACTGGCAGCATTTCCCTCCCAAATCCAGGCTATTTTCAGTTATCTTAATATTTAGCTTTATTGTTGTTCCTTTTCCCTCAAAGTTAAGTAAATACTTTGTTTTGTTTCTAGTGTTTAAAAAAAAAAAAGACAACTTTTTAAACTGATTCTAGGCATATGCAGTTTTGCATTTTTATTGTTAATTTGACATAGTATTGTTCTTTCAATGAAAAAATCTGAAACCATACCAGATTCATACACCAATTTTACTTGTTTTATTGCCTTCCTGCCAAATATAATATTTAGTTATGCAACATTTACATGTATTCTATGAGCTATGTACTTTTCATTAAAATTGAAAGATGAAAAGAGTGATTATTTTGATAGGAGATGTTCTTGTTTTCTGAGCCATGATGAATGTAATTAAATTGACGTGAAGTATATTTACCTGTGTTGAGCGAGCATATGCAAGCAATTTCTATGAAGATTAGTGCATGTTCTACAAACTATGTAGCCACATCTGTGCTAAGTTAACAACTTTGTTGGAAGACATGTCTATGTGGAAGAAAGTCAACAAAGTGCAGAAATGGAGCCTCAAAATGTTTATTAATGTTGTAGGTAATCACTGAAGAACTCAATGCCAAGAAAGACCATGTAGCAGAGGCAATCAAAACGACACAGATTTTTCTTGCCAAACATGGAAACAGGTTGGTGTTTTTTATTATGTATTCATGTTAAATCATCAGTTGATACCCTGACAATACATCACTAAAATAACACAGCTGGGATTGGAAAATATCTGTTTCCCTCGTAATTATATATTGGAAAATGGTATGGAAAAAGGTAGGGAAAATGAAAGAGCATCAGTTGAAATTCCTGTGCATAATAATTCTTGTAATGGAATTTCTATTGTTTTCCTTGATTTCTCTGCCCAGTAAAATATGTTTTCAGCATTGGTGCCACTATGACAATCACAATTGATTTTGACAGCTCTACATTTGATGCCAGCACCATAAGTAAGACCGCAGAATTATAGATGACCCTTTCAATGGTGGCACATGTGACAGTCTCTTGTTTTCAAAATTGGCTCATTTAGAATTGAACCAAAACACAGTCTGTGAAACGGCATCATTACGGTCTGATGACTGCTTATCATCATTTCATCAGTGGAAGAAAGCCAGACAATAACGTTTTCAACATTAACATAAATGGAGTAACTACATTTACCATTTTACTCAATCATTCAATTAGTGATGCGCATGCAGGAAACAGTAATCTATAGTTTGACCAGAAGAAAAAAAAGTGAACGCATGCATTTTTTTGCACATGATTATCATTTGCATTATAAAATGGCATCTGCCTTTACAGAGGTTTGATCTACTTATTTAGAACATAAGGGAGTGCAGATGCTGGTTTACAAAGTGCTGGTGTAACTCAGCCGGCCAGGCAGCATCTCCGGACATGAACAGGCTTTGTTTCAACAATGGACCATTCTTGACTGATTGTAGTGGGGAGTCAAAGCTGGAAGAGAGGTGGAGGCAGCATAGAGCCAGGCAAGTGGTAGTTGACAAATGGCTATGAGGTAAGGAGAGAGGAAGCATGAAATGTGATGCCAGTGGAGGGGTATAGGCAGAAGTGGATGGGGGACACGATTATAGGAGCACATCCAGGACCATTCACATCCAAGTCATTAATGTATGCAGCAAACAGCAAGTGTCCCAGCACTAATCTCTATGAAACATTGGTCTCTTAATATTAAAGCTTACTCTGGATACAATTTGCACCTTGGCTTGTTTCTCATGGGCTGTACATTTTTGGACCAGCCTTCCATTTGAGACCTGGTCAGAGGCCTCACAGACATCCATGTAAACCACATCAACCACATTGTCCTTATATTTAGTTACTCTTTAAAATAAATCTAGTAAAATTATACCGGCAGGATCGCCCACCATCAAATTTGTGCTGATGATCCCAGATCATTTCTTACCTATTTCGGACAGCTGCAGGCTGGGCAGCCATACTCGACGGCGCCCCCTCTGTATGTAATCTACTCTTGAAACAGGTCAATGGACAAAGGACATTTATTATGTGATTTATTATGTGACAATAAATGTCCTTTGTCCTTTGACCTGTTTCAAGAGTAGATTATTCCTCGTCCTCAGGATATTTTCCAATAAATGTTGACATTGTTAATGCACCTAATTAGGTGCAGAATCTGCATGTTAACCTTTTGCAAATTGTGCACAAGGACATCCATATCCCTCTGCATCTGAGCTGTGGGGTCTCTCACTGAGTAGACAATGTGCTATTTTTTTTTAAAGGACATTAACATTTTCCCACATACTCGATATGCCAGATCTTTACCCACCCACTCGCCTAATTCCCTTTGAAATGCAAGGGACCAGATGCTGACGTGCAAAATAAAGACACAAAGTGCTGGAGTAACTCAGCGGGTCAGGCAGCATGTCTGGCGCTGCGTGATCTGCTGAGTTACTCCAGCACTTTGTGTCTTTCTTTAGCTTATATTTATTTGTGTCTTCCTCACAACCTAGTTTTCTGCCTGTTTTTGTCATTGATACATTCTGCATCCCTACATTCAGTGCCTTCATTCACAGCATTTATATAAATATTTAAACGTTGAGGCCCCAGCACCAATTCCTGTTCCAATCCATGCACCTCATGCTCACATTTTGCTAGACAGAAAAAGACCCATTTATGCCTACCCTGTTTCTTTTCCACTAACCAATATTCTACCATATGTTTAGTTTAGTTTATTGTTATCACATCTACCAATGTACATTGAAAATCTTTTTGTTGCGTGCTACCCAGACAAATAAATTACTATACATGATTACGTCTAAAGTATGCAGATAGAGGATAAAGGGTACAACATTTAGTGCAAGACAAGTTGCCTGATAACAGTTGGGAACAGTTGCCTGATATCTCCTATTCCATGAGCTTAGATTAACTGTAGTAACCTTTGAGGAAGGTACTTTACTTGAAAGAGCTCCAGTAAATTGGTCAAACATGATTCTCTTTTCACAAAATCATGACGACTATAGCTTATCTTCTTGAATTTACTCAACATCCTGTTATGAAGTTTTAATAAAAAGCTTCTTATGTTTGCTCTGAAACATGTGTTAAATTAAATGGTTTGTCATTTCTGCGTTTGGTTTCCATCTCTTTTTTTTTTTAAATCAAAAAAAAATCAGATTGCATTTATCTTTTCCAATCTGCTCCAAATCAATTTTGGAAAATTAACATCAACACATCAGTTACTCCAGCACTTTGTGCCCAGCTGTGGAATTAACCTGGTAAAAAATGGAGGCAGTTGACTCATGATTTTCACATAACTGGTCATTTTTAAAAACATTGGAAGAAAATCCTAGTCATAATATCTACGCAAAAGAACAAAGGAAAATGTGCTGATCATGTCAATTCTGTTCAACCATTTAATCAAATACTGTGCCCTCCATAATGTTTGCGACAAAGACCCATCATTTATTTATTTGCCTCTGTACTCCACAATTTGAGATTTGTAATAGAAAAAAATCACATGTGGTTAAAGTGCACATTGTCAGATTTTAATAAAGGCCATTTTTATACATTTTGGTTTCACCATGTAGAAATTACAGCAATGTTTATACATAGTACCCCCATTTCAGGGTACCATAATGTTTGGGACACAGCAATGTCATGTAAATGAAAGTAGTCATGTTTAGTATTTTGTTGCATATCCTTTCCATGCAATGACTGCTTGAAGTCTGCGATTCATGGACATCACCAGTTGCTGGGTGCCTTCTCTGGTGATGCTCTTCCAGACCTGTATTGCAGCCATCTTTAGCTTATGCTTGTTTTGGGGCTAGTCCCCTTCAGTTTTCTCTTCAGTATATAAAAGTCTTGCTCAATTGGGTTTGGATCAGGTAATTGACTTGGCCACTCAACAATTGACCATTTTTAGCTTTGAAAAACTCCTTAGTTGCTTTAGCAGTATGTTTGGGATCAATGTCTTGCTGTAGAATGAACCGCCGGCCAGTGAGTTCTGAGGCATTTGTTTGAACTTGAGCAGATAGGATGTGTCTATACACTTTGGAATTCATTATGCTACTACCATCAGCAGTTGTATCATCAATGAAGATAAGTGAGCCAGTACCTTCAGCAGCCATACATGCCCAGGCCATAACATCCCCATCACCATGTTTCACAAATGAGGTGGTATGCTTTGGATCTTGGGCAGTTCCTTCTCTCCTCCATACTTTGCTATTGCCAATAAGTCAATCTTCATCTCATCTGTCCACAAGACCTTTTTCCAGAACTGTGATTGCTCTTTTAAGTACTGCTTGGCAAACTGTAACCCGGCCATCCTATTTTTGCAGATAACTAATGGTTTGCATCTTGCAGTGTAGCCTCTGTATTTCTGGTCATGAAGTCTTCTATGGACATTGGTCATTGACAAATCCACACCTGAATTTTTCTTTATCATAGAGAGAATTCTTCTGTCATCAGCTGTGGAGTTCTTCCTTGTCCTGCCAGTCCCTTTGTGATTAGTAAGCTCACCAGTGCTTTCTTTCTTCTGAATTAACTCTTTCCAAACAGTTGATTTTGGTAAGCCTAAGGTTTGGCTGATGCCTCTAACAGTTTTATTCTTGTTTCTCAGTCTCATAATGGCTTCTTTGACTTTCATTGGCACAACTTTGGTCCTCTTGTTTAAAAACAGCAATGAAAGTTTCCAAAGGTGATGGAAAGACTGGAGGAAAGACTAGGTGCTGAGAGCTCTCTTATACCTGCATTAAGGAGGCAATTAAACACACCTGTGCAATTACAAACACCTATGAAGCCATGTGTCCCAAACATTATGATGCCCTGAAATGGGGGGACTATGTATAAACACAGCTGTAATTTCTACATGGTGAAACCAAAATATATAAAATACCCTTTAATAAAATCTGACAATGTGCACTTTAACCACATGTGATTTTTTTTTTTCTATTACAAATCTCAAATTATGGAGTGCAGAGGCAAATGAATAAATGGTGGGTCTTTGTCCCAAACATTATGGAGTGCACTGTAGAATTTAAGAAAGAAACACATTTTGGAAAAATTCTGTTTTAATAGTTAAGAATCTGATTTCCTTTCACCTTTCTTTTCCTTTCCCCTTTACCGGTCCCTTGACCATCTTAATTTATAAATATTGAACTGTTTGGCTTCACAGAATATCTCCAGAAGAACAGCAACAGGTGACATCGCAGTTGAACACACTGAAGGAAACCTATGGTAAACTGTGTGACGAGTCTGCAGCAGAGCTCCAGCAACTACAAAACAAGCTCACTCACGAAGTGCAACGAAAGGTACACTTTGGAGGACTAGGACATTGCCAGAAGTTAATATTTTCAATGTTTTTATCATATCAATGTTTTGACAATTTGACCTGCATGAATCAATGTATGAATGCAATTGTGAATGTATGAACATAAATTACACTGCATGGAATGTTTTACCTGTAATAGCACGAACTTCATTACTTATACATCAGACTACTCATCACTTGAAAACAATGTTTCGTTTCTCAGCCAATTATCTCCAATTCAATCTGCTGCATTTTAGGGTAAATTGTTTATGCTTTGCCTCGCCAAGACGCATGCACAAGTGTGTGCTTAATATATTGTGAGGATTTAAACAAGGTAATCACTAAGCTTATCCGACTTGGAATATAAATATTCATATTTCAAAAATCTGTGATCAAATAGTCTTATTTGAGTAAAAGATGAAAGACAATTTTGCTATTTCCTTTCAAGTCTTGGGGTGTTTTACATGGAGCCAGATACATTTGAAGTGTAAATCATAAAACTGCAGATACTGGATATATGAAATATAAGCAAAGAATGCTGGCAGCATTCAGCATGTCAAGATGAGCCTGACCTGCTGATAGGTTCCAACATTTTCTGTTTATACATCTATTTTCTCATGAGCTAATTTATGCACGAGATGCTGTAAGAAGCAACATTAAATTGTGTTGATTGTTTCCGTGATGGAATTTTTTCTGCTTTTTCTTTGATTTGTGCCCTGGAATCTTTTGCGTTCACCCAAGATGAGAGAATTGGATCCTAGTTTTATGGTTTAATCCAAATTTTTTGAGTAATGCAGAGCATATCATATAAATCACCCAATGAGAAGACGATGCATTGCCTGAGAAACATATTCTGAATTTGCTGAGACTTCATGTTCATTTTATATTACTTCATCAGCCCATGACTGTGTGTTGTGTGTGTGTACCTGGTGTAAATCAGTAAGTTTCCTTGTCCTTGTTTTCTGAAATTTCTTTGTCCGATCATCTAGGACAAACATATATATGTGTGTGTGTGATATATATATATATTATATATATATATATATAATGTTGCCTGTACACAGTGATGCACTGTGAAATGGCAAATATAATTTAGATTTTAATGTGATCACACCACAAATTTATTGATCTATTTCAGTATCTTTTAAAGGCTTTTGGTTATTTATCGCAAATCAATTTATCTTCTAACCTGCCTTGTCTGTATTATTCAGGCAAAAGGTAAATGTGTATTTTATGTCTTTTATGCTTCACTGTGGAAGGGAACCCATGTTTGAAGTGTGGTATAACTTTTGCTTGCTGTAAACAGCATAGTGCGATCATTATCAATTATGAATTTCCATGACCAGTTGAGCATGATGTGTCACTATGAATTGTGAATAAATATGTCAAATTAACCAGCATCCTTGCTTACAACTCAAAAACTAACCATTCTCAAATAGAAGATGGATTAAAATTTGATATCAAATATCCCTATAAACGGCGCATGCTGGACCTAACAACAAGCTTACACTGTGTGTGTGATACTGCTGAAATACTCGCATTAGCTCTGCTTTGCCACTGGCAAGCCGCCATTGCTGGTAAGTAAATGTTTTTGTCTTCTTCTGTACTAAATGTGTTATATTAAATCTTCGTTATGTTTCTGTATTTGTCCTTCATGACTCTAACTCCAATTAAAATATTAGACAATAATGAACAAAACAAAACTCATAATAAACGTCAAACATCTTTGATCTGAGTTTCAATGGAGCTGCAAATCCATCATATCCAAAAAGGAACATTTAACTTCCATGTTGTTGCTCGAATTAACTACA
Source organism: Amblyraja radiata (assembly GCF_010909765.2). Classification (NCBI taxonomy): domain Eukaryota; kingdom Metazoa; phylum Chordata; class Chondrichthyes; order Rajiformes; family Rajidae; genus Amblyraja; species Amblyraja radiata. Next base: position 16,466,627 of record NC_045982.1, on the reverse strand, counting down.
AAAATGCCCCCCTAAAAGCCTTCAGGCAAGTCTACACTTAATGACGATCTCCCCTCCCATCCATTAGAGCGGGCAGCAATATCACATGTCTAGAATTGGAGGAAATCCCAGTGCTCTCTCACAAGGTGGTCAACAAAATCAGTGTATGCAAGGAGAAGGAGCAGGTTAAGTGTTTATCTTCTGGTTCAGGAATTATCAAACATAGAACTCTACAGCATAGACCCTTCAGCCCACAATTTTTGTGCCGAACATGATGCCAAGTTAAACTGATCTCATCTGTCTGCACATGATCCATAAAACCTCTATTCCCTGCACTTACATGTGCCTATCTGAAAGCCTCTTAAACACCACTATCGTATCTGCTTCCACCACCGCCTCTGGAGGTGTGTTACAGGCCCCCACTACTCTCAAGAGTAAAAACTTGCCCTGCAAATCTCTATTAAACTTTCCCCCTCTCACCTTCTAGCTGTGCTATCTAGTGTTGGACATCTCCACCCTGAGAAAAAGGTTCTGACTGTATCCTATTATTGCCTCTCACAATTTCTATATACCGTACTCTATCTCCAACACTCCACAGAAAACAATCCATGTCTATCCAACCCCTTTATTGTTTTGTAAATTAAATAAAATTAAAAAGGGATGGGGAACAAATAATGGAACATTTTCATGTGCACAGTATAAGTTCTGTTACAGAAATCTAATTATGAAACGATTGAAATCATGTACAATGCTATAAAAAACAAATACACTAATCCAGTTCACTCACTGAACTAGATAGGTTAACATTCCTAACGCAATATGTAACTATCCATGTGAAATTTAAAATATATAGAAGTCTATTGTTTAGTCTGTAGAAATAAATGAAATTCAGTCCATAGACCAGGAGAAAACAAGATCTGATTTCTTACCTTATCTCCTTTCCGTCCTGTTAATGACTTGAAACATCAGAATTCAGCAGAACCATTTGTGAGCGCAGCTTTAAAGCTGTCCTAAGTAGCAGATGTTACGAAAAATGTTGTGAAATTCGAGATGCTTTGTATTTTGATAGCGATCTGGATTTCTTTTTGAAAGGGTGAGCCTGCGTTAAATAGGCAGTTCTGAAAAGAGTACCACATTTCACACAATCTGTTTCTGCTGTCTAAAACTAATACCCATAATATTTCAGGAAGTCTTTAAACAACTATGAATTCAAAGATTTACATATTTTACAAAAGTGCAGACATTTTACTAAGCATTTGTCTGTACAATATCATCTTTATGTTTGCTGTGTTGCTTGCTTTTTTTGTGCAAAATGTTATGCTTACTTTATTTCTGTCCCATGATACCACAAGCTCAGAGGTAATGCAGAAATCATTCATTCTATTGTACGCTGTCTGATATCTGTGAATAATATGTCTGGTTCTTGAATTCCTTCACAGTTTTTTAAAGGCCTACACTGTCATTACTGTGTGCATGACATCTTAGTTTAGAAGTTTGCTACATTAATCATAAAAGGAAAATGTATAATTTTGCAGTCAGTGCAGCTTGACATATATTGTAAATGATGGCTCCTGTTAAGAGAGAGGGCCATTATTGCTATAAATATAATTGTCCCATAGATCCTGCCACAGAGGCAGCACAGGCCAAGCCAATGGTTTTTTTAAGGTGGAGATTGATTTTTGTTGATCAGTAAGGGTGTCAGGGGTTAAGGGGAGAAGGCAGAAGAATGGGGTTGAGAGGGAAAGATAGATCGGCCATGATTGAAAGCCAGATGGGCCGAATGGCCTAATTCTGCTCCTAGAACATATGAACATGGTTATCAGAAACCAAGATTATTTGTTCCACATTTGTTCCAAATGACATTCTTCCAATTATTTCTAAAAGGTGTGATTTCTTATAGCTTTAATATATTGCAATATGAGCAAAAATGTTTTTCAAAGTAGTCAGTTAAGTTTTCAAATGCAATGAAGGATGTCTATTCAAAAATAGCTTTGAAGGGCAACAGTATAAATACTTGAGAGAAAACAAAATTATATTGAAAGGATGCCGGAAAAATACTGGGCAGTGAGACAATTACATTTCTTTTGAAAAGAACTGGCTCTGGTTCAAAGAGCTGAATGGCTACGGCCTCTTTGCCAGGTTATTTTGCGATCCTCTTTTATGTTAATAGTCACGTTATGTATCTGGAGGTACACAATTATATCCATAATTTCTAAGTGTCCTACGAATACATAAACATTTAAAGGGATGAAATAGCACCAGGGTTAATTCGATGTTGTACCAGTTCAGGGAGGTCTGCACATAATGCCCCATTGACATGCATTGATGCACATTCATTTCTTGCATGAGTCTGTTTTCAAGGCTGTATAAAAGCTGGCACAGAGCTATTCAACATCAGTTAATTAACTGGAGATTAGCGAGAAGATGGTGTGAATTTATTACTTTGCAGTGGAAATGTCATGCCAAATTCAAAACTGCAAGTGTAAAATTGATGCAAATGGTACATTTGGCACCGCAATAAGGAAATTGATTGAACACTTTTTGACAAGGTCATGCAAATGAAAGTGATTGACAATTGTAAACCAGTTAAAAACCAAATTCATTAATTATAACTTTTTTTCCTAAACTACAATTCTGAGGCCTATTTATTTATTTTGCCTCTCCATCCCCATATTTAGTAATTATGTATAGATAATTACAGTATGTTTTTCACTGTACATCTATTAATAAACCTAAACCTTAAACCTATTCTGTTGAGAACAGTTCAGAAAAAAAAACTAATGTTAGTAGAATTATATGTTTATATTTTACAAGTATGTTTGCAGATTTATCGGTTGCTGTAAGTTCAGAGACTTAACTTGTGATTTACATTTTCCAGGGGAATGAAACAATTGCAGGTGTGATTGACCTGGGAACAGTAGAAATCTTTTCAATTTTCCGTGCCATGCAGAAGGGTTTTATAGACCAAGACACAGGCCTTGCCCTGCTTCAGATTCAAGTGATTAATTCTGGCCTCCTTATTCCTGAAACCGGTGAATTCCTGACGGTTGAACAAGCTTTAGAAAGAGGTGCGATAGATAATCAAACAGCTAAATCCTTGAAAGAGCTGCAAGCTGCCGCACAGCTCTTGAAAAGCACCGATTTTAAAAGCAATAAACTTCTTCCTGTGGCTGCTGCTGTTGAAGAGAAAAAAATTGAAGAGAATGTGGGACTGAAGATTTTGGAGATCCAGCTTAACTGTGGCTTTGGAAACTTACCACCAACTGAAGCTGTGGATCTAGAGAAAGCTTTCCAACTGGGCCTGATCAGTGCTTCCCTCCACTCGAAGATGAAGGCTAGACAAAGAGTACAGAAAGGTTTGATTGATCCTAACACAGGAGAAAAGCTTGGACTGCCAGAACTGATACAGCGATGCATTGTAGATAAAGAAAGTGGATTAACTTTATTTCCAATAAAGCAGCTTGCCGGTGGGATGATATGTCTGAAATCTGGAAGGAAGGTCAGCTTATTCCGTGCTATCCAAGAAGGCTTGATAGACCAACAGGTGATGGTCAGACTTTTAGAGACCCAATTATTTGCAGGTGGCATCGTAGACCCGCGAACAGGGCACCGTCTAACAGTGGATGAAGCAGTGAGACATAATCTCATCGATCACAATATAGCTTGTTCCATATTAATTCGTCAAATCCAGACGGGCGGTATTATCGATCCTGTCTCAGCTCAGCGATTGACTCTGGATGAGGCTGTACAACGGGGTTTGATGAGTCCGAGAAGCGCATTGGTTGTATTGGAGTCACAGCTGTCCTTTAAGGGACTGCTGTGGCCAAATTCTGGTGAAGTCCTTCCCGTGGCCACTGCAGTGCAACAGGGTCTTGTCTCCATTGATCTTGCACACGCATTCCTGAAGAAGAGACCCACCATATCTGAACTTTTTTGCCCTGAAACCACTGAGGTACTGTCTTGGGAAGAATCAATTGAGCAAGGAATTTTAGACGACAAAGCAGCTGAAGTATTGAAGTCAATTCGTATTCCAGATACGATGCCAAATATGAAAGAGCCTGGTTTTCCAATTGTAGACAGATTGAACTGGAGGACGGCTGGTGGAACAATGCCAAATTCCAGTTTGAAGTCCCTGGTTGCTGACAACAATACACCAGTCTCACATAGTCAAATAGTGGAAGAAAGGCTATTGTCTTTCTTAATGGCACAAAGTTATATGAATGTGCATAATGGTAACAGATTGCTTTTGATTGATGCCAAGTTGAATGACATCACTAAAGAATTCATAAGAGCAAGAGTAAACACTGCAGTTGTGAAAAGTATAAAAACGTTGGAAGAATGCAATAAAGAATATGATACCACCACAAATTATGCTGAATTATACCATCCAGTGACGCTAACAGTAAAACAAAATGACAGCTCTAAAGCAAGTGATAAGATAGAAGCTGGTTATGGAATGTATGAAAGACAATCGGATGGATGGATTAAGGAAATTAGAAACAGTGAGGAAATGCCTTTAAAGAAGAATGTGGATTTTCCAGCCTCTGAAGAAAAAACATATAAGACTGAAATCTGTTGCAAGGATATTGTGACTAATGAACAACAAGCAGTTGGAAAGGAACTGGACACAATGGAATATGAAAATGGTCAAAAAGAAAGACTGAAAATACTGCCCGGAAAATCTAAATTTGAAAGTGTAATTAGTGTAAAATCAAATGTTGCTGAAAAATCTACAAAAGGATCACAGAAAGCAAATATGTCTAGCATAGTTACTGAAACTTCTCATTATACAATAAGTGATGTAAAAATTCAATCCACTTCACAGGATCAAGTCGACAATAAATGCTTTGAGGAAGAAGCCATTGTTTTGCAGACAGTTGAAGCGATCCATCTGCCAGACTCTCAAATTACTTCAACCAGTTCAGTTGTAGGTTTTCCAGCATCAGCAGTTCACGGGTCATTGAAAGAGACTCAGTGTGGTGTAATACTAAATAATGGAGCCAAAGCTGTCGTAAGCGTTAGCAGGACTGGACCAACATTGTGTGATATTAAAAATGGAATTGGCCAAGGCAATGTGAAAGGGTCCTTAAAAGGGAACATTGCAGAATTGCATAGTGGTGAGCAAAATCCTGAACTAAATGATCCTGCAAAATATTTCCAATGGCAGGAATTGCCAATAATGTCAGAGCCAAGAGAAGACTATTTGGATGATGAATCCACTTTAAATGTTCTGATTGACCAGCTTCAAAATGGTGGTGTCGTTGATGAACAGACAGGCCAGAGACTAGCACTGAATGAAGCCGTAACCAAGGGAGTGCTTCCAAGCCACACTGCCCTCAAACTAGTTGAAAAACTGTCCATCTTCGGTGGTTTCTTTGATCCACAGACGTGTGAAACTGTGACGGTGGCTGAGGCAGTGGACGAGGGTCTGGTGAATGAACAGATGATTCGGAAGATCTTGAACTCTGAGAAAGTTATCTGTGGGGTCATCACTCCAGGTTGCACTGCTGTGCGTTCAGTCAAGGATGCAGCTGAAGTAGGCCTTCTGGATCAAGAAACTGCAGCAAGAGTCCTGGAGGGACAAGTCATTTCTGGTGGGATCGTCGACTTAAAACGAGGCAAACAGTTATCAGTGACTCTCGCATCAAAAATGGGCTTAGTGGACCATGCCCATCGGGGTAATTTGATCAAGCTAGAAAAGGCTACAAAGGGAAGAGAATCGGATGAAAACACAAAACTACGCATGATTTCTTTACAAATGGAAATGAATGGCATAGTGGACCCACAAACAAAAGAATGCATAACAGCTGTTGAAGCAAGAAAGAGGGGAATCATTGATAAGGAAGCCATGCTTAACATTTTGAAAAAGCAGGTGGCCTTTGGGGGAATTAATCATCACCTGTCAGGAATGAGACTTTCCGTGACAGATGCTGTTAAATGCGGGCTCGTTGATCAGGATATAGCAAGCGAATTGATTGAAGTGGAGAAAGCTTGTCATCATGCATATATCCACCCAAAGACTATAGAGTCAATTAATTTATCTGATGCAGCATCATTAGATCTAGAGGACACTCCATTTGCTTTCAAAACTAAAGAAACTCAAGCCTGGAGTAGAAGCCTTAAGGAGCCGGTAGCTTCAGAAAATCTGACATTAACACAAGGTACTAATCAAGGAAGAACATCTGCACTGACAAAAGCAATGTCCTCTGAGCAGCATCGAGGAATTGTAGATCCTCAGCAGTGTAGGATAATACCTTACTCTGAGCTAATTAAAAAAGGAAAAATAGACTTGGAATCGGGCCAGAGATATATGGAAGCCAGATATTTCACAGGTATCCGAGATGAACTAACAGGCAAGAACTTAACACTTGCTGAAGCAGCAAAAACGAGGCAAGTGGACCCAGTCGCTGCCATGAGACTGCTGCAAGCCCAGGCTGACAGTGGTGGGATTGTAGACACTACCACTGGTGACAGGATGTCACTGCAAAAAGCTGCACAATGTGAGCTACTAGATGATGATATGTTTGAGATTATTGTCATGAATCAGCTTTTGGATGGAGGAGTAATTGATCCACTCACTGGAGAAAGAGTTCCACTCCTTCAAGCGGTTGACAATGGTCTGATAAGCCATAAAATGGCTGAAGAAATCCAGTCCAATGTCGGATCGACTGGTGAATATTCTGATCCTGACCTGGGCACTAATATAGAGATGGAAAAATTCATTACGCCATTTGTACCAAGTACATCTTTCGACGGGACACTTTCAAACGAAGGGAGTCAGATATTACCTCCAAGAATGGAGAAGGGCACCCATTTGAAGATTAGGGATGAAAATCCAGTTATCAGTTATAAAAACAAAGTGCCTAATTCTCATGACAACCCAGAGTCTCTATCATCTGGTCTACTGGTAGAAAAAACACCTGTGACAAAGAATTCACTATCCCTGAAGTCTGTTGATATGAAATATGTAGTATGTCAGAACAAAGAAAAAATTGATATCCCCACTATGTTAGCCCCTGAAGAATTGGTGTATATGGACAGAGAAACAAACATAAGCAATGTGGGACGAATGGTTGAGGAGGAAATGGAACTTGATAATTATTCAAAGGATGGCTTCGACGTTATGGCGAATGTGCAAGATGTTACGAGTTTGGAAAGAACTGATGAAAGGATCTTTGTGAAAAGAAAGAAGGATCATTCTGCTGATGAAAAACAAATGGTGATTTCTCACGATGTGATGGATGAGAGTGATCAAGGCATTAATTTGACAATGGATTGTGGAATGAACGAATTCAAGTTAGATGCAGGGAAACATACACTGTTAAGTAGGAAAGGACTTCCCGATTACTTACTGAAGGAAAGTGAGGAAATGGCTAATCAAACAATAAACGAAGAAAGTTTAGGAGGGAGCATGTCGAAAAATAAGGATGATGGAAGGATGCTTTTAAAACAAATAAAGGAGACCATTGCAAGATCAATTCACGAAGGTTCAGGTGAATTGCAGTCATTTGTTGAAATGGTCCAACATGTTGGATGTGATGAAGAACCAGACGGTAAAGCAAGGGAACTGGACAATGTAACTGAAGATGGAGAATCAGCAGGTAAAATGTCAGAAGATGAAAATAAACTTTCAACTGTTAGTGAGCGGAATGTGTTGGTGATGCCTATAAAAAGGTCTGATGACAGTGAAAACATGGCAATGCTTTCAGAAGGCAGACAACCAAATGCCAAATCCAGAGATGTAGTCGACTTGAGGATAAATGAAAGATGTGAACCAATAAAAGTTGCAGAAGAACAAAGAAAAAATGAATTGACAGAATGTATCCAGCCAATCTTGGACAAAAAATTGAACTCTAATTTTGGAGAGGAGAATAAAAGCACCCCGATGATGATAAACGAAGACTTCCTGCAGAAACAGATTGATGAACCAACATTTATGGTCTTGAATGAACAAGGACGGATTATCAACAAAGATACTGAAAATGTTAAGGACAAACAAGAAGTAATAACTGAAATACAGGTAAGCATATTGGATCATTCTTCTTTAAACATTAGAATTATTTTTATATTTCTGTCTTTTCACATCCTTTGATTGCTTTGACCCAATTGATAGGGCAGAGGATTTCCTTGAATGCTGTTATGTACCAGTCTCTGCAGGTATACAGCAGTGGTCTGGTACAACTTTCCCCTTTTGAAAGCCTGTTTCCAAACTTGATGTTGAGCATTCTTGTCAATGTTGTTCAGTCAAGTTGGGGACAGGTGATGGAAAAAGACAATTGATGGGATAACTGACTGTTCCAAGGTCCAAGGTCATTACAATTTAATGACATGCTGCAGTGTTGCATTTCCTTAACCCATGCATTAGTTTCAAATATTTAGGAAATAATTAGGAAATACTGGTACCCCAAGAACAAAATTTAAATTGATCATCAATGTAGCATTGAGAATGGAATGAAAGCATTAATGTTTCATTTTCAAGGTATTGTAAATAAAGACTAACAAAGACATTTGAAATGAGATCTCTATCTGCCATGAATAAAGATGAACTTTATCTTTACTATTGACCTTGAAAAGTGACATTTTGTAAACCATTGTTAACGGCTTAAAAATGCTTACTTAATTTTGGGAAATTGTTACTCTAATCTGCACAGGCAGAATTCAGTTAAAACGGAAATCCAAGAAAAGGCCAAATTTTGGTGTTTTTTTTTCACCTTCTCATTTGCATTCTTGTATTTAAGATGACCCAATTGAGTGTTGCTCTTTACTCATAGATCAGTAGCATTGCAAGTGAAATAGCCATTAGAGACTGACTTGAGATTCAGTATATGCTTGTGGGGGGGGTAACTTTGATTCTTCTAACAAATTCTGCATCAAGACAGCTGTTTGATCTCTTCTATATTTGAAATCGAGCAAAAGTTACTCTGAATTATTTCATCTGTTGTTTACTGCATATAATTCTACAGCCTAAAACCATGTTATCTCTAGAGATTAGTTAGTTGGAAAGCAAGTAGATTGCTGGGGAATGATTTGGTTCAGGTTGGAGGATAGAATTGAAGAATAAAGAAATCCAAATTAATGTAAGTGTATTTTAGACTTTGCGAATGTCTCCAATTAATAGCTCAAACAACAACTTCAAAGAGCCTACACAGGCATGATTATCTGAATGGTAGCCTCCTGTGCTATAAGATCCTCTAATCAACATTTTACTCCCTTCTGGACATATCTCCCAGTCCGATTAAGGTCTATGTGACCATGCAAATCGTCATAAATATTTTCTTAGGTTTGCAGAAGGCTTTGTACTATTTCACTTGTTATTCCACACAGCCATCGTGCTGAATGTGTGCCAGATCCTCCCTTTCTTCCAACTGCTCTTTGTGCAGATACTCTTATCCGTTTCCTCACCGCTTCATATGATGCATGTAAAATCTTTTTGAAATAGAAATTATTTAAGTAACTTTATTATAACAACCCAGTGAAAGATTAAACAGCAGTGAGGCTGAAATTTGGCATTTTCATATTTCCTACATTTACCACAACTGAATAAAATGTTATCAAAGTGAAAAATCTGATTGCATCGATTCAGTGTATTACATTAATCGCATTTTGATGGAATACCAAGGAAAATTGACAATTTCAATTTCTTGGTAGGGAAAGTTGTTACATGCCCTTCCTATGAATGCTGGAAAGTGAAATCTATATTTTAAGTCGGCTACAATGTACTATCGTACATATAATAGATGATGTCCTTTATCCCCCAAGCAGGATGGCTTAATTAAAACAGTCTTTCACAGAGGGGCTTGAATTTGGTGTCAGATATGAGACCTTTTATCATTCCAAAGCTGGCCAAAAAAATGGAAGTTCTTACAATATAATTTGTCTAATGAGGCAAAAAAACTCATCATGAGCTGCATTAAGTGGGTGCAAGAAATTGCAGATGCTGGTTTACAAAAGAAAACACAAAGTGTTAGAGAAACTCAGCAAGTCAGGCAGCATCTCTGGAGAAGATTGATAGGTGATGTTTTAGATCGGGACCCTTCTTCACACACCTGAAGAAGGGCCCTGACCGAAGTCACCTATCCATGGTCTCCAGAGATACTGCCTGACCCGGTGAGCACAAGCGTGAAAGCATAGAGTCCTTTCCCCAGGATAGGGGAGTCTTCTCACTTCCCCCTTATGCATACACCCTTCTGATTACATCTGTAATAATGGAATGGCCAGGTTGTTTATTGCAGTCGGATATCATTCTGCATATTTGGCTGAGCCCTTTTGAATGATTTTCTTTTTGCAGTAGAATATAGATTAGAGATCATGGATTATGATCTTCGCAATGCATCTGTCACCTTTGTTACCATGCTACTGTATATCATCTCATCCAAACAGATTGACAGTCAAAGGCACTGAATTATAAGTACACTATTGAACATTGTCAAGTCAGGTAAAGAAAGGAAAATGTGCATAAGACTGCCTTGTAAAGTTAATTTTCAGTGACAGAGCTGTTGTTTGACATCTGTCAAGTCAAGATGAGTTTATCATCATGTGCGCAAGTACGATGAAGTACAGGAGCAATGAAAGCTGTGCTTGCAGCAGCTTCACAGGCATATAGCCTCAGGCAAACACACAAAAATCACATTGTGCACAACTGTGGAAAGAAAATAACTGCAAAGAAACAAACATTAATGCAAAATCTAGAGAACAAGTCAGTGACAGTGCAAGAGGTGGGATGTTGTGGTCTGGTGAGGTAGAATTAGGGTTGTGCAGGTCAGTACAAGAACTTGGTGATTATGGATCGTGGTTGTGGAGAGGATGTTTCACTAGTGGGAGAGTCTCGGACCTGGTCATAGTCACAGAATTAAAGGATGTTTCTTTAGGAAGGAGGAGGAGGAATTTCTTTAGAATTTCTAAAATTTCTGTAGGTGGTGAATCTGTGGTATTCTTTCCCACAGAAGGCTGCGGAGGCCATGTCAATGGATATTTTTAAGGCAGAGATAGATTCTTCATTAGTACGGGTGTCAAGTATTATGGGGAGAAGGCAGTAGAATGTGGTTAGGAGGGAGAGAGAGATCAGCCATGATTGAATGTCAGAGTAGACTTGATGGGTAAATGGCCTAATTCCACTCTTATCACTTATGACCTTATGATTATAGGAAAGTAACTGTTCCTGAACCTGATGGTGTGGGACTTTGGGCTTCAGTCTTTCCTTTCTGATATCATAGTCATAAATGTTATTGTACCTACCTCAACTCCTTGCTCTGGCAGATCATTCCATATAATCCCCAATCGTGTGGTGATAAAGTTGTCCCCCCCCCCCCCCCCCCCTCAGGTTCCTATAAAATCTTTCCCTTGTTGGTTTAACCGATGCCTTCTAGTTCTTGATTCGCCTATCCTGGGAAAGAAAACTATGTGCATTCACCCTATCTATCTATCCAGCTCATGAAATTATACACTGCCTTAAGATCTTAACCTTTAACCTCCTGCACTCCAAGAAGTAGCCCGAGCTGCCCAACTTCTCCCTGCACTTGAATCCTGGCAAAATCCTCAAATAATCTTTTCTGCACGTTTTCCAGCTTAATTCCATCTTTTCTATAGCAGGGTGACTAAAACAGAACATAATACTCCAAGTGTGGTGCAAAATCATCCATATGGCCCCAGTTTTGTCGGTGTAAAGATCAATCTGTGTTGTAGTTTAAAAAATATATATCATTTCTATTGAATTCCATGAAATTATAATTTATCTATTTTTTTTTAAATTATTTCCTATGTCACCAGCCTTTATGTCATAAGCAGCAATGCCTGGAACATGACAAGAATCTTGTTTCTTACCTGTCTCATGTGCTGGATATTGAGTTGAGGCTCAAGCAACAGAAGCCAGTCGGTGACAACCTGCCAAGGCTTCTTGAACAATTGCACGTGGCAAAGGTTAGTCCATCATGCTTAATAGTCAAGAATGATATTTATTTATCGGAACTCAATTCTGCTTTGTAGAAACAGGAAACTGCAGATGCTGGTTTACCAAAGAAAGACACAAAGTGCTGGAGTAACTCAGCATGTCAGACAGCATCTCTCGAGACCATGGATAGCTAATGTTTTGGGGGTCAGGTCTCTTCTTCAGTCACTTCTGAAGAAGGTACCCAACCTGAAATGTCACCTATCCATATTCTCCAGGAATGCTGCCTGATCCACTGAGTTACTCCAGCACTTTGTATCTTTCCTTGAATTTTGGTTTGGACTTTTTCCTTAAATTTTGCTTAGTTAAACTGTGCATGGCATTCTATTTATTTGTTTTGATATCTGATTTTTATAATTATTGAAAATGCTGAAGTATTTCACACTGTCTTCACACTGTTTTTAGGGCTTTGAAGCAGAACTTGAGAAGCTATCAGTCCAGATTGACCAAGAGATGATATTGGTTAAGATACTCGAAGGATGCACACATGTACCTGATCAATTACAGAAGGCACTTGAGAAAGACTCGAAAAGCTTGCAGATCTCATTTACCTCAGTCCGCGAGCAGTCAAAAGCTTGGCACGGTGCTTTGACAGACGTTCTGGCAACTAAGAAAGTAAGCTAAGTGAAAGACAGAAAATCAAATCATTTAAAAATATATATTTCTTGGCGTTCTCCCTTCCTTTGTGTGCATTATCCGTGATCAGTGTATAAAGGTCATCTAATGAAAGTATATACTTGGTGGTTAGTTTGTTTAGTTTAGAGATACAGCAAGGAAACAGGCCCTTCCGCCCACCGAGTCCATGCCAACCAGGGATCACTCCATCCACTAGCACTATCCTATACACTGGGAACAATTTGCAATTTTTACTGAAGCCAATTAATCTAAAAAATCTGTATGTCTGCCATCAATTGAACCTGTATGAGGATAACATGTAATCAAAGGTAAATTATTGAACTGTTGTCAGTGGACATGCAACCTTGATGTGAATGGTTGCACATCCATTAGTATTTGCAGTTACTGAACTGCCACTTAAGCTGGAGTTTTTCAACTATTACATCATGTTAAGGTACGTCCAAATCAATCTTGGACCAATTTATCACTAACTTAGTAACTGGAATTTGTGATGGTTCATTAAATCACAATGCTGATCCTGCATCATTTTTTTATTGTCCTGGATTGGAAACCAAATAATGGTTGTTCTGTTTCTTCAACTGATCAGGCATTTACCTTCAACGGTGGTCAACTATCCTCAAGATATGACCTTAATAATTTGTAATAACTGAAACTCATTTGGTAATTGTTTTAAAGGGGATGTCCCACTTGGGCGATCTAATCCGTGAGTTCTGGCGAATTTGCCCTTGACTCGTACTCACAGCATGGTCGACACGAGGTTGTAGGAGGTCTTCGTAACTCTCCTTCATGCTCGAGAGTAGTCTCCGCATACTCAAGGCCTCAGCTAGGTCGTGGCGTTTTTGTCAATCTGTTAAAAAATGCCCGCGAGTAAAAAAAGGTCGCCATGGAAAAATTCGATACTTTTTTTACTCGTAGGTTTAGTCGTAGTAGGTCGTCATGTTAGTCGTAGGCAATCGAGGGTAGTCGAAGGTAGTCGTAGATAGTCTTCATCATAGTCGAAGGGAGGTCAAAGGAGGTCGTCTTCACTCTCCACTATTCGATGTCCAATTTTCCCAAAGTTTGTCGTAGCTAGTCGAAGCTGGTCTTCAACATAGTCGAAGGAGGTCTTCAACATGTCATTTTTTCAAACTCTTCTAAACTCGCCAATTAGGTCGCCCAAGTGGGACAGCCCCTTAAGTGTGCTGATTTTTGACACTTTGTCATAAAGCAGCCAGAGTACTGTATATCAGTTATAATTAAATGAAACAAAAAATAAAGAGAAAGTGTTGGCTTGCTGTCTGTTATGAATGAGGGGGGGAAAAGCTTTTTCAAAAGTTTTTCCAAGGATCAGTTTCAATTTACCAGGTATCCACATCATAGGGGGAGACCAAATTTGTGAGTTGTATAATAGTGAAATATTCAGCTTCTTTCCTATAGATGAAATAGTTAATGTAAGATTAAGCTTCGATCAGTGTTCCATCTGGACACAATATGTTACAATTAAATCTGTGCCATTGCCAGAATTGTGATCGCAGCATTTCAGCACTATACTTCAACATCAATCATAAAATACACACAGGATCAGACAGAAAAATGAACAATGTGTGTGATGAGACAAGTTGTTTCTTTCAACCACCTGCTCTGCAGCTCCAAAACCAAAGATTGTATCCTTGAATGAGCATGCAGTTATTTCAGGTGGTCTATAAAAACTGGATTTGCTAAATTATCAGACAATATATTCAGTGATTAGTGATCACAGTGATTTGTAGCATTGTTTGCTAACACATTTTGCAGAGTCTAATCAGCAGTCAGATCACTAGGAATATAATTGAGAGCAAAATTCAAACAGTTGCCTTGACCTGTTACATTACAATTAAGTTAGTGAGTTTTAAAAAAGGGCCTTCGGTATTATGTTAGACAGCAGACCAGATCTTGATGGAAACCATTTCCAGTGTTTCTGACCTGGGATTGCTCATGGAGTCGACATTTCATTACCTCGCAGTGCCAGAGATAGAGGTTCGATCCCAACTTTGGGTGCTGTCTGTGAGAACTGTTTGAATGTTCTCCCTGTGACCATGTGGCCTTCCTCTGGGTGTTCTGGTTTCCTCCCACATCCCAAATGTGTGTGGGTTTGTAGGTTAATTGGCCTCTGTAACTTGCCCTGGTATGTTGGGAGTAAATGCAAAAGTGGGATAACATAGAACTAGTGATGGTCAGCGTGGACTCGATGGGCCGAATAGCCTGTTTCCATACTGTATCTTTCAGAGGGAAGTTCTCTTGATGGACAAGAAAAATGAAAAAGTAATAATTTGCTCCAAATGTGTTTTTTAATTTTGCCCATAAATAGCCCATAAATAGCAACAGGAAAATGACGAGATAATCTGTTTTTAATTATGTTGTTTGAGATAAGAGAGGAATGGTTCTGAATATACTGCACATGTGGCTATATTAGTTATCCTTTTGAATGGGTGTTTGGTCAATTTAGCCAACTGTCTAAGTTTTTAAGCCGTTTGCACCACTCACTGCTGTTGCTGGGAAATGTAATTCAATATAGCATCTCTCCACAAGGTAAAGAGGTATGTAAAACGTGAGGCCATGCTGGGTGCAGGTTGCCAGTTGCTGGCAGTGGGTTCTGGTTTACCAAAGGCTGCATTCGGAAAGTTTAACAAGTGTTTTTGCCCTTCTGCATAAGGGAATAAAATAACAACATCTGACTTGTGTAATTGAAGTTACATTTCTCAAAATGTGGCTGGACATTGACAGTTGTGGAGATCTAATAGAAACAGTCCAGTTAAAAAGAGGTTTATACTTCTATCATCCCCTCTAGGATTCAAGGTGATCAAGAAATGAATTGCATTAGAAATTGCTGTTCTCATGTAGGGAACATACTGTAGCGTGCACCCAGAAATAGCAATAGCCAAATGACTAGATAATATATTTTTAATTGGGTTTGTTGAGGTTTGTGTTGGCCGGGACTCTTGGGATTATTCCCCTTCTCTTCCAAAATCTTTGAGAGAAGTTGGGCGTCTGTTTTTAAAATCATTCCACATGATGGCTTCTTTGGGTGGGCAGCGTACTTACTATCATAGCTGCAAGGTCAACTCAGATTTTTGAGGAGGGCCTGAACCCACAAATTTATGTTGGTTGCTTGGAAAGGTAAAAGATCATAAGGTGGCTTCAAATTTGTTTGGTTGAGATATGTAGTGACTGTTTCTGAATATCATGCATATGTCGAAATACTAGTTTTTCAGTTGAATAGGTGTTTGGTTAACGGGCACCATTTTAACTAGTTGGGCACTTGAGTAATTTCATTAGGTAGATCACATTATCTATTTTATATGCTGATTTCTTCAGGAAACCAAAATAAAAAATTCAGATGATCATAACTTGTAGGTGTAGTAATGATTTGAATTTTAGGGGAAGCAGAACTCCTGGCAAGAAGCAATAACTACCCTATGAGTTTACTTTAGAGGTACTGCATGGAAACAGGCCCTTTGGACCACTGAATCTATACTGGCCATCCATCACCCATTGACACTACTTCTATGTTACCCCAGTGTTCGCATCCACTCTGTACGCACGAGAGTCACACTAACCTACAAACCCGCACGTCTTTGGGAAGTGGGGGGGAAAGCCGGGGCACCTGGAGGAAACCAACGGTGTCACGGGTAGAACCTGCAAACTCCACTTAGGCAGCCTCCGAGGACTGGATCGAACGTGGTTTGGGGTTGGCTCTGTGAGGCAGCAGCTCCACCAGCTGTGTCATTGCACTGATCACCTGCATGAGGCACAGGGTTTGAACAGTGAGAATGTTACACCAATACCTGAATTTGCAAAAATAAGATCGAGATTTAAGTAAAATTGTTATTCCAAATATGTAGAATTCTTTTGCAATTACATAATTTAATGAGCCAATATCACTGTTATTTCAAGAAAATATATTTGTTCCTATCCTCATAGATTTAATCACAAAGTGTAGATTTATGCTTTTGCTATTTGACATGTTTACAATTAGTCCTCCCATTCTTTTTTGTAGGAGCTAAAGGGATCATCGTCACACACTAAAGCAGATATTGATGAAGTGAATTTTGATATCCAACGTTTTAATACTGATCATGCTCAAGCCTCAAGCCCTCAACAAAGCAGCATGTTGTTGCATAAACAATTAGATGACCCATTTGGGTCATTCGGAAACATTTCTGAAAATATTGGAGCATGGACTTCACCACCAGATCTTCAGCTTCAGGATAACGTGTCTGTGGAATCCAAGCAGGTTTGGACCAGCCAGCAATTAGATGTAAAATACAATAGTTTTGAGCTGCAGAAAATATTTCTAAAGCAAAATGTCAGGTGTGATATAATGCATTATCTGACAATGGGTAAAAGTGAGAACCTAGTTATTATGAATATTAAGATATGCAAATAAATGCATTTCAAGTGCAAACTGCTGAATCAGTAAAAACGGACATTGTAGCTTTTAAGCCACTTGTTGAAAAGTTGCTTTACTGTCAAAGTCTTCACGCAGTGAATGTACATAAATAAAACTGTAATCCACTATCCAATTTGGAAATGCTGCATCTCTGGCATCTGGCTGGCCAGGTGATACTTGAGATTTCCACTTTCCACAGCACCAGTTCTTGTGGCCCCAAGCCACTTGCAGCTCCCTGATGGCCGTGCTCCTCTCCTTGCACTGAGACCTCAGTTATCTTGTTGGCATTCCCGTCCCTGCACTTTCCGACCACTTGAGAGAAGGAATGGGTGACGTTTCGGGTCGCGACCCTTCTTCTAAAGATGAGTCTTGACCCAAAATGTCACCCATTCCTTCTATCCAGAGATGCTGCCTGTCTCGCTGAGTTACTCCAGCATTTTGTGTCTGTTTTCGGTGTAAACCAGTATCTGCAGTTCTTTCCTACACTTTCCGAGCAATTGATGGGACTCTGTTAGACAATAGACAATAGGTGCAGGAGTAGGCCATTCGGCCCTTCGAGCTAGCACCGCCATTCAATGTGATCATGGCTGATCATCCCCAATCAGTATCCCCCGTTCCTGCCTTCACCCCATATCCCCTGACTACACTATTTTTAAGAGCCCTATCTAGCTCTCTCTTGAAAACATCCAGAGAACCTGCCTCCACCGCCTTCTGAGGCAGAGAATTCCCCAGACTCGCCACTCTCTGTGAGAAAAAGTGTTTCCTTGTCTCCGTTCTAAATGGCTTATTCTTTATTCTTAAACTGTGGCCCCTAGTTCTGGAGTTCTGAAGTTTCAGGCTTCCAGTTCTGCGCACTGGGAAGCGGGTTCACCCTCCCCTTTGCCACTCGCCAGGAGCGGGTTTCCATGCACCCTTGACGCTCACAAGGGTCCTGTAGATAGATTTGTATAATAATTCAATTAAATTAGAAATAAAGGAACTTGGATGGATTGGCTGTTTGAAAGAAAATGTGCTGATCTGTATTCGGCTGATATAAACGTTGGTTGGCAGTGTGCTTGCTGATTTTACCACAGTTTAATGTGAACTGGGCAAAACAGCTGACATACCAAGTACATTTAAGAGATTCCATGTAATTTCCGTCCATGGTATGAACGCACATCAATGGTCCAACTTGCGCTCGATTTGGGTTCTTCATAAAGCTGCTCCAATAATCTTTTTTCCTTTAATCTAATGCCAGTCAGTAGCCTCAGCCATGTGTGTATTGTGTGTGTAAGTGTGATGTCTGAAATGACTGTGGATTATTTCTCTGTCTTGTTCAGTTGCAATGCTTTCAGTAACCCTCTAACCAATGTTCTTTGAGTCAATCTTGTAATCTGTTTTGCCTTGCTTTTTTCAGATACTTTTGTTCCGTTAACCGCCACGGCTCACATAATGAAGATAATGCTTTGCAGTGGATCTGAAAATGGTCATTGAAGTGTTAACTGTGGTTTTTAACCATGAGACCACATGCTAATAGTTCTTGTCATTGTCGTTCTATAACAGCTGATTCTTCACTGCTTCTATAATGTACTTCTGTGAAATCTCCACACAGTGGCTTCCCTGTATATTTGTGACACATCTTGCTCAATTGTACTAATTCATAATGTGATATCTGTAGTCCATCTAAAGGCTGGAGATGAGGACTATTTGCTTGTGACTGCTGTTTAATTTCAAGCAGCTCTTTGAAAATTGCTCAGACAAATGTTCACAGAATTCTGAGTGTGCAGTGTAAGCATTTTATCTGCATATTGCAGCGCATTCTAACATCACCCATCAATTTTCTTTCATCTGCCATGAAATCATGTGCATTAAACTTTAATCAACCAGTTTGAATCCATCTAGTTTTGAAGATCACAGATTATTATCTCTCAAGCTTAGCTTTCTAAATCTCATTCAGAACTTAAATATTTCAAATCAATTATTAAATCTAAAATTATACCATTGTGGACCTCATACGTGTTCAGATGATTTGAAGGCAAATTGCACAACTACATGTGCATGACAATTATTTTTGGATTGGGTTTAATCAAGTAAAAAAATGTTTGGCTTATGAAAACAAAATCTGCATGGATCTATTGTGTCCACCCAGCCAGAGATGATCTATAGACATCATTAAGTTGTATTTCAAAATGCCAGTTATGTGAATTAGCAGCACATAAATGGAAAGAAGGAATGTACATTCTAGTTTTGTTTCAGACGCGACAGGAACAACAGGAGGAATGCGAGCAGAAACTGGATGAGCTTGGTACATGGCTGGCCCAGACAGCTAACATGGTGGCCAGTCACCAGGTGGCAATTAGCGAGTGTGACTTGCCAGCTCTTCATGAGCAGCAGAGTGCGATTCAGGTTTGTGAAGCCAATTTTATAATAATGGACTAGCTTTTGCCTTAACCCAAACTGTTTTTTCACCATCAGATTTAGTCATACAATGTGGAAAAAGGCCCTTTGGCCCAACATTCCCATGCCAACCAACTTGCCCCAAATATAGTAGACCCACCTGCCTGTGTTTGGCCTATATTCCTCCAATTCCTCCTCGTCCCCTTTCTAAAGGAACGTCCTTTTATTCTGAGGGTATGCCCTCTGGTCCTAGACACTCCCACTAGTGGAAACATCCTCTCCATGTTTGTTCTATCCAAGCCTTTCATTGGTTAGTTAGTTAGTTCTGCTCACCCTTCTACAGGGAAGATGTAGAGACTTTGGAGAGGGCGAAGGAGAAGTTGTCTGGGCTAGAGGGCATTGGATATAAGGAAGGTTGGACAAACTTGGATTGTTTTCTCGCGAGGTCTAAGGCTGAGGAGAGACCTGATAGAAGTATTAAAAAATATATGAAAGTCACAGAATCTTTATCCCAGGATTGAAATATCAAAGACTAGAGGGCATTGCTTTGTGAGAGGAGCAAAGTTTAAATGCGAGCTGTGGGGTTTTTTTTAACGGAATGGTGGGTGCCTGGAACACATCACCGGGGGAGGTGATGGAAGCTGATACAATTTGGTATTTATGAGGGGGACATGGATATTGAGGGAATGGGGGGGGGGGGGGGGGGGGGGGGTATAGATGATGTGTAGGCAGAGGAGATTAGATTAACTTGGCATCGTGTTGAGCACAGACCTTGTGTGCTGAAGCATCTGTCCTGAATTGTTCTGTTCTAATGAAGAGGGAGCAGCTCCATCGAAATACATTGCAAGACTTATTGCATTTATTATTTACTATTTACATAATATGACTCCAGGAGATTCCTTAACTGAGAGTGAATCAGAAGCTAAATGTGCTTCAACTTGGAACAGCAGCTGCACACTACAGTCTCCAGCCAGTACAGTAGGGGAACAGCCCACCCTGGATTGCAGCTGGGTGAGAAATTGGAAGGATGAGCTGAGCGTTAAGACCAAATGCAATAATATTTGGGAGATGGGATTAGGTGACATGGTTGATCCGTAAACTGGATAAACTGCTGCCAGATGCATGGAAGTTAACTGGCGTTGGTGCATTTAAGGGAAAGCTGTGTTAAATACTTGAGGAAGCTAGAGAATGTTTTCATAGGCAGAGGAAGTTCATGAAGAGCATGAGATTGAGGTATAAAAGTAGCAGTGTGTTTATGATGTACCATGAAGAAGCTGCAGTTCAGGAAATAAGCCATCATCTGTTCTTATCGGCATTATTTATGATGGAAAGCACATAAAAACATCAATTTCAATTTTTTAAAGCTTTTCTCCAACAGTAAAATAATTCCATATGCCCTTTGTAATTAATACATGACATTCTAAAATTTTAGATGAAGCAGAGATGATTAATTTTCCAACTTTTTTTTGTTTCTATGCAATAAAGCCTATATTTGGTCTTTTCGCTAAATCATTTTTACAAGACGAACCATCATTTTTAGAACTCCGCATCTCCAAATTTAATATCACTGAAACGCTGTTCTTAAAATATCTTTTAGATATCCAGTTTGATGGTTTAAATGAAATTCAGTATAGTTACTAATGTCATTGAGGTATTTAGCAGAAGTATAACTGACATCACAAAAATATTTTCCACTTCTCAACTCAGGATAGTAGCTGGCTTCCATCAAAACATAACAGCAGATGGGAAATATCGTACGGTTTTCTGAATTTCCTCATCAATCCGCTCCGTATGTTAAGAAAAAAAGAGCAGTTGGTTGACCATGAACTGCTTTTGTCAAGGACATAAATATCAGTTACTTCTCTACTGCACAGTAATAAGAAGTACAGTTGAGAAGTGGTTGACTTTAGTAATTTTACCAGGCTGTAGCCTCAGTGAGTCAACAACCAAAATAGAATGGGCAGGTTTACTTGGGTAAAACCCTCTATAATTGTGGGATTCATCTTTTGCTTAAAATAAACTGTGCCTAAAACAAGGCTACAGGAATTTGTAGAAATAAGGAACTGCAGATGCTGGCTTATGGGGGAAAAAAATACACAAAGTTCTGGAATATCTCAGCAGGTCAGGCAGCATCTCTGGAGAACATGGATAGGCAATGTTTCAGGTTGAGAGCCTTCTTCAGACTGATTGTAGGGGGGGGGGGGGGGGCAACAGGAATTTGATTTGATTTGGGCATGTAGTACATGTAGGTATATTGTCAGTGTTGTTTTGTGTGCCTTCTTTCACAATAAGGCTATTACATTATTTTTCCTGTTATGTTCCTTCTTAGACATTACAAAAAGACATGCAATCACGCGCTGCTGCTATGGAGGATGTGATCAAGGCCACAGAACACTTATTACATGAAAATGAGGGAAAGCTAGGTACTGAAGAATTGGCAAAAGTTGAAACAAAACTATTGGAAGTTAAGGCTCAGCACAAAGTCTTGAGTCAAAGTGCCGAGAAACTTCAGAAACAAGTAGACAGTGCCTTAACGAAAGCTGTGCAGCAGGAAACAGAAAAGGTAACACCCACCAGAAAATCGATAGAAGTATTGAAAGTCAGTACAGTACCCCCACATTATAATGGTAGATTGTAACCCCATGTTACTGCACGCGGGGTATCAAAAATTCCCCCTTATGGACTTTACAAGTGACTACCAGAACGTTTAAGATACAGAAAACATTTTGCTCTTATGTAATTTGTGCGGAAAAGTAGCTAAACAAACACAAAATGTGAAAATAACAACGAATTGTGGTGATTTTGTCAAGGGTTCCCATTTCAGAACATTGTAATTGCAGCATTTTCTAGGACGGCAATGCCACCCATCACTGGGTATACTGTACTGTAATGCAACAGCAGTTTTATACTAATCAAATGCTCAAACAGTGTTATAGAATAGAGGTGAAGGAGCCGCAAATGTATCTAATGTTTGTTGCTTCCTGTTTTTTCGAGTTGCCAGGGAAATGGTCATTTGTTGATGTTAATACCAAGTTTAGAAATAGTAATCCAGGGAATTATGTAAATGCAGTGAATAAGTGCATAAACGTTTTGTAATTGTAATGAGGGAGAAAACCAGAATGGTGGTGAAGTAACTTTACACTGGGATAGAGTAGTTGAGCAGGAGATGGAGATTTGGGGACTGGGGTTGGGTGGTGGTGGCAGAGATAGAGAGCAAGGGGAAATCAAGATGGAAAGAAAAGGGTTGAGAGAAAAGGTGAGCAAAGTAGGCGGGAGCTGAGAAGGAGGTGGACCAGGAAAGAGAGATGGAGAAAGACAGGGCGTGGAGAGGGAGCTGAGGAAGAGAGAGTGGGCAAGAACAGATATTTGTCATGTGTGTTTGGTTAGAGAGTGTTGGTGTGCCTCATCTTCAGTGTTTATTATTCCCCTCCCATTGGACCAACGCTGGCCAAGTCCACGTGTTTGGTCAGCTGAAATGGTCTGCCATGGGCACAGAACCTATTGTAAAGCTTCTTCAACTCATCTGACTTACTCATCATCAATCTTGGTGTGGGAGATTGCAACCTTCAAGTGGCCCGCCCCGTTTCGATGAATGCAATCAACCCGGCGTGCACAATCAAATAAGACCAAATAGAACAAGTTGTCCTACAACTTTAGGCTGCGCAGGCCATACGCAAGAAGAAGAAGATCGTCAATCTTTAGGATTTCCCCCAAAGACGAAAAGAAAATGTTTAAATTCTACCTAAACTTTGTAAAACATCAGAACTTCTATGAAATTTATATCTCCGAGCCAACAGAATTTTGTGATTGCAGGCAAAAGCAGAAGAGGAACTTGAAGAAAATAAGGTTAAGATCGATGGTCTGTTGGAGTGGCTGTCATCCGTGGGGCGGCAGACAGCCACATATTACCCTCACATGCGGCCTCGTGAGGTCAGAGACCGTCTTGGTGAAGATGAAATTGATGCTTTAGGAAATGGTGTACGACCGCGAGACCGGGACGATGTAATGGATACTCCCGCTGGGAAGGGTGGAAACCTGAACCAGCAGCAACAGGCATTGAAGGTATGAACACTCATGCTTTAACTCCTCTGATTTAGTCAGCCTCAATCTGGAACATTTCCCTAAAATAATGAGAGAATGTTTAAATGCTCCCAACATTTTGAAAAATATCAATACTTTAGACAAGTGCTTGTTTGAACAATTACAATCACAAATAAAAGAAAATCTCTGCTCTATTGTTTTGACCCCAATGTCAAATTGGAATGGTATTGAGTTCAAAAGTTGAGACATCGTGACGCAGTTGTACAAGTCATCGATGACTTGTGGCCAGTTATAGGAAGGATGCCATTATGTTGGAACAGACGTAGAAAGATTCACGAGGTTGTGGACTTGAGTTATAGGCAGAGATTGGATCGGCTGCAACATTTATCTTTGGAGTAAGGAAGCAGATGGGAGACCATATTGAGATGTCCAAGATCATGAGGGGAATGGATAAGGTGAATGCTCAGTCTTCTTTCCCAGGGTAGAGGATTCTAACACCAGAGGACATAGACATCACCTAATCCCATCATGATAAAAGTAATTAAGTCATTGTTATGATAATACTATTTAAAATTACAACATTTCAATTAGAAACAGATCTGCAATGTGAATGTTCGATGTGTTTTTCTGTATGCTGATTTTTTTGTCAGGAAACTTGATATCTTGTTTCTTGTATTTGTAAGAAACTTGATATCTTGATACATTGTATTTATACTAAATTAGAGTCAGAGAGTCATACAGCATAGAAACAGGCCCTTCAGCCCATTTTGCCCGTCAACCAAGATGCCCCATCTCCACTAGTCCCTCCTGCCTGTGTTTGGTCCATATCTCTTTAAATCATTCATATCGATGTACCTGTCCAAATGTTTTTGAAATATTGTTATGGTATCTGCCTCAACTACCACCTCTGGCAGCTCATTCCATATACCCACCACCCTCTGGTTAAAACGATTGCCCCTCAGATTCCTTTTTAATCTTTCCCCTCTCACCTTAAACCTGTGTCTTCTAGTTCTTGATTCCCCTACTCTGGGTGAAATACTCTGCATCTACTCTATGTAGTATGATCCTCATAATCTAAAACACCTCTATAAAATCACTCCTCATCCCCATGCACTTTAAGGAATAAAGTCCTAGCTTGTCCAATCTGACTATAGCTCAGGCCCTCCAGTCCTGGCAACATCCTCGTAAATCTTCTCTGCACACTTTCAAGCTTAAAAAACGATTTCTTATAAGCAGAGTGGCCAAACTGAACACAAATGTGACCTCACCAGCACCTTGTACAGCAGTAACATCCCAACTACTACACTCAGTACCTAGACCGATGAAGCCGAAAGCTGCCTTAACCACCCTGTCTACCTGTGACACCACTTTCAAGGAACTATTTACTTGCACTCCTAGGTCCCTCTGCTCTACAACCCTCCCCAGGGTCCTGCCATTCACTGTGATGGTCCTGCCCTTGTTTGATTTTCCAAAATGCTCTATCTCGCATTTATAAGACTCATCCATGCCTTCATCTCCTCCCGACTGGACTATTGCAACTCACTTCTCCTTGGCATCAGCTCCACCTACATCAACCGACTCCAACTGGTCCAGAACGCAGCCGCCCGACTCATCACCCACACCAAATCCTGGCATCACATCACTCCAGTCCTCAAAAAACTTCACTGGCTTCCCGTCTCCCACCGGATCACCTACAAAATCCTGGTCCTCACCTACAAAGCCCTCCACCATCTGGCCCCCACATATCTCATTGACCTCCTCTCCCCCTACCAACCCTCACGGTCCCTCAGATCCACATCAGCCGGTCTCCTCTCCATCCACAAGTCCAACCTCTGCAGTTTTGGGGACAGAGCCTTCTCCAGGGCAGCTCCCAGGCTCTGGAACTCCCTCCCCCAACTGATCCGCAATTCCGTGTCCCTCCCCATCTTCCAGTCCCGCCTCAAGACCCATCTCTTCACCTCTGCCTATCCTTAGCCCCACGTCCCCGTCCCTTTTCATCTGTGCATTAATTGCCTCATGCTGTGTTTTGTATTGAATTCTGTCTTTACTTTGTGTACTAGTCATGTCTCTACTATTTATTTCATTTCCCTTACATGTTTTTCCTATACATGCTCAATTTTTGTAAGGTGTCCTTGAGACTCTTGAAAGGCGCCCATAAATAAAATGTATTATTATTATTATTATCTGCAATAAACTCAATTTGCCATTCCTCAGCCAACTTGCCCAGCTGATCAAATTGAAACTAAATCCCCAAGATATTATCAGTTTAGTTTTGTTTAGAGATACAGTGCGGAAACAGGCCCTTGAGCCCACCGAGTCCGCACCGACCAGCGATCCCCGTACACAAGCAGTATCCTACACACTGGGGCCAATTTTACCAAAGCTAAGTCATCTACAAACCTGTACTTTTTTTGGAATGTGGTAGGAAACCGGAGCATCTGGAGAAAACCCACGCAATAACAGGGAGAATGTCCAAACTCCATTCAAACAGCACCAGTAATCAGGATCGGACCCGGGTCACTGGTGCTGCAAGGCAGCAACTCCACCTCTGCTATCTAAGAACAATGTAAATGAACCAAGTACACTTTGACTTTTTTTTAGGAACATCATGAAACGTTGCTGTCACAGCAACAAGCGTTTGTATTGGCGACACAGTCAGCTCAGTCCTTTCTGGATAAGCATGGCCACAATCTTTCACCAGAAGAGAGAAAACAACTGCAGAGTAACTTGAACGATTTGAAGGAACAGTATGAGACAGCGCTGTTACATGCAGACTCTCAGCTGAAATATGTTCACGCTTTGCAGGAAGAACTCCAAAAATTTCAGAAAGGTAAGTTAAAGAATTCCTTTATTTTCCACACTTCAATTCAAGGTCTATTTACTGAAAATTGAGAAGAATTATAACTATGATGACAGAAAACTGCATGTGGTTTAAAATAACATGATCTGGAAATTAGCTTTAATAATTCTTGCCAGATAGTTTAGTTTAGTTCAGAGATACAGTGTGGAAACAGGCCCTTTGGCCCACCAATCCATGTCGACTAATGATTTTCCCAGTTCTCACTAGTTCTATGTCATCCCAGTTTCGCATCCTACGCACTAGGGGTAACTTACAGAATAATAATAATATAATAATATCTTTTATTGTCATTGCACATAAGTGCAACGAGATTTGGGCTTGCAGCTTCCATCCAAAATGTCATAACTTAAATAACTAATTACATTTAGATTTAGATACCCCGAGAAACATGGTTTGTAAACAGAACATTACAACAGTAAAACAGATCAAACAGACTAAAGTGCAGATGTGTCTGTGCGACGTGACCATCCGAGGGAGATACTGCAAATCTGTACGTGTTTGGAATGTGGGAGGAAACCTGAGCACCTGGAAAAAGCCCACATGGTCACAAGGAGAACGTACAAGCTCCATACAGACAGCACTTGTAGTGAGGAAGTACCTCGGGTCTCTGGCGCTGTAAGGCGGCAACTCTACCGCTGCGCCACTGTACCGCGAGTAAAGTCTAAGTGATTTGGGATATTTTCTGACTAATTTCTAGAGCTCCAAAGCATTCTGTGGTCACCATCTTCAATATTTGATAACCATCTTAATTTCTTTTATTAGATCATGGTGAATTTGAGACCTGGCTAATTCAGTCTGAGCATGAACTAGAAGAGATAAAAGCAGGTGAAATGGACTCCGATTCATTGCAAGTCAAGTTGCAGAAGCAGAAGGGTTTCTCTGAAGATGTTATTTCTCACAAAGGAGATCTAAGATATATCACTATTTCTGGGCAAAAGGTCTTGGATGCGGCAGATGTCTTTGCAGAAGCTAATGCAAATGAAGATTTTAAGAGCCCAATCGACCCATCTGTAACCAGCACACTGGTGAAGGAGAAGTTAGAAGATGCCAAAAATCGCTATAGCACACTTCATTCAAAAGTATGACTTCTTTCATTTTCTTAATATAATGGCATTTGAAGTCTTGCATTGTATTTGAAATTTTCAATTATGCCTAAGCTCAGTGCATTAATATGCATGGAGAAAGACTAACAGAATGATGTACAATTTAATCCTGTTAGAGGAAGTGTGGTAACTTGTGATGGTTCACTAAGTAATACTGGTAATGACCAGTCACCATTCTCAGGTGATCAAAGCATTATGCATCTCCCTTACTGGCCCAACACACTTTGATGAAACAGAGACCATTGCAAGGATTAATCATGAGATAATACAAGTGGTCTAATTTCTTTTAGAGAAAACAGTAATAATGTTCCTGATAGACACAAAAAGCTGTAGTCACTCAGTGGGTCAGGCATCATCTCTGGGGGGGGAAAAAGAATAGGTGAAGTTTTGGGCCAAGTCCCTTCTTCAGACTGAGTCAGGGGAAAGGGAAACAAGATATAGACGGTGATTTAGAGAAATACAGAACAGAAAAGGATGCAAAATGCAATAATTATCAAGGACAGGTGGAGCCCACAATAGTCCATTGTTGGTTGTGGGCTTAGTGATAATGAGTTATACAGACAGTGAAGCTCAACTAGATGTCAATGAAACTAGTACGACGACTTAGGTGGAGGAGGGACGGAGAGAGAGTGGATGCAAGGGTTACTTGAGGTTTGGGAAATCAATATTCGTACTGCTGGGTTGTATTCTGCGGTTTATTGGAATGAATATAATTCCTAAAAGATTGACACGACAAGCTAGAGAAGCTCAGATGGACAGGCAGCATCTCTGGAGAGAAGGAATCGGTGACATTTTGTGTCGAGACCCTTCTTCAGACCCGACCCGAAACGTCACCCATTCCTTCTTTTCAGAGGTGCTGCCTGTCCCGCTGAGTTACTCCAGCTTTTTGTGTCTCTCTTTGGTTTAAACTAGCATCTGCAGTTCCTTCTTACACAATATAATTCCTAAAGCCAGCGCAGATCAAATGGTTCTGAATTATTATAATTGAATCCTTTGCTTCTAACTTTGGTGTGCATTGAATGTTGCCTTTTCATCTATGGTTCTCAAAAAAATGATGCAGGCAGCATCCAATTCTCGATGGTCTTTAACTAACATTAGTTTTTGCAATGGACCAGTAACATATTGCGTGAGCCATTTTGGAGAGGTTGAACACTCGATACTTGGCAGCATTTCACCAAAATTGAGGGTTTTAAAAATCTATATAATTTTTTTTTTTTGGTTAACAGTGCAATAAACTTGGCACTCACCTTGCCAATATGTTGGAGAAATATCAACATTTCCATGACATTGCCAGTGAGCTGAATTCATGGCTGGAGAACTCGGAGGTAACTGGAGATAGGCTTCTGTTGGAAACTATTTCTTCTGATCCAGAAAGCTTACAGAAACACCTTGCAGAAATCAAGGTAATCAAAGTTGTTTTTTCTATAAATTGCTGCATAATATTACTTTTTCTGAATTATAAGTAGAAATGTGAATGTCTTGAAATAATGTTAAAATGCACCTCAGACAATGGGAATTGAGGCCAGATGGAAGGTTTGATATTTGGAATAGTATGGTGGGCCACACTAAATTTAGTTCCGTTTTTGTTTCAATGAAGAAACAAGGAACTGCAGATGCTGGTTTACAAAAAATAACACAAAGTACTGGAATTACTCAGTGGATAAGGCAGCATCTCTGCAACTGAAGAGTCTGAAGAAGGGTTCCGACCCAAAACATCACCTAACCATGTTCTTCAGAGATGCTGCCCGGCCTGCTGAGTTACTCCAGCACTTTGTCTTTTTTTGTTTTTTAGGAAGCCTGACAACAAACCTGCAGCATTCTGCTTCTGGGAAGCTGAACTGCTCTACAATTACAATGGGCATATTTTTAACCTTGTTTTTATGAGTTTGGGTTACCTGCATGGACATTCAACTGAGACTCAGTGATTGGGGACAATGGTAGCTAATTCTGGATAACCTCAAATTTACAATAGTAGAACAAGGGAGGCCAACAAAGAGCTGATGGACTAATCAGGTCCAGGGATAACAAAGGATTGCAGCAGAACATGAGGTAAGGTGTCAGAAAGTTGTGATTTTGGACTCAATTTGGGGTCAGATTTGTTTGCAAGATTACAAAAAGTTTAGTTTAATCCAAATAAATATGGAGTTAGTAGTTATGCACATGGAATTTGCAACAGAAAGGCAAATCAGTGGCGCCAAATTTCACAATATCGGAGAGTATTGCTGCTCGTTCAGTCAGAGAAGCAGCCTGACCATTGAGTTACAGTAAATGAGTTGGGGTTTGACGATGGTAAAGTTGAAGCTGTGTGCTGTCAATGTAGAACTTAGTGTCACGTACTTGGCCGGGGTTATCGAGGGCATCACCCATTTGATTAAGGCACAAGAGACTGTAGGTGCTGGAAACTGGAGCTAAAAAAGAGCTGATGGAGGAACCCAGCAGGTCAGGAAGGAAATAGACAGACAGCATTTTGGATCTAGATCCTTCATCTGAACGACAAGAGTAGAGGGGAGATGGTCAGTATAAAAAATCTGACTAACCTGCCAATCAACCCCATCTGTGTAGGAAAGAACTGCAGATGCTGGTTTAAATCGAAGATAGACACAAAATGCTAGTTTGTAACTCAGCGGGACAAGCAGCATCTCCAGAGAAAAGGAATGGGCGCCATTTTGAGTCGAGACCCTTCTACAGATGATCAGACTGAAGAAGGGTCTTGACCGGAAACGTCACCCATTCCTTCCCTCCAGAGATGCTGCTTGTCCCGCTGAGTTACAAACCAGCATTTTGTATCTATCTTTGAATCAACCCCATCTCATCTGTATCCACCTAGCTCTTGTCCTACCCTCGCTGTATATTGGCTTTCTCTCCTCTACTCTTTTAGCCCATATGGAAGGTGTAGACACAAAACGCTGACTCTCCATTTCCCCCCACAGATGCTGAGTTCCTCCAGCAGTTCTCCTTCTGTTTTTGGTACATATTTAATTAATGTGAGAGATCCAGGATAGTAGATGGGAACTTTTGGAGTAAAGGAACAGGAGCAGAAAACAGTTACTACGTGGAACGCAACCTATTGCAGTCAAATGTTTGTACTTGGTGCTGAAGAGGCAAATGACGGCTTCGGCATTATTGTGCAAATCATGTTGTGTTTTAAATCTAAGCTTCAAGTGTTGCATGCGATGCAAACTCTAATAAAGTTTTAAAATATTTTCTTCCGTCTTGGTATGGTCGGCAATTATTGGCTATTGATATTTGGCTTACTTTGTTGTTTGTAGGGCTAGTCTCATGAAGACTACTAAGGATAGTGAGCTCAACAACAGCAGGGAATGCTCACGCATCAGATATGTTTAACACTTACAAACATTCATGATGATCAATGTAGATTTTTGATCTGGTGACATGTTAAAGCTGTGAAGTTAGACAAAAAAGCTGTGGAAACTCAGCGGGTGAGGCAGCATCTATGGAGCGAAGGGACAAAAATGCTGGAGAAACTGATACTTTTTATTTCAACATGTTTACTGCCAGGTCAAATTAGCAGAAAATTGTAAAAAATATACTGGGAAAGGGTATATTCTTTCTTTTATTTGCGTGATATTTTAATAAACCTTCTGAGAACTGCCAGGTATGGTTACCTGTTCACAATCAACCTGAGATTATTTGTCGGTGGCAATTCTTAAGTAATGTACTTGGTGCTGAAGATGACAATGACGACTTCTGCATTATTGTGCAAATCTAAGTATTCTTAAGCAAAAAGATGGGGGATGTTTAAACTAACCCAGCTCTCGGTCTTCCAATATCCTGTGGTGACTAGGTCCTTGCTAATTCAAGCAACACTCTCTCCAAAGCAGGCTGTTGGGGATTACTGTGGTGTTTTTACAACATCTTTATCCCAATCTGTATATCTCCATAACGCACCTGGGCAATATCAAAATACACCAAGCCATCAGTTGAGCTAAGTGGTCCTTTTACAGAGAGAAGGATTCATTTAAATATGAATGAGTTATTGTATAATTTTGCATTTACAGGTGCTTCAGGGAGACCTAGCTGAACATGAAGTCGGCGTAGAAAAGTTACAAAAAGCAGCAAACTCCTTGATGTCCATGGATGATGACCTTGTTCCAAACCAAGATCAAATTCAACTAACGACAGGTACCATTTCAGTACTAGCTGTTTACACCAAAATGTGGTTCTGTAATTGCAACAAATAGGAAATAACGCTGCTTCTCAGCAAATCATCCATCTTCAATATATATAAATAAAATTGGTGATCCGCCAACCTCTCTATATCTTTCTAAAAAATTAATTGTCATTTATAATTCAGGCTTCAAATCTTGAGTCATCTTCACATAGTAGATCATAAATATACTCTCATTTGATTACAGCAATGAAACTTTTCAGGTAAATACAATTATCATCTGCAAACGAGTGACTGAAATTTTTTAAATAATAATGTAAGTTTTCAAAGTTCAATAATACTTGAGAAATTGCCTTTCTTCACTAAATTGATGGCAGTGATTCAGACATCCCAAAAGTATTGTAAAATGTGAATTGTATGATGTCTTTGCCAAAGTGGCACATAGTTTATGTGTTAGGTCATATGAAACTATTGCATGAGCAGTAACCTATGGTTTAGAATTGTTGGGTTAATCTTCCCTTATTTGGTGCACTGAAAATAAAAATAGCACCAATTGGGAATTCCTGAAGGGAATCAAAGCGATACACTGACATTAGTTGAAGCAACTAAATAGGCTCTAGTTGTGCCTTGACAAGCTGTTCATTCAATGCTAAGGACATTATTTGTAAATCTGACAATTTACAAACAATAGAAAAAATATAAATATACTGGGAATCTGAAACAAATCAAGAAAACAGACTGGGAATAAAGAATTCAGTCAGGAGATAAAATGTATGAGGGAAAAATTGACATTTTAATGTTGCTTTTCTTTTTCCAGATGCTCTGTTAACAATTCTACTTTCTACATTTTTTTTTTTTTTCTAAATTCCAAGTTGGCTAATATTTCTGCTAATTTTCTGAAGAATCAATTTATCTTGTATATCAGTTTACAAATGTATCATGGGTAAAGTAAGTGGACAAATGGTTTAATGTTATGCAATGGGAATGTGGTGAGTGTGAACATCTGGCAGTGATGCAGTCAGGGAAGTATTTGTGACTAACGGCACAAAGGCCCACAATGAGAGGTGATTTTTCATGCTCTGCTGGAAGTGCAGTGCAGAGACACGCAACCGATCGCCCCAACAGTGCAGAGTGGGCCGCTGCGACTAGGCTTCTGCTGAGAACTTTCGCAGCTGTTATCAGAGCCTGCCCCGCTGAGCAGAATACTCTTTATGTTTTTTTTGCTGCCCCACTTCCCTCCACTCCACCTGCTCCCCTTCTTGACGGGGGGGAAAAAAGGGTTGAAGTCAAAGTGGTCTTTTAAAAAATGTTGCACAGAACTGAATAGTCTAATTGTATTAGACAGAAGATAGACACAAAAAGCTGGAGTAACTCAGCGGGTCAGACAGCATCTCAGGAGAATAGGAATAGGTGACGTTTCGGGTTGAGACCCTTCTTCAGACTGAGAGTCAGGAATTGTATTCCTCGGTTTCTCTCTCCTCTCTTGTTTTGCATATTCCTCCTCCTTTTCCCTGTTCCTCATTTACTCTTATCACACATTACAATCTCACCCCATTCCCTTTTTTCATTCCCTACTCTCCTTTTTGCTCCCACATTCCCCTTTTAACTTTCCTCCTTATAACATAGAACAGTACAATACAGGAACGGACCCCTCAGCCCACAATGTTTGTACCGAACATAATCCCGTCTCGAACATAATCCCTTCTCGTGGAACCCCCCTCGGCTTTAGAACTCTTTATCCAAAACTGCCGTCGCGACATCAACCGCCTCAACTTCTCCACTCCCCTGTCTCACTCCAATCTCTCCCCCCCTGAACGTACTGCCATCGACTCACTCCGCAACAACCCACATTGGGCTATCAAAGGCATACTCAATAATCCCAAGTTAAACTGATCGCATCTGCCCATACATGATCCATTTCTTTGTGCCTATATAAAAGCCTCTTAAATACCACTATCGCATCTGCCTCCTCCACCACCCCTGGCAATACAATCCAGGCACCCACCACTCTCTGTGTAAAACAAAACCTGCCCCGCACATCTCCATTAAACTTTCCCTCTCTCTCACCTTAAAGCTGTGCCCTCTAGTGCTGGACAATTCCAGCTTGGGGGAAAAAGGTTCTGACTAGCATATCTATACCCTTCTGTGCCTTTTCTTTCCTTTAACCATTTACTTCAAAGCAAAGTTCACCTTTCACTTGCATTACTGACTTTTAGAGTTTCATTCTCCAAAATAAATATTTGTATTTATGCAAACTGAAACTTTACACGATACAACCATTAAAAACACATTCTGAATATCTGAATAACATAGTATTGTATTCATTTTAGGTTCCATTACGCAGAGGTTCAAGAAATTGTCTACAGTAGTTTCAGAACACAACGAGAAGATGCAGGTATCAATCGCTCAGTCTCAGAGTGTTCAAGAAGGTCTGGATAATTTACTGAACTGGCTGGAAGGTGTTGAAAAGAGTTTGAAAAATCAGGATAATTTGCCGTTGTCGTCTGCTGCCATCCAGGATTCCCTGGCCCAAAACGCTGTGAGTTTTCTCCTAGTCTTTTGCTTTTTGCAGCAGTTAAATATGGCAGAATTGAGAAGTTATGATAGCCATATCATACCCGGTGTCATAGTTTCATACATGTATTATGATTTTGTGAAAGACTTTGTCTAAGTAGATTCCTTGCCGCAGCAATATGTGCTTTACAGTCAGAATACCCACTGATTGTGAGTGTTTTCCCTCCATCCCTCCCTCTCTCCTTCCCTTCCTTGTTTCCTTGCTCATTCCCTCTCTCTTTCTCATATATCACAGGACAAATATATATCTCAATCAAGAGCATACTGGAGCAAGCAATGGCCATGAATAGCAGTAAAATTACAATGTGTGAAGTTTGTGCTGAAGTCCAAAGAAGTACACTATTTTAAATAACTATTTGTTTTCTAAAACTTTTCAGAAATTAAAGCAGGATATTGCTAGTCATCAAAGCAGCATTAACACAATCCAGGAAATGGTTCACGGTTTTATTGAAAATACAGATAGAGCAACTGCTTCTTCACTGCAAGAGAAGCTTGAACGGTTGAATAGCCAAGTGCAAGCGGTGTGCAATGAGCAACAGGTGAAGGAGGAGAAGCTGAGGAAACTGCTACCTAAAACAGAGCAGTTTGAAAAACTGGTGCAGGATGTTGGACAGTTCATCGAAAACAAATCTCAGAGTCTGGCAGCTGGAGGAGATCCCAATGAAGATATTGCTCACTTTTCACAGAAAATACTGGTAAATACATTATTTGTGAAATTCTACTTCTATCTTCATTTCTATTAATGGCACCAAAAATATATATTTTATTGTGTGTGTGTATATATGTTAATATATGTGATTTATTAAACAGCTAGCTATGTCCAGCTCTCTTCATAACTTAGATAATGAAGCGATCCATGTCCAATGTCTATAGAACTTTCATTATGCTTTTGATTTGTGGACACTTGGAGCTCATCCTTAATTTTCTTTGCGATGGTTCTTCCACCGAGTCTACATGTGTGCCACACTAGTGCTATCTAAATAAGCAAGGACTTAACCATTTCCCAAGGATGTGCCACTGCTCAGATTCCTCTCACCAAGCTCTTGAGAGCAGATTCTAAACTATACAATACAATACAATATTTATTACATGTCAATTGAACCTCAGTGAGGCTCAAACGAAACTCCGTTTCCACAGCCATACAAAAAAAGACAATTCCTACAAGACTTACACACAATTCAATTTACAAAAACATCCATCACAGTGAATCTCCTCCTCACTGTGATGGAAGACAAAGTCTTTTCTCTCCCCTGCACCATTTCT
The DNA here is from genome assembly GCF_010909765.2 of Amblyraja radiata. Classification (NCBI taxonomy): domain Eukaryota; kingdom Metazoa; phylum Chordata; class Chondrichthyes; order Rajiformes; family Rajidae; genus Amblyraja; species Amblyraja radiata. The sequence continues at coordinate 16,431,314 of NC_045982.1, read as the reverse complement.
CTCCCGATGTCGAAGCCCCCGGCGGGCGATGGCAAGTCCCACGGCCATTTTAGGCTGCGCCGGGCGATGTACGGCCCTGCTCCAGGTCTAAAAGTCACGAAGTTGGAGCCCCCGGCGGGTGTTTGAATGTCCCGCGGCCATTAAAGCCGCGCCGGGCGATGTACGGCCCCGCTCCGGGTCGTTCCAACCCCGCGACACGGGCGGGAGAAGTTGCGTTGCGGGAGCTCCGAAAAGCGGTCTCCACCCGGACCCGCGAGCTCCCGATATCCCGACAGTCCACAGGTATGCAGCAGGAGCTTCCGAGCTCCGGGGTCGGGCCGCAGCAGCGATCCACCACCGCTCCCCACGCTCCAAGGCCAGCCAGCCCCACGATGGTGAGTAGTCCGCAGCTCCACGACTGGAGCCCCAGGTCGTTCCGGCTGGAGGCTGCTCCATGGTGCTAGGCCCCAACGACAACGGACAACGACTATGGTAGGGCAAATAGAACTGCAAGCTCTAACCCACATATGATAGAATCATCCTTGTCTACAGCTGTTGCATAATGTCCCCACGTGTACTCAATGCCCTTATCAATGAAGACAAGTACGCCACATGTCTTCTTCACCACCCTATCTATGTGCGTCACCACTTTCAGAGAACTATGTTTCTGTACTCCGAGTTATCTTGACTCGACAATACTTTCCACGAACCTACCATTTACTGTGCAGTCCTGCCTGGCTTGACTTGCCAAAATGCATCACCTCAAATTTGTCAGATTTAAATTCAACCATTGGCCACTTCCTCCCTTGATCCAGGATTTTTTTGCAAACTTAGACATCCTTCCCCACCGTTTTGGTACCATCCGCTCCCTTACTAACCAACCACATTCTCAAACCAAATAGAACTGTGTATGTTTCTTCACTGCATGTGAGTGGTTGGAGAATATGGACCACAACTACCACCTTGAAGGGAAGCAGAGGTGTACAAACTGTTCTGAAATGACTGGTGGTGATCTCATCCTCATCTGAAAAATAAATATTGCTGTTAAATGGATTTTAAACTTTCTGAATTTAGTTAAGTTTACAGATACAGCATAGAAACAGGCCCATCGGCCCATCGAGTCCACGCCGACCATTGATCACCCATACACTAATTCCATGTTCTCTACACTGTGTTCTATACACCATGTTCTTAACCTGCAAAACTGCTCGTCTTTGGAATATCTTGTACAATTAAATATATTATTGTAATACTGCCTTCAGGCAACACCTGTCTTTGATAAACATGATAATTTGATCATCTCTTGTTCTCTTGACTCTTTATTACAAATCATGGATTTTAATTTCAGTTAAGTGCTGAGATTGGAGAACAATCCCTCTCAATTGTTTTATATAATTTTCATTAGAAGATCAACAGTGGCAACATTAAAACATAGAAGAGCAGCTAGGCTACCGTTTTTAATGGCACGTGACCATGTGTTTCCTTACCACAGGAGGCAAGCACAGAAATGGTGAAGCAAAGGGAAGACCTACAGGCTCTGCAGCAGCTCGCTGAAGAACTGGCCACATTTGACATCTTGACGGAAAAGAATCAGCTCACAGAGACTGTCAAAGACCTAACCAAAGGGTACAAAAAACTAGAACTGAATATTAAGAAGAGGTAAGAGATGATGATTCTTCAAATTGACTTTCCTAAACCATTTATTAGCTATTATTATTATTATTATTATTATTTCTTTGCATATTTGACTTTAAGGGGCTTAAAGCCCATTCATCAAATTAATGCATTATCACGCTTTGAATAAATATGCTGACTAAAAGGTCAAAATTGGCATGAATGTTTTGAGCAGCTTGAATCCGTGTGAATTTATTTTTCTATTTTTCTCCCTCTGTTTTCCTTCTTTCCTGTTTGTTATTTTTTAGATGAAACCATTTCCATTCAATAATCTTCATTTGCAGACCTCCAGTAGCGCACACATTTTCTCTCGTGTTCGCTCTCACTCCTGTGCGCTCTCTCCCTATGAGTGAATGAGTTGTCACTTGGACAAACAATACATTGTCAGCCTGGGAAGCATTTACAGCGTGATGTCTGTCAGGTGGCAAAGATGGGATTGGGATTGTAATGGAGGTTAATGTAACAAAGCTCAAGAGGGTGGTCATTGTGGCGGCCAGAATGTGTGGTTGGAGCATGCCTCACGATTTTAAATTGTAGACCATCCAAACTTCAGATTAGATTAGATTAGATTCCTTTATTGTCATTCAGACCTTTCGGTCTGAACGAAATTTCGTTGCCTGCCGTCATAAATATAATAATAAATAACAAAACATACAATAAACACAAATTAACATCCACCACAGATTAACATCCACCAGTGAAAGGCAATATTATCTCAATGAATTTGATTAAGTCTTTCCAGAAAACCTTTTGAGCACTAGGTTTTTGAAAAGGAAAAGGAATGATTCTCATCACAATTTTACTGCGATCATTTTGTTACATTTTTTGGAGTCCTTTTGTAATTGGGTGCAATGAGAATCGTTAACACTTTGATCCATATCTGTCTAATATTCTTTATTTGCAGCACATTTGATTTTTAGTTTTGCCAGGGTTAATGAAATGTTTTCACTCATCAGATTCTTTGTAATTATGCATACCATGAAATCTAAACACAACTTGTTAATTTGTTTAGCAACATTAATTTGTGGCTTAAAGTTATCCTTTCTTAGAATTTAATGAAACTTAAAACTGACTCTTCATTTCTGAGTAACAGTGGATTTGTTTGAAATGAGCAGGTTTGCACTTTTTGAAAGCACATGATTACCTGCCCCTTAGAACACGCAACATGTTTACCATCCGTCTCAGCAGTTTTTAAGAAAAAGTATAAATAACAGGCTCAAACTGGCTTTATGTTGTGAAAGATAGAACGCAATTGATGTGGTATAAAAACAAATTGTTTTCAAGAAGTCTGATTTGCCATGAGTTATTTTCTGTGGCTATATTTTTAAAGGAAGATACAATTGGCTGCAGAAGTAAGTTGGTGATCAATATGTCTGAATTTCCAGGCAGTGGTCAACTACCACTCTGTCTGTTTCAAATCTTGTAGGTTCTCTTAGCTGGAGTGGTTCTTCTGACAACTTCCTGAATGCAACTGATACTTAGTTTAGAGATACAGCACGGAAACAGGCCCTTCGGCCCACCAGGTCCGTGCCGACCGTTACTCTGGGCTTGAGACACCCCAGTGCAGTACAGAGCTCCAATGTTGTAAGAGGCAAATTCTGCCCAGAGGACCCAACCTTCACCAATTATCAAAACACATGCCTTGAATGTTTCGGAAAATCTGTGACAATAACCAACATTCAAAACTATTACGTTTTTGTAGTGATTAACTATTAAATGTTTTAAAATAGGCAATGATTTTTATTTATTTTTAAATTTAACAATCATAAAACTTGTCTTGCATTCTCTCGGCCAGTCCTCTCCACTGATTGGAGTCACTGAATAGTGGGCAGATTTTCTGGGGGGAAATTAATTGCTGGGAAATTGCAGCAAATTGGAATTTTGTCTTGGAGCCCAAGCCGAGTTCAACATCATAGTGTCGTTGGGAAATTAGGAAGTTTAGGACCTCCCCATTGCATTTGCATTTCCACAACGAATATTGAGGCCTTTGTGTATAGGAGCCTGCCTGGATTTAACAGAAGATGGCCTCTTTGAATTTCTTCCTTCTGTTGAGTGATGAATACTCATTCTCTGGTGGTCATCACTACAATGGGGAATTGGGAATGATGGCAGAGAATGATGGCAAGTACAATCGGAAAAAAAAACCCTTTGTAATTGTATCAGTAAACCAGATATGTATTCTAAATTAGTTCAAGTAGCCCAGCATTTCCAACATTAGAAGCATTTTCTAATAATGGATAAATAGGCCACTGATTGAGCCTCAATTTTTCAGGGAGGAAGAGGCAACATCCTGCCAGCAGTCTCTGAGCGACTTCACTTCCCTGGTTGAGTCGATTAGAAAATGGTTAAAGGAAACAGAGACTCGCATTCCGTGTTTTGAATCGGCACTTGATACAGACACAATCAAGGAACAGATCCAAGAAGTGGTGGTAAGTCTACATAAAATGAAAAGCATACGGTATTTGCTATTTTAAGGAATATCAGAATTTTTTTTTTCAATTCATGTGCAGGATGACTGTGAAGATGAAACGGTCTGTATGCAGGCTTTCCACATTTTGGTCAAGCAAGTTTGCTCCCCCTTGTGTGCAAACATTTCCTGTTATTATTTTGAGGAGGACGGGAGGGAGAATGGTCCCAATTAATATGATGTAAACCCATCGTGTGAAGCAATTGTTCATAATGTCTGAGAAAAGAAGCACAAAAACAAGCCTCAATTGACAAAGGTTTTTAATAAAACGGTATGATAAGGCTTATTTTAATTAACAGGTTCTTTTGGAAGATTGGTCAGCAAAATCTCCACAAATTCAAGAAATAAACCACAAAGGAACTGAGTTAGAAAGTCTCATCATGGAAATAACATCTCCAGACACTGCTTTGAACACCAGTAAAACAGGTAACATCTTGGATCAGGAAAAGTGCAGTTGACCTTATCGTTTTGTAACTTTTTAACTAACTTTGTCTTCTTCTATAATGCTCCATACACCATCATAAGAGTGTGCACAAGATACCTGATCGAAACCTCTCTCAAAGCAATTCTATAGTCAACTTAGAACAAGAAAGAATGAAAATGAATGATTTAAATTTCCTTTTAACTCCACATAGTGTCAGTCATGTGTCAGCAGAATAAGCCGCTTGGCACACTGATTCCATGCTGACCATCAAACACACACATACACTAATCCCCGTTTCTTCTCCCACATTACCATCACCTCTTCCCAAGTTCTGCCACTTACCTAACCATTAAGAGCAAAGTATAATTAATCTATCAACCAAAACATGAAGAGGATATTCTCATGGTCACGGGACAACTTGAAAACTCCACGTAAAATGCGGCCGGGGTCAGAAACAAGCCTGATCAATGGAGCTCTGAGGCAGTAGCTCTACCAGCTGCACCACTGTGTGGCCCTGCCTAGGGCTCAGCCATGTCCATGAACGTTTCTATCCATTATGCCCTTACTACCATATTGATCATTACTGGATCATTTTGTAACACAACATATGAAACATACACTGGATCTATTAGCCTGTGTTTCTGATTGTTTCTTGCAATGTTTCCCATGTTTTTTTATCTTTTTATTATTATTTATTTAAATGTGGCTTGATTTCTTACAAATTACAATTTCTAATTGGTGTAATCACATTTCACCAGTGTGCTTGCCATATTAACGTAAATTTGATTAATAACCATATAACCATATAACAATTACAGCACGGAAACAGGCCATCTCGACCCTTCTAGTCCATGCCGAACACATAATCTCCCCTAGTCCCATATACCTGCGCTCAGACCATAACCCTCCATTCCTTTCCCATCCATATAACTATCCAATTTATTTTTAAATGATAAATACTCTCCCTCTAGTTTATATTCTATATTGGAAAAGCAGCAGTTTACTTGTTGAACCCTATAATTGATTAGCTTAATGTATCTTATTTGTCAGCACTGTGTAAGTATGTAGCTTATTCTTAATTCTCTCTATGACTAGTAAGTTGTTTCACTTTTCTTAACTTGAATGCTGCAATTAATTGAGTTGTTTAAAGTAAAATTTACATGCTACAGTAGAATTTTGTCCATAGATAAATTTGAGACACAAGAGACCGCTGATACTGGACTCGGGAGGAATTAAAAAAAACTCCTCCAGCAAATTTTGTTTTTGCACCATGGATAAATTTGATACAATGTGATATGAAATGGTATAATCTATGGTGCAGTGTGCTTTGTATGTTGTACTTCACCATGTTGATCCATGAACTTCACTCAAAGCAGGGTACAATACACACGTGGTCCTAAATTGCACTTTTATAGCACGCAGTAGAGGATATAGTTTAAATGACCCTCCCTCCCCCCCCCCCCTCCCACCCCAAATATGATTGCTTACATGAGGCAATTGCTTAGCACGAGCTAAAGTGGGACGCGTTATTCAGTCAATGGAACTTTTTCACAGCAAGTGGAAGACAATAAATCCAGTGTGATAGAACTCAGATTAAATATTCTTGATTATAAATGGAATGAGGGGAAAAAAGTTTACTCGCATGTTACACTTTTCCCAACCTTGAGATTTCCCAAATGCTTCCCAGCTAATGTTATAATAAAAATAATAATAATAATATAATAATAAAAAAAGACCAAGTTATGTTGATTGTAGGACAAATATGTTCCTGGATGCAGGAGAGCCCCCTTGTAACTCTTCAGATAGTACTATGGAATCTTCCCTCTGCATTCAAGAAAGCTAATAGGACATGGTTTGAGATCTCATCAAAGTCGTGGCACTTCCAAGCATATAATTTTATTTTTCTACTTAACACGTCATTCTGGAATACACAGAATCTCTGGCGTTTTATGTGACTTCATGGCCAGCTGAAACAGAAGCAAATCTGCTATCGCTCTCAATGCTGATACCTTCCATGGTCGCAGAGCTTCAGAAAAACGGATTAAAGATGCTGGACAATTGTATACACCCACCAGTGTATACAAAATAGATTATGATAAATTGAAGTGAAACTATCCAGGTGTACATCTAATATTTATGCACTGCTGCAAAACAGTACAAAAGCTTTTTTTTAACTTTATAACAAAATGCTTCATGTGTAAATCGATGTGCTTGTTTATGTCTTGCTTTGTTCCACTAAGGGAACCTGTGTCTGTTGAGCGTTTGTTCCTAATATTGGCTGTCCCGTGCATTGTTCTGTCTCCCTGTTGTTCACATAGGTTCTGTGATGATGAATGGTGGAGTGACTGCGCCTAGTATGAATGGGTACCACAGGAGCAAAGGTGAGAATGTATAGAAACATGAGGTGTAGAAACATGAGGTGTGTTTACTAGCCAATTTACATCCGGAGTTAAATTCCCACATAGAAAAATAAATTGACTTTGGACTTTTTAGTGTTTAGAGATACAACTTGGACACAGGCCCTACGGTCCACCAAGTCCGCACCGACCAGCGATCACCCCGTGCTGCAGCACTATCTTCACATTAGGGACATTTTACAGAAGCCAATTAACCTACAACTCTGTAGGTCTTTGGAGTGTAGGAGGAAACCGGAGCACCCGGAGAAAACCCATGCGGTCACAGGGAAAATGTACAAACTCCGTACAGACTGCACCCGTTGTCAGGATCAAATCCAGTTCTCTGGCGCTGTAAGGCAGCAACTCTAACACATGCCGGCATTGTGTCAATAATCGGGATGAAATTTATATGTTGGAATAGTTGGCCCATCGAATCAATGACAACACATTCCCATTGGACCCATTCTCCCACTTAGCTCCCTTTAACCTATTCTCTTTCACATGCTCAGCAACACAGTAGCTCCTTCCCCCGCAATGTTAGTAGTAATTTGCATTAGCCAATTAACCTTCTATCCAATAAATCCATGCCTTGCAATGACAAACTGAAATATGCAAACTCCATACAGTACTGAAGAATTGTGATCGCTGGAACTGTGAGGCCAGTGTTGCCTCTGTTCCATCCAGTAGAACCATACCCACTTAAATAAAATGGTGTCAGTGAATTATAAGTATATTGTTCCCAAGCAGTTGCAAGAAGAACATTTGCACACATTGACTCATAGTCAGAGGTATTCTAACCATGATCTAAAATTCAGAATTTGTAGTAAGATATACTAAGGTCACAGTGAATCTGTCTCCACCACATGCTGTGAATTCAAGATTCCAACTACACGTTGTGAATAAAAAAAACACACTTTATCTCATCATTCTTAATTCATTTCTCCTCCTTTATTACCTATGACCTCTAATTCTTGAACGCTCCACGAGCAGGAACAGCCTTGTACCCATACTGTCAATATTCCTCATCAATTTATATACAAATTAAAACATTGTAGCTCACAACTCCTTTATTTCTAGGTCATTAGTATAAGATTTATTTTGTAAGAAAGCGCTGCGTCTAAGACTGATCCCTGGGGAATACCACTATCCTGCTTCCTCCAGCCCCAAAACCCTATGTCTGAAGCAATCCCTGGAGCATGCACATGAGTAATTATAAAAAGACACTTTAGGTATTTCTTTGCTTCTCCTTAGGGTGGCTGTTTTATAATTTTCTCCAATATGAGCTTAGATAACATATCAGAAAGTGTTTTAGAGACAAAAACCTGGAATAACAGACAGCATCTCTGGAGAAAAGGAATATGTGATGTTTCGGGTTGAGACCTTCTTCAGACCCAACCCGAAATGTCACCTATCCTTTTTCTCCAGAGATGCCGTCTGACTTACTCCAGCTTTTTGTGTCTATCTCTGGTTCATTGGCTATATTTAAGAGGGAGTTAGATGTGGCCCTGGTGGCTAAGGGGATCAGAGGGTATGGAGAGAAGGCAGGTACGGGATACTGAGTTGGATGATCAGCCATGATCATATTGAATGGCGGTGCAGGCTCGAAGGGCCAAATGGCCTACTCCTGCACCTAATTTCTATGTTTCTATGTTTCTAAACCAGCATTTGCAGTTCCTTCCTACTCCGGAAATGTTTTGCTTTGTAGGTACTATGGGCAAAAGTTAAAGAAATCATAAGTCATCATTATGGCTTAACCTCTTTGTCCCTAATGATCAACATTTCAAAATGCGATGTAACATAACTTTATTAGTACTTGCCCATTTCAATTTCTACCTCAATCATGTTTACTTTTTAAATTAAAAATTAAAGCTTGATATGTTGTGAGAAGTTTTCAATATGATTGGCTGGTCGTACTGAGGACACAATTATTGTTGAATGGCATCATGCCCCAGAAGTGAAGTCCAGCAGTAGCTGCCACTGAGAATGGAGGTGACTTGGAGGTGACTTACTTTGAGATCAGCACCGAAAGCTGTAATTTTGACCCTGACACTTTAAAATCACATTTGCTCACTGACTCGTTTAACTTTTTGTAGAACTTGCAGAAATCCAGCAGAATGTCTCTGATGTGAACCATAATTATAAAATCCTTGGTAATACGCTGAAGGAATGTCAGGACCATCTAAGCGCCACACTTAACCAAATGCAAGAGGTTGAGGAAGAGACTGCTTCTATCATGAACTGGCTGGAATCAAAAGAACAGACTTTAACCTCTTTAAGCTCATCATCAATCAAAACTCAAGCTATGAAAGCACAAGTGGAGCAAAACAAGGTGACTTTTTAAATTAAATATGATAAAGTACATCCCAGAGATAATAATGGCATAATTTAAATTAACACATTGTTGGTGCATCTAGAGCTACTGATCTTCCATATGAGGGTAACTTGAATATTTTTCCAGTAGTTTGTTGGCAGGGAACGTGAGGGATAAATCATGATGACTAAATTGGATGCCATTTTTTGAACTTTAGTCCTTTGTAATTCTGGCTCTTCAAGCTCGAGGGCACTCTCCTGAAAAACCTCGAGCTGGATCGACCGTCAGCGATGAAACCACGAGCCGGATAGACTGTCTGTGTGTGTGTGTGCGTGTGTGTGTGTGCGCGCGCACACACACACACACACACACACACACACACACACACACACACACACACACACAGCAAAGTCGGGGGCCAGGGAAAGCGGGGGAGCGCTGTCTGAAATTCACACCTGCGATGAACAGGAAGGTAAAAGACGGCTGACGCAGTTACGGTAAGACCTTATAGAGAGGGGGCGGGGGGGGGGGGGGGGGGGGGAGAGAGAAGGGGGGGGAGAAGGAGTGGAGACACTTTTAAGATGCCAGACAACTTTTAATAAAGTTTAGCGGGCATTTAACATTACTTACCTTTTTTTTCTCAACAAACTATTACCTTCAACTACCTTTGATTACCTTTGATTACCTACGATAGCATTACGACCTACTACGACCTACCTCGACTAAACCTACGAGTAAAAAAACATCGATTTTTTTTCCATGGCGACCTTTTTTTACTCGCGGGCATTTTTCAGCTTCGAGTACGTGGGGACTACTCTCGAGCATGAAGGAGAGTTACAAAGACCTCCTAGGACTTTCATCAAATATTGTCCATGATTAAAGAATTGGGGAGAAATACTATGCTTAATTTCTTTAATGTTATAAGCTTTACAAAAATCTCACGTACTCCAAGTTAATGTGTAGTTCATATTGAAAAGAAGAATTGCGTTTTGAAGTAAATCAGGTATACTTGATACTCGAAGAGTAAACACACATTGAAAAGTGCAATGAATTGTACCTTTACAAAACTCAAAGGGTGAATGTTGCAAATAACAACCCCGCTGCTGCCTTTAATCAAAGCACGTTTGCAAAGTTGTTGTAAATCACTGGAATTCTCTTTGGTTTAGGTACATCTGGCTGAGCTTGAACAGAATTCTGATAAGATTAATAAACTTAAAGAGACATTGAAAGGCTTACTGAAGAAAAATCCAGACTCGCCCGAAGCCAAGAAATGGACGGAAATGCTGGAAGGAATAGGTAAAGCCAATGCAGTGCCAACATGAATGTTTCAGTTTATAGAAAACTTTGCACTTAACATTTTAAGAAGCAGTAAGAGTGTTGTAATATGAAATCTGGACTATTACTTTGGTGTAAGCTAAGCAGGGAAAGAACAATTTGAACTAAAAAAGTACTTGAGTAACTCAGGGGGTCAGGCAGTTTCTCTTGAGAACATGGATAGGTGACATTTTGGGTCAGGTCCCTTCTTTGGACGTGAAGAAGGGTCCTGATCCAAAATGTCACCTATCCATGTTCTCCAGCGATGCTGTTGGACCAGCTGAGTGACTCCATCACTATGATTTTTGTAAACCAGCATCTACAATTCCTTGTTTCTCCAATTTGAGTTCCTTTATACAATTGTGGGGAAATTTAGTCTTGGAATCTTGATCAAGAACAAGAGAAGTTAAGTGAAAATAAATGATTTCTGGTCGTTACAAGAAATACATTGGTCATTTAACTGCACACTGACAATTGTTATAAATAATTAAAAGCTAAGGTCATGCTTTCACAATATTCCCTCATTCTTAAATAACTAATCGATACTAGGGTTCGCCAAATATGGATTCAGTTCTCATAATAAGAGAACGGATGTTTTAAAGGCATTGATTAAAATGGAAATTATAACACTAGTGATTTTCCAAAAAATACATTAAATATTGGTAGCTTCCTTAAATCTTTTAAAATAAATTAATGACTCCCACAAATACAATATATTTCATTGATTTTCTTAACTCTTGAGAAAGAGTATAGAAATTCCATCTTTGTGCTGAATGCCATTGTAGTACGAGTTGTTTGTTGTATTTCCCCCTCAATAGTCTGGCCTGCACCAGTCAGTAATTGTAAGGAACTGAATGTCGACAGGTAAAGACCATCATTAGTCATTATTTCAACACCAAGCGTCTAAGGCCTCTTTCTGCATCTCATTTTAAACTCATCTGCTATCCTTGTATGTTGTCTTGCACATTATGAAATATATTCGGTAACATTGGCATTGACATCCTGTGTTCTAAATCTTCCTCCGATAAATATTTTAACGTTTGAAATCAGAGGATATATTGTTTTAAAGTGTTTCCATTAACAGACTGGACTGAGCTCTACACAATGTTGATAATTTGGAGATCATTTACTACCAGGCAAATAACATAAACATACTTGTTTCCCATGTTAGAGTCAGAATTGGACAGCATGCAAACAAACCCTTCGGCCCAACTTGCCCGTGCCAACCAAGATACCCCATCTGCACTAGTCCCACCCGCCCATGTCTGGCCCGTTTTCCTCCAAACCTTTCATAGAGTCAAAGAGGAAGAAGGAGGTTGTTAATTTAAACATGGAGAAAAACATCCTCTTGAAAAATACAATATTTAAAATTATTAGACGAAGGAGGGTCAGGATATTTTTAATATTTAGATAACGCCAAGTTCGGACTGATGTGAGAAGAAATTGGCCACAGTCGAATGACTGCAGTTTTGATCGTAAATCTGGTAAACTCATTGTGAGATGTTCCGGTCTAAATGTTAGTTTGGAGTTTCCAGCTTCCTTTATAATTTACATTAGGCATTTGAATTAAAGCATTTTTAACTCTGATTTTAAAGTTGTCTTAATGAAACACTGTAGAGTTTAAGTTAGAGATACAGCATGAAAACAGGCCCTTCAGCCCACGCTGGTTCTACGCTATCCCTCTTTCACATCCACTCCCCCACACAAGGGGCAATTTGCAGAGCCCAGTTAACCTACAAACCCGCAAGTCATTGGGATGTGGGTGGAGAAGGGGAACGTGCAATCTCCATACAGACAGCATCAGCGGAGTGCACCGAACCAGAGCTGCACCACTGTGCTGCCTGAGATGCAAATGTTTAAATCATATTGCTTTGCATTGATAGTAAGTGCAAAACATCTTATAATGGTAACATCAGAAGAATGAGCCAGTCTGTATAATATTTGCATGAAACCCTTCTTGGAATAAACTTATCATTGGTATTTGTGTTCTTTTTTAGAGTCAAAGTGGGCTCGTGCTAATCAGACAATAACACAGAGGCAACAAAAACTTGAAGAGTCAGCAGATCTTCTTTCAACTTTCCAGAGCACAGAATCACAGCTCAGTCCATGGTTATCAGAGAAAGAATTAATGATGAGTGTACTGGGTCCTCTATCGATCGATCCAAACATGCTGCATGCTCAGAAACAACAAGTGCAGGTAATATTTTTTTTATTCAAAAACTTTGAGAACTCAAAATTCCTTTGGTTTGTACTTGACTTTTAACTGCAGCTAAAGGTAAAAAGTAGAGTTGAAGCATTTACAAACTTCAAATATGGATTTAGAAAGCATATTTTGTGATTCATGAAAATAATTTGTCAGTGTTTCTGTACACAATATGCCTCAAGTGAAGTTTGATAGCAATGTTCATTGTTGGAGATGGCTTTGTAACCTGAAGCTAGAAACTGCAATGACCTTAGCAGTTACATTTGTCTCAAAAGCTAACATACTCCACCTGCAAATGTTGGTGATCAGTATAGGATCTACAGAATAAGTCCAAAATCAATGGCCAACATGGACTCGGTGGGCCGAATGGCCTGTTTCCAGGGTGTACCTTTCAAATCAATTCAATACTTGTTTCGGAAAACTACTTCAACACTTTTTTCCTACACCTGGATCCGGATATACAGCATTGTGACCATTCTTCAGACTCTGTACAAGGCTCCCGACCTGAAAAGTCACCTATCCATGTTCTGCAGGGATGCAACCTGACCCGCTGAGTTACTCCAGCACTTTGTATCTTTTTTTTATAAACCAGCTTCTGCAGTTCCTTGGTTCCACATGTCCACACGTAACTGGGCTAAATAGAGGTCCTATCCTAATCTGCATCACCTCCTTCAGCAAGGCAACCTTATCTAGAACACCATGAACTCCTAAACCTGGAGTCCTCTCCAGTTATACATCACTTACAGCTGTCAATGGAAACTAATACAAATGTAATTCATAGTGGTACAAATTAGCAATAATCTCTCTTTTTAGAGCAGGAGTCACGGTGTTAGTCACTTTTAGGTAGCTTTTACAGATGCACTGCATTGTTGAAATGGCTGGAGCTCAATGTAGGATAACAGCACAATCTTTGTTCTGCAAATATTAAATATCCATGTTTTTTTAGAGATATAGCACAGAAACAGGCCCACCAAATTTGTGCCGACCAGCGGTCACCCCATACACTAACACTACCCTACACAGTAGGGACAAATTTTTACCAAAGCTAATTAACCAACAAACCTGTAGGCCTTTGGAGTGAGGAAGGAAAACGGAGCACCCGGTGAAAACTCACTCGGTCATAGGGAGAACGTACAAACTCTGTACAGACAGCACCCATTGTCAGGATCGAACCTGGGTCGCTGCAAGGCAACAGCTCTACCGCTGTGCCACTGTGTAGCCCTCTTGGTTGCCCAAAGACATTTTTGTAACCTTCCTCCTCCCCATACTTGCTACATATCTTTGGCACAAGGATAAATGGACATTTCCCCAAGACAGAATCATTTTTTCGAATAAACACATTTCTAACCCAAGATGATGTACTACTGTGCTACAGAAGATTAAATATGAAATTGTTCCCAGTATCTCTAATTGAAGTTTTTGGTTTGTTTACGACAGTTCATGCTGAAGGAGTTTGAGACCCGCAAACCGCAATACGAACAACTTAACCAGGCAGCACAGGGCATACTCTGTGCTCTCGATGATGTGTCTCCGTCTGACAACCACGTGCGAGACCAGCACAGAGCCATCAACGACAAGTGGGATAACCTCACGCATCAGCTCAGCAGCCGTTCCAATCAGATTGATCAAGCCACCGCCAAGAGTACTGAGTACCAAGAGTTACTGCAGCGGCTCAGCGACAGAGTCAGGATCCTCAACCATAAACTAAACAGTCAGTCGGTGATCAGCACACAGCCCGACATTGTCAAGCAGCAGCTCGAAGAAATCAGTGAGATCCGTTCAGATTTAGAACAGCAGAAGGAACAGATTGAAGAAGCTCAGAATCTCTGCGAGGACCTCTCCTCCCTCATCGGTGAACAGTATTTGAAGGATGAGCTTCGTAAGCGGCTAGATGCGGTCTTGCTGCCATTTAATGGTCTTGAGGAGCGAGCAGGTTGGTATAGATACTGCAGATCTGTTTGTGTTATGCCAGAGGAACAAGATTATAATGTGATTTTGAGCTTCGTTAATCAATCACATCAATGAAGGTTTCTGTAATTTTTCACGCAGTGGCCTTTTATTTCAGGGACAATCCACTCTCCCTTCAATTTATAACTAAAGCCTTGTACTAAAGAACTTACCTGATATATTTCTAATGGACCAAACCACTTAGAGCTTGTACAATCTAATCTCTTTCCGCAATTGTTTTTAGTTTTAGCTCCTGCAATTGCTATTTCAGATTTGCTCCCTTTTTAATCTTCTGCTTAGAAAGTTCATATTTATGAGTTAAATCCTCTTGCCAAAACTTAGATACACTAGTGTGTGATCCTTGAGGATGGGAGTCAACAAACTGAGTAGCAGTGGGACACAAATTGCTGGAGTAACTCAGCGGATGAGGCAGTATCTCTGGAGAACGTGGATAGGCGATATTTTGTGCCAGGACCCTTCTTCAGACTCTTGTGCCCGAAGAAGGCCCCCAACCTGAAACATCACCTCTCCATGTTCTCAAGAGATGCTGCCTGACGCGATGAGTTACTCCGGCACTCTGTGTTCTTTTGTGTAAACCAGCATGCACAGCGCCTTGTTTCAACATTTTGACTGCACTTCAGTGGAGAGCTTTGCTCTGAAAACCTATCCTATCGTGATTTAACCTCCATGAACATTGGCTCGCAAGTGTGGTCACTTGACAAAGTAAAGAAGAGAATCTGGTTCTATTCTCCCCCTTCGTAGCATAGACACACTGAGGTATGTTTATTATCCCAATCACTCCCCAGGTAATATGAGTTAAATTAGTCCATCTTCTGATTTGAACCTCAGATGTATTTATCTGGTGGCATTAATTAAGAATCCTTAAATTGGGATTTTTGAACTGTTGACTTTATTTATATTTGAACTTTAGCTTGTAAGGAAATTAATGTGAACAGCTGCAGATAAACTGTACATTCCCAGGTTAAAAACCTCATTCATAACATTCAAGGAGAAATCTAAGCAATTTGGTAAAGAATATATTTAAAATTAGTAAATGTTCATAACTGTCCTCATTGCATGTGCAATGCTAAAATAGTTGAAGGACATTATAACCACATAATACACACATCTGCCTTCAGCCACATGTGAATGTTCTGTCAAATGGTATGCATCACAATGGAGGGGAAATGTAAAGCTTCTGTGCCAAACATTGAGAGCGCTTGCAACGTGCAACAAAATTCCATTTACTGATTATTAGTTTTAATCCAAAGTTTAGTCTTAACTTTTTCCAAGTTATTTATGATAAATCAATGGTCTACAGGCATTAAAAGCCTTGAAGTTATAATCTATGATACATATTATTATAAAGTCAAAATAGGGCTTGGTCTTTTGGATCATAAAAAGCTTATTTTTTTGGCTTCCACAGCTTTGGGTTATTCAGTATTTCATTGTTTACAAATGTGAGAAGTGGTGGTCAGCTTATCTGTAAATATTAACTAAACATTGTATTCCGAAGATTAGTTTTGGTTACAGATTGCAGTGCTTTAGAAAATATACTCTTACATCTATAGTTTGGCGAATTGGAGGAATACTACCAATTCAGAGTTAATGATGAAGCGATAGTATTAGTTATGACACGACATGCCTTTAATGATTTGTCATCTCCAGGTGATCGCATAAATCAACTACAAACAACTCTGGCCAGTTCGCAGCAGTTTCAACAAACCTTTGACGAGCTCAGGCTGTGGCTGGATGAGAAATGCAGCGAGCATTCAAGGAAACCTCCCGTGTCTGCAAACCTTGACATTTTACAATCTCAAATCAGTGAACAGGAGGAGTTCCAAAAAAGCCTGAATCAGCATTCGGGCTCCTATGAGATGATCTTGGGTGAAGGAGAGTCTCTGGTCCGAAGTGCTCAGACAGGTGAAGAAAAGACGAATCTTCAGAGTCAATTATCAACTCTTAAAGGGCAGTGGGATGAGCTCTGGAAGCAGGCAGCAGGTAGATATTCGAAACTCAAAGACTGTGTTCAAAAAGCACAGAAGTACAGGCAGTACATGGAAGAGCTGCTCCCATGGATAGAAGAATGTGAATTTAAAGTGGAAGAACTGGAGATCACCATTGATCCAGCACAACTGAACTCTTCCTTAGCTAACGCAAAGGATCTACAACATGATGTAGAAAAACATCGCTCGCCGCTGGAAATGATGAACACTGCCGCTGACATCCTTGTAGATTCCTGTCAGGTGGATGAAGAAGATATTAGGGATGAAAAAACGGACATAAACCAGAGGATGGACATCGTTACAGAACGACTTCAAGCCAAAAGTGAATCAATTGAAGAAATGGCCCAAAGGTTGAAAGAATTCCAGGATTCCCTGAAAAGCATTCAAATGAAGCTTGATGGCACTAAACAGCAGCTTGAAATATACGATGCTCTTGGACCACAGGCCTACAGCAATAAGAACTTGGAAAAGTTGAGGACTCGTCAGGAATCGCTTCAGATCTTGGAGTCGCAGGTAGACTATCTGAGAGACCTGGCTCAAGGACTGGCAGAAGATGCCCCTGATGGTGCGGATTCATCACGGCTCCTCCAGCAAGCAGAGTTAGTTCAGCAAGAATATGGCAGTGTAAAAGAGAGAGTGAATGAAAGTTGTTTGGCGATGGAAAATAGACTTCAGGGAATCGGACATTTCCAGAACCATATTCGGGAAATGTTTTCACATCTTGCAGACTTGGATGACGAATTGGACAGCATGAGTCCCATTGGGAGAGACCTAGACAGTCTGCAGTCACAGATTGATGACATTAAGCAGTTTATCAGCAAACTTAAAGAATTAAAGAAAGATATTGAAAGTTCAGAAGAAAAATGCAAACAAATGCTGGAGGAGGAAGGTAGTCCAGATCTTCAGGGGCTGAAACGAGAGCTTGAAGCCTTGAATAAACAATGTGGTAAACTGCTTGAACGTGGAAGGAACCGGCAAGAGCAAGTGGAGATGACTGTGGGACGTGTTGAAGACTTTTATGAGAAACTCAGAGAATTAAATAACCTTCTAACCAAAACTGAAGAGGGCGAGGAATTGCAAGGAAACGTGGGCACAGAAGTTGACGTTATCAATCAACAGCTGGCCAACTTTAAGGTAAGATTTGTTCAACTCTGCCTAGGGGCACTTACAGTCCTTGAACTTCTCAAAGTGATGAACAAATTCGAACTTTGTTTAAAGCTTTTTAATTGTTTGAACTGTTATTCAAATATGCCCTTTTATTCCTGCGTCAGAATTTAAGCCTCATTTGCTTTGATGTTGAGTTTGAGCTTTAGTTTTTGTGGCCGTGTGTACAATGAATATTATTAAACCTCTCAAAACTAGATCTTCTAATTAGCTGGATCTTCAGGTCTAGGTGTTGTGAGTTGCTTATATAACAGGGACAGGATCATTCACAAGCATTGGCTGAAGGATCAAATGGTCTCCTGTGCCAATAGAATTGCAGAAAGTTATGAATAAAAACAATTCCAGTTTTTAACCATTGCAATTTTAGGAAAGATTAGGCCCCAAGTAAATAGAACTACAAAAATGCCTGAAAGAATATAAAAGACCCATCAGCCATTGCTTGCTCCTGACAGTAATTTTACTTAAGATAGACACAAAGTGCTGGAGTAACTCAGTGGTTCAGCAGCATCTCTGGAGAAAAAGGATGGGTGACATTTCGGGTCATGACCCTTCTTCAGTTTTACTTTGTCTACTACTTTGCCTTTTGTTCACTAAATGCTCCCTATTATCATAATTTAAGGAAAAGCTTGCATTACCTTTTCAATGAAACATTCTAGATCATGATATCTATACGTTAAATAATTTTCTGCTATCTCCTTTAAGCCCTTTCTGTCCGAAGGAGTGCTAAACTAGGTTAGAATACATCTTGAATTTGCACACAGCTGTAAGCTGCCACTTGGACTAATATAGTGGTAACAAATCTAAAGGATACAAGTACCACACATCTCCAATGACCAAAGATACATTGTTCTGCTAAAAGTGAGCACTTGGGGTGGGGATTAAGGTTGTCAGGTCCACCACCTGCTACTCTCAGAAAAACGTCGGCGTTGTCGTGAAGAAAGAGCGTCTTGACGTCACATCTTAACTGTTTGGGAATCAACAGCAGCTCCCCAGGAATTGACCTTTAAACCAAGGCAGAAGCTGCCTTTCAATTTCTACAGAAGGCCAGCTGTTAACCATATAACCATATAACAATTACAGCACGGAAAACAGGCCATCTCGGCCCTTCAAGCCCATGCCGAACACTTATTTTCCCCTAGTCCCATCTACCTGCACTCAGACCTTAACCCTCCATTCCTTTCCCGTCCATATAACTATCCAATTTATTTTTAAATGATAAAATCAAACCTGCCTCCACCACTTCCACTGGAAGCTCATTCCACACAGCTACCACTCTCTGAGTAAAGAAGTTCCCCATCATGTTACCCCTAAACTTCTGTCCCTTAATTCTCAAGTCATGTGCTCTTGTTTGAATCTTGTTAAAATGAGATTGAAGACCATATACGCAATAGAAGATTTGTAGTAAATCAACGTTATTCATGCATTGCTCATCAACTAATGTTACTGCCCAGTATATACTAATGTGTCATATATACTTAGAACACTATTACAACTTCTGTAAGCAAGAAATGCCTCTATGGGTTCCCAATTACATTGTAGAAATTAGTTTCACATAAAATCCCATCGTATCTCACAAACGTTTGATCTCCTGTTAGAATTTCTATACCCTAACTTTTCCAACTATACCTCATTGATTCTCATCTAAGTTAACATTTTGGTAAACCAGCTCTCCCATCTTCACTTTTTCGTTTTGTTTAATTGGTTAAATGCGCAAAAGAAATGGCTTCAAAGATACTGTGCTAATAATAACACATATCTCAAATGAGAACTCTTAATGTATTATTGAGATTCCTTAGTTTAAATCGTTGTTTGTGTGAACCTTGGAAAAAAAATGGATGAAGCGGACATATTACGCCAAACACTTCCATTACCTGATGAAAATTGCATTAATTCCATTAATGAGCAACTGGCCTGAGCTAGCTTGTTATTCTGTTTTTAAAATAGCGCGCAGAATCTGTCACCTGTCTTCAGCTATTTGTGTTCCTCCCCAATTCTTGACATAGCAGTCAGTGTCTGGAGTTGTACAGCTCTACGCCTGTTGTCTCAGGACCCCGCCCTATTGAAGCATGGCCTGCCTTGAATATCATGGCTTTTCTATTTTTAAGAAGTGATGCAGAGTAGAGAGCATTTAACAGCCGCCTTAATGGCTCCATTCTTAAAAGATTCGATCCACCCATAATTGAAGTGATCTAAAACCTATGTTGTTTCAATTGTGGGATTTTCCCTCTCACAGCCTTTTTTGTTTAGATCATTCATTGCCCTTATGCTGCCCTTTGTGTAGGCACTCCCCGAGGAATGCATCCACAGGTGTAATTGCTCTTCAGTGTCTGCACATGTTGAACCCCAGACAGTGATTGTTAGAAGGCTATTAGAGTGCATGGCACGTCACAATCTGAACTAACCTGAAATCAGGATATTTGCTCCCATTGTAGGATCACTGAATAACTATATTTTGGGCAACGTTATCTGTTTATTTTCCCTTCCCTGAACCATGCAAGTCAACCCCAGTTGTAGAGTCCATTGAGTGGATGAAATAGAACAGTACAGAACATGAAAAGGCCCACTTTATTTCAGAATGCAGATTAAAATGGCATTTTTGCAAACAACATGCATTTCTCAGAACATACTGTCACCAGAACTCTGAATTTTAAAAGAAACCCCATGCTTGTGTTTTTTTTTCAGGCTTCATTTAATCTAGCTAGGAATTACCACTCAATTTCATCATTAAAATAATCAATCATGCACATTTACTTCAAACCACCCACAAAGGCAGGTTGAAGTTTCTAACAGTTTACAATTGAGCCGTAATAATCACTTTCTCATCTGAAAGGCAATTTTAAAATAATGAAAATAATTGATAATTGGTTGTTTTGATCAAAAATAGTTGTGTGATTGCACAGAAAAATAGTTTAATTTTATAACTTAATGTAGCCTCTTTTTTCATGTTCATTGTCTGCTCAATCAAACACTTAGTGTCGTAAATAAAGTATTACTTGCTAAAATAATTACTCTAGATTGTTAAGGTTCACCTCTGTGGCAGGCAAAATATTCCTTTATACTATTTTCACTTGAGAAAATGATCTTGTATAACTTGGGAAGTAAGTTAATAGTTAAAATAAATATTTTTATTAACCTTGGTTCATTTGGTTTTACCATTGTTAGAAAGTATTTGAAGAGAATGACTTATCTCTTTAGGTTGTGATGCCTGTAGATAAAGCAACAATTTATCATGAATACATATGTTCTTCAGACATCAATTTACCAACATTTCAAAATTGCCCTCATACAATTTATCTTTTTTACAATAATCCATTACTTTACATATATTTTGTATTTAAGTGGCTTCTCGCAGAGTATTTTATTCCATGTAACATTTCCTCTTACTGTTTCTTTGTTTATGGCACAAAAACTTGCTTTAAAACCCTATACTTGTTAATAGTGTCACAAATATTCAGCTGCGGATCAGTACACAAAAGCCATACCAGCTTATAAATAGAAATGTTATGAAAATAACTGCCTTGACATGTTGATGCAGTGCAGGAGTTGTATTCTACTTTCAAATGTAACTTCATAACAGCAGTCGCTATTGTTGTGTGAAGTTGTTCAGTGATGCCTTCAGCCAGTTTATCGGTGATCAGTCATCCATGTCGCACCATGTGAGGTGAAGTTAAACTCTCTACATTTACTATATTGTGGTGTCACCTCTTATAAACAGTGCAGGGCAGAGGATTAAACTGCTTTGGCAGCCTACGTGGCTTAGTGTAGTTTAGATATACAGCATGGAAACAGGCCCTTCAGCCTACCGAGTCCATGCTGACCAGTGATCATCCATACATTAGTTCTATCCTCCTCAATTGGAACAATTTGCAGAATCCAATTAACTTATAAACCTGCATGTCTTTGGAACGTGAGAGGAAACCGGAGCACCAGGAGAAAACCCTTGTGGCCACAGGGAGAAAGGACAAACTCTATACAGAAAGCGCCCGTTGTCAGGATCGAACATGGTTCTCTGGCACTGTAAGGCAGCAACTCTACCGCTGCGCCACTGTGCTGTTTCCAAATAGTAATGTTTCTGCAGATCATTCCAGTCATCTGCAAAACATTTGTCTATTTATTCATGGTGTTCTACAGTAAACAGTTCGACATGTGGACTTGGGCTTATTTTAGTTTTTCAAATCCTTAGAAGGATTAAACTACCTAATCAGGAATCTTAGGTATTTATTGCAAATATACATAATATATATTGTCACTTCTAAAGCCCCAAAGATTAAATCTTGGCCCTCTCTTTTCGAGTTATGGAGAGTCATACAGTTTGGAAACGCCCTTCGGCCTAACTTGCCGACTCTGACCAACATGTCCCATCTACACTAGTCCCACCTGCCTGCATTTGGCCCATATCCCTCTAAACCTGGCTTGTATATGTACCTGTCTAATTGCTTCTTAAATAATGTGGTAATCCCTACTTCAACCACCACCTCCGGCAGCTCGTTCCATACACCCACTACCAATTGTGTGAAAAAGTTACCCCTCGGATTCCTATAAAATATTTCTCCCTTCACCTTAAATCCAAGGCCTCTTATTCTCGATTGCCCCATTCTGGGCGAGACTCTGTGTCTTTCCGATCTATTCCTCTAATGAGTTTATCCGCTTTTGTGTGTACATGCATTCTAATAAGTGCTGGATGTCAGTCAATTCCTTCAGGCCACACCCTTGTTACTGGTTACATCCTTTATCCAACTGCCCTCCAACCCTATCCTACAAGGGAAACCATGTCTATGCAAAACTTTGGGATTACCTGCACCTTATCGTCTCCCTGCCCTCTTTGTTAAATCTGCCCTCGGTACGTTTCATCTTCAAATCTTTAAATCTGTGGATCACCGTTCATTTCGGGAATCAGACCAGTGCTCTGGTATATTACATTACTTCATAGTGCCAGAGTGATAGAGCATGGCAACAGGCCTTCCATCTTGCCAAGTTTACTCCGGCTGGAAACCTCCCTGAAAGACTAACCCTAAACAACCTACTTTATTCTCCACTCTTTCCCATTGCTCAGCTTCTACCACTAAGCTGCACATTACAACATTAACCTACAAAATCACACGGGAAATCAGAACACTCAAAGGAAACCCATGTTATCACTAAGGAGAGCATGAAAACTCCGCATAGACAGCACTATCGTTAAGACCAAGCTAATCAAGCTTTGAGGCAACAAATCTTCTCGCCGTGCTGCGCTGGTTCTGCTTTCGATCTTTTTCCATATTTACCGGTGTGCAGGCAGACGATCAAGCCCGAAGGGAAACTGAAATATTAGGAATGAAATGTTCATTATGGTTTGGAATTTTAAAAATTACTTAGCCTGTCCTTAATCCGTCTTGGGACACGTTCTTTGATAGCTGCGGGTACTGAAATGGTGTGCTGCCTTTGGGTTTTAAAGCATAGTGGTTAAGAGGATGCATTTTTGTGGGCTGAAGTGGAGAGATCAAATCTTACTTTTAATTATCCCCACATGATGTAATGTTTAACCATCTGAAGGAATGTTGAATTGTAAGTCATTTGTATAATCAACTGGTGATTTCAAAGTGAGCAAGGCGAGTGACGCATCTCCATTTACATTTTACTATGAGCGAGTGGAAAGGGAATTTTAATGTCAAGCATTGTAACCGTAGTGTTTAAGTTTGCTGAAGGGTTTTGGAATCTGATATAATAGGTCATAAAATAGATTTTTTTTAATTTAAAGAGGCAGTTTGGGATAGACATCTGTGCCTTCCTCTCTGGTTCTCTGCCGTATATTCTACTAAGAAGACATTGAAATTCGTGTATATTAACGTATAAAATTCTGCATCTAACATATTTAGCTTTGCTAAAAGGCGACAGACTTTATTTCTCAATGAGCTATCAACTGAATATTAAAACAGATAGGGTTCGCGAGCAATTGGAATACCACTTCGACCTGGGATGGTGATTCCAATTAGGTGTTACCTCCAGATTCATTTTTGTCACTGTTACTGCTGTGCTTATGTCCCATTGTTCCACTGTTAAGAAAAAGAATGCTGAGGCAATTCAATCACTCCAACCATTTCAACTACCACTAAAACTGTGTGTAAACGTGAGCATTTAGAGATGAAGTGATTTTTAATGCTTATGTGTCTGAACCTGGGAGGGTCAGTGAAAGATTAACTCACCATTTTAAAGCCCATTTTAGAGGCATTGCGCAGAATCGCACTCAGCCTATAAGCATCTGATACCTAACTTTTTATAGATTGGCTGCTGTGGTTAGAAATAGCAATGTAAAGAATTTTTTTGCATCATGAATCAGAAAATACATACCCATCATATTTTTCAAGAGCACCTTAAAATATTATATTCTGACTGCCTGCCATCGCCAAAAACGTTGTATGTTTCTTTGGCGCGCTCTTTGCACGATTATGATGCTTCATTGAGCAATGACGTTGGTGGCTTCAGTTTGCTTTAGAATACATCAGACCAATTCCCATGATCAGCAGTTCCCAATGTTATTATTTCCCAGTGCAACTTGTTTCCACTGCATTCAGTAGAGTCTGCGGATAAAGGAGAATTTCTTAAATCAGATGCTGTTCCCAATTTGACAATATTGGTGTTATAATATCATTCCATTTTTAATCCAATCTTTATTTGTACATCTAATAATGTGTGACTGTCCATGGTTGTATTAACCACCTCAAAATATTACCCTTCAAGGATCATCTTTTTCGTGAATAATATCCAATAGTTCATACAGATCAATAGTTACAAGATTATCGATGAATTTAGATATGATCATGATATTTACTCTGAATATTCAAATGGCCGTAGGTGTTTTGATGCTGTGTGTAATGCAAGTCATACTAACTGAGTTGAAATCAGCATTTGGAAACTAACCTTCCATAGTTCCACAATGGGCTTGTGTGACTTATAACAGCTTAAAAGTGTTAATAATGTCCATTTGAAAACACCATGCAATGAAATGAACATGGATATAATGTCGTCCTTTCTGTGTTTGAGGTTATTCTGACAGCAGGCAATTGTCTCGTTGTACAATGGTCTAACTGCAGGACAAATTCTCATCTCATCACTTGTGCACCTGGTTTCACTGTTTATTGTGAACAAATTAATGACTTTTTGCATGGCTGCTTTCAGTCTTGCTTTTAAAGGCATGGCTGCTTTTAATAGCAGATTTATATGCTTGTAATGTAAAGTTCCTCCTTTAAAGGTAATTTCTTTATATTTCAAGTTTCTTAAGTCTAAAATTCATCGATAGATCTTGGTGTTGTGACAATCTGCTGTTGAAATGTGGAGCAAGCTATTAATAAGTTACGATGCCAAGGTGCACTCTTGTTGACCTTTCTACGAGTCTTGGTGTTAACGTGTTTTTCTGCATGACAGACTCTGCTCGCTTACGAGTCTGATATCCCCACCTTCACTTGGTGGATTAAATTACCGACTGGCAGACAAAAAAGCAAGCAGTGGTATTCTAATTTCCTTGTAACTGTTGAAAATTCTTGAATCCAGACATGGCAACATTTGTGCACACTTTAAAACTAGGGAGATTATTGCACTGTAGAACATTGATTTAATGGCTTTCGTGTCAAGCCTCTAATAAGCAAAGGGCCAAACAAATGCAGTAAAGACGCTGAACAAATATTGTTGTAAATTAAGTAAAAATTAATTATTTTCTTAATTGAAAAAAAAATGCGTGCAGTGGTTTAAATGTCCAATAAATGAAGAAAGCCTGTGTAGGAAGGAACTGCAGATGCTGTTTACACTGAAGATAGACACAAAATGCTGGAGTAACTCAGCAGGACAGGCAGCATCTCTGGGTAGAAGGAATGGATGATGTTTTGGTCTCGACCCAAAACGTCACCCCTTCCTATCCATGATGTCTGTCCCGCTGAGTTTCTCCAACATTTTGTCATTATTAAATGATGAAAGCTTGTTCTTCCTCTTTGATTTTACTGCAAAAAAATCAAATGATTCCTTCCCATCCACTATGCTGTTCGGAAATGGTTATCTGTAGTTCATTCAGTAACTTAATAAATAAATATAATCACTCGGTGTATCACTTTACTATACCTCACAGATGCAAACAACCCTAGAACATGTTCCAATGAATGATCAATAAATTCATCTTGGGGACAGCATTGACTGGAATTAGCTGCAGAATCCTGAGCAAAATAAATGTTTGCCATGCTTCCCACTTCCTCTTCTAAAGCAAACTGTCTGGGATGAGAATTATTTCATTTTACTTAGTGTCATAGAGTCATAAAGTGATACAGTGTGGAAACAGGCCCTTCGGCCTAACTCGCCCACACCAGTCAACAATGTCCCAGCTACACTTATCCCACTTGCCTGTGCTTGGTCCATATCCCTCCAAACCTGTCCTATCCATTTACCTGTCTAACAGTTTCTTAAAC
This sequence comes from Amblyraja radiata, assembly GCF_010909765.2. Taxonomy (NCBI): domain Eukaryota; kingdom Metazoa; phylum Chordata; class Chondrichthyes; order Rajiformes; family Rajidae; genus Amblyraja; species Amblyraja radiata. Next base: position 16,405,000 of record NC_045982.1, on the reverse strand, counting down.
ATTGGGATAGTTCCAGCCTCAACTATCTCCTCTGGCAGCTTGTTCCATACACCCACCACCCTTTGTGTGAAAAAGTTACCCCTCGGATTCCTATTAAATCTTTTCCCCTTCACCTTGAGCCTATGTCCTCTGGTCCTCGATTCCCCTACTCTGGGCAAAAGACTCTGTGCATCTACCCGATCTATTCCTCTCATGATTTTGAACACCTCTATAAGATCACCCCTCATCCTCCTGCGCTCCATGGAATAGAGACCAAGCCTACTCAACTTCTCCCTATAGCTCACACACTCTAGTCCTGGCATCATCATCGTAAATCTTTTCTGAACCCTTTCAAGCTTGACAATATCATTCCCATGACATGGTGCCCAGAATTGAACACAATATTCTAAATGTGATCTCACCAACGTCTTATACAACTGCAACATGACCTCCCAATTTCTATACTCAATACTCTGACTGATGAAGGCCAAAGTGCCAAAAGCCTTTTTGATCACCTTATCTACCTGCGACTCAACCTTCAAGGGATCATGCACCTATACTCCTAGATCCCTCTGCTCTACATCATTACCCAGAGGTTTACCATTTACTGTGTAGGTCCTGCCCTTGTTCGACGTCCCAAAATGCAACATATCACACTTCTCTATATTAAATTCCATCAACCATTCCTCTGCCCACCTGGCCAATCGATCCAGATCCTGCTGCAATCGTTCACAACCATCTTCACTATCTGCAAAACCACTAACTTTTGTATCATCAGCAAACTTGCTAATCTTGCCCTGTATGTTCTCATCCAAATCATTGATGTAGATGACAAACCATAACGGGCCCAGCATCGAACCCTGAGGCACACCACTAGTCACGGGCATCCAGTCTGAGAAGCAACCTTCCACCATCACCCTCTGCTTCCTTCCATGGAGCCAATTTGCTATCCATTCAGCTATCTCTCCTTGGATCCCGTGCAATCTAACCTTCCAGAGCATCCTACCATGCGGAACTTTGTCGAATACCTTACTGAAGTCCATGTACACAACATCTACAGCTCTGCTCTCATTAACCTTTTTGGTCACGTCTTCAAAAAAATCAGTCAGATTTGTGAGACACGACCTCCCACATACAAAACCATGCGGACTATCCCTCATCAGCCCTTGCCCATCCAAATACCTATATATCCTATCCCTCAGAATTCTCTCCAGTAATTTACCAACTACAGATGTTAAGCTCACCGGCCTATAGTTCCCAGCATTTTCCATGCAGCCCTTCTTGAAAAAAAGTACAACATTTGCCACCCTCCAGTCTTCCGGCACCTCTCCTATATTTAAGGACGTAAATTTCAACCAGGGCTCCCGTAATTTTCTCTCTAATTTCCCACAATGTCCTCCGATATATCTGATCAGGCCCTGGAGATTTGTCAAGACAATGTAGGACCTACAGACTCTTCCACAGATGGACTAGTTGCAGGCAAACAGCTCGGAGAAGTAAATGGTTGAGTAGGTGGTAAGGTAATCCTTTGTGTTCCAAGAGGTTCTCAGTACCACCCAGAATGCTCCTTCTCCATCTTAAGAATTCATGGGTGAGAGATTCCTTAGAGTCAGTGGAGATGGTGAATTTCTTCAAGGAATACATCTGTAGATCCCATCCATTCCCTGCCATGAAATCTTTTCCCACGGAATAGTGTCTGTTTCAGGAGTCTACTGTCAGAAATGCAAACATCGTGGCATGCCTAACCTAGTCAGCAAAGTGATAATAGGGCTTCAGCACAGCGTTGGTCCAGGATAGTAACTCTGGTCCACTTGTTCTGCCAGTGAATTTGGAAAATTTGTTTGGACACCATTGTAGGTAATGTAAGGAGGGCACTGACCTCCCACTCATGATCCAGTTATGTCTGCTAAGTAGATATGTGGCAGCACTGGTCTCTAAGATCAATGGAATTAGGGAGCCAAGAGAGAAGCAATGCAGCTAAAATGGGAACTAAAATGCACCAAAATTATTTATTAAGTTTAAACAATAAGCTGTGTCTTTTGGCAGAGATACAAACAGCACCATGAAAATACAAAACTATGCAATGTGTCATTCTAAAGAATCTTTAAAATTACTCCAACGCTTTATGCAACTATTGATATTTCTATCGTTTGATGTTCTATCTTGATTGGCGCATCTGAATTTTAAATGTCAGGTATTTTATTCAACTACGCTTGCTTTGAATGTTGAAGCCTCCAGTCAAATGGTTAATTAGAAGACTGGAAGTGCGATGCTTCCACCGAAGACACAGGACTCGGACCTCTCCTGTTTCCTCGGTAACCGTTGATAAACTTCAGTGCGGCCGATCAAATTTGCCACCAACTGAGCACGTACTAATTGGGGAAGGTGGGAGAACTTTGCAGGGGGGATAAATTGTATTTTTATACCTTGCTAGTACTTTAGACTGGTACGTTGGTACTTGCAGTTGTTATTGCCAGTGCTGATGTTATGTTGGCTTTTAGTTTAAAAGAAGCGCATTTATGTTGAGATACAAACGCAGAATGTTTCTTCGCACTTAGGTTTTCAGGTGTGTGTGTGTGGTGCACCCCAGCTTGGATACATTGATATTATGCACATAAATGCTTCCCTGCCTTTCCAGCAATCTTGCCCAGGTTCCTGTTTTATTGATCAGCACACTTCTTCTTATGAGTTTTGTTCTCTGAACATTTAATCATTTTTTTCCCATGTCTGTCAGTGGGTCTGTGACCTTTACACAGTGTAAAGACCAGAGCTCCCCAGTACTCTTAAATGTAGCCAGATTTGGGACTTAAACAATTTTAACACAACTCGGTGTTTTTGTTAGCCTTTTAGTTTGCTGTTCATATTACTTTTAAATAATGTAATTGCCAGTACTTTGGTTCTGTCATAACATTTGTAAAACTACAATTGCACACAAACTGGGTTAACAATAGAAAGATTTGACGTCTAATTTATTATTAATCCTCACGATTTAAATCTGAATATTTCCTAATCTAAAGATTTCTTTAGGAATGACTGCACAGCAAAATACCAAGTGTTGTTATCTGGAACATTGACGATCATTGTGATAACTGTACTTCTATAAATGTAAAGATCTAATTTTTGAGGGAAATCTTAGTGAGGGCAGACTATTGTTTTAAATTGTTGTTAAAGTGCAGGCCCCGTGTTGAAAGTAAAATCTTGAGCCTTTGTTCACCCCCCTTCAATATGTGTGGTTTAGAAAAATAATTGCTCTCAACCAAAGGCATGTTTGAAAAGATAAAGAATATATTGTGACTCAGATTAATATTATTTAATGTGCTCCACTGGATACAGACAATTATTATAATTTGAATTTCCATAGATTCTGCTCAAACATTTTGATTATGTTGTAAAACAGTATGCTGGGGATGTTACACTGGAATATGATCGCTGTTTATCTTCAATACTATGGTTGTATCCTTGTAAAAGGATGAGAGTAGCAAAACAAAGAAGCCAAAACAGGAACTGGAGAGACACCCAGGATGTGACAAAACAGAAAAAGAATTTTGAATTGATGAATGTTTCTGTAGCAAGATTGCACTGAAGGAGTACACATATTAATCCCTTAGAATCCTCACATTATATTGGCTGAACTTGTCTTGATGAAAACTTGTTTTTGCAATGCACAGAGGGGCTGCTCCTTAGGTTTTTACTTCAGATGTTTATTTGTTTTGTCATCTTGTTGAATCATTTGATATTCAAGAAGATCCCGATAAAGTCAATATTAAAATATTTGAACAGATCATATTCAGAGTAATATTTTGTAAATAAATTAATCTGCGATTTGTAAAGTTTGAGAATTGTAAAAGGTTTATGATCAAATATTTGTATTAATTGGCTTTTAAAAGCAAGATTATGCATCCTTTTTCAATGGTAAATTAATTATGTAATGTGGAATTTTCAAGTTATTTTTTTAAATCCTATATTAATTTAATTTTGAATGAAAACAGACACCTTAGAGTTGACATTTCACGGCAAATTGCAAGGTTTTTTCAATGTTGAATCTTAATCTAAAATTGAAGGCTTTGTTTCCTTCCATAACACACTTCCCACAGTTATGTCTCGTATGCAAACTAAAGCAAAAGTATGAGACAAACAGCCATTAAAGAGTCAACTTTCTGAAAAGCTGCAGTTTGACCACATGGGGCTGAAACGTAATCGGGGAAGGGGAGAGTGCACAAGGTCGAATCTTCAGTGGCATTCATAATGTTGCGCGATTGGTGGTGAAAATAGGATCACAACAGATGCTATTCAGCGTTGTGTGTGACAGAGCAAGTGAGGGGGAGAGAGAGAGAGAGAGAGCAACCAAAAAAGGGCGTTTCTTTGTCTGTACAGCAAGGAGACACTGAAGTCGGTTGAGAGAGGAAAAAATCCAGTGGAAACCGTTTGCTTAGAGTACTGCCTAAGATCTTGCGGCAGTTTTACAATCAAATAAAAGAAGTAAGTGTTTAAAACTCTTTTTAACCTCTTCCTAAGTTCTGGAAAGTTGACAAGGCTGCTGCAAGATTCTTTGTGGTGAAGAGAGCGTAACTGCATCTAATTAGGCACAGAAGCTGACGTAGGCTATGGGATTAATCACAGCAGCTTTACATTGCCCATGAACAAACCAGTCGTGCTAACTTTCTCTAGACAGCACATGCTAAGGAAGGAGCAGCGCTGGGATTTTTGGAAAAGCTGGACAGAGCGTGGCAGCTCTCAACACTCTTTTGTTCAACAGCAATAGTTTGCCTTGTAGAACGTGACAACTGGACCCTACGTTTTGAAGAGAATTGTCAGTCATACCTCTCGCAGTCTGGTTGCTGCTGTTCACAACGCAAAAGGAGAAAGGTTTTTTTAACCAACATCTGAGGAAAAAGAAAAATAATGCCTGGATTAAAACAGGAATAAATAAATAAACAAACCTTGCTGGAAGAGGATCCGTGGCTTTAAGAGCAGTGCATTTTAAATTGGAGTTAAACAGTGTAAACTGTACACTGACTGGAATTACAGGATTTTGCCAAATACCTTAAACCTGAAAAGTATTTATTTTTCAATCAATAAATTAATACAGTTTTCTCTCAAGAAAGTCTCATCTGGAAACTTTTAGCCATTGTTCTGAAGTTGAACACTTTTTTAAAAAATGCCATGATGTTGCTAAGGGAGGAAGCAGCTGAAGCCCCACTGATTGAAGAACTTCCTGTCTTTGAATCTGCCGGAATATCCGCCAAGAATCACTTTTCAAAAGAAAACATGTGGAATTTCAAGGACTGCCTCTCTTGCAGCAGCTGGGCATTTGGGCATTGTAGTTTGTGGTTAAAATGAAAGGAATTTGCACAGAGTTGGAATACAGTCTTTGAAATACCTTTCTCTTGTCAGCCGTCATGCATTTGAACTGAAAACTCGAAAGAATCCGAATTGAATGCACAAATTGGTTTGGTTGTTGTTTTCCTGGAATGATTTTATAATTTGCCTGGGCTTCATTAGTATGACAAGTGAGTAACATGTTGTTGGAATATCTAAATATAACGGCGTGCCTTTTGGATTAAAATATACAGATACATTCTACTATCGGATGTGGAATACAGTTCATTATCTTTTTTTTAAAAATTGATCTACTTTGTACTGTGGGTATTTGAAATTCCAATCTAATTATGGGGAAGCCACTCAGTAGGCCAGACTGTTTGCGACGTAATAATCCCACCTGTTTAAGAAAGAATGAAGAGGACGACATGTACATTGAAGATTGCTACATTCCGCAAAGATCTATTTACGACACCATGAGAATTAATGAACAGATAGACCTTGGGGCAAAGGCTAACCCGCCATCAAGATGTTTTGTTGACCACACACATTCGCAAACCCAGAGAGCTGTGGACTCGAGCACTTTATCAAGTAATGGAACGCCCACTACATCAAATGTATTTGAAACGCGATTTAGTTCTGAAAGTAAAAAGTTGGATGAAAGACTTATATTTGACGCATTAAAACTGAGCAGTGATGTTATTCGGTCTTCTGGTCCACCAAAGCGGAGACCGCACGTAGAGAGAAAGGAAAACACAAATCGGAGATCCTGGAAAGCTTTCCTGCCTCCAAATTTCCCAGACTTCACAGAACGAACGGAGGTGTCCGCCAATGAGCCGACCGGTAGTTCTAATTCAATTAAAGAGAAGAGGCTTTCTAGCCACTTGCTTGCTGAAAGTCCTGATCTATCTTCTGAAAAAGAACTGATCGTAGCTAAGTCAACAATAGAAAATGAACACAAATCTGCCAGAACCCTGGTCTTTCAGCAAAGAGCAGAAAGCAAATTGAAAACTCCTGCAGTTTTATCTCAAAGTTCAGAGAGTGAAAGTGCTCCATTAATGGAGTGTAAACATGTACTGGAGATGGCAAGATTTTTACCAGAGCATCATACAAGTATATCTGCAACATGGCCCAGAGCCTTCACGGCCCAAGGGACATTGGAAGATGCCTCATTTCTACATAAAAGAACAATTGATCTGGCACAGGAAAGGATCGTTACCTATGCCGCATCTCTGGAATGTCGAGGGGTGTTGGATTCTGGTGCAACCAGACTAGATGTGCTGGAGGTTACAGCTGAATTTGATGAACAGAATTATGAAGAGGCTTGTAAATGCCACATTAACCCTGAGATGGTGCAACGGTGTGAAACTGAAGAAATGCTGTTTACGTCAGAATTTCTGAGTGAAGAATTAGCACTTCAGCAACTAGATGCTGTAATCCTGGAAGGTAGAGAGGAAGATACTGACTCCCTATTGCAGTTTGAGCAAGAGGAGCAAAGATTGACTGAGGAAAAATACAATCTCATTGAAGACTCGGCACCTCAACAGTTAGATCGTTTAATTATTAAGCAGGTAGATGACACAGTCACTCCAAAATTTGAAAAAGAAAAAGTGATTGATGACAAGGAGCCTGGTAAGAAACAATTTCACCGATATACTGCAATAGAGGTTGTACAGGGAGATACTGAATCACTAATACAATTTAAAGATGAAAGAAACCCTATGGATAATGAAAGGTATATTTTTGAGGAATCATTTCAGCTAGATGATGTAGCCTTGGGGGAGGCAGAGGGGGATACAGATTCTCTGATACAATTTGAAGAAATGGAGCAAAGCCTCATTGAAGATGCAGAATTGTACGATGAATTGGCATTTCAGCAACTAGATGCTGTCATTTTGGAAAACACAGAGGGATTCCATTTTGCAATGCAGCTTGAAGAAGATGGGAGGCTGATTGAAGATGAAAAATTCCTGGATGAAAAATCAGCACTTCAGCAGCTCGATGCAATCATCTTGGAAAACACAGAGAGAGATGCAGTCTCTCCCACACATTTTTACGAAGAGCAGAGACAGACTGAAGACAATTTCATTTTTGAAGAGGCTGCACGTCAATTGGATGCTGTAATCTTGGAAAACACGAAAGGAGATGCAGACTCCCTCCTCCAGTTTGAAGATGAAGAGCGAAAGATGATTGCAGACAGCAAAGATCTCTTTGAAGAATCAGCATTTCAACAGCTGGATGCTGTCATCTTGGCAAGCACAGAGGGGGGTGCACATTCGTTAAGGTTTGAACAGGATGAGAAGAGAGTTATGGGGACGGCCAAAATAATGGAATCCGACGTGTTAATAGAAGGGGAAAAAGAATTTATAACTTTACAAACATTGAGCTCTTTAGTCAGCCGGAGTTCAGAGGAAGAGAAAATCTTTGAAGAGTTAGAAAACAAACAGCATCGCCTGAGGAGAGTTATTGCAACTGAACAAAGATCAACTACTTCTACAGAATGGAAATATTATGCTGATCAGAAAGAGATATCCGAATGTATCTTTCTACAAGGGTCTGATACTGACCCTGATGCCAATATAAATCAAGAACTTACAAATGTATCTGAAGAAGACTACAATTTACAAATTGGTCACGATGCCTCCGAAGTTATGATCGATGCAAATGAGGTGTTCATTGACGAAAATAGTAATAAAGATGAAGAAACTGCATTTGTGGTGGAGGTTACAGGTAGTGACTGTGAAACCTTAATTGACGGATGTGGAATGCAGAGTACTGGTGTAAAATGTGAAGGACAACTAAACTCTCTTCATTTCGAAGAATGTGAACCAATTGCTCTTTGCCCCCCAGCAGATCCATGCACACCAACAGATTCAGATCTTGCTCTTTATGCTCAGGAAGTGGTCATGTTGTCTGCTGTTGAAGAAAATCCGGATATGCCGACAGACTTTGTCCACTTAAATGAACATCAGCTTATTACTGAAATTCCTTCAACAGATTCCATCGAAGCCTCGTATCTCGATCTCTCGCACTGTGCTCAGCAGATGGCAACGTTGCACTGTGTGGAGGAGACCAGGGATATGCAGGCGGCTTTTGTCCAGTTAGAAGAATGTGAAATGGTTGCTGAGCCCCCTACGACAAGTTGTCCTTTCCATCCTTTAGCACCTAGTGTAGATTTCACAAACTGTTCTCAGGAAGTTATAATGTCTAATGTGATTGATGCAGACTGTGATGCAGACAAACTTCCTGGTAATTCCGATAAAGAAGAGCATGATTTTAATTTGGAAAGTAAAAGCCTTGAATTTGAAGAATGTGAAGTTAATGCTCAATCAGAGTTCTCTGACTTAGTGGAGCCTGATGCAGCAGAGATTCATAGTCTTCAGAGGGACAACTTCACTGATTTTCAATGGGACAAACAGAAAGGTTTGATAGAGTTGGATGCAATAATATGCTCAGACATTACCGACCCTGTTGCTTTAGATCCAGTGGACACTGATACCACAGAAGCACCGTGTAACAGTGATAACTCAAAAATAAATTCTACGTCTGATGCGCTTGTTCAACACGAGATAAGTGAGGTCTTGTTGATTGATGAGGATACTGACGAGCAGGTACTCGAAGCAATCAGGTTCCTTTTCCAATCTGACGAAGATGAGGATACTATTAACACCACCATGGAAAGACAAGCAAACAAAGCTCAAAGTTGGGAGACTAGCCTGCAGGCTGATGTGCTGGAAAATGTTTCCACTTCATACCTTGATGATGACTTTATCGAAGAAGGAACGCTGGAATCTTTATTTGAGATGCAGGAAGCAAGCTTTGAATCCAGCCCTTGGGGATTATCCTTAGACCCAGGACCACTCTGTGAACTGGTTGAGACCGGTGGAGACTGCTTTGCTGTGAAAGCTAATCAACTCGATTCTTCTGCTCAAAGTGATACAGATGATGAGGTATTTATCTTCCTCTCTGATGCTTAACGTCATTTTTAGGAAAACAGTTGCTTGGGCTTCGCATGAAAACCCTTTGAAACTGCTGAGCTTTATTTACAGTGTCTTGTGACTAAATTAGAAATGTAGAAATTTTTGATGGATTTTCATCAACAACTGCAATATTTGTAACAGTTTTAAGTAACAATTTCCCTCCAGGGATGAATAAAGTTTTATCGTATCGTAAGTAAACTGTGATACCCCCGTGTGTGACTTCAGCCTTTCAAGGTCCTTCACCATGAGCTGCATTCAATGTCCTGTTTGTGAAATACATTTACTATATTATGACCTTCATATTACTGTAAATATATATTTAACAAACACTCATTAAAAGCTTCCGCAAGATCTATGTCACTGTGGCAACTATTTTATTGCTCAGCTAATTATTTAAAACAAAATGTATGTGTCGACGGAGATGGGCCATTCAGTTACGAGGAGAGACTGTATAGGTTGTCTTTGTTTTCCTTTGAGTGGAGGAAGCTGAAAGGAACTTTACAGAGGTGTACTAAATTACACGAGGCTCATAGAGGGTGGACAGGGACATACCTTATCCATAACCAAGACGTCTGAAATCAAAGGGCATAGCTTTAAGGTGAGGGGGAGAGGGGACCTGAGGAATATATGTGCAATCTAGCATGTAGTGCCTGAAAAGATAGGAGGTAAGTGCTTGCAACATTATAAATTTACCTGGATAAGCTCTTGAATCACCAAGGCAAGGAAGGGTGAAAACCAAGTGCTGCTGAAAGGGATTGGTGCAGCTGAGTGCCCAGTGGTCAGCGTGCACCACGGCGCCCATTTTTGTGTCAATGTTTCAGTAATATAGAAGCTAAAGGTAGAATGGGAGAAAATAAATGTGGCATTGGCTGTCAATGGTTATTACAGGATGAGATTGGATAATATTTCAATGCCGACATAATGTTTATTTAGATTCCGATGAAAGATTTTTTATTTAGCTTCTTTGAAATTACCGCTGCACAGATTAGGTTTCAAGTCGGGGCTCAGATTTGGTGATTTGCATGGTTTTAATGTGGAGGTGCAAGCAGACAAGTTTGATTGTTAAAAATATTTCTGCTGGTCTGATTAAAATCCCTTTATATTTGTATTCGTACACCAGATAGAGATGGAGCTACCAAGGCTAACGTTACTCTTCACTTACTGTGTGAGAAAGTAGTGCTACAGTGCCTTCTCTAACTGCTGTGATCCATTGTTGAAGGTGGAGAGGCTGTTAGGTGGAGAGTTCAGCACATTTTCTCAGCAACAGTGAAGGAATAGCAACATGTTGTGCAGCGTAGAGATTGCACCTGCAATCATTGACTTTCTATTTGGAACAGGTCAGGAGTATAGTCAAATACGTTTTAACAAGTTGATTAAATACAGATGACAAACGTAGAAATAAGGAATTGCAGATGCTGATTTACGAAATAAAAAACATAAAGTGCTGAAGTAACTCAGTGGAACAGGCAGCATCTCTGGAGAACATGGATAGGTGACGTTTTGGGTTCAAGTTCACATTTATTGTCACATGTTGAGTTACATGATATTTGAGTTACCATGCAGCCATACAAGTAAAAAAGCAAACAATACACAATAGAGTTTAACATAAACATCCACCACAGTGGAATCAGCACTCTTCACTGTGATGGAAGGCAATTGTGTATTGTTGCTGTCCCTACCACTTCTTATTTTTGTTTCATTTTGTTTATATGTTTGTAATTTGCTTGTTTTAATCTATAAGGTGTCATTGAGAGCCCTGAAAGGCACCCATAAATAAGATGCATTATTATTAATATTATTATTACTAAAGTTCAGTCATTCTTTGTTCAATCATTCAGATCTGATGAAGAGAATAGTTTTAGAGGGAATTAATGTTTACGGTGTGGGATGGGCTGCAAGTCCAGCTGGCTACTTTGCCTGAATAGTGTTGTTGTGATTTGAAATTGTTGGCATTGCACCCAACCAAAGTGAGTAGTGAGCACCCCATCACTTGTGCCTTGTTATCAGGGTGTGAATATGTGAGTCGCTTGCCATATGATTTAGTCTCTGACCTGCATTTAGAGCCATGGTCGTTACTTATCTAGCTGTGGTTGAGATATTGGTTAATGGTGACTCCCCCCCCCCTACACACACCCTACCCTCTGCAAGTTGCTGATAGTGGGGGCCGGGAAACTGCTTGTGCACGTCAAAGATAGGTGCCTAGACGTTGGAGGTGCTCATTGCCTGACACTTGACACAAATGCTACTTGCCACTTGTCTGCCCATTCCTGCACTTGCCCTGTTTATTTTCTCTTTGTGCACTCTCAGCCACACATGATATGAATGCAGTCATGTACAGTATGATCGGTATGGATATCATTGTGCTTTTCACTGTATCTTAGTACACGTGACAATAATATACCAAAAACAATCTGGAACGCTCTCCCTCTGATGGCTCGTTGAGATAATTATTCTGGCAGCATTTAAGAAGTAATTAGATGAGCGCTTGAAATTGTACAGATGTTCATGAACCAAATGCTGAGAAATAGGATTCCTATGGGCCAGCATGTACCAAAGGTCTGACTGGATTTGTATTGTCTGACTGGATTTGCTCCTTTTTCTGTTTTCGGGTGCTTTATATACATTAGAGATAAATATATTCCAAAGTCTTGTACTTTCATATTCCTTTATTTTGAAATCAAAGTGGAATTCATTGCCACAGACAGCTGTGGAGGCCAAGTCAATGGATATTTTTAAGTGGGAGATTGACAGATTCCTGATTAGCATGGGTGTCAGGGGTTATGGGGAGAAGGCAGGAAAATGGGATTGAGAGGGAAAGATAGATCAGCCATGATTGAATGACAGAGTTGACTTAATTAGACCGAATAGTCTAATTCTGTATCTAGAACTTATGAACTTATAAAAGTAAGACTGTATTTGCAACAGTGAAAACTATTAGAGCATTTTCTGGTGTTGATCATTTATGAGATCAAATATAATACTACACTTCCCATAAAAAAAAATTATTTCTCAAGGCAGGTCTTAAAAACATCTTGAATGTCTGCACAAGGTGGACATTAATGAATCAATAACCTGTGCGCCAAGTGGTAAAAAGGTTTTCCAAATGTTCATTTGGAGCTGTCTGTTTTTTTTGTCACTGCCTAACACAAATTGAGAATGTAATCCTTTGTTAATAACCTGCATATTACAATGCCCCTTTTCTTAGTGTGCAAAATTATTTGAATGTTAAGACAGGGCAATATGGACAGTGGTTTTATGCAGCAGGCAGCTAGAATTGAATGCCGATTCTTCCAGTTGTTGCAGAAATTGCAAACAAATTGCTCTTTCCACATATTGATGAAAGGATTTGTTTTTAATTAAGATTAAGCTTTATTGGTTTTGCAGTGTTTACTGATACTTTATTAGTCAGCCTGTGGTGCCACATAATATGTATGTCACAACAGCTGGAGGGGATTTACAATCCAGTTGGCTTAAGGAATTTTAAAAAATGGAATAAGTTAATTGATCACTTGTAACTGTTCTGCCATTCAGTGAAATTATGGCCAAAATCTTATTTCAGCGCTACCTTCCTGCATTAATCCCAGTACCCCTGGGTTTCCTTGGTATGAAATAATCTTTAGCGTTCTATGTTAGCACAGGCAACTGGGCAGCCTGCTAGAATAGTGACGTCTCAAGATTCACTAATTATTTAAGTGAAAACATTATTTCCAAAATCCCTCTCCTGAATGGCTGACCCTTTATTTTGGGACTGACCACTCGTTCTGGACACCTCCGCCAGAAGTTAGCATGCAACAAAAGTTTTTCACTGTACCTCAGTACACGTGACAATAAACTAAGCTAAGTTTAAACTTTGTATTGGCCCTGTAAACCTCATTTTGTATGTTTTAGTTAGATCTTCAGATTTCCAGGCTTGATAGTACACGTCCAGTTCACTTTAAAAAAGAAAAAGGTGCAAAGTGCTGGAGTAACTCAGAGGGTCGGGCAGCATCTCTGGAGAACATGGATAGCAATGTTTCAGGTCGAGACCTTTCTTCAGACTGATTGTGGGTGCAGTGGGGGGTGGGTGGTGGACAAAGCTGGAAGAAAGAAGGGGCAGAACGAAACTTGGCAGGTAATCGGTGGATATGGGTGACAGAGGTTTTTTATGGCCAGATGGTTGGACAAAGGCCAGAGATGAAAAGACAGAAGCTGTGAGACGAAAGAATTGAAGAGTTACAAATTGTGAAGCTAGAGGAAGGAATGTAGGTGGAAGGGGAGGGGAAGAGACAAACAGATGCAATCCAGGTGTGGCACAGGGGGGAAGGACAGTTTAAGTTATTTAGAATTGAAGAATTCAATGTTCATACCACTGGATTGCAAGTGCTGTTCCTCCATTATGTGTGTGTCCCAATGGAAACACTCTACCAATGGAGTGGGCCCAGGATAGACAGTCTGGGAAAGGGAAGAGAATTAAAATGGTTAGCAGCCGGGAGATTCAGTACATCTTTGCGGGCCGATCGGAAGTGTTTGGCGAAACAGTCGCCAAGTATACGCTAGGTCTTGCCAATGTACAGAAGGCCATTTCAGGAACACCAGATGCAGTAGATGTGGTTAGAGGAGGCGCAAGTGAACCTCCATCTAACCTGGACTCACTAGCAGTCCTTCCAGATGACACAGAGGTACATGTACACTTGTATTATCAGGGTTCTTCAGTTTATTACACTGATCCCCTCATCCAAATTGTTGTTTTTAGATTGCCAAAGACTGTGCCCTAGTACCAATCCCCTCCAGTCCTAATGCAGGTTTTAGCCGAAAACATAGACAATTCCTCTCCCCGCCCCACCAATCCACAGATGCTGCTTGCCCCACAGCATTTCTGCAGCAGATTGTTTGTTACCCTTGTTACCATTGGTTACATCCTCCCAACTTGAAAATTACCCATTTATTCCCCCGTTTTCTGTCAAATAACCAATGCTCACTCCACACTCATGTATTGCCCACGATAGAATGTTATGTACACTCGTTTTGTTTAATGACCTCTTGTGGGGTCTGTTAAGGGCCTGTCTTCCTTGGCGATTTTTTTTTGGCGACTGCCGGCATCATTGACTGACGTATCAGGTCACTGAAAAATACGTGGCGTGACACGGCGTGATGACGTATGATGCGACGTATGATGCGCGGTGTTTTTTCCTGTGTCGCAAAAACGTTTTGTTGCCGCTGGATTTTGAAATGTTCTGAATCTTTTGGCGACACTGATATGATGTCGGCAAAATCGCCAAGTGGGACAGGCCCTTTACTGGCATTGCAAGAGTCCAAATGTACCACACCAACTGGTTCCGCCTTGGCTATTCTGCTAGTTACAACCTCAAATTTCAAACTGATTTGTCAAATATGTTTGGTAGACAACAATGCTGGAGAAACTCAGCGGGTGCAGCAGCATCTATGGAGCGAAGGAAATAGGCAACGTTTCGGGTCGAAACCCTTCTTCAGACTACACCACTGTCAAATATGGTTTTTTTTCCATAAATCCATCTTGTCTCTCTCCATTCCTACATTTGCTTCCCACTTCCTCAATAACAAATTCCAGCATATTCCCCACCACTGAAGTTATGCTAACAGGATTGAAAGGGCTCTATTTCCTCTCTTTTAAATAGTTGGGTTACATTGCAGTCTTCAAGTCTGCAGTCACATTCTGTTCAAGAATCTAATATTGTGTAACAATCAATGAATCTGCTCTCTCTAGAGCTGCTCACTTCACAGCCCCAGGATGTATGTCAATGATTACTTTAAACCTAAAAGAACCAACCTGGTTTTTGTAAGATACATTTTCTAAATGGTTATGTGCATAGCTAGCTCAAATATCATCACATCTGTGAAAACCATTTTATAGCAGTTGGATCTCTGTCTGCATTTCTTTTCTCTCTGGCGCTCGCTCTCTGGCGTTCTAGTTCTCTCACCCAACGTTATGCTCCTCGAAGATAAAATTCTACTGAGAGAATTAGATCAAAGCAGGAGATTTTTATTGTCATGTAGGGACACTAAAGGTAAAAGGTGCAGTGCATGGGAAGGAACTGCAGATTCTGGGGCTGTGAAATGAGCAGCTCTAGAGAGAGCAGATTCATTGATTGTTACACAATATTAGATGCTGGTTTAAACCAAAGATAGACACAAAATACTGGAGTAACTCAGCGGAAAAGGGCGGCATCTCTGGAAAGAAGGAATGGGTGGCGTTTCGGGTCAAACCCCTTCTTCAGACTGGCTCTGGATCTTCTCTCCAGAGATGCTGCCTGTTCTGCTGAGTTACTCCATCCATTTCGTGTCTAAAAGTTGCAGTTCATTTTCTGTGCTGCAGAAAACGAGCAAGGACACTTCTGGAAGAGCTGAAGTAATTTTAAGTAAAATGTTAAATAAAGGAATGATTTTAAGTGACAATTATATATAATTAAAATACAATATCTTCTAAGTTTTACCAAAGACTACTCACAGTCAGAAAATGTTAAACAAAGGAGGCCCGTTAAAAAAATAAATAGGAATTGTCAACAGGCCTTTTTATACTCTTCCTACCAGGCATATGATATATAGAGAATAGCTTTATTTATAACTTGGAGGGAAGAGTGGAAGTTCTATCGTTTTTGGAGTACATTTGGTCATGCGTACATTATCCATGTTCCGTGGTGTCCTTTTAAACGTCTCTATCTGACCATGTTGAGTAACAAGTTTTTGTTTACATCTCTAAGTTGAAATGAAATCTGAGTTCCTCTGTTTTCAGATCTCTGGAGTCGGCTTTATTTGCACATCAACTTTCTAACATCTTAAGCTTGCCCGTTGTCTTAATGTTGGTCAAAGAGAATAATTATACAGACCTTTTAACAAAATCAATCTGTTCCTCCATTTTGCATCTTTGAGCTTGATTTCAATCTGTTCTGTTTTCCAAGAGAACTTTGTGTATCTGAGTTATTTTAATTTTGTAATGTCTTAAGACTGAATCCTCCATCCCTTGAGAAAATGTAATTAGATAATATTTCATTGTGACTTTTTGTGACTTTCATTCTTTTATTTCAGACGTTTCAAAAGGTTCAGGTGGATCCTATACAGTACAAACTTCAGCAGGCCAATGGAGTGGGTCAGGGTCTTATTCAGAGTGCCGCAAAGAATGCGAATACACAAGGACTGGAACATGATCTAGATGAAACTAATATCAGATGGAACACGCTCAACAAAAAGGTCGGGTTTTCTTTGTCATTTGTGCAAAGCAACATTATTTGGCAGGGTGAGGGTAGTTATTTGGCGGTATTTATTCCGATGGGAAAGTAATTGAAAAATATTTTAAATAAAATCTATATATCGAGACTGTGTGTAAACAGTCATAGAGTCTTACAGCACGGAAACAGGCCCTTCGGCCCAACTCGCTCACTCCGGCTAACATGTCCCATCTGCACTAGTCCTACCTTCCCGCGTTTGGCCCATATCCCCCTAAATCTGTCCTATCCATGTACCTGTCTAAATGTTTCTTAAACGTTGCGATAGCACCTGCCTCAACTACCTCTACTGGCACCTTACCACCCTTTGTGTGAAAACGTTAGATCCTTAGTATCAGATCCTTATTAAATCTTTCCCCCCTTAAACCTATGAGCTCTGGTTCTCGATTCCCCTACTCTGGGCAAGAGACTGTGTCTACCCAATCTATTTCAATCACTAGTTCAAAGGAAATTCATTCTGAATGTTGAGTTTCTAGAATGGCAAGCAAGTTGGTCAACAAGTACTTGAGCATTTTTTTAAATGCTTATAAACATTATGATATTTATGTACACTTATAGGCTCCGATTTTGCTGCCAGTTCCTTATCCAATATCCACATTTATTCATACCACCCAATGGCCGCCATGAAGTGCAACAGTGTGGCAGGAGCTTGCTAACACTCCCCCGCACTAAAGTGGGGGATCTGGTCTGAGATCCTGTGCTAGGTTACACCGACCTGCTACAGAGACTGCAAGCCCCCTCATTTGAAAGTCAGTTGTAGGGCTGCAGAGAAGAAAAATTAAAACACTTAGGCAAGCTATGCTTTAGTTTTAAATATTTGCTTTTAATTTTATTGTTGCATTTTAGAAATATTATTGATATTATTGATAAATATTGATTTATTTACAACTGTTTTAAATGGTGCTGAATACTCATAAACATTGATGCATTTTGATGGCAAAGCTAGGGCCAAGGTTCTGCCATCTGTCTAAGTCTTCCAGAGCAACTACAGTGCCCTCCATAATGTTTTGGACATTATTTATTTGCCTCTGTACTCCACAATTTGAGATTTGTAATAGAAAGAAATCACACGTGGTTAAAGTGCACATTGTCAGATTTTATTAAAGGGTATTTTTATACATTTTGGTTTCACCATGTAGAAATTACAGCTGTGTTTATACATAGGTCGTCCCCCATTCCAGGGCACCACAATGTTTGGGACACATGGCTTCATGGGTGTTTGTAATTGCTCAGGTGTGTTTAGTTGCCTCTTCAATGCAGGTATAAGAGAGCTCTCAACACCTAGTCTTTCCTCCAATCTTTCCATCACCTTTGGAAACTTTTATTGCTGTTTATCAACATGAGGACCAAAGTTGTGCCAATGAAAGTCAAAGAAGCCATTATGAGACTGAGAGACCAGAATAAAACTGTTCGAGACATCAACCAACCAGGCTTACCAAAATCAACTGTTTGGAACATCATAGAGAAGAAAGAGAGCACTGGTGAAGCTTACTGATGGCAAAGGGACTGGCAGGCCATGGCTGATGACAGAAGAATTATTTCTATAATAAAGAAAATTCCTCAAACACCTGTCCGACAGATCAGAAACACTCTTCAGGAGTCGGGTGTGGATTTGTCAATGATCACTGTCTGCAGAAGACGTCATGAACAGAAATACAGCGGCTACACTGCAAGATGCAAACCACTGGTTGGCTGCAAAAATAGGATGGCCAGGTTACAGTTTGCCAAGAAGTACTTAAAAGAGCAACCACAGTTCTGGAAAAAGGTCTTGTGGAGAGATGAGATGAAGATTAACATATCAGAGTGATGGCAAGAGCAAAGTATGGAGGAGAGAAGGAACTGCCCAAGATCCAAAGTATACCACTTCATCTGTGAAACACAGTGTTAGGGGTGTTATGGCCTGGACGTGTATGGCTGCTGAAGGTACTGGCTCACTTATCTTCATTGATGATCCAACTGCTGATGGTAGTAGCATAATGAATTCTGAAGTGTATAGACACATCCTATCTGCTCAAGTTCTCAAAACTTCCTCAAACTCATTGGCTGGCGATTCATTCTACAGCAAGGCAATGATCCCAAACATACTGCTTAAGCAACAAAGGAGTTTGTCAAAGCTAAAAAATGGTCAATTCTTGAGTGGCCAAGTCAATCACCCGGTCTGAACCCTATTGAGCATGCCTTTTATATGCTGAAGAGAAAACTGAAGGGGACTAGCCCCCAAAACAAGCATAAGCTAAGCATAAGCTAAGCTTTAGCATAAGCTAAAGATGGCTGCAATACAGGCCTGGCAGCGCATCACCAGAGAAGACACCCAGCAACTGGTGATGTCCATGAATCGCAGACTTCAAGCATTCATTGCATGCAAAGGATATGCCACAAAATACTAAACATAACTACTTTCATTTACATGACATTGCTGTGTCCCAAACATTATGGAGCCATGAAATGTGGGGGGAGACTATGTATAAACACTGCTGTAATTTCTACATGGTGAAACCAAAATGAAAAAATGGCCTTTATTAAAATCTGACAATGTGCACTTTATCCACATGTGATTTTTTTTCTGTTACAAATCTCAAATTGTAGAGTACAGAGGCAAATAAATAAATGATGGGTCTTTGGCCCGAACATTATAGGCACTGTAAATGGGCAAGGCCTGTTCTGGCTAACCCACGTTACCCATTACATCATTCAAAGCCTTTCCATTAATCAAAGCTTCGCCACTTGTCTCTGGATTTGTTGCAGCCAGCAATTTTGACGTTGCTGATTTATAGCAGGTAAACTTATAGAAGTGGCAGGCACAGGTGCCAAAAAATCTAGACCATCATACTTCATGACTATTCGAAGCGCTTAATACAGAACAAATTATTTTGAAGTGCAATCACACTTGCTTTTGAATGAGACCATTCAACCATTTTCCACGTGCCACATGCAACAACATCTTGTGTTGAAACAAACTAACGAATCAGAAAAAAACAGCTGCAATTCTGGCCTTTTGAAGGATGTATAGGAAGGAACTGCAGATGCTGGTTTACACCAAAGATAGACACACAATGCTGGAGTTACTCCAGCATTTTGTGTCTATCTTGAAGGATGTTTAGCTTTGGTAGTACAGCAGTAAAGGGATTATAATTTGCCTCACTGCACATAGTCTTCCCCCCCCCCCCAGCCCCCAATCCTGAGAGCTTCCAGATATCTCTATTGAAAGTGCAAGTGGACAAATGCACTTAACAGGTGATGGAGGATCGCAGTTCCCTCTGGTGTCCCTATACAGTTGAATAGCCAAACATAACCCACTGTGAGCTAACAGGAATAAAAGGCAATTGGATGAGCATGTGAGTGCAACTAATAACTTACACTTGTAGCAATGAGAAAAAGATTTTACAAATTAAAAAATATATAATTACTTTCAAGAGATGAAAAAGTAAAATTTGTAACTTCATCAATAAAGACCGTGCTTCAGAATAAATACAAAACAGTAATGAAGTCCTAATTTGTAAGAGCAATGCATGAACATTTGCCGACTGACAATCATCCACTCAGTGCTAATCCCCTCCGGTAAAGCAGCTGGTAAGTCATGTCCAACATGACAGATGAATGTCCACTTTTATTTACTGCGTCCCTTTGCATCTGTCTCTCGATCTCTTCCCTATCCCCAAATTCTTACCTGCTCCACCCCCATCTCCTGTCCTTTCTCCTATCTATTCTTCTCTTTGGCTTCTTACAATCATTTCATTCTTGATATTTTCTCTGTAACGCTTCTGTTTGAGGAGGGGGAATCCTAAATGAGAGTTGTTAATACTTCATTTTCCCAGGTGGCAGAACGTATCTCTCAGTTACAAGAGGCACTGTTGCATCGTGGAAAATTCCAGGATGCTTTGGAACCTTTACTGAGTTGGCTGACGGATACTGAAGAGCTAATTGCCAACCAGAAACCACCTTCAGCGGAATATAAAGTGGTGAAGGCGCAAATACAGGAGCAGAAGGTATCTTTTTGTTATCTGAATGGTGTCCGATGTGCAATGTCATAGATTAGAAGGCATAGTTTTAATATCCGAGGGGCAAAGTATAAAGGAGATCCGCAAGACAATTTTTTTTTATTATCGACTGTTCGGGGTGCGTGGAAAACGCTACCAGAGGTGGCGGTAAATGCAAATACGATAGTGGCGTTTAAGAGGCTTTTAGATAGGCACATGGATGGAGGAATATGGGTCACATGCAAATAGAGGAGATTGGTTTAACGGTATCATGTTCGGCATTGAGATTGTGGTGTTTTGCGATGTTCTGTTCCGGTGCTACACTATTTTCAGTTGGCTGTTTATAATTTAATAGCTATACACTAAAAGGATAAAACTTAAAATATGAGGCCAACTTATAAAGTACCTTGTTGAATTTTTAATTTCCAGATTCGGACCAACAAAGAGACATTTGTTCCATTTGCAAAGATGAACAAATGTCTATCCACTAGGTCTTTGCCAAATCAGAATAGCTAAAATCACTGTTTCTCTAGAAATCTTTGGGAAATGATATTCGTTTCAATGCCAGATTTCCATCCTAGAGTGCTGTCCTGATGAAAGTATTTGGAAAATCAATTTGTTTTTCTGCAGATACACATAATGACAACATACATTCCACTAACATATCTCTCGTGTTGCTTATATCTAAGTTGAACATAAGGAAACAGATGTTCAATTTTCCTCAGCTCAAAAGGGCCAGCAAATGTTTTCGTCAAGGCCATGTCACAGCACAATTCACTGCACATTGCTTTCAGGAAATAAACTAAATGTGCTTTGAGGTCAAGAGGTGGGCAGAGTGTTACAGAGGAATAAATCAGTTTGAGGAGCCGGTCACCAAACATCAAGACCTCGGGGTTAATTTACATTGACGAATATGGGTAGGCAGCGTAGCTGGACCCGAAAATCTATTTTGAGAAAATCCATTGGAAAGGAATTTTGAGATGAGGGTTGGTATCTGATAATTGTTAAGCAGAATTGGAAATTTCCAATTGCCAAGGCGAGATAGAGGGATTGGGAGAGGGAATTAGATCATTTTTATATGAATCATTTCTAAAGCAGTTGTAGAATTCTACAGTGTTGTATATTGTTTTAAGCTCGACATTCAATGTTCCCATCCCTTTATAGTGTGGTTAATTTGTGGATGAGAGGTTTCAGTAACCAAATAAACTAACTGAAGACTTCAAGTGTGATAGACCTTTTGCAGATCCCCAATAAACATTTCCCGTTCTGCTGAATTAAAGGAATAACCTCTCAGTGTTGTGCTTGTTAAAAAAAGATCGCTGTTGTGTTTATTGATATCTTTGGAATTAAGGCTAGCAGTATTAAAGGGATTGTGACATGGAGTGTTCTAATGGCAGTGGAACGGCGCCAGCTTTGTGAGTTAAATCTGCCCGCTCGTGGTTAGAAAAGCATTATCCCTGGAAGATTGAAAAGGTTGGGAGCCTGGTGTCACTTCTGAATCTGTGTGCATCAAGCGTCCTTGAATGTTACTGTTGCATTGTGCTCGGATGAGAAACTAATCAGTCGATGGGATCTTCACCATGGAGCATTTTTGGCTGGCGGTTTTGGCACAGTTTGCAGCTTGTTTTCTGTCAGCAAAACTATATTTACCCTTTATATTTGTGGTCTTCCCAATGCATGCTTTGGCAGGTACAGTAAATCTGGAGGAGGAGGGAAGTAAATTTACACATGCTTGACATAATTATCATGGAATTGAAAAGCTTTCACAGAACAAATGCTTACTTTTCCATTTAAATTCTATTTATCCTCAAGCACAGTATAGTTGAACATCAGGTGGGGGGGGGGTGGAGGAAACATCTGTATATTTTAAGACATTTATGGAAAGTGCAGTAAAGGACCAATAATTGGACATTCATTTGTTTGGATATCCTGATGGTTCAGCATCTGGTTCAGTCATTAGACCAGCATGTGAGCAGAGGGTGCATAGTGTAAGTGAGGTGTGGGGGTCTGGCAAGTGGCCAGGCCTGGTGTCCTGACTATGGGTCAAGTGTGAATCCAGGAGTGTAGCCAGAACAATAGCGGTCTGGAACATCGGTAGTCCTGCGGCTATTAACGCGATTGTGGGATGTTTATATACTTGCTGCTTTATATACAGAAGCTGTACCCTGCAACTGCGGAGGGCTTGGGGAGGCCCTGACCACGGGGAACAGTGGAGGAAGAGACTGACTTTGGTGCCTTCCCACACAATGGGGAACTTTGATTCTGCTGTGTGGGGATGTTTTATGTTAAATTCTATAGTGTGTTGTGTCCTTTATTTTTATTTTTATTGTATGGCTGTATGGGAATTTCATTTCACTGTGCCATCTGGCACATGTGACAATTAAATCTATCTTGAATCTTGAATCTCTCTTCAAACTCACAGGCTCATTGGAAAATTTATTATCCTACTGTGTAGCATGAAAAATATAGTGAAATAAAAGTATGTTCAGGTATTAACAGGACTGTATGTTCCGGTATTAACAGGCTTAGCAGAAGACCATAAGACGAGGGAGCAGAATCTGGCTATTCGGCCCCTCGAGTCTGTTCTGCCATTCGATCATGGCTGATCTATTTTTTACCCCTCAAACCATTCTCCTGCCGCCTTCTCATAATCTTTGATACCCTTACCAATCAAGAAACTATCAATCTCTACTTTAAAAATAGACATGACTTGACCCCCACCCGCTTTTGTGGCAATTAATTCCACAGATTCGCCATCCACTGGCTAAAGAAATTCCTCCTCGTCTCCATTTCAAAGCTACGTTCCTTAATTCAGAAGCTGTACCCTCTGGTCCTAGACTTTCCCACTATTGGAAACATCCAAAACTCCAGAATTCCGCCTGTTCAACAGTACCAAATCCCAAAAGTGTCAAATTATCAGTGTTTTACTGTGTGATAAGTCTCTACCTCTTGATGGACTGATGGATCAGTTA
Organism: Amblyraja radiata; assembly: GCF_010909765.2. NCBI lineage: Eukaryota > Metazoa > Chordata > Chondrichthyes > Rajiformes > Rajidae > Amblyraja > Amblyraja radiata. The sequence goes on along the minus strand of NC_045982.1, from coordinate 16,381,535 downwards.
TTATTATTCAATGGGCAATGCAAAGACAAATTTAAATCTAAAGTGCATTGAAACTATTGCCATTGTTTATTTTGTTCCTCTCAGCTCCTGCAAAGACTACTCGATGATCGCAGGTCCACAGTTGAGATCATTAAGGTGGAGGGAGAGAGGATTGCGGAGTCTGCAGAAACAGCAGAAAAGGATAAGATCCAGAAACAACTGCCCAATCTGCGGGGCAGATGGGACGGTTTACTGAGCAAGGCTGCTGCAAGGTACATGGCCTTTTTATTTTCATAGAGTCAAGAGTGTTTTATTGTCATATGTCCCAGATAGAAGAATGAAATTCTTACTTGCTGCAGCACAGCAGAATATGTAAACATAGTACACTGTAAACAATATAAATGAGAGAGAAAAAAGTTCAGTGTGTATATATACACATCTCACAAGTACGCACGCACACACACATATATATATACATATACTCAAAAAACAAACAATAGTAGTGCAATAATAATAATAATAGTCTATTGTAGCTCAGTTTATTTGAGGTTGTGGTGTTCAATTGCCTGAAGGCTGTAGGGAAGAAGCTGTTCCCGAACCTGGATGTAACCGTTTTCAGGCTCCTGTACCTTCTTCCCGATGGCAGTGGCGAAATGAGTATGTGGCCAGGAAGGTGATGATGCTGGATCTGATTATGCTGGATGCCTTTTTGAGGCAGCAACTTCAATGAATCCCTTCGATGGTGGGGAGGTCAGAGCCGGTGATAGACTGAGCAGTGTCCACATCTTTATGCAGTCTTTTCTGCTCCTGGACGTTCAAGTTGCCGAACCAGTCAATATGCTCTCTACTGTACACCTGTAGAGGTTCAAGAGGTAGAGACTAATCAAAGTGGTCATCAAATGCCAAAACCTCCATCAATTTTTCAGAACTGCAATTTCCAACCAGTCATTCTTACTCAGGGCAGAATTTTGAAGTCAATTTTTTCTATTGTTTATTTGAATGGGACAGATCTCCACCCATACTTGTCATTGACCTATGTGGTAAGTGCAAGCTTGTCCAATACAGTTTCACGGTTATCAGTTGGATTGCCAAAATCAGGCCAAGCCTCAATGGCAATTATGTGCATAGCACTGGGACCTTGCGTGATAAATGTCAGCACCTCTCAGAATCAATTGAACATCAAACAATTTGAAGAATGTAAAATATTTTGCATTAAAATAATCACAAACTGAATCTCGCCAAAAGATGCTGCTCTATTATGAAGAAGGCATGCTTCGGCTTTTTAATTTTATTTGAATCAATATCTTTATCACTCAGGTACACACAAAATGCTGGAGGAAATCAGCAGGACAGACAGCATCTTTATCACTCAGTCTCCTCCCTATTCAAATGCATGAGTCACCGTTCTTGCATTTAATGTAACCCGACTCAGTTTTAAAAGCCTAAAGCCCCGTCCCACTTAGGCGATTTTTTTTCGGCGACTAAGTTGTCGCCACATGGTCGCAGGGTGACGCCTGTATGGTCGTGAGTAGTCTCCTCAAGCCGCCTAAAGAGCCGTAACGTTTTTCTGGTCGCTGCTGGATTTTGAAATGTTCAACATTTTTCGGCGACTGTGGGCTTGATGTAGCTTGTCTTCTCCTGTCGTAGGTTGTCGCCAGGGTAAAGCAGGTTGTCACCAGCTGCTGATTTCGGTGAATTCCATTGGCGACTACCTACGTCAACCAGCGACAGGTACCGGCGACTGAATTGTCTTCAGTTGTCGCCGACAGGGTCGTTGCTTGTCGTAGCTTGTCGCGGGTGGACGTAGGTCGACTTCGGTTATCGTAGATTGTCGTCTGTGTGGTCGTAGGTGTGGTCTAGGTGGACATTCTAATGGGTCACCAGTTGTCAGTAGCTTGATGTCGACTAGGTGGTAGGTTGTCGTAGCTTGTCGTAGACATTGTTGTGGGGGGGGGTCCAGTCGCCGCTTTTTCGGCAACCTGCTATGACTGTGATAGTTGCCAAAAAAATCGCCAAATCTTGTTTGACATTTATCACTTTCTATCATTTTTTACTTGGTGGCATTTTATATGGAGAAATGGCCAAAGTTAAACTTTGAAATGTCAGCATTGATTGCCAAAATCCAGTCCAATAACTTAGTTGCTCGAATATCAGTGCAATGGTGCCAGGATTGCAGATGATTCATATCTGTATCAGGGGGAAAAAATAAACAACATTTACAGAAATTGCAATGATTCTAAAGTTATACATTAGAAGGGCTGACAGTGTTTAAAAACCTGACCTGAATCTACATTGATAATTATATTAATTTCAGAGAATATATTAATGGAAAAGGATGCTCTTGCTGCATCTGGGTTCAGGAGAACCTCACTATATGCTTACTTTTAAAATACCTTACTCTGAGCACAATGAGCTAATGATTGCAGCTGGTGGAGTAAAAATGTTGTACTAGCAGTTAAAGTGGTAAATTCTTGACTGCATTTATGCTGTAATAATTTCATGAATCACGTGTATGTGCAGCTGCAGGGAGAATCACTATCGACAACATTTACAACGACTTAATGCAACCCCAAGATAATAGTTACTCCATTTTAGCTTTATAGATCCATTCACGTTATTTCAATCTGTACTCAAATGTTTAGGATTTGCTAGGAATGCAGATGTTTTTACTGAGGATAACACACTGGGAGAAAAATGTATTCATTTTGATCAGCAAATTTTATTTCAAATACCATATATATGGATAAAGCGGCTGTCCCACTGCGGCGACCTAATCTGCGAGTTTAGAAGAGTTTTCCCTCGACTCAAACTCGCAGCATGGTCGACACCTGGTCCTATGAGGTCACTGGAACTCTCCTTCATGCTCGAGGGAAGTTCCTGCAAACTCGCGGCCTGTTTGGTCAAGGAAAACTTTTCAGCATGTTGAAAAATTTTCCACAAGTAAAAATTGGTCGGCATGGTTCTTTCGAACTCGTAATGGTGAAGTGGGGCCGCTATGTAGTTATAGGCAGTCGAGGGCAGTATTGATCTATCTAAACTAGGATATGTTATGTGGCATATTTCATTTATATTGATTGGTGATTTTGTGTTAATTAATATTTGCACTCCAAAACATACTTCAAAAAGCCAATGTGGTCCATCACAATGCCTTGCTTTATTTATTGATACAGGCAGCAGCAATTGGAGGATATTTTGGTCATTGCAAAGCAGTTCCATGAGACGGCAGAGCCGCTCAACGACTGGTTGACCAGTAAAGAGAAAAAACTGGCCAACTCCGAACCTGTAGGAACTCAAACTGCGAAAATCCAACAGCAAATTACACGTCATAAGGTAAGAGACAGCATCCTATATCAATTCAAATGTGGTCTTCTTGGAATACATGGCATGTTTTAAAACATGAGATTATTTACACACAATCCCCTTACAATCTCCTTGGTGTTGACGTCTGAAATGCATATGATTTTCATCTCCGTACTATTATCGGAAATTAAAATTTGGATTTTCTTGTATTTTACTGCTAGGCCTTTAGTTTCGTATTCAATTAAGAATTTTTTATAAATTGAATTTTTTTTTTAATTCAAAATTACTCCACCGGTCTATGAAGAGGAATGGATTTGAATAATGTGTTTTCTTTGAACTTCTAGTTTCATCACTAATTCTGTGAGGGGTCAAGGTTTCTTAGGGAGACCGGCCCACATAGATCGTTTCATGTTCCGTGTAGATAGCCTTTATTATTGTGTTAGCGATGACACAGTCCTTTGGGCCAAACATTGATGCCAACCAAGAATCCCCATCTAAGCGAATTGGCCCATACACCTCCAAATCCTGCCTATCCATGTATCTGTCTAAGTGTCTTTTTAAATGCTTTTTTAAATACCTGCCCTAACTAACTTCTCTGGCAGCTCATTCCAAATACCAATTGCAAATACCCACCACCCTGTTAATCTGTGAAAAAATTGCCCGCAGGTTCCTTTTCGCTCTCACCTTAAGCCCATGTCTTCTTGTTCTCGATTCCCCTACTCTGGATAAAATACTCTATGCTTTCACCCTATCCATTTCCGTCATGATTTTATGCATCTCTAAGATCATCCCTCGACCTCGTTGCGCTTCAAGGAATAAAGTCCTAGCCTGCCCAACCTCTCTCTATAGATCAGGCCCTCAAGTCCTGGCAACATCAACAGAGATAGCTCAGCGGAGAACACGGATACGATGAAATCACAATCAAGCTAATAATGTATTTGTCGTACATCCATGTTCAAACTAGAATTCACCATGAGATGAAGGAATCCTCTTTTTGAAATATGCTTGCTGTTGTTCCAGCTGATACTAGCTAAATTGTACAAAACCTTGATCCTTCCTGACTTGTATAGCTTAACGTTCACAGGGTGAACTAACTCATTGGGAAATCAGGTGGAGAATATCATTAGATTCATAATTATTCCAGCACTGTTGTGCTAATTGATGGCATTCAAAGCGAACAGCTGAGATGTACTTGATTTTGGAAATTAGTAAAAACTGAAAAATGATTAGTAATTAATGGGTTCACACCACATGTTACTTATTAGCAAGAAACATCCTTGGGAATGTAGAGAAATTTGCAGCCCCAAGTTATCCCTGTGGCACAAGGAATAAGCAGTTGTGTGAGATATTGTACCTCAAAGTACGAATGTACTGTATGGTTTGCAAGTCTGAATAGAGCATTTGTGGTTTGTTGTTTCATGTATACAACATGTGTTAAAATAATGCCCAAATTAATGGTTTGAAAATCTCCGGTTATAAATAATCTGGGTTCAAAAGTAATTTTTTTCCTGTGTGTTTTTTTTAAATTGTACACTATTAATAAAAGCAAGATGAGGGTCAGGATGTTTCCTGCGTTACTAAATTGTGAATAATTAGCTTTGCAGATGTTTGCTTTTTTTGCACCAAGTGAGCTCATTTATTATTCTATTTGCATTTAGCTTTATAAGTGTTTTAGAAATTTCTTTGAAGTCGTATCAAGGTTTTTTTTGTCTGGCATGTCTGTCATAATTTTTGCCGCAGGACATTTTAAGTTAAGTTGATGATGATCCCTTGTCAAATTTACCCGTTTCTAGACTTTTTCCCTCTGCTAACTCCATTAATAATGGTATCAGTTCCGATTTAGACATCTCCCCCATGCATTCTTGATGTTTATTCCCTCCTCCTTTTCGCAACACCTTAGAAGAATTTGTAATGTCGAAGATTCAAATGAAGTGCATGTGATTATCCAATTTATTTTGATGCATGTCTTTCATAGATGAGTTCCATTTTCTGTTTTTGTTGCTAATTTTCAGTTCATAATTCAGTTTCTTCATGCTATGATTTTATCCTTGATGTTCAGGCGTTAGGGGATGACATCACAAACCAAACGGAGAGCATACGCCAGGCAGTCGATATCGGCCAGTTTCTCATGACGTTGAGTGCAAAACCAGACCAGGACATGGTCGAGGACAAATTGGAGTCTATCCAGACTCGGTACAGGGAGATTAGGGACAAGTGCAGCCGAAAGGCTGTCCTGCTCCAGCAAGCCCTTGCCAACGCCAAGATCTTTGGAGAGGAGGAGGTGGAGGTGTTGAATTGGCTGGCTGATGTTCAGGACAAACTAAGTCTGGTGACCATCAATGATTACAAATCTGACATCCTGCTTAAACAACACAAAGAGCAGCTGGTATTTTATTTTTATTTTTTTCATTTGGTGTATTAATTTGATTAATTTAAGTTGCGTTTCTCTAATTTTATAGTCTGTTATTTTTCACTTAGTCTGATTTAAGTTTCTTCAGTTTGTTTCTGTTATTGTTTTTAGTTGAATTTTAGTATGTGGTGCAAAAGGTGCAATTTAAGCAACCTTTTCCAAACTAACGTGCTAAGATCCAACTTTCTTTAAGCATCGTTAAAAAATAATGGTCTAAAAATTCAAATCACATGGAACGATTTTCCCAGAGTGAACAGCAATTATATTGGTTCCTCAGTTAATTTCTGCCTCAGCATAAATTTCATGACTTTGAATTGTAAATCATGGTTCAGGGTTCGGGAACTTTCAACTCAACTATATACTTGCCCAAAGTCATTAGCATGGACTTCCAAAAGCACCATTCATTCAGCATACTCAGCCCAACCAAGTGCACTGCAGCAGGTTACCTTAAAGAAGGCTTGCCTTCATGAGAGTGGTTCATGCCTGGGGCTAGGAACATTCCAATTCTAAGCCCCAGTCACTTGAACCAAGCTCATCCGCACCACAGATCCGTGTAATGGCCCCATAAGCCCTCTGACCACCGATTACAGGACCTTGATCCTGCTCCCTGACCACCACCGATCATGGGCTCCAACTTATCACTGACTGTCATTGCAACTTTCAGCGCCTTCTCAGCCCCCTTCCAAACTACAACCCTCCTGGCCTCTTCTAACTCATAAATCCCTTACCTGCATTTCTCACTGTCTTGCACACCCCCACCTCATCCCTGGCCATCTACCTCATGATACCTGGGCACCTTCCTGGCCACCTTGTCTGTAAACGACGGTGAATTTCTAGGCCATTGTTTTTTTGTTTTGCAATTCTGAATTTTTACTTTCCGTTTCATTCCTAATCTACAGAGCTAGATTTCTCAATGTCTTGTTACTTTGCATTATTCTTAAGTTTTTTAAAAAGATGTAAAGATAAAATACACCGAGGGATTATATCAGATTTATTTAAAAGTCAAAAATTCAAATATTTATATATCACCATGACCATTTCCATTTTGAACTAAAATGGATAATTTTATTCAGAAGTTAACACCACTGATTCTTTGTAACATAATCATTAACATGTTACATGCTGATGACCCATTCACTATCCCAGGTAAAGGAGTAAATGCTTTTGGAAAAAGTGTTTACTCCAGAATTTAGTGGTATTTACTGTTAAATAGTTTTTTTAATTAAAAAGCCAGGGCTAAGAAATGAATATTCAGGTATTTCGTATTTTAATTTAACTATGGATTTTCTAACAAAAAGATTTCCCTTATCATTAATTTTAAGCTTTAAATTTTAATTGACATTTGGGTTAAGGACTTGCATTTAACTTTCGTGTGGATTAATAAGTAACAGTTCATTATTGAATCACGAATTAATTTTGGCCCAAGATAATTTGAAAATGTAATTTGAGTTGAGAAAAGGCGTGTTAGCATGTGTTATAAGAGGAGGTTTAAGAATGGGTGCTCATCTCACTGTACCTTCAGCACTGGTAAATGCAGCTGCTCTTTAATTTTACTTTCTTTTGGCTGCAATTCAATTTCAGTTCCCTGGTGTTAGAGCCATGAGAAGTAGGAATGATGTTTCCATAGAAACCTCACCATCCTTTTACTAAGCAGCTGCAATGATCTTTTTGTAGGCTCTGAATGATGACATTATATCCCGGAAGAAGAATGTAGATCAAGCAGTTAAAAATGGGCAGGCCCTTCTTAAACAAACCACAGGTAACAGTTCAGAAACATTTACAACATTTATTCTGAGTTTTTGCTGTCTATCTTCTACATTTATTTGATGGAGCCAGTTGAACGCAGAACTTGTACAATAAGTGGCAAAGGGTTTTTTCTTTGTTCTAGAATGTAAAATTTAATCAAGTCTTTTGATTTATTTATTCTGTGTTGCCATTGTGTTGTCACTTAAAGTCCAGCGTCCATTGTGATCCCCACATAAAGACACCATCTGCCTTGTTCCTGGCAGCAGGAAATGCAGTTGGAACAAACCTCTTTCATATCCTTAGCAATGAATGCTAAATATGCAGTCCTTCAAAGCATGTCGATTAACACTGCAAGGCAATAAGAGTTTTCTTTATTTAAAGGAAACTACATTCCAATCGTTACTTTTTTTATCATTTAGATCTTTTCTATCAAATTAGGAACAGAAATTCTGAGGTTTTAATTGCACGCAGGATATACATCTTTATTTTACGCAACTTCTAATTGATCAAAGATTTCTGAGTGTGCAAGCAAGCAGTGTGGTTCTAGTCTTTCTCTTAAACTGGCTGCTGTGATGACAGAATTGAGGATTTAAGTTTTTTTTCATTCCTCCTAAATCTTTGCAGTGCAATTGGTAATGTTGGAAATTTAGTTGGAAGCTGGTAGATGTTGTGGGTGTGAATTTGCATATTGTTACTCTGAGGCAGAGAGGCACTGTGCCATCCTGCAACAGTTAATTGGGTGATATCCTTGTCATCTCATGCCAGCAGTTATAAGAACACGTCAAAACATATTTGGTTTTTACAGTCAACCTTTTCACGTGATCTTGAAAATAACGTGTGTTAATTTGTGAAATGTTTTCAACTATGTTACAAGACTGTCACTGCACCACTTAAGACTTTTTACAAAAGAGAACAGCAGATGTTCAATTCTGTTTTCTCCGATGCATTCTAACTACTACAGTACTCTGCTCACTTGCTTCTTTGTCAGTTAGCCACAGTTTTCTGAAGTCCATTCCACAAAGAAACTTACATTATGTTGCTTTTGAATTAATGGCTTAGTATCGATTTAATACAGTGGCAGTCCAAATTATGTTGGTTCAGCAATTATAATTCTGAAATATTTTATTAACTTTCTCAGGAAGATTTAATTTTGGCATTTTATCCTCAGTCCTTCATATTTTGTTGACAAAAACTTCCAGGATTACAAGGAATACTGTTTTGCTGTGTCAACCTTCAGTGGTGTGAAGTTTTCTTTAGCTGAATTCTTATCATTAGTAGGGGAGCAAATCATATATTTACAACAAAATGAAACCTCATATTTATTCACACATTTTGATGCACAATCACAAATGCTTAAGAACAAGATTAAAGAATAATGTGTGTTACATGTTTTTTTTAAAATAATTTTCTATTCTCGGTCGGATTTTTTTTAAATGAAAACTTTACCACTGCATTTAATTGTGTTGCCCTTACTTTGCCAAGCAACATGACCACATGGAGAAAGCAAATATAATCCTCAAAATCAAAATATTTAGACATACAGCATGGAAACGAGCCCATTGAGTCCATGCCGACCGTCAATCACCCATTCGCACTTGTTCTATATTAAGTCACTTTCTCATCCACTCCCTACACACTAAGGGCAATTTAGAGCGGCCAATTAACGGCCTACAAACCCGCCGTTTTTTGGGATGTGGGAGCACCTGGAGGAAACCCGTGCGGCCACAGGGACAATGTGCAAACTCCACACGGGTGGGACCTATACGAAATCAAAATGAATGTCATTAAGTGAGCGACTGTCAGAGTGAGGCCCAACTCAAATTTGAGGAACAGCTCCTCTTATTTCAGTTGGGCAGCTCACAACCCAGTGGTATGAATATTGACTTCTCTAACTTCAAATATCCCTTGCATTTCCACTCTCTCCATCTCTCCCCCATCCTAATTCTCTGACCAGTCTGACTGTCCAACTGATTAAATTTTACATTGTCTGCCTCGTTGTCACCTTCCCCTAGCTAACAATGATTTATTTTACATTTTCGTTGACCTTGGTCCACTTTGATCTCTTGTTTTCACACCTTACCCTTCCATATCTCTCTTTTTCTTCTTCCCTGACTGTCTGAAGAATGTTCTCGACCCGAAACATCACCCATTCCTTCTATCCAGAAATGCTGCCTGTCCAGCTGAGTTACTCCAGCATTTTGCGTCTTTCTTCGGTGGAAACCAGCATCTGCAGTTCCTTCCTACTCAGTAAATGTTTGGTTAAGTACACGATGCATACTTAGAAATTCATCCCGATTGGTTATGCCAAGTGTGATATGCCTTGGTAAAAGTAGGAATGAATTAGGGTTAAGGTTAATGTAGGGTTAACCCCATAGCACCCCTATCTCTCCCCCCCCCCCCCCACCCACCCCACCCCCTCCCCGTCTCACCTCCCCCAATTCACTACATAATACATTTAAAGATACAGCCTGGAAAGGGTTCCTAAGCAAACACTCGAGATGAATCTCCAGGAGTCCAGCAAATAAAATAAAATCTCACATCAACTCTTTATTGCAGAAATTTTAGTGTTTCAAATTGGTGATTTTCTGCCTTACTGTGAATCAGTTGTTGGGGCAATATTTAAAAGAAACGTGAAAGATTGTTGTAAGATATTTACTTACAATTAGATTAAAAACACAGAAAATACAGTATAAGAATAGGCCCTTTGGCTGGCAATGTCTGCTTCAGAATGCTTGATATATATTCTCATGCCCATTTCATTAACAAGAGTATTGACAATGGAACTTTAATTCTGTGTTAAATTGAATTTACTTTTGAGCATTAGGTTAACATTGTCCTGCTCCGTTGAGTATAACGACCCAATGTTTTGTTTACTAATGTTGTTTCCTTAGGTGAAGAGGTGATCATAATTCAGGAGAAACTGGATGGTATTAAGAGCCGGTATGCAGAAATTACTACTTCTAGTTCCAGGGCACTGAAAACGTTAGAGCAGGTTCTGCAACTTGCCACAAAGTTCCAAGCCTTCAATGAAGAGCTGTGTGGCTGGCTCGATGCGGTGGAATCTGAGCTTGCTGCAAGCACGCCACAGTCGCCAATTGGAGAGCAGATACCACAGCTCCACGAGAGACAGAAGGTAAGCAGAGCAGTCAGGCATCCAGACTCAGCAGGTGTAAACTCTGAGAGGAAGAAGAAAGGGTCATGTATCCATGTTTCTCCAACAATCAAAGAATATCAGAAATAACAGGAGAAGGTCAAAGGACCTACTCTGCCACTCAGTGAATTAATGGGAATTCGGTGACTCAAATACCATTAGTCATGTCATATCTCTTCATTCCCTTGCTGCCCAAAACCTGATGATCTCAGGCCTAACAATTGTCAGTCACTGAGAGCATCATTAGCCATCTAATAACCATCAAGATTTCCATCAATCTCAGGGCAAATAACTATTTGCCTCATTTTGTAAATTGCCAACCTGCTAATTTGACGCACCGACCAACAGCAGTTGCTGTGTTTTACGACTGTTGGCAGACCAATTTCCCTCCTGGGATAAATAAAGTTCTATAGTATCGTAAGTAGCACCTCAGCATCAACCCTTTTCAAATTCAATGTTTCAACAATGTCAACTCTTCTAAATTCCTGTGCGTGTGTTCTTTCGTGGTTTCTGATGGGACAGCTCCCTAATTCCAAGAATCAAGATGTTGTTTCCAAGTCTGGAATATCCTTCCTTGAGTGTGGAGGTCCAAGATGCACACAGTACTCGATGTAAAGCCCTGTACTTATGTAGAAGGATTTAACCTGCAACCCAAGCTCCCGTGCAATAAATTCCATGAGAGCAAATTTGATTTTGTAACCCTGTTATTGGATCATGATTTGCGAATTCAATGAAGGCAGATTTCCATAACCCGAATGGCCATAACACAGGGGTTGCCTGTATTCCATTTTATACTTTTAACCAGTCTTTGTGATGGTAGAATTATTCCATCCTCTTTATTTTATGTGACAGCTTTTTGTTTTATACCTTATGTAATGCCTTTTATAATTCAAATATGCTATATCCACTATAACTATAACCTAGCAATTAATCAGAAAAGCTCAAATTGTCAGATGCTCCTTTTTATAAACAAAGCTGAACGTGCCAAACCATATTTTCATAAATGTGCCTGACAATATGCAGAGGCATCTGATGTGTTCAGCTGAATAGTGCAGATAGTGTTTTGTTTAACTGATTAACTAACTTAATGTTCAGGAGTTGAAGAAGGAAGTGATGGAATACAGGCTGGTCCTGGATACAATTAATGAAGTGAGCAATGCATTACTGGAGCTAGTGCCGTGGAGAGCACGAGAGGGTCTGGACCGACAGGTGGCAGAAGCCAATGACCGGTACAAGACGGTCAGTGACACGGTGACACAGAAGGTTGAAGCAATAGATGCTGCAATTCAGAGGTCGCAACAGGTAGGTTGAATTTAATATACAAATTGTTTGTTCGTTAGTTTGGTCATTAATTTAACCATGTGAGGCGTTCTAAAACATAAGTAAGTGAAATTGATCAAAACAAATATTAAATACTGCAAACACAACTGTGAGGTAAGTCTGAACAGGATTATATACAAATTATATCCTGTATGTTCCATGAGTTGCAGAAATATGGAACGCAGAAATATGGTTTAGTCGCCACCTTTTTAATTGATTGGTTGCTTCTTGTAGAATGTTATGGGCCTGGGAGTAATGGATTTGGTGTTGGCTTGGGAACAATTGCCTACATTCAGTCAGAATTGGAATGCAACATAGAGAGATCTGAGGAAGGGAAAATGTGTTTAAAAACACCTCTTTTAGTCAATAATAACTTGTCAAATGTAGTTGTAGTAAATTTACCAGTACTCTGGCATTATCATGGATAGTCAAAGTGAAATGTAGTGTTACGTGTTGTGTAATGGCACCATAATTGCACAAGCACAAGCAGATGTTCGATCCTGCACTAATTTCTCAACACCATATTAGTCATAAGAAATGTTTCCAGCTTCCAACTAGGCTTTACCTCTGCTCCTATCTCAACCCATCCATTGGGGAAATCTTTCTCTGAGTCTTCAAGACTTGATTTCTAATCTGGCATACTCTGAGTTCTTAAAACCCACTTCCAACAACTGGTCTAGGTTTATTTTGCATCCTTAAAGCAAATTAACTGCTCCTCTGTTAAACACCACAAATGTCAATACCTATTAAACCCAGACACCTTTGCCAATTCCCAAGAAAACTTACGACAGAACAACGTCATCATTTTGAAATCTACTGTTGTATACATCTATATGAACCTTCTGGCATTAAAGTGCAAATTCACTGACCGTAACCTCAATAGCTTGGGTAAACCTAGATATTTGCATGCTATGTATTGCAAACATTCAAAGTCTATTTTCTATTTCTATTTTGGTTTCCTTGCTGGATAGCACATTGGGGATTTGTGGAATGTATCATATAATACATAAGATGCCCCAAGTGATGGTGTTTCCATAAATTAGAGGAACAACAGAATCTAGCCAATAGTCTAAAACAATTGAAAATCCAGTTTTGAATTTAAATCTTGTGGAAGTAAAGTCCGTATGATTATTTACTACATATTTAAAACTGTGACATCGTTCTGAAAATTATTAAATAGATTTTTTCTTTCTGAGTGAGCATAAAATTGAAATTAATCTAATTATTTGTAAAGATGTCATCTAGTTTTAACGAACCAAAAAGCTCATTTATTAGCATCACAGTCAGAAAACCAAAACTAGTTTTTACATCAGGAAAAGGAGTACCAATTGGTAATTTTACAAAATACACATATGATTGAGAACCAGAGAGAATCAACACCTTAACTCTATGCAAAAATGTCTTGGTTGATATTGTCAGTTTTAATTGAGAGGCAATAGTCTCTGCAATCAAAGCACAGTGATATGGATTTTTACTACATATGGTTTCACTCTGCTTTAAATTCTGCACATATTTGGAGTCCTAAGCATGTTGGTAAGTAATCGATCACACACTGATTTTATCTGGACAAGTACTTAGAGGCTACCAGATTTATAGTTATATATTAAGTTTACTATAATGCTTGTTTTATTTGCATGAATAAGATGTTTTAAGACAGTATCACACTAAAGGTCATTGAATAGAATTGAAGGAATGGGGAAAATATGCTGATGTTGGAGGATTGCTGTACAAATGGCAAACAGAAAGTAGAAATACAAGTTGTTTAATACAGGTCCATTTCATGTTAGGAGGCTGTGATTCTTTGGATGTCAGGGATTAATGCTCTGCACTCAGTTGTTCACAAAACATATCAGTAATTTTGCCGAGAGGATCATGTGTAATGTATCAAGTGATATGAAGTGAGATAGCAAGAATTCAGAGATGTATCAGAGGATACAATCAGACCGAGTCAATGGACAAGGTCTTGACAATAGAATATAGTACAGAATATAGTGGGGAAAATGGGAGGTCAACCACTTCAATCAAAAAACTAGAAAGACAGAGTATTTTAATTGGATGAGAGTTTGAAAAATATTGGTACACAGGAACCACAATCATCTTGCACACAAATCGTTAAAAGTGAAAGTGCAAGAACAACATTTTATGAGGAAAGTAAACAGTGTTGTGGCCTCTATTGTAAGAGGAATTGAATTCAAGATTAACAAATCCATAGTGCGATTATGTTAGGGCATGATAGGAAATTATTTACAGGCCTTGTCTTCCCACCAAAGGAAGGATTTACTTGCGATAGACTTGTGAACAAAAGTTCATCCGTTTAATTCCTGGGACATGCCGATTGTCTAATGAGGATAATGTAAGCAAACTGAGCTTGTATTTTCATGTACTTGTAAGAATGATAGCTGACATTGAAATGTACAAAGTTGGTTTGGGCAGTGGGCTTGATGTAGTTGATGCAGGGATGGAGTTTCCCCTGGCTATCAGTCTCAGAATATGGAGTTGACTATCCAATACTGAAGAAATCTCTTCACCCAGACTGAAGTGTATCCTTGGAAGTCTGTGGTCTAGAGCGCAGTCAAAGCTGAGTCGTGCAACATATTCAAAACAATATTTTGATATCAAAGGGATAAAAAAAAATGCAGGACCAGTGCAGATAGACAGTACTAAACCAGCCACGATGTTATAGCATTGTGGAGCAGGCTACAAGGGGTTAAATGACCTACTCCTGCTTCTGTTTTTTATGTTCTTATATAAATGTTTGCTGACAATTCAGTTGGACTGTTGTGTGCTTCACTGCAAATATTTATTTGTTTATTGTTTAATTTAACCCTTTAATGGCTAATTGTCCACAAGAAATAAATTGCTGGGTAAAATACTATTTTGTTCCTGTTTTTTCGTAATCTAATTTTACACGTGACAAGCAGCATCAAATTAATTCTGTTAAATATAAACGGAAGATCTGGCTTGTAAGATTCTGTTGAACAAATTCAGCACTCATAGGGTTAAATATAGCTACGACCTTTGTATTGACTTTCTGTGCTATTAATCCAGACTTGGTTTCTACCTTCTGGTCAGTCCATGCACTCTTCTTAATGTTTTGAAGATAGAATATTTCATTTTAGTTCTATATATATAGTTGTTGCCAAATGTTTCCGGTACCTTAATGGTTAATTTTGCACATAACGTCTCAGCAGCAAAATATAAAAATAATAATAATACCACTTGCTACTTTTTTCATGAAACCAGTGCAATTGATCATGTGTCCATCAGCTGGGATGCAGATGATATTAGATATATTCTAATAACTCAACATCTGATATAATTTCCCTACTATTTTTAGCACCTTCCAAGAAAAAAAATAACTAACCAATATCCTACTTTTTGTTTTACTCAATTGGATTTGTATTATTATAATCTAATAATAATAATCTAATAATCTGTCCAAGTCAGAATATGTAGATCAGAGCAGGCTGCTAACTGTAAAATATGGGAAAGCTGTAGATACTTCAAGCAAGATTTAAGTTCCGTCAAACAAGAGAACTGAAGTTGGCGTTCTTGAAGTTTAACTTCAGCGGTTTTGTAAAGATTGTTTCTTGTAATATTGCCAGTTATCTTCCTTAAAAATAAAAGGTTGAACAAATATTGAAGTGGAAATAACCTTGAGGTTTCTGGTAGACTTGAATCCTTTTCAGCTGAGTCAGATTGGTCTACTATAATTCAAAGTAGAAATAATAAATTAATATTGCTGAATAGCTATAATATAGCCTCATCTATTGATCTTTGCAAGTGATAGAGGCTCTATTTATCGTAATTTTCCAATAGGTTATTGATATTTTCTAATAGGTAGTTGATAGACACTATGTTACATATAGCTTGTGAAATGATCTGCCCCAGTGTGTAAAGTGGCCATTCTGCAGTTCATACTTCAGTTCCAAAACTGTAGATTTGTGTGAGTTGACGAGTTGTACATTTTTAATGAATGGTTTAAGTTTAAGTGGCAAGGGAAATACCTGGAATGATAAATTATAACCAGAACAATGGAGCAATTTTCACTTGAGCAGAAAAAGGAGGGCTAGTCTGAATATTTTATTTTAATTTGTATGCAGTTTTGTGGCAAAACCATTTCATCTGGATAACAGTATTAAATCCTTGATGAAAATTAGGAGAGTAGACAAACAATTCTTTGTTAGATCATGAAATACCACTCCATTGATGAGAACGAAACTCTAAAAATAAATCACTGCTGTTTAAAGTGGTATGTTCAATATAACCAGTACATTATGTGAACTATGAAAATATTATTTAAAATCGTTCGATAGTGAACGATTAAGTCCTTTGACAAAGCTGAGTGGTGCTAAATATTCTTTCCTATATCCTTTCCCACTTGCCTACACTGCAAATCAAACTCAGACCTCTTGATGATATCAAGAATTAATGCAACAAATTAATTTTCAAATTGGTTCAATTAGAAGATTTTGAGTTCAATTAAATATGTTCCAGTCAGCTGTACAAACCATTATCAGTTTACATTAAACTTTATTCTGAATTTTCACATTTCATTTTGAAATTGAAGCAAATTTGTGTTTTTTAAATAAATATATTTATTTGGTGTATATACAAATAATGTTCAATTATTTATAAAATGCATCCTCACTGAATAATTTATTACTGCTCCTGTAGGCTTGCATATTGTTTAAAAGTAACTATGAAACTGCCATAAGCATTGGTGACTGTTAATTAATTGAGGGTCGGAGTGATTTTGCTCAGTGTAGTTTTCTTTGCTTGCCCTACCTGTGTTCAGATTGCAGTTCTACCCTAGCTCCATCCGTCTCTTTGTATGTACAGCTGTTTGTCTGCTTTGTTTCCTTAATGTGTCCTGCTGCTTCTCCTTTCTGCTAGTATGAGCAGGCCACTGATTCCGAGCTCACCTGGGTGGCAGAAACTGTGCGAAAGTTAACAGCCTTGGGTCCAATAAGACTGGAACAAGATCAAACAACAGCTCAACTACAGGTGCAGAAGGTAGGAATGCATGGTTCTTGGAATCCGTGTACCTGATAATAAGTTTACAATCCAACATCGAATATTTTGTTCCAAATCATACCTGCAACTCGTGATATCGTTTTATTCACTGCATGACCTATAAAACAAAACTCTCCAATAAGAAGCTTTTGTTATGTTGCTGGCTTTCCTGCCTTTTAGATATTGAGATCTCCATGTTAACCATTTCTCCGTCAGTCAAAAGCCAGAAATGTAAGTAATCAAAAAGTGGCCTGACTAAGACAGAAAGAACGCTCTGAAAACATTAATACAATTAATACAATAAGCAAAACAAAACTTTACAGAAAATATTACTGCTACTACAGTTTAATTCTTTTCATTCCATTCACAGCTTGAAGGTGGTGGTAGTTAGTTATTTACAGATTTGCGTAAATGAGATAGTGTTAAAAAGGAGCAAATTCTAAGAGACTAACCACCAATTTGAATTCTGTCCCCCAGTTGTGTTCACTGTTTGAGGACTTTTCTGTCATCAGATGATGGATGATCCATTATTTCTCCATAATGTGCCATTGTTCTTTAAAATTGCTCACTAAGCTGGTCGTTGACTGTTTTTACCCTTTGGCTACCGACAGTCTAAGTTCATCAAAAGGTTTGTGCCATGGGTGCTCCAATTTGTTTTGTTTTTTTTACACACAGTCAAATCCAGATGGGATACTTGTCTCCATCTCAGTAACCCTTGCAAAAATGACTGAAGCCTGGTTTATTTTAAACACATAGTTAGTTGCAGTGTTTCCAAAATATAATCTCCAGAGCAGGGCCAGTCTATCTCTGGGAGATCAGATAAGCAACAAACTCTGCAATTCACACACATTCCTTTTGTGTGACAGATAGCAATCTTCTGGATGAACTAAACTTTCTTGATTTGTTTTCATGAATGTAACTAGAGTATCGGCGTCCAAAACTTTACTTCACCATCACGTTTAGATAACATTAAAATTAGCAGTCTCTGGCACTGGGGATCTTATAACACGGTTACTGACATCAGATTTGAAGCAATTTTCTTTGATGCCTGCAGGCCTTTACAATCGACATCATACGGCACAAGGATTCTATAGATGAGTTGATAAATACGCAAGATGAAATTCTTAATACCTGTAGAGATGAACAAAAGACTGCATTGCAGGTATTAATTTTGTGCTTCTGAAGAGTTCCACCCTGACTGTCGAGTGGATTTTGCAAACTAAGTTTAAATGTTTAAGCTCCAATGGGCTGTCTGGGAATGTGTGTATTTATATATTTTCCATCTGTAAAATTGATCATTATACAAAAATTTAATAAACATTGAATGTTAGGGCAGCATAGTGGTACAGCGGTAGAACTGCTGCCTCGCAGTGCCAGGTACCCAGGTCTGACCCTGACTACAGGTGCTGTCTGTGTAGAGTTTGAACGTTCTCCCAGTGACCCTGTGAGTTATCTGCTGTTTCCTCACACATTCCAAAGATGTGCAGGTTTGTAGGTCAATTGGCTTCCGTAAGTTGTATAAGATGCGAATATGGGATAACATAGAACTAGTGCGCGGGTGATGGATGGTCAGCATGGGCTGAAGGGCCTGTTTCCACGCTATTTCTCCAAACTCCACTAAACATTAACAATGTGGAAAGAGGTTCTCATAATTCTGATGTATATAATTGAATTGTAAAATATCACCAATCTAATTATTTTTAATTTAATATTTTTATAATGATCATAATAACAATGCCAAAGTTTAAGATGCATGTCCTTGCACGCTTACTCATAGGACAAGATGGACTTATTGCAGCAGCAATATGAGATGGTCAGTCAGATGAACACTGAAAGGTACTCCCAACTGGAGAGAGCTCAAGTCCTGATTAACCAGTTTTGGGAAACCTACGAGGAGCTGTGTCCATGGCTCGATGAGACCAGAGCTCTGATGATGCAGCTCCCACCACCAGCTGTGGACCATGAGATCTTGAAGCAACAACAGGAAGAAATGAGGGTAAGTACAATATCGGTTAGACTGTGTACTTAAAAACTCATTATATATGCGCACTTCTGGGAAACATTGGCGGCAGTAGACCACGTGTGATAATAAAACAGCACAAGATTGAGGGGATTAAGTATGTTGTCAAAATGTAAACGTCTTGCATGGTGTTCTTTTTAGCCAATAAAGCAGAAGATTGAAATAATATTTTGATAGAGACAGAATATTTCCGGTTGTGGCACAGTGGTGCAGCGGTAGACTTGCTGCCTTGCAGCACCATAGACCGGGTTTGATCCTGACTACGGGTGCTGTCCGAACAGAGCTTGTATGCTCTCCCTGTGACCGCTTGGGTTCTCTCCAGGTGCTCTGGTTTCCTCTCCCATTCGAAAGAAATGCAGGTTGTAGGTTAATTGGCTTCTGTAAAATTCCTACTGTGTAGGATGCGAAACTGGGATAACATAGAACTAGTGTACGGGTGATCAGTGGACGGTGCCGACTCGGTGGGTCGAAGAGTCCATTTCTATGCTGTATCTCTAAACTAAATCTCAAAACAAAATTGAAGTTGTAATTACTGGCTTGTTAATCAAGACTGTGTTATGCGAAATATATGGAAGATACTGCATGATATGTATATAAAATAACAAAAAAAATCTGTTCTGCAAACGGGTATCTATTCTTGAAGCTGTTCCATGGTAGAGCATAGCTATATTGTAGTCGTGTTCTGATGCAAATTCCCTTTGACTGAGCAACAATGTAGAGAGAGCCGCTCAGCCAAACTTGACCATTTCTTCCTTTTTCTCATTGGCTTGGAATTTAAGATCTGTAAATTATTTCACAACAGCAACTCCGTGAGTCAATCTCTGAGCACAAGCCACATATTGATAAGCTAATGAAGATTGGGCCTCAGTTGGTGCTGTTGAATCCAGATGAAGGCAGAATGGTTCATGAGAAACATACCACGGCTGAAGCACTCTATGCTAAAATAAAACATGATGCCCGAGAGAGGGCTTTGGCGTTGGATGAAGCAATTTCACAGTCTGCTCAGGTACTTGCATTTGCATGGGCATGTTTTTTTTATGGGTGTTTCTCAAAAAGGAATCTCGTTGTGTTAGATTTCCATTCCTGCCGTAACCTATTATAATTTCTCATATTATTGTCCAACATCAGTGCTTTTCTTTAAAATGAGAGATGCACTTCAGAGTGTTTACTCCTTTGTGATTGATTTTAGGACCATCATAGATGGTAACAAAATAACATGTGCGCAGATGAATGACCGATTCCCCAGGTAGCATGTTCAAAGTATTTGGAACCATTGACCAAATAAATTCAATTTCCATTGTAAACCCCACAGGGTTTTCCTATACTGTAATGAATATAGATATGCATTGGATTTCCTTCAGTTGAAGACATCTTTATGTCATTTTAAAATAGCTATTGATATATACTCAATCCTTCCATCAGTGGAGTATTTAAAGTTGACCATAGTATGACACGTTGTTCTGTCTGGATATTAATAGTAATGAAAGCAAAATTGAGGAAGGACGCCCGCCTAATAGAATAAAAAGCACATTGTGGAATCCGTCTTTCTAGTAGTATAGAAACACTACAACATAACATTGGCCATGTTTGTAAGTTGTATTCATTCCATGTTTGTCCTGTTTAAGACACTCCCGTGTGTTATCCCTTCACAGTTTTCTCATACTAATATGTCGTTTGTTTTCCATTCCGCCCACCTCGTGGAATTAAATATTTATTTGCCGACACGTCCTGCTACGTTGTGTTTAATTGTTGTGTTCATCACATCATCCACTCATTAGTTTGCTGAGGTAAGCGGAACTCCTTGCACGCTCGCTTCTGCCGCACATAAGGGTTGCTTTTCTGCTCTGTTTTCTATTTGGGTCTGCTGTTCACTAACGCTGATCACTGAATAGCTGCGTTGGAGATAGAGAGCAAAACCTGCACATTTTCTATGTGCATTTATTCTTAATAGGGTGCTTATTCTTTTAAAACGTAATTGTTCAATTGAAATTTGCTACATTTTAAAAAACAAAGTGGGCTGCTTTGCAATGTGTAATTTGAGCTTTTTTTGCAGCATTGAACTCAAGAAGAGGCATTCTCGTTAAAGAATTTCCATCATTTTTAATACTCAGTAAATTTTTGGCATTATCTAAATGTCTTTTGTCTATGATTCTGTTGGAGTGCCCAAGTTTGATGGAAATGCCTTGTTTAACAGCCTTTAGGATGGGCTTGGGTCCAACTTCAAAATAAAAAGGCCTCTGTGGAATAAAATAAAGATTTCATTTTCACTTCTCATGCTTACAGACTGTTGAGATTTGACTGCCTAATTATTGTTAGGTTCTGGACTCTATCTGTTTCTAACATCGTTAAGATCTACTCAGATTGATTTAAGTTTGACCTCTTTTGTGATATGAGAAAGCAAAGTTTTCTCCCAAACATATGGATTTAATTTGAACCTGGATCCCGGGGTGAAAAAAAAACGTTTCAAGCCTGAGTTATTATAAACACAGACATTTTTTTCTGACCTACATTTTTGTTCAAAGTGGCGTAGGCGTTTCTAAATCTTTTTATGGCTCCCTTGTTGTCTGTGATTGACAAGGATTTAACTTGACTTCATCGATTGTTCCACAAGACATGGGAGCAGATTTAGGTCATTTGGCCCATCAAGTCTGCTCTGCATTCGATCTGTGGAACCTTAAAGGCATCATAGAGTCATACAGCATGGAACAGGCCCTTTGGCCAACTTGCCCACACTAACCCCATCAGCACTAGTCCTACCTGCCTATAACCTTTTAAACCCGCCCTGTCCACATTCCAGTCCAAATATTTTTTTAATGTTGTGATAGTACCTGCCTCAACTACAGGTCAGGAGTCCAAGCCACAGAGTATAGGTCTGAATTTAATGATGAATAGATGCCCAGAGATTTAGCACTTCTTTATATATGCATGTTTGCAAATTCTAAACTTGCTACGATATATGTGGAGAAAAACTTGCAGGTCTGTCAGAACTTATCTTCACTCCGTCCATTTTTCTGAAATCACACTGTAAAATGAGGCTGTTTACTGCTCAGTTAGAAATGAGACCCTTTCAAAGCAAATGGTAATTCTGAGAAAATCCTCAGACAATGCCAACAACCACCCCTTAAAGCTATCTCTAAAGTCTAAACTCGTGTTTTTGGTCTGTTTAGTTTCATGACAAGATTGATCCAATGCTGGAGTCTCTGGGGCACATTGCTGACCGAATGAGGATGCCTCCCTCCATACCAGCTGAGGTTGAGAAAATCCGAGAGCACATCAACGAGAATAAAAATATTGCAATGGAGCTCGAAAAACTCCAGCCATCTTTTGAAGCTCTCAAACGTCGTGGTGGGGAACTGATCAGTCGGTCATCTGGAGCAGAAGAGGATCCTGCAGCTAAATGTAATGAACTTTACATTAATGTCCAAATATGTATCTATAATTAGATGTCTGTTTGCCATTGATAAAGCTTCTGTTACTCCATGCATCTCAAACTGATGAAGATAAATGACCCAGCTTCTGGATTTCAAATTACCATTTTATGATGTTCTCAAAAAATTTGGGTCCAAATTCCTTAATCTGTCCGGCATATGTTAAAGGCAAAGTACAAAATAGTTTAATATACAATTTCCCATTGTAATTGAAATGGTATGTTGAGAGATCAAACAACCTGACCATTATCATGTCTATTATTCTGAAATATATAGGGCAATTAGGAAGGTAAAATATGTCACCTAATTTTTTACTTTTAAATGTTTGGTATTAGTTTGATAGATTACATATGTTTGCTTCAAATCTTCATTGGATAGAATGCAGGAGGTATGATTGAATGAAAAGCCTGAACTTCATACAGGTCTAAAACCATCTCAGAACATACTAAAGTCTGAAGCAGGGTCCCGCCATGAAACATCACCTGCCCATTTCCCCCCAGAGATGCTGCCTCACCTGCTGAGTTACAACAACACTTTTTGATTTACTAAAGATTCCAGCATCAGTGGATCCATATGACTCCGTACTTAGGTCCTGTATCTGTTTAAATTATCTATGGTCATTGTTCAAATATGAAGCAGCATTTACCCCGCACACATGATTGATGTGAATGAACATGTTATATTTGGTTTTAATATTCAACTAAATAAAACTCGTTCATTAAATTAATCCAAAGTGAAACTCTCCTATTCAGTTAATAAGAATTGCATACATGAATGTATTTTCATGCTGGTGATAATTAGTTTATCACGTTCTAACTAATGTGAAGATAAAGAGAAGAAAAAGCTCTGCACCTCTGATTTAGGGAGATAAAATTGCTGTTAATCTGTTTTGCTTTCAGTGACAGAAGGCAAACCATACTTTTGTGTTGAAATTATGAATTATTTACTTTTTTAGAATCTCTCAGCTGGGGGAAATCTCTAGAACTGTGTATTTAAATAGATTGAACAGTAATATACAATTACTAAATAATAATGTGTCTATGAAGCATAATTAACTTGGCTTCATAGAGGTGTTTCCAAACTAAATGCCCCATGAAGTGTAAGGGTAGATCAACAAAATTTTAGTCAAGAGATAGAGACATTAAAGAGAGTTTTTAAGGAGCATGGTGGGTAGAAATGTGGGAAGTTTCATGAAGAGAATTTCAGAGTTGAAGGCCTTAACAACTGAAAATCCAGGAGACATTGATGGAACATTTTACGTGCCGGTAGTTAGGCTATAATGCCATAGTTACATTACGAAGGAACCCGGGTATATTAAATAGTCGCGTAATTAACAGAACATGTTGTAGTTGCCTTCTAAGAACGGATTTAAACAGGTTTTCACAATCACAGTTCCCAAACTGCCTGTAACCCACTGGGGCCCCAGTTTCTGCACTCCCTTTAACAAACTGGGACCCTGGTTCCCACGCTTCCTATAACACTAGGGCCCCGATTCCCGTGCTCCTTTTAACACACTGGGGCCCCAGTTTAGTTTTTAGATTAGTTTACAAATACAGCACGGAAATAGGCCCTTTGGGCCACCAAGTCCGCACCGACCAGCGATCCCCGCACATTAACACTGCCCTACACACACTAGGGACAATTTTACATTTGTATCAAGCCAATGAACCTGCAAACCTGTTCGTCTTTGGGGTGTGGGAGTAAACCAAACATCTCGGAGAAAACCCACGCAGGTCATGGGAAGAACACAGAGAAACGCCGTACAGACAGCATCTGTGGTCAGGATTGAACCCAGGTCTCAGGTGCTGTAAGGGGGTAACACTACCACTACGCCACTGTGCCGCCCACAATTCTTGTAACACTGGGGCTCCGGTTCCCATGCTTCCTGAAACACACTGGGGCCACGGTTCTCATCCTTCCAATCATACTGGGGCCTGTGCCTTCACTCCATTCATATACACCCGTGCTCCAGTTCCTGGACTCCCTTTAAACTCATCAGTTGAGAAAATCTGTCAGTCCATGACCACCAAATTCCCCAAGTGTAGCAGATTAACAGATCTTTACTTGGAGGCATGTTGTACAATTTAGGAGTGACCTCCCCAACTTTTGATGGGATTCTGCAAAATTAGAATTAACAAAACAATTCACAGTTGCTAGATTAAAACAAATAAAAACTGGTAATCCTAGAAATCCAGAATAAAAACTGGAAACACTCAAGAGGTTAGGCCACACTTGGGGGAAAGAGAAGAGATAATGTTAAACAGATACTGCCTTTATTTTTAGTTTAGTTTAGAGATACAGCATGAAAACAGGCCCTTCTGCCCTCTGTCCTCACTGACTATCATTCACCCGTTCACAGTAGTTCTATGTTATCCCACTGTCACACTCACTCCCTACACACTAGGGGCAATTTTTAGAAGCTAATTAACCTACTAACTCGCACGCCTTGGGATGTGGGAAGAAACTGGAGCACCCGGGGAAAACCCACGCGATCACAGGGAGAACATGCAAATTCCACACAGACTTCACCCAAGGTTGGGATCGAACCCAGGTCTCTAATGCTGTGAGGCAGCTGCTCTGCCAGCTGCGCTACTGTGCCACCCATATCTTGTCTCCCCTGCTGACTGTTTCCAGCATTTTCTACCTTTAGCACAGTTACTTAGATAATTCTTTTGAAGTTTGATTGTGCAATGCTGTTACCTCAGGAGCAGAAATGCCAGCCTAAAAATTCTAACTTGCTTTGTTTTCCTCCCATTTACTGTTCAATTAGCTATTCAAGACAAGTTGGATGAGATGGCATTTTACTGGGAAGATATCAAAGCTCGTGGTGAAGAGAGGGATAATAAGCTTCTGGATGTACTTGACCTTGCTGAGAAGTTCTGGGATGATATGGCTGCCCTACTGACTACCATTAAGGACACCCAGGAAATAGTGCGAGACCTGGAGAGTCCTGGTATTGATCCTTCAATCATTAAACAACAGCAGGAGGCTGCAGAGGTATGGAGATGGTTCAAGTGCAGAAAACCTTACAGTACAATTTTGAACGATGAATAACCATATTGATCGTGTCCAGCTATTACTGTATTTCTCTTGTTCATATCACATAGACCAACTGACTTTCTCAAACATTGAATGGTAACATGTTACCACAGTGAATTGCTGATCATTTTGTGAAAATATGTTGATTTCAGACAATTAAAGAGGAGACTGATGGACTTCACGAGGAACTGGAATTTGTGCGAATCTTGGGAGCAGACCTCATCTTTGCCTGCGGGGAATTCGAAAAACCTGAAGTGAAAAAGAGTATAGATGAGGTGAAATATGAATGGATATAATAAATAATTAGGTAGGATTGTATGGTATTAAATGTACCAGAACGTTTTTAAAAGACCAATTTAAGAAAGGAAGAAGGTATGTCAGGTGGTAATCAACAATTGAATGGCTAAATAAACATTGTAACATAAGCAGTGAATCCTAATGAAACATAAAGCAGGAGGAGGGCTTACTGCCTGCACTGCCATTTAATAAGATCGCAGGTGACTTTGTGTTTAATCCTAAAGCCCCTGTCCCACTTTCACGACCTAATTCACGACCTCTGCCGAGTTTGCCCTTGACTCATACTCGCAGCATGGTCGCCACAAGGTCGTAGGAGGTCTTCATGCTCGTGAGTGGTCTCCGTGTACTCATGGCCTCAAGTAGGTCGCGGCATTTTTCCAGCTTGTTAGGTAGGTTGTAGTAGGTCATGATGGTAGTCGTAGATAGTCGTAGGTAGTTGTAAGTAGTCGTAGGTCGGTAACTGGCCTGAGAAAAAAAATCAAACATGACATTTTATCATGATAATTTTCCACTCGTAGCTAGTCGTAGTCGGTTTTAGGTGTGGAAGACTGGGGTCGAGGGGGATCGTAGGAGGTCGTAGACATACTCGTAGGAGGTCGTAGACGTAGTCGTAGAAGGTCTTTTACTTTGGCGAGTCAACACGACCTTGACATTTTTTTCAACTCGTCTAGGGTCTTTTAAACTCGTGGATTAGGTCGTCCAAGTGGGACAGGCCCTTTAGTCATTTTCCTCACTAACCACACATCTCTTTTGCCCCCTTAAAGTCTTAAAAATCTATGGATTTGTCATGAATATAATCACTGACTGATCCTCCACAGCCCTCTTGGGTAGGAAATTCCAAAGATTCATGATCCACTAGGTCAAGGCCTTGCTTCTCGTGTCTTTTGGCATTGTTGGCCCCTGTTCTAAACATCCCAACCAGAGGAAACATCAGCTTTGCATTCACAATGCCAAGTCCTGCATGGACTGAGATCATCTCTTATTCCTTTAAACATGAGTGAACAAACTTTTTGATCTGTTTCATCTCTTGTCATACCGTAATAGGAATTGATCAGATGAATCTTCACTGCACTCCCTTAATCACAAATATATCCTTCCTTGGGTAGACACACCAGACCTTTATCCAGTATTCCAAATATAAATACATCAGAGCAATTGGAGCAAGACTTGTACTGAAATCCACTTCTGAAAGTACTAGTGGTGGATAGCCCAGTGGCACAGCCCGTAGAGAAACAAGCCCTTCGGCCCACCGAGTCCGCGCCGACCAGCGATCCCCGCACACTAACACTATCCTACACACACTAGAGACAATTTACAATTGTACCAATTAACCGACAAACCTGTACATTTTTGTGGTGTGGGAGGAAAATGGAGATCCCGGAGAAAACCCACGCAGGTCTTGGGGAAAACATACAAACTTCGTACAGACAAGCACCCATAGTCGGGATCGAACCCGGGTCTTTGGCGCTGTAAGGCAGCAATTCTACTGCTGTGCCACCTTGCCACCCCAATACATTTTGGAAGATTTTACTGGATTAAAAGCACCGTGTTACAGTGTTGCCATTCTTATAGATTATTTATTTTTAATATTTCTAGCTTAATAACACTTGGGATAACCTGAATAAAACTTGGAAGGAGCGAATGGACAAACTAGAAGATGCCATGCAAGCTGCTGTCCAATACCAAGATGCATTGCAAGTAAGGACTGCTTTGCATAAAATCTAATTATATGCAAATATGGTGCTAATGTGGATGATGGTTCCTAATTTGATCATTCTGACTTTTTAGGCAATGTTTGACTGGCTGGATAACACTGTAATAAAACTGGGAGAGATGTCTCCAGTTGGCACAGATATCAATACAGTAAAGCAACAAATAAATGAAATGAAGGTAGGTAAACGTTACAGGATTATACTGAACAAGCCCAACATTTTAGAAAAGCAGTATGAAAAGATAAAACAATAGTTCTCTACTTTTGCTTCTTCTGTTATTTTTTTTCAACCATTTAATAGTTTCCATTTAAAATATAATATTCCATTTATGTATTTATGATGTCTGCCAAATATTCCTTGTTAAATTATTTAATTGATTTAGCAGCAAACAGCTAAAGCACAAAGTGACAGGTTTGTGCTGATTTTTGGCCCTCCTGGGACTCAGCAGTTATTATTATAGCGTGAGAGAAGAAAATGCCGAGATGACAAATGATCACAGTATCAGACGCTCAAGGTCTTGGCAAAAGTTGTATGAGCTGGCTTCATGGTATGATATTGAGCCTTGAAGGCTTTGTTCAGGTTGCTGTTGGGGGGGACCAACATATTATAGCAAAATAAAAGACACGGAGTGCTGGAGTAATTTAGGTGGTCAGGCAGCATCTCTGGAGAACATGGATAGATGACATTTCGGGTTGAGTCTTTTGAAGCTTCCCAACCTGAAAGGTCACCTATTCATGTTCTTCACAGATGCTGCCTGACCCACTGAGTTGCTCCATCACTTTATATCTTTTTGTGTAAAGCAGCATCTGCAGTTCCGGTTGATTCTACAATCTTCTTAATATTGTAACAACATGCCAACAGCTCGAGAAAGAATAAGGGGAAATATTGGTGGAAAAAGTAGGAAAGAAAAACAGTCTCTCATTTGGTCGCCATGATTTAAAAATTGTTGCATTCTTACCTGTATAAAATTAGTTTACCAGTGTGGATGGCACGTAACGTTCCCATTGTGTTTCATGCCACAGGAATTTAAAATGGAGGTTTACCAGCAACAAATCGAGATGGAAAAGCTGAACCACCAGGGGGAGCTCCTACTGAAGAAAGCGTCAGATGAGACTGATCGCGACATCATTCAACAACCACTCAAGGAACTCCAACATCTGTGGGAAAATTTGGGAGAGAAGATCATTAACAGACAGGTATTAGAGGGCCGACTATAACCCAAATCTATATATGTTGCCAACATACAAACTGCAAAACACCTATAAACACCAGATTCGGGACAGTTTCTTCCCAGCTGTTATCAGGCAACTGAATCGTCCTACCACAACCAGAGAGCAGTGCTGAACTACTATCTACCTCTTTGATGACCCTCAGACTATCCTTGATCGGACTTTGCTGGCTTTATCTTACACTAAACGTTATTCCTTTATCATGTATCTACAGTATACACCGTAAAGGGTTAGATTATAATCATGTATTGTCTTTCTGCAGACTGGTTAGCTCGCAACAAAAGCTTTTCACTGTACCTCAGTAAATGTGACAATAAACTAAACTGAACTGAACCTTGCAGATGAGGGGGGCATATTTGAAAGGAAATGGCCCAAAACACTTGTGAAATCAATTTAGTTCTTGAACCCAAAGAGTTGTTATATATTGAAAGCATTGGAGGGGAAATTATACATTTTATGAATTGTTATATTTTGAAAGGATGGAGGGAAATTATAATACATTAAACTGACAAAGTTCCAGATTGTGAAATACTTTATTTAATCAAATAATTATGAAACATTCAAAGTGATGCCTTCATCTCGTATTTAATTCCTCCTGATAGTAATGATCAGCAACTAATATTCTGACACTATGACTTGATTTGTAGTGGGAATGATGGCAATGGCTATGGCATTACATATTTATTATCCCATGCAGACATCTAAAAGATGCTGTGAATTAATTAGTGCTCCTCTACAGCTTGTGCTTTCTTGCAGCCTTTTCAACCGCAGTCTAGTGTAGAGATACAGCATAGAAACGGGCACCTTCAGCCACCAAGTCAACGCTGACCATTGGTCACCCGTTCACACTTCTTTTATGTTATCCCACTTTTGCATTACTCCCTACGCACTAGGGATAGTTGACAGAGGCCCATTTAACCTACAAAGCCACACGTCTTTGGGATGTGGGCGGAAACCGGAGCACCCTGAGTAAACCCACGTGGTCACAGGTAGAGCGTGCAAACTCAACACAGACAACACCCAAGGTCAGGATCGAACCAGGGTCTCTGGCACTAAGGCAGCAGTTCTACCAGCCGCACCACCGTGCACCCAGGAGAACTTAATGACCCGGGTGTGAATTTGGGGTAGTTACAAAGGAGAACCGCTATGAAATTAAAAGCTTGCACTTCGTTGCATGAGATGTAAATGGGTTTTAATGGCATACTAATCAATAATTATTATTGTTTAGCAAACTCTTGATCCTGATAGAACCGATTTTATGGATGTGTCCCATGGTTCCCTCAAGAGCTTCACATTACAAGCTTTCAAAATAAATTTTCCCTTTTAAAAACGTAATTTAAAAATTTAGCATTTTGCTTACGCGCATGCGGTTTGTGTGAATTCTAACCATTGGCCTTTGAGCCATCAACAACAAAG
Organism: Amblyraja radiata; assembly: GCF_010909765.2. NCBI lineage: Eukaryota > Metazoa > Chordata > Chondrichthyes > Rajiformes > Rajidae > Amblyraja > Amblyraja radiata. Next base: position 16,351,472 of record NC_045982.1, on the reverse strand, counting down.
TCAGGGTTTCCTTTGACCCGATAGCAGCAGATGCTGGAAAAAAGGGAAGATCTCACCCCATAGACGGCTAGTTCTTTGTGAAAAACATTGAGGTCAGTAGACAATATATTGCTTCGTTGCCGATTTCAAAGTGCCGACAAATGGAAAAGAGAAGTAAAAGCTGCTGTTGGACATGTCTTATTAGCACTCAGAGCAGTTTGTAGAACGTGAACACAGTCAAACTAGTGTGCTGGGCTGCCACTGCTCAGTCACTGGGATTAGAACCATCACTGTCTGTCTCGTTACTGTAAAATGTACTGCTGTGGCTGATGAGCACAATGAGCATATCAGCCGAAGCAGTCCCCAACAGGTTTGAATAATCAGTACCCAATAGGTTTTTATTCGCATTAGTCATTACTTTATAAGCTCAATCCGAACAGTCTTTTGGAAGATTTTCCTGAGACCATGATGTAAGACTTGTTCTGCCTGCTTGTATTTTGTGAGTGATTGTGAATTTACTTTTCTCCACAGCACAGGGTGGAGGGTGCACTCTTGGCACTGGGTCAGTTTCAGCATGCACTGGCTGAACTTGTGGCATGGCTGAATCATACAGAGGAGCTTCTGGAAGGACAAAAACCAATCACTGGAGATCCAAAGGCCATAGAAATTGAACTGGCAAAGCACCACGTAAATACAACATTCATTATACCAAGTAGATTGAATTATCTGCTTGCAAAATAACCATGTATATTATTGTTGATATAATATCATTATACCTTATACAAAATATAATCTAGCCATGTATATTATATATTGTATTTAATCAATACAAATGTATTAGCTGATTAAATAAAGAAAACATATTTTTTTAACTTGTTTATAAGGTAACTGAACCCGGAATGGTACCATTTGACGCCGCCGTTTCGGCGCCTCCGTTTTGGCGCCAAAAAGTACCCGACCCAACTGAACCGTCCCCTCACCAGCCAGAGTGAGATCCCTTTACAGTGCTGGCAGCATAGTGGAGAGAGGCAGTTCCTCCAGATTCCAGCAATTGTAGTATCTTGTGATCCCTTTTTAAAAATTTTGAATTAAAGAGAGGGGAAGAATTCATATTTGCTGAAGATCCGTTTACTTATAAAGGAGGTGAGGAATTGGGAGGGTACTTCAAGAGTAAAGCTGATGGCTGAAGGAGGTTCTACATCAGTGATGAGAGCCAATTATGCTGACAGGATAGATGTTGCACATGTATTAGAGGAGGAAAGGTTAGCTGTGAAGGATGACGGACGGATTTAGATTGCGACCTGATTGAGATGATAGTGTTTTCTACAAGTTGGAACTTGTGAATGATGACAATAAGGGATGAGAGGAGACCAGTCACAAATGGCCTTCTCTTCAGAAATGCTCTTCAGATAATCTGCAAATTTTTAGCATTTGTGAAGAGAAGGCCATCTGATTCATTAATCTTAATTTAAGTAAAGATCTGCTGGAGCTAGCGAAGGAGGCTGGGAATATTGTATTAAATGAAACTGTAATATCTCCATAGGTCCTGAAAAACGATGTCCTTGCACACAAGTCAACATTTGACACCGTGAATAAAGCTGGGAATGAGCTTCTGGAGTCGAGTGCAGGGGAGGATGCCAGTAACCTAAAGCATCGACTCGACACACTGAACAAGAACTGGCAGTCTCTGCTGAGGAAAACCGAGGGGAGAGAGCAGCAACTGGGGGCTGCTTTGCAGCAGGTAAGCTATGAGGGAAAGACATGGGCATCGAGGGTTTGAGAAGAGGATATCAATGGATAGCGACCGGCTTTTAATATGATCAGTTCTGACCTGGCATTGCTTATGATGCTGTTTTATAATTACCATATATTTTGCCGTTAATATTTACACTGAAGTTAATCGCTGAAGATAATCCCTTGTAAGTTTAATGCTGATTAAAGAAATATTGACAACAACTTGTTGGTCATTTTCTGAATGATGCCTCTTATTTTATAGGCTGAAGGATTTCATGCAGAAATTGAGGACTTTTTGCAGTGGCTAAGTAGGATTGAGAATCAGTTGGCAGTATCAAAGTCCACTGGAGGTTTACCTGAGACAGCTCGAGAACAACTCAACACACACTTGGTAATGAGTTTACTTTATGGCTTGGCAGTCCAGCATTAAACAAAATGGTGTTCTTTAAACTTCGATGTGATAAAATGTAACTAGACTTTCTCGTTTAAGGCATCCAAATGTGGTAAATGATTTTGAGCAACTCCCGACATTCTGTATGTGGTGCGCTTCCTATCTAAATCCAAGCTGAAGTACTGTTCTTGTAAATGCTTGGGTGCATTTTTTGTAGTTTGCATTTACAATGGAGAAGATGGCTAAATAAAGACATAAAAGAGGATGGAGTACTGGAGCAGAAGTAGGCTCTTTAGCCATTTGAATCTGTTCTGCATTCTGTGTAATCATGGCTAGCCTATGGCATAGCATTCTCTGCCTGCCATTTTCACTTAATCCTTTAGCTCAGTCTAAAATTAAAAATGAGCAATTGATCTAGTGTTACTTATGAAACTGTTTTCCAAATTTCCAGCAACTTTTGTGTGTGAAAGTATTTTCTTTCTTTACTCCTTGAAGACCAGACTTTTGCAGGCATGAAACAATGTAACATTAGTTTATATCTGCCATTTATTGGACTATTCCTTCAGCAGAATTCTTACCAATACTTGTAAGGCCTCAATGAAGTATTACAAAATAGTGCCACTGATTTCTTCTACCCCTTTCACCGTGATATTGATCCAAGAAATCATGCGGTAAACTTGTAGCATTTTTCACATTGCACTGAGTCGGGGCTGGTCGAATCTGCTGCGGCTTACGGCTTCCCGACATCGAGACTGCGAGGTCCTCGATGTTGAAATCCGCAGGCCGCGGTTGCAGCCTCCGATGGTAAGTCCGTGGCTCCGCAGTCAGTTTCGAGCAAGGCCGCCAGCTCCATGATGTTAGGCTGCAGAGCGACCGGAGATATGATCCAGAAAATCGCATCTCCAGCAAGGTAAGAGATTGATAAAAAGTTTCCCCCAATGCCCACCACTCACATAGAACAAACCGGAGAACACTAAAACATATTCTTTTAACACGTACCTAAAATAACGAAACAGAAGAAAGGACAGACTGTTGGCGAGGCAGCCATTGCCGGCGCCACCCGGTGGTGTTACTCATTATAAAGTATAATTCATTCATTCATTAATTTATTCATTCATTCACGTGGAAAGTCAGGCAGCATCTGTGGAAAGAGAAACATTCTGACAATGTGAAACTGGTCAGTGACATATCTTTACCAATGTATTCTGCTGTTAATAAGGTGTAATGAAGCTATACAGAGAATTTTGCTAAGTAGAGACATATGATCCTTTCTTCAGTAAATACATAAAATTAACTTGAGTGGAGGAGTTATTTGCTGATTGTCACAATTTAGTTGTCACAAATTCACAAGAAAATTATTTTCTTTTTTTGCAGGACCTCTATAGGGAATTTTGTGCCAATGAAGAAACGTACAAGAACGTGCACGATAAGGGTCGGCTGTTGCAGAGTAGCCGTGACGATGCTGCTGGATCCAACGTTGAACAGTGTGTAACATTACTGGAGCAGAAGTGGCAATCGATGAGCACAAAGATGGAGGAAAGAAAGGTAAGAGAACCAGCAACATTGGCATAGGATTCATAAGATTTATTTTACAAATCAGTAAGTGTCCATATTCCCAAGCTGGAGCCTGAGTCTTTGCAATAAAGAAAGAATGTATGTTCACTCACGGAGTACTTTAATGTTTGTCTTCAAAGTATCAAAGTATCAAAGGTATTTTATTGGTCACATTCACATACACCGAGGTGTAATGAAGTCAAATGCTTTTTGCCATTTTGCAGCACACAAAAAAAGAATACAGACATAACACCAATGAGAGTCTTAAACACAAAGAACATCCCCCCACAATGGCTCCCACCATGAGGGAAGGCACAAAGTCCAGTCCCCAACCCCAGTTCACCCATAGTCGGGCCTATTGAGGCCATCCACAGTTGCCTCTACGGAGGCCCGATGTTCCTGGCCGTTCTCGCCGGGTGGTGGTGCTCCGGCGTCGGGAGAGTCCTCACAGCGGCATGGGAACCCTGGAACGGCCGCCTCCATACTGGAGGCTGCAGCTTCCGAAGCCGACAAGGCCGCGCCGGTTGGAGCTCCACAACTGGCGATCTCGTCACGAGATCCAGGCTCCCGGTGTAAAGTTCGGCGCCGCCGCCCGCAGCTGGCCGCTCCACAGTCCCGCAGCTCCGCGATGTTTTACCAGGCGGTCTCAGCTCACCGGAGCTCCAGCGCGGCAACCCAGGCAAGGCATCGCCCGCACCACGATAGCGCTCCAGCGCTGTGCCGCCGCCGAAGCCGAGGTTCTGGGCGGTCCCCGACAGGAAACGCCGCTCCAGGCCCGCTGGTAGGCCGCGAGGACGGGTCGAAGCTGCAGCCCGGAGAAAAGCGTCCTCTCCGACCAAGTAGGGACCCTGAAAGGCAGTTTCCCTCTCCCCCCCCCCCCACCCCCCACACACAAAAAAGTCTAGACCTCCAAACAAAACACTTTAACTAACTAAAAATAAAACGGTGAAAAGACAGACAACTGCTGGCAGCCGTGCACAGGACAGCGCCCCCTCTAACATGTCTTTAACATTTATTTGATTTTACTGAACTTCTCTGTTCTGTTTTTCCTGTTCAGACCAAGCTGGAAGAGGCACTCACTCTTGCAACAGAATTTCAGAATTCGCTACAGGATTTCATTAACTGGCTTACACAGGCAGAGCAGGGCCTGAACATCGCGGCTCCTCCCAGTCTTATCCTGGATACAGTTCTTTTCCAGATAGATGAACACAAGGTATTAAAGTTCTGTTTTATATTTTATGAGAAAGTGGTGTGGGCTGATAGACCTGTGGAGTGTTGAGGACAGTGAACGCAATTACCTCATCTCAGAGAATAAGTGATTGCAAAACTTCTTCATCGCAATTCCTTGGCTGGGAATGCGGTGGCTAATTTAGCATTGGGGACTGCCTCTGACTTGAAAATGCAGAAGAAAATATGATGTTGTAAAGAGGTGATAAGTGCCTTGAAAATGGTGATCGGAATGAATTGGTTGTGTGAAAACAAGTGACCAGAGTGATATAGAGAGAAGGGATGGAGAGATTCCTGGACATTGGACTGGGGTGAGTGCGCTACAACAAACTTGGTAATGGGTGCGCAGACTTGGTAATGACTGAAAATGGGTGTGGAATAACTTTTCAATGGTGGGAATCAAACCTATGTGATTCGTCAGTGCAGAGAAGCATGCTTCAAGTCTCTGCAAATCTAAGAATATTAGAGGGCAACCTAGCCTTAAGTGCAAATCGGGTGAATCCTTGATACTAGTGACCAAGAATGACCCTCCTCAAAGGTTCAAAGGTTTCTTTATTAGTCACATACACCTAGGTGTAGTGAAATTCTTGTTGCCAATGCAGCACATAAAAAAAGTATACAAACATGACAATAATAAAGAACTTTAACATAAAAAACATCCCCCCACATTGGTTTCCATTATGAGGGAAGGCACAAAGTCCAGTCCCATCCCATGTCCACCCATAGTCAGGCCTATTGAGGCCTCCGCAGTCGCCGCTACGGAGGCCCGATGTTCCAGGCCGTTCTCGCCGGGTGATGGTGCTCCGGCGTCGGGAGAATCCTCTCAGCGGCTTGAGACACCTGGAACGGCCGCCTCCTTACTCGAGACCGCGGCTTCCGAAGCCAACAAGGCCGCACCGGATGGAGCTCCACTACTGGCGATCTCATCGCGAGATCCCAGGCTCCCGATGAAAAGTTCAGTGCCGCCGCCCGCAGCTCCGCGATGTTTTACTCGGCGGTCTTCAGCTCACCGGAGCTCCAGCGCGGCGACCCGGGCAAGGCATCGCCCGCTCCTCAATAGCGCTCCAGCACTGTGCCGCCGCCGAAGCCGAGGTTCTGGGCGGTCCCCTCAGGACACGCCGCTCCAGGCCCGCTGGTAGACCGCGAGGACGGGTCGATGGTGCAGCATGGAGAAAAGCTGCCTCTCCGACCAGGTAGGGACCCTGAAAGGTAGTTTCCCCCTCCCCCCCCCCCCCCCCCCCCCCACCCCCCACATAAAAAAGACTAGATCTCCATAACAAAAACACTTTAACTAACTAAAAATAAAAAAAGAGGTGAAAAGACGGACAGCTGCAGGCTGGGCAGCCATACTATACAGGACTGCGCCCCGGTGCTGTCTTCAGCAAATATCAAGAGCTCCTCCCCAGCAGGTCTGGAAGATGGCAGCATTTCTTGCAGTGTAAAGGTAGATTGACAATCACAACACATGTCACTTCATCATAGCCTTCCAAAGTTGTCTTGAAACGTGCATTTTGCCTTCAATCTAAGCTGACCAAGAATGGATAGAACTTCACCAAAAGCACAAAGCTTGTAGAGATTAGCTTTAATGTATCAGTTCTTGTTTAGATTTAATACCCATCCCTTTTCCAGATTTTTGCCAATGAAGTCAATTCTCATCGGGATCCAATCATCGACCTGGATAAAACTGGAAATCAGCTGAAGTTCCTCAGCCAGAAGCAGGATGTGGTGCTGATAAAGAATCTTCTATTCAGTGTGCAGTCGCGCTGGGAGAAGGTGGTGCAGCGCTCCGTAGAGAGAGGAAGGGCACTGGATGAGGCCAGGAAACGGGCAAAGCAGGTACACAGATTGTAACGCAAGAGACTGGGTTTGTACCTTGACAGTTACCTAAATACACAAGGGGAGATGTGTTGGTTGATTAGTTAAAGACAAAAACAGTAGGGTAAACCTAGTCATGTGCAATCAATGTATATGTACAGACATGGTAATGGCCTTCTCATGTGCTGAATGCAGTGTGGTCAGACACTATCTGATCAGAGCACAATCCGCAACAATAAGTAACATCACGTCATTGCCACACAATGGCGCTGTATGAAGGCCCTGGTGGAGAATTTTGGCTGCAAAAGTCTTTGTGCTGTTCAGAATTTGCAAAACTGCAAAGTCCCATCGAGGTGAAATGCTGAGCTGGTCTTGAGAAATCATTCTTTCATATAGGCTGCTCTATAGAAGGTTCTATGATGAGAAGTGGGGGGCGTGGGAATTAAACACATTATCTATAGTGGCAGGGCAACTGACGAATGTTTTCAATCAGTTTTCAGGTCTAACTGGTGGCAAGTATCTGGGGATTGATGTTGGTAATTAAGACAGCGGAGGGACAGGAATTCAGGATCACACGTGTGTTGATGGAAATGTTTAATGGCCAGGACCACCAGATAGAGAGTGTTCATTACTTCATATTAAAAGGCAATGGCTGAGATTAGAAGGATTTTGCTTGGATTCCCCACATTGCCTCAGCTTGGCTGGCTTAGTATTCTTCTACAAAATCCTTGTGTGCACGCACTCTGGGACAATGAAACTCTTTTGCTTATCATTGACGTTCCCCGTGTGCCAGACCAAATAAATTATTGTAATAGTAATAAAATGATTTTAAAGGTCCAGTGAGCATTTCCCTTTTCTTGTTTAGTGTTTGAATCAGTTTAATTTTGATTGTAAGTCTCATCATTTATCCCATTATCCTTGTGCCTGCTTCAAAATCACCCAAGGGCCTCTGATTCATTATTATGGTGGCCTAAAACACAAGTTCAGACCCAGAATGTGATTTGTCACTGTACTGCACTATCCATAAAATACATCACACCCAATGTGTGAGAATTTGGGGCATCAAACCGTTTGGAGTAAATCCATGTATTCAACAGGAAGAAACAAATGATCTCATCTGTATGTCTACAAGGTTAACATAATAAGGCATTTGAAAGTTGTTAGATTAGTGATTCTACAAAGAGCGTTTTTAAGGCAGTGTAATTCATTAATATATTTTATTTGTGTTCTTCTAGCCTACTTCACAAACTTTGTGTTTGAAACACAAATGTTTTCCTCCATCTCTTGGCTAAAATGTTTATTTAAGTCCTCAAGAGTCAAGAGTATTTGATTGTCATATATACCAACAACAGAACATACTGTGGACAGTATTTTCAGTCTGTTGTTCCAGTCTAATAGAACTAGTTTATCAGCAATTCTGCCAAACTAGGAAGCAAGCAAAAAGTCATTTTCAGACGTCGTTGCAGCCCCCAAACACTAGTTCTATGTTATCCAACTTTCTCATCCACTCCCTATGCAAATTCACAGAGGCCATTTAATCTACATTTTTTTCCAATGTCTTTGGGATGTGGGAAGAAATTGCAGCATCCACAAAAAGCCCACGAGATCATAATCAGAACATGCAAACTCCATACAGATAGCATAGTAAATTAGAACCCGGGTCTCTTGTTTCTTCGAGGCTTCAGATCTACCAGCTAGGCCACTGTGCTGCCAAGTACACCACTGTAAGACGCTGTTTCTTGGAAGCAGTGAACTTTAGTTTATATGCCACCGATGTATTGGATGGAGCATCGACTCAATTAGTGACATCCGAAGGGATAGAGTGCGTCTTTGTATTGAGATGAATTTATTTTTGTTAATTAATGCTATTGTGTTGCATTCTGTATATAATGCTGTACATTTGGACATTCAACGTACCTATTTGTAACTTCAAAACATATCCATACCAATCCCATCAATTGGATACATTCTACCCACTTTGGATAACATTCAGAATGTCTGTTCACTAAACACCACATTCCTTTTGTCTTGGTTTTATTTATTTTGGGGATATTAGCATGGCTGGCAAAATGTATTGCCCATCCTTAATTACCCCTAAAATAGTGGTGGGGACCTGGTGTCTTGAACCACTGCAGACTTTCTAAGAATCCAGCTGGGCAGCGAGTTCCACAGTTTGGAACAATAATGGACTGGAGACATGTATCCAAGGTGCACACCTTGCATGGGATCTTTCGGATGATGGTTTCCAGAACGATAACTGGATTAGAGGATATTAGCGACCGGGAGAGTTTGGACTGACTTGGATAGTTTTTTCTGGAATGTTGGAGGTTGCGGGGAGACCTGATGGAATGATATTAAACTCTGACAGGCATCAATAGGGTAGACAGTCAAAACCTTTTAACCGAGGTGGAAACATCAAATACCAGAGGGCATTGCTTTTAAGGTGAGAGGGGCAAAGTTTAAAGGAGATGTGCAGGGCATGGGTTTTTTTTTACACAGAGTCTGGAATGCGCTGCTGGGGGTGGTGGTTGAGGTAGGAATGATACTGGCATTTAATAGACTTTTGGATAGGCAAGTGGATATGTGAGGAATGGATTATAATAATCCATAATGTAATGTAATTATGGATTATGTGGAGGTAGATAAGAGATGGTCTTGGCATCATGTTTGGCACATACATTGAGGGCCGAAGGGCCTATTCCTGTGTACCTGGTGCTCTCCACTATTTTTGGCCGTATTAGTGGGTTGAGGGGTTTCTGTCAGAGTAGCCTGGGTGAGTAATTGCACTGAGTTTTGCCAGTGATCCACATTAGAGACACCATGTGTCCATTGTAGAGGAATAAATGTTGATTGAATGCCAAGCATGCATGATGCTTTGTCTTGGGTAATAGAGATATCCTGACAGGTTTTGGCACTGTTCTCACCTCGGCAACTCCCAGTTTAGACCAGCATAATTCTTCCTTTCTCCTCTTCAAATTAGCACTCTTCTTTATCCCTGTTTATTTCAATTATGGTGCATTCCTTTCTCAGCTTATGTAATGTTGCACCTTTGAAACTAGCGCCTCCCAAGAATTACTATAAATTGCTTTCAGCCCGGCATGCAACAAGGTTGAAACGTTAACCAAGCGACACTGGGTATCATTTCCAAACAAGGTAGAAGAAAGAAGGCATGTATCTTTGTTCACAAATGCCGTTTGGAAAATACTAGCCTTTTAGTTTGATATTTGATACAGTTGGATATTTTTGCACGCATTTCTCTCATCACAATTATCTTCCCATATTATCTACTTGCATATTTTCAGCTGAAATGTACCATTGATTTTATTCCAAGTGAGTTTAGTTCCGAATATTTTTGTTTTAATCCCAGTTCTACGAAGCCTGGAAAAAGTTGATTGACTGGCTGGAAGAAGCAGAAAACAATCTGGATACTGACATAGAAATCTCCAATGACCCAGATAAAATCAAACTGCAGCTTACAAAGCACAAGGTAAGAAATCTATTTTTTCAAAAAATTGGATTGAATTTGTTTAAAAATCAAAGTACAACGTCAAGAGTGTTTGGGGTCCAAGTTCATACCTCCCTGAAAGTGGCACCACAACTGGATAGAATGGTTAGAAAAGACGCATGGTTAGCTTGCCTTCATTGGTCGAGGCATTGTGGATAAGAGTCAAGAAGTCATGACTCTTTATAAACCCCTTTTACGTGAAGGATGTGGCGGCTTTGGTGGGGGTTGCAGAAGGTGTTTACCAAAGGTTGGACAAACTTGGATTGTTTTCTCTGGAGAGGCTGAGGGGAGACCTGATCAAGTTTATAAAATCATGAGAGACGTAGATGTAGTTGACAGTCAGAACCTTTTTCCCAGTGTGGAAATGTCAAAGACTAAAGGGCATAGCTTTAAGGTCAGAGGGGGGCAGTTTAAAGGAGATGCTGCCTGACCTGCTGAGTTACTCCAGTATTTTATGTCTATCTTTAATGTATTGGAATTTCTATCTATATTGATCTCTGGTGATAGAGAAAGAAATGTGAACATCCTTGTTTAACTGTGAATGGCAAATTGCTGGATATATCCATACTGAACCACCCATGCAATCCTTTCCTTACTCTATGTTTACAATTGTGGCGATAGCTAATGACAGATAACCAGTATGAACTGTTGAAGAGCAGACATCTTGCTCATTGTTCCTTGCTGACAATTTTTCCCTGGGCAGGTTGGGACTCCTGTGAAACTCCTTCCATCTGCTCCATTTTGTTTGAGCAGCTTGCACCGCACTGTGTACCTTCTGCTCATTTTTGATGTCTTGCTTTGTTGCAACGAGCAAGTAACTGTGAACACTTTGATTTTTGCCGAAACCTTCAAATTAGCGCAAGGTTCCTACTTCACCTGTCACGCGATTGCCTGCAGGCATTAATAACTTGAGGACTCTACAGAAAGCACCAAACACTATGAATCATAACGCAAGTCATAAGGACTTTTGACTGCACGTCATACAGTCAGTCTGTACGTCAAGAGTAGAAGCAAGGAACTGCAGAAGCTGGTTTACAAACATTTGCTGAAGAAGGGCCCCAACCAGAAACATCACCAATCACCAAGAGATGCTGCCTGACCCACTGAGTTACTCCAGCACTTTGTGCCTATAGGTTTTGGATCTTTCACATTAAACGTGATTGGTGGGTGGGTAGGTCTTTGTTGCTGCTTGCCTGTTTGACAGTATGAGATTGAGAGAGCATTGGGTTCCAAAATCGAAATGACAGCACTGAAGTCTACCACTGTCAAATGCTGATTGACAACTTGATCTGCCTTCAATGTGCACTTCCAGAAGACATTCACTCTGTGTATTTTAACACCCTTGCAAATGTGTGCCTACCGAATAGAATGGTGGATCAAATCCAAATTCTTTTCAAAGGAATCTAATATTTTTGCCTACCTGGGGTGGTTCAGAAATGAATCCAAGGAAAGAATCAAGGTCTTCAAATGGCAGCTGCAACACTTATTGAATGTATATAATATTTCTAATTGGGAAATCAATTCTAGTTGTAAAACTGTTGATTAAATAAAGTTCCATAAATAAGTGGTTCATATACAGGTGCACAACCTTTTATCCGAAAGCCTTGGGACCAGACACTTTTCGTAATTCGGAATTTGTCGGTCTTCGGAATGGAATTTTTTTAGCGTAGATTTTAATGGCTGGCTCAGTGGTAGAGTGCTCGGCTCATATCCGCAAGGTCGCGAGTTTGCGCCTTGATCCCGGCAGTAAACTCGGTCGCGAGTTTGAGTCTTCAATGTAGTTTTTTCTTGCAGAATAAATGTTTGTATGAAATGCAGTGTAGGAGAGGTGTACTGACTGTGTGGGCAGAACGTTGGAAGTGATTGCCCACCAGTCTAAGAAGCCGCTGTGTCTCCCTGTCCCTGGGATAGCAGGGGGCGATCAAACAGCATAATACCCCCCTCCCCCTCCAGAGGATACCGCTCCCCGATGGGCCGCTACGGCGACAAGTGGCAGTTTGCCCACAACCCGAGCTGCGCCCCCTCATCCGCCACCCCAAGAACAAGACGTACCTTGCACGCCATCAGCTTCTGCCCCTACATGTTCCTCTGGAGTTGGAGCGGGGCTGGGCTGGAGCTGCTGCTGGCTGTGGGTCTCTGGGATCTCCGTGCTTGCAGTGGGCCTGGGGGTCGGTGTCCCGTTGGTCCTGACGTCTCCGGCCACCCCCCTGGACTGGAGCTGAGACTGGAAACTGTACCGCCCTTGCCCCCTCCCTCTGCAACAACAAACAACCCCACTCTCCTGCAAGGGCGGTACAGTTCCCGGAGGATGGCAGGTGGCCGGAGACGTCAGGACCAACAGGAACCCGCTCCCCGATGGGCCACTACGACGCCCCGAGCTGCGCCCCGTCATCCGCAACCCAGGTTCCTCTGTAGTTGGAGCGGGGCTGGGCTGGGCTGCTGTTGGCTGTGGGTCTCTGGGATCTCCGTGCTTGCAGTGGGCCTGGGGGTCGGTGTCCCGATGAGGGGGCGCAGCTCGGGGAACGGCTTCTGGTGGTCCTGACGTCTCCGGCCAGTTTGCAGTTTTCCTCTGGAGTTGGAACGGGGCTGGGCTGCTGCTGGCTGTGGGTCTCTGGGATCTCTGTGCTTGCAGTGGGCCTGAGGGTCGGTGTCCCGTTGGTCCTGACGTCTCCGGTGACTGGCACGGTCCTGCTGCAATCGCCGACTTGAAGACAGTGCAAAGCCCCCGCGCCGGTGCAGAGGGGAGGGAAGGGGTCACACACATGGCCGGGAAGCAGAGGGGTGTAGGTGGGGTGAAACTGAAGCGAGCGACAATCTGCTGCTGCCTGCCTGCTGAGTTAAAAAGTTCCCACGCAAGACTCACGAAACACTGTTTATCGTGAGTCTACCGTGGGAACTTTTTAACTCAGCGGGCAGGCAGCAGCACATTGTCAATTATTAACCCTCCCGCGCAATATACCCTCACCTTCTCTTTTATGAATGGGGATTTAGTTCCCCTTTCTTCGAGGACCGACCGGAGGTTCCGCTGTCACCTCTGCGGGCCGCCCTCGGTGAACGTTTTCAAGGACCTTTCTTCAAGGACCGAAAAAATGGCCACTATTCGGAGGTTTTCGTTATTTGGATCTTCGGATAAAAGGTTGTGCACCTGTAGTGCCCAAAGATTTGCAGACCTGGAGTTGGTATTCTGAACCATTTGACTATACAAATATAATTTTGTGAAACAAATTACATAATTTGTTGCCAAATACTGTGGACAAAGAAGTTCCAACGGCAATCTAAGTTTTGGGCATCAACTCAAAAATGTCGATGCATTTAATAGCCAAATTAGTAATTGCCAACACGGGATATGATGTGTTATTCAGAGACGTACAGTCTGTGCCCTTGCATATCTAGCGTTATTGTGGTTTTCTTTCAAATTAAACTAGGATTTTCAAAAAACTCTGGGTGGGAAACAGCCAGTGTATGATACCACAATCCGCATGGGCCGCTCGATGAAAGATAAGGCTTCACATGCAGATGACCGCCTGAAAATGGACAATCTCCTTGGAGAAGTGCGAGACAAGTGGGACACCGTCTGTGGCAAGTCAGTCGAGAGGTGAGGGAGAAAAATTAAAGCGTTAACAATTGTTTCTTAATATTTTCTCATGAAGAAAGTGATTCTGTGGCTTACCATTCAGCAACAATTGGTGCATAAGACCTGGCAATTGTTCCGATTAATATCCATTATGTGCATATCATAATTAAGCTAGTTTTAACATGTTCTATTAAGTAGAAGAACTGTCTGCATTTAGCAATGGAGTGCTTTATCAATATTCATGCTTCTCTGCAACATTATTTCCCAGAGATTACATTACATGATATTATTACATTATGTTACATCAACATGCAAGTGTAAACTGATGTTTATAAGATGATTATTTGCTTAGAATGTCAATTTTGTTTGGGTTGATATAATTTCATAATTGTATGTTTAATATTTTCAGTGTAATTTTCACCAATATTAAAGTTAGTTTATTTCCTCATCCTCCTCAGGCAGCACAAGTTGGAAGAGGCCCTGCTGTTTTCAGGGCAGTTTACTGACGCTCTCCAAGCGTTGGTTGACTGGCTGTACAAGGTTGAGCCGCAGTTGGCTGAGGATCAACCTGTCCATGGAGATCTAGATCTGGTGATGAACCTGTTGGATGCTCACAAGGTAGAGTTTTATTGCTCAGAAGGCTCTGCATTCATCTTTGCACTAACTTAACACAAACAAAAATAGTGAAAGGTCTGGATAGAGTGGATGTGGAGAGGATATTTCCACTAGTGGGAGAGTCTAGGACCAGAGGTCATAGCCACAGAATTAAAGGACATTCCCTTAGGAAGGAGATGAGGAGGAATTTCTTTAGTCAGAGGGTGATGAATCTGTGGAGATAGGTAATAATAATAATAATAATGGATGGGATTTATATAGCGCCTTTCTAATACTCAAGGCGCTTTACATCGCATTATTCATTCACTCCTCAGTCACACTCGGTGGTGGTAAGCTACTTCTGTAGCCACAGCTGCCCTGGGGCAGACTGACGGAAGCGTGGCTGCCAATCTGCGCCTACGGCCCCTCCGACCACCACCAATCACTCACACACATTCACACACATTCACACACAGGCAAAGGTGGGTGAAGTGTCTTGCCCAAGGACACAACGACAGTATGCACTCCAAGCGGGATTCGAACCGGCTACCTTCCGGTTGCCAGCCGAACACTTAGCCCATTGTGCCATCTGTCGTACTGATTCTTGATTAGTATAGGTGTCAGGAGTTATGGGGAGAAGGCAGGAGAATGGGGTTAGGAGGAAGAGATAGATCAGTCATGATTGAATGGCAGTGGACTTGATGGGCTGAATGGCCTAATTCTGCTCCGAACACATACGTACACTTGCATGAACGTACAGCTGAAAGTTCTATAAGGCTTCATTTCTGCAAAAGGTAGACCTGTTAGTTTGTGCTGAAAACTTTACGAGAAGTAGATTTTTGTACGCTTTACTTACAAATAGATTTCACACACTGAAACGGCTTGTGTTTTATTTATACAGGGTTTCCAAAAGGAACTTGGGAAGCGCACGGGGAACGTGCAGGTCCTGAAACGGTCGGCCCGTGAACTGATTGAGAACAGCCACGATGATACAACCTGGGTGAAGGCTCAACTGCAGGAGTTGAGCATACGATGGGACATAGTGTGCAAACTCTCCGTCTCTAAACAGACGCGGCTTGAGCAGGCACTTAAACAGGTTAAATTAATGTTTTCAAATTCTATTTTAACTTAATCTTATCCAAGTTTTTAAAAATCCACCAGTACTTGCTATAGCATCAGGTAAACTATGATGCATTGTTTCACACAGCACTGATAACTAATAATGTAGGTTATTATCTATGATGAAAATAATTTCACAGCTGCTGAGAGGTTGAAAATAAGGTGAAAATATTTTGCAAGACAAAACCTGTTGATCTGTCGTTTGAAAGATAGACACAATGTGCTGGAGTAACTCAGCGGGTCAGGCAACATCTCTGGTGACAAAGGATGGGTGATGTTCAGGTCGAACCCTTTTTCGGGTCTGAAGAAGGGTTCGGACCTGAAACGTCACCCATCCTTTTTCTCCAAAACTGCTGCCTAACCTACTGAGTTGCTGCAGTACTTTGTGTCTTATCTTTGGTATCAACCAGCATCGGCAGTTCTTTGTTTCTCTGATCCCTCATTCAGTTTGTCAAGCAGACACATGATTAATTAATTCACTCCATGTTAGCTTTATCTCAAGAAATCATGAATCAGTTTCCCATTCATTCAGACCTCATCTGTTCCGTACCAATTACTACATTTGCTCCATTTCCTTTGACATGCCAAATTAACAAATATGTTTTAGATCTAAGTCTTGGAAATTTATACTAACCCTGCATTTTATGATCAGAAGTCCATATTCTGCTAACTTCATTAAATGGATCTTGGGATCACCAACATCACCAGTATTTGCCAACACATTTCACTCCAGGGGACAGCAGAGAGCACTGATGCACTGTTGAAGTTGTCTGTGCTAGAACTCGCTACATCTCTAGCCTAGTAAAATTACAGCCCTAGCTTTCATCTATGTTAGAAACCTCTCACAAAAAAACAAGATATAGCCAATATGGCCAAATTACAACCAATCAGTCTATTCTCATTCATCAGTCAAGTAATTCATAATGCTCTCACATGACACTTATTATAATCTCATTAGACAACTAATTCATAATCCTCTCATGTGGCGCTTATTATAATCTCTTTGCCGATGCCCAGTTTGGATTTCAAGATCAACAGGTCCAGACCTCATCATGTCCTTGGACAAAACAAGGAAACTCCCTCCACAAAAGCGCCAGAAAGACTGGAGCAGTTCCAGGCAATGGCTCACCATTGTCATCTAACGGGAAAATAGAGATGGCCAATAAGTGCTGACCTTGCCAGAAATGCACAAACCCCAGGAATAAAGGCATTTAAATAAAAACAATCGTCCCCCTGAGTGATCTAGCCCTGATTTTAGGGTTGGTTTTTTCGTTCTTATCCATCTAAGCTCAAGGGAACACAAACCAAGCATATGAAAACTATTGAGGCACGGTGGCGCAGCGGTAGAGTTGCTGCCTTACAGCGCTTGCAGTGCCG
Organism: Amblyraja radiata; assembly: GCF_010909765.2. Taxonomy (NCBI): domain Eukaryota; kingdom Metazoa; phylum Chordata; class Chondrichthyes; order Rajiformes; family Rajidae; genus Amblyraja; species Amblyraja radiata. The sequence continues at coordinate 16,334,603 of NC_045982.1, read as the reverse complement.
GAGACCCAGGTTTGATATTGACGGAGTTTGTACGTTCTCCCCGTGACCGCGTGGGTTTTCTCCGAGATCTTCGGTTTCCTCCCACACTACAAAGACGTGCAGGTATATAGGTAAATTGGCTTGGTAAATGTGAAAATTGTCCCTAGTATGTGTAGGATAGTGTTAATATGCACGGATCACTGGTCGGCGCTGACCCGGTGGGACAAAGGCCTGTTTCCACGCTGTATTTCTAAACTAAACTAAACTACCAGTGCATCTGCACGGTACCTGTTGAAATGTGGTGCCAAAATTGAACACAGCACATCAGGTTATCTATTACTTGTATCTTTTTCCCCTCTGCATTCCACTTACTTTTGAGATAAAGCAAATATTTCATTGTACAATAAGATTACATTCTATGCATAAACATTAACTTTAGTGATTTGCATCCAGCTACAGTGCCAACCATTAAGAAAGAATTTCATTAACTATTTTGGTTACCTGTTAAATGAAATTTGGATGAGAAGATGGGCAATATAATGAGAAATTCCTATCAGAATCATTTCCTGCTATGTCGCTGTAATCTGCAGTTCACAACCTGACCACCATTCCAGTGTAAAGTGAAGGGGCGATTTAATTGATTTTTGTTTTATTGAATTTGGTCCCAGGCAGAGGAATTCCACAATGCCGTCCATGGGCTGCTGGAGTGGCTATCTGAGGCTGAGCAATCACTTCGATTCCGAGGAGTCCTACCGGATGATGTGGAGGCTCTACAGTCCTTGATCGATCTACACAAGGTGGGTTGCCCAGCTGGAGGCGATTATTTTAAAACAATCACTCTGGTCGTCTAAAAAGGGGCACACAGTGGCGCAGCTGGTAGAGCTGCAGCCTCATGGTGCCAGAGACCAGGGTTCAATCCAGACCTCGGGTGCTATCTGTGTGAAGTTTACGTGTTCTCCCTGTAACTGTAGGTTTCCACCGGGTGCTCCATTTCCCTCCCACAACCTAAAGATGTGCAGATGCATAGATTAATTGGACTCTGTACATTGCCCCTAGTATGTGGGGAGTAGATGAAAAAGTGGGATAACATAGAGCTGGTATGAATGGGTGATCAATGGTCAGTATAGACTTGGTGGGCCAAAGGACCTGTTTCCATGCCGTATTTATAAACTAAACTAAAAAGGCTAAATATCAAAATCATAGTATGACATCAATTATGAAATATATGTATTTGACCTTCTGAACTTTATAAACTCAACCTCAAATTACTTTTAGTGATGTTTTGCTTAAACATTATTTAAAGTTAAAGCATTGAGGGCTACCTATTATTAACAGTATTGAAGGCGGATTGTCTAAATCCTAATAGTTAAGAAAATTTACAAGTTTGCCATGGAATATTCCTGGAAATTAAATTGTAAAAGGCATTTAAGGCTGAAAGGAATAACGTAGTACTACTGTGTGTATTAAAAAAAAAAGTTTTAAATTAAATATCTGGTTCAATGAGTGCACTGCAAAACTGCAGAACTGAAATTCTTAAACAGTGAATTGTGTGTGTATTCGAAAAACTTTGACTATATATTTCTTGCATTCAGCACAATAGAATTTAGCTTTAAATCGAGTACCATACTTTGCGTGCAAAAAGCAGCAGAATACTGGAGGAACTCAATGGTGCAGGCAGCATCTGTGGAGGAAATGGACAGGTGACTTTTTGGGTCAGGACCCTTCTTCGGTCTGAGTTCCTCCAGCACTTTGTTGTTTTTTGCTCAATATTCCAGCATCTGCACTTCCTTGTGTCTCCAGCGTACGATGCAAAAACTCTTTTAACAGGATTCTGGAAGATAGTTTTTCTTTTGGACCTGTTCAATTGATTAACTTGATGCAAGGTATGTCATTGTACGGTACTTTACCATTTACTTTCTCCATTGTACATTACTTCTTTTAAAAGTATTGTGTTGCTAATTAATATTTCAGGAATTTATGAAGAAAGTGGAGGAGAAGCGTGTGGATGTAAATAATGCAGCTGGCATGGGAGAGGCTATATTAGCAGTGTGCCACCCAGACTGTGTCACCACCGTCAAACACTGGATCACCATCATCCGAGCCCGCTTTGAAGAGGTAAGTGAGAGTACTGCTGCAGTTCGGAGCATTAAAAATAAGTTCTATCGCACATAATGTGATTCAAGTCATTTCTTTAGAATGTGCATTTTAAATGTCATTTATGGGGCAAAGAATCATTTCTATTACATTGTGACAAAATTTTCCCTGCCTGATTGAGTGGTGCAGTAGCCCCGAGGGCACTGAATATCCTAATTGAGCTTGTGTTTCCTAGTTCACTGCTTGTTACTGCATTGTGCATCATATCATTTCCTCGCTTCCCTGGCTTTCACTTTCAATGGTTATCCTCACGGTTAGATCCATTTTATGAGAAATCGCCTTGTAGTTGTGTTAGAAAGTATTCATTGCATAAAGCACAAAATAATTAATAAGGTGCCATGTCCTTTAATACTGTATATCTGACATCATCAGTGAGAGCAGACTGCATTTTGGGTTCCCAATTACCTTAAAAAATTGCACATCTCTTCAGTATACAGGCACCCCAGGTTTTACATGTGCTTGAAGAAAACATTTTTAGAATAACATGTTTGTCTAATTACTTCCGAAGTATACTATACCGTAAGGTCATAAGTGATAGGAGCAGAATTTAGGCCAGTTGGCCCACCAAGTCTACTCCGCCATTCAATCATGGCTGATATATCTCTCCCTCCTAACCCGATTCTCCTGCCTTCTCCCCATAGCCCCTGACACCCGTACTAATCAAGAATCTATCTATCTCTGCCTTAAAAATATCAATTGACTTGGTCTCCACAGTGGCAAATTAATTTATGGGCTTCTATTTTCGGACTAACATGCTCAGATTTATGCCTGGCACCGTAAAGGGCCTGCCCCACTTGGGTGTCATTTGCGCGTCATTTACGCGACATCAATTATGCGTCACGACGCGCATGTCGTGACGCGCGCATGGCGCGTGGTGGCATGTGCAGTGACGCGCGGTAGCACTCGGCGCCCCAAGATTTTGGGATTCTCAAAATCCTTGCGCGCCACCTGCGTGACGCGCAAATAACGCCCAAGTGGGAAAGGCCCTTAAGGCAGCACAGTCATGTATGATGCCCAGCATGTGTTTTATTTACGTTTTGATTTACAAGCTGCTTTTCAAGCATGTCACTGACATAAAATCTAAGGTTCCTGTATATTTAAAGTACAGGGTTGCGACTAATTATGTTCATTTATATTATTTCATGCCAGCCGTTGTTTAGTATCAGGGAAAAGTATCGATCCAGACCCATTTTACGGTGGAGTGCTCTAAGGAGTGAGGGCAGCTCAGTGTGTAATTTTAGCTTGTTCCTCTGCTGCTTCATCCTGAGGATGGTGGATGGTTAGGCGGACAGTTGCAGGGATGGTCGAGAGATGGAGTAGAACATTTTATTCCCTTCTCTGTTGAATCAGTGTATGGTGAAGATCCACTCCTCTGGCTGGGCCTGGATCACTTACAATTTACAGAGAGAAGGAACTGGAAGTTTACAAACCCTTGCCAAGGGTGGTTCTCATTTTGCTGGAATCCAATGTAGGGTGGGCATGGGATTTACAGATTGTACAGACACGGCGATTACGTTCCTGAAAATCAGCGCATATCTCGAAAATGTGTTAAATTAAACATATACGTGACAACGCTGTCAAGTGTAAATTTGAGCGTGCCATTTCAAAATTACGAGCCCATGAATCAGGCTTTGATATTAAATGAACAAGCAGGTTATTCCAAAAATGCATAAATTAAAATGCTTAAAACACGAGATGCCAGTAATCCACTAAGGACCATCTATGACAACACCCCTGTTATATCTGGATTAGGGGTAAGCATTTTCTCTTTCTTCTCAATGTGTTTCAAGCCTTTTGAAAGGCAAAAATAAAGCCTGAACTTCTGAAATGGAATTTTACTTCATAGATGTGATTGCAGTACTTATTTAAATATTGTACTTAGTATTCTTGCACCAGCTTGCCCCCCGTGTATGTTTTTAATGAAGATTTTGTCCAGAAATTCAGAGTTGCAGAATCTTTTACGATCGCTTCAAATTTATTTTTCTGCATGTATTATTAATTGCCAAATCAAATAAAGAAACTGCCTGTCATTTGACATCTAGGTGTTGACGTGGGCAAAGCAACACCAGCAGCGGTTGGCAACCGCACTGTCTGAGCTGGTTACCAATGCCGAATTGTTGGAAGAATTATTGACATGGCTACAGTGGGCTGAAACTACACTAATACAAAGGGATCAAGAGTCCATGCCAAAGGACATTGAACAAGTCAAAACTAGCATCACAGAGCACCAGGTACACACTAATTATGTCCTTGACCAAAGAACAAGTATATTGTCATGATTGTTTCTTAAACTTTATATAGTCAAGCAATTTCCATGTCTAGTTTTTAGTTTATTGTCACGTGCATCGAGGTACAGTGACAAGCTTTTTGTGTTGCGAGCTATCCAGTCAGCGGGAAGACTCAACGTGAATACAATCAAGCCGCCCACAGTGTATAGATACAGGATAAAGGGAATAATGTTTAGTGCCGGATAAAGTCCAGAAAAGTCTGATTAAGTACATGCATCTCCAATGAGGTAGATGGTAGGTTATTTCTAATAAATTTCCCATCCCTCCAGTTTGTGATGAAATTAAACCAACCATTTGTCAAATTCCAAACTAGCAAGGGCTTTCTGATTTTTCATCTTATTTATGGGGAACACCCTCAGGCTGAAAACATGGCCTTGGGTGGATCTTTCTGTCCATCTCGCTTCTGTCCCGTTGAGCCACTGGCCGCAGCCTTGCACTTACTGACATTTCCTGACAATAAACACAACAGCCCCAGCCCCACAACAGGAGTGCCCATGATATCATCTAGGGAGCAGCATTGTGGAAATCAGATGTTATGCCTCCGCTGCTGATACCAGGGAATGATGATCTATATGGGGCCCTTTCTAATCGTCTAACTCCCTCCGCACCACTTCATGATAGAAGTCAAAGTCTTCTGCCTGCGTCTGAGGCCAGGTTGCATCTCTCTCATTTTGTGCTTTTTTTTTCCCCCCAACCACACAAAATTCTCAGACCAACTTGTCTTAATCTCTGTGCCCATGCTCCAAAATTCATACCTGAAGAAGGGTTTTGGCCCGAAACGTTGCCTATTTCCTTCGCTCCATAGATGCTGCTGCACCCGCTGAGTTTCTCCAGCATTTTTGTGTACCTCCGAAATTCTTAGTTGATTAAATATTGTTTACTATCAGATGCAGTTATGGACTACAAAGAGCTCAGCAAACATAATGCTAAATGGATCTCATGGGTGCACTGCATTTCTATTGTTATAAAGTGTTTAAAGATTTGTTCCAAGGATGTGTCTGACACCTGTAAAACAGTAATATTGTCCATTCCTAAGGGATCTCAGGCCTTAATCACAGTGAGCCTGGAATCTATATTAGTTCAAACTCAACTAGAGGATGATGGGATCTTACAGGAGCAGAAACTTGGACAGTTTTGGTTTTAAGCACAAACTGGCAGTTGAATGGTACCAGCTGAACTCATTTTCACAGCAAACTACAGTAAGATTATAGTAACATCTTTGGTTCCTTAATACATCCATATCCTTATTATAAGAGTTAGATGTCTGAAAAATAGTGTTTTTGGAAGCCTGTCATTGATGATGATTTAATTAAATCTCCGGCTTAGATTAAATAAAGGCCGACTATTTTTAACTTTCAAGACCGGTTTATTTCCGGGTTAATTTGTTTTTTGTCCTTTTCCTCAGTCTTTCATGGAAGAAATGACGAGGAAGCAGCCAGATGTGGATAAAGTTACAAAAACATACAAGCGGAAAGCAGCAGAACCTTCACATGCGCGAGGAAGTAAGTCTCTTTCATTCAACAGAAGAAAATGGTGCAGATTAATCATGGAAGAATTCTCCAACACTATGATTAAGGATTTGGTCATTGTTTACAAAATGATTAGGTGCCATGTCTGATGTATGATTACTGACTGTAGCATGATCTCATCTACAGTATGGTCATAATGAGGATACTACTTCTTTTTTCATCCACTGAGTAAGAGCATGGACAGCAGGGCCAGTTTTGTGCTCATCATTGACAGCTCATGGGTCAGCACCTGGAATTGCAGCAGTCTTTATGCTTTGGTTTAGAGATACAGTGTGGAAACAGGCCCTTCGACCCACTGACTCCATGCAGACCAACGATCACGCATACTGTTCCATCCTACACGCCAGGGACAATTTACATAAGCCGATGAGCCTACAAACCTGCAAGTCTTTGGAATGTGAGAGGATACAAGAGCACCCGGAGAAAACCCACGTAGTCACAGGGAGAAAGTAAAACTCCATGCAAACAGCACCCGTGGTCAGGATCAAACCTGGATCTGTGGCGCTATAAGGTAGCAACTCTACCGTTGTACCACTATGCCACCCTGATGCCGATGGTAGTGCTGTTCGTTAAGGAGCCACAACAGTTTAATCCAGCATTTTTGAAGGAGCAGTGACTTCTACCTTGAAACATAGAAAAATAGGTGCAGGAGTAGTCCATTTGGCAATTCAATATGATCATGGCTGATTATCTAAAATAAGTACTCCGTTTCTGCCTTTTCCCCATATCCCTTGATTCCTTTAGCCCTTAAGAGCTAAACGTGACTCCCTCTTGAAAACATCCAGTGAATTGGCCTCCACTGCCTGCTGTGGCAGAGAATTCCACAGATTCACAGCTCTCTGGGTGAAAAAGTTTTTTCTCATCTCAGTCTTAAATGGCATACCTACCCCTTATTCTTAAACTGTTGCCCCTAGTTTTGGGCTCCCTCAACATCGGGACCATCTTTCATCTAGCCTGTTCAATCCTTTAAGAATTGAATATGTTTCTATAAGATCTCCTCTCATCCAGTGAATACAAGCCCAGGCGACCCATTCTTTCATCATATGTCAGTCCCTCCATCCCGGGAATTAACCTGGTGAACCCACGCTGCACTTCCTTTTCATTTCCTTTGCTGATTAAGAAAAGGCTTTGAAAAGTGGTGGTAACCCATGCTTCACAGGTTACCTAGCCTCTGACTATCCATTATATACATGTTATTTGTGGAGTTGCTCTCGGCAAATTTCTCGGTAATGACAATCGCAGGGTGGTGTCGAGTATTACTCAGGACTGTTTATTCTGAACGGGGTGAGCAACAGGTCAGTGCAGTAGCTAGAATCATAATTTTTGGAGATGGTAAACGACCCACACTTGAGTGATGTATGTGGATGTTGCTATTTTTTGGGGAATACCTCCAAACTCCAATTTCCAAACAGAACTTCGGACCCCTCGTCATTGTAAATATAACAAAACATTCTAGATGGACACAAAATGCTGAGTAACTCAGTGGGATATCAGACATAACTCAGACAGCATCTCCAGATAGAAGGAATGGGGGACGTTTCAGATGTGAAAATGAGACATCAAAGGGGCCGAAGCTGAAGGAAAATGTAGAATTGATCATTGTTAGCGAGGGAAAGGTAACAACAAAGCATACAAAGATAAAATTTAAATCAGGAGGACAGTTAGACTGGTTGGAGATCTAGGATGGGGGAGGGATGGAGATAGAGGGAAAGCAAGGGTTGCTTGAAGTTAGAGAAGTCAATATTCATACCGCAGGGTTGTCAGTTGCCCAACGAAATATGAGGTGCTGTTCCGCCAATTTGCATTAGGCCTCACTCTGACAGAGGAGGAGGCCCAGGACGGAAGGTCAGTGCAGGAATGGAAGGGGAGTTAAAGTGTTTAGCAACTGGGAGATCATGTAGGTTTAGGCGGACTGAGCTCTTCAGGATTCATTAAGTAGTCATTGTTGTTCATGAAACTGATTTTTTTTTTTCTTCCATTAACATCATCTACATTGGTCCATATTTTGATTCAAACAAACATACTTTTTGCAATGCCACTGTCTCTTTCTCCCTAGTAGTAGTAAGACCACAAATTATTTTGAACCCTCTCACATTTAAAATGTACACTGATGATCTTTTTCTGTGTTTTATAGGGAAAAATCTAAATCAAATGACTCATCCTCCTGCACCCACGACTATGCCAGCACAGACTGAAGCAAAGAATCCACAGATCAATCTGCTCTCTGGCAGATGGCAGCAGGTCTGGTTACTGGCGTTAGAGAGACAGCGCAAACTACACGACTGTCTGGACCGACTGGAAGAAGTGAGACGATAACTTATGAAACCCTTGTCATATTGAGTTACATACAGATCCACAGCCTCTCACAACATAGGCATAGCTCTTTGGCCAATCATCCTGTATTAACTCTTTAAAAGAGTTTGTTTGGAGACTGCATGGAAACAGGCCCTTTAGCTCAATGAGTCAACATCAACCATCATTCACCCTTTCACACTAGTTCTATGTTGGCCCACTTTCTCTCTACCTCTTACACGTATGCAGCAATTTACGGAGGTCAATTAACCTACAAGTCCACACGTCTTTGGGATATGGGAGGAAACTGGAGTACCCGGAGGAAACACACGCGGTCACAGGGATAACGTGCAAAGTCCACACAGGGCGAATGTGCAAACTAATCATTATTTAGTCCCTCTCCCTTGTTCGTTCCCGTTAACCTAGATTTCCTTTTACAAATATAATGTCAGGTCATAAAGCTATGTAGCACAGAAATAGGCTATTTTATCATCTCACCAGCCATTTACAGTCATTGAGCTAAAAAGCATGGAAACAAGGCTTCAGCCCACATTGTCCCTGCCGGTCAAGTTGCCATACCAGGATAGTCCCATTTGGCCCAGAGCCCTCTAAACTCTTCCTATCCATACATGTGTTTATGTCTTTTGAAAGTTTAATTGTATGTGCCACTATAACTTCTTCTGGCAGCTCATTCCAAAAATGGATCATGCTCTGATAAAGTTACTCTGGAGATCTTTCTTGAATTCCTCCCCTCTCACCTTAAGTTTAGTTGTTCAATCCATTACCCTGGGGAAAAGACTGTGAACATTCACAGTATCCATTCCCTTCATGATCTTGAATGTGTCAATAAGGTCACCCCTCGGCCTCCTACATGCCAAAGAAAAAAGACTCAGCCTATCCAATCCCTTCCTATAACTCAAGCCCACAAACCCAGGTAATATCCTGGTGATTCCCTTCTGCATCCTTTCCAACGTAATAATATTCATCCTCTAGCTGGATGGTCAGAACTGCACACAGTACTCCAAGCGTGGTCTCACCAATGACATACAGATGCATCATGATGTCCCAATCTTTGTACTCTATAGCTTTCTTGATGAAGGCAGATGTGCCAAATGCCTTCTTCACCACACTGACACCTCGCCCGACACTTACAGGGAACCATGCACCTGTAATCCCAGATCTCCCAATACTTTCCCCATTCTCCAGGGCTTTACAATTTATTGTGCAAGACACAGATTTGATATACCACAGTGCGATGTTTCCCATTGGTCGGTTCCAAAGCATTTGGCATTCCTTGATGCCCAAGATCGTGCAACCGTGATATATATGGGTTGTTTTATTTCGCATTTTATGCCTCCCTTTATAAAGCTGAGTAATTCGCAACCTTTATTTTAGGTTTTGATTGAATCTTCAATATTATTTAAAAATCTGTTTAACGGTTCTAATTCGGTAGTGAATTACATTTTTGAATAAAACTTTCCTTTCAATTTCAGCTGAAAGAATTTGCCAACTTTGACTTTGATGTGTGGCGAAAAAAATACATGCGATGGATGAACCACAAGAAGTCCCGAGTGATGGACTTCTTCAGGCGCATCGATAAGGATCAGGATGGAAAGATCACGCGGCAGGAGTTTATTGATGGAATCCTGTCTTCAAGTAATTGAAATAATTTCTGGAGTTTATTAAATTTTAAAGTATCTATATTGACTAAAATATGTTACATTAGTTGGGTCAAATGATATAATTATTTTATAATCAAGTTCTCAAGTTTGATTGAATTGATTGAATGATACGGCATGAAAACAGGCCCTTCAGCCCACCGAGTCCACGCTGACCAACAATCACCCGTTCACATCAGTGAATATGGGTTGGCATGGTCTTGGTGAGCTGAAGGGCCTGTTTCCATGTTATATCTCTAAACTAAATGATTGTACTTTTGCATGCACACCCTACACACTAGCAGCAATCTTACAAGACCATTTAACCTACAAACCTTCGGGATGTGGGAGGAAACTGGAGCACCTGGAGGAAACCCATGTGGTTGCAGGGAGAACTCCACATAGATAGCACCTGAGGTCAGGATCAAGCCTGAGTCTCTGATGCTGTGAGGCAGCAGTTCTACCTGCTGTGCCACTGTGCTCATTATAAAACTAATTTTAAAAAGCATAATTCAAAAATTGCAGTATCAGGACTACAGAATGGTGACCTCGCTTGCTTTGGCTTACTGTGGGAAAATTCTGTTCACTCACAATGGTGCATAAGTTGTAAATCCAAAGAGTTTTCTCCCCCCAGCACCTCTTTCCACTCATCAGCACCCATCGTAATAAACACCATCTCTGTATCAGTGGACATGAGATGCACAAAAGGACACAAAGTGTTGGAGTAACTCATCTCTGGAGATCATTGATCGGCGATGTTTCAGATCGAGACCAGACTGTTTAATGCACAGTTTTCTATCACTAGTTCCTGCAAATAGAATGGTTGATTATTCAAAGAATCATCAGAGATTCTGAGAATAGCAACCATTTTTGTTGCTTACATTGCATCTTGGTATTTTTTGTCTTGCTTTTTAAAAAAAAATATCAAATCTGTCAGTACTAGAACATTCCATCATAAAAAAAACAGCATCTCTAAAGGTACACAAAATTGCTGGGGAAACTCAGCGGGTGCAGCAGCATCTATGGAGCGAAGGAAATAGGCGACGTTTCGGGCCGAAACCCTTCTTCAGACTGATGGGGGGTGGGGGAAAGAAAGAAGGAAAAGGGGAGGAGGAGGAGGAGCCCGAGGGCGGGCGGATGGGAGGGTGGGAGGAGACAGCTAGAGGGTTAAGGAAAGGGAGGAGACAGCAAGGGCTAGCCAAATTGGGAGAATTCTATGTTAATACCATAAGGACGCAAGGTCCCCAGACGGAATATGAGGTGCTGTTCCTCCAATTTCCGCTGTTGCTCACTCTGGCAATGGAGGAGACCCAGGACAGAGAGGTCGGATTGGGAATGGGAGGGGGAGTTGAAGTGCTGAGCCACCGGTAGGTCAGGTAGGTTATTGCGGACTGAGCGGAGGTGTTCGGCGAAACGATCGCCCAACCTACGCTTGGTCTCACCGATGTAAATCAGCTGACATCTAGAGCAGCGGATGCAGTAGATGAGGTTGGAGGAGATACAGGTGAACCTTTGTCGCACCTGGAACGACTGCTTGGGACCTTGGATGGAGTCGAGGGGGGAGGTGAAGGGACAGGTGTTGCATTTCTTGCGGGAATCTAGCATCTCTAAAGTACAGACTTTGTCTCTGAACTAAATTTGTTATAAAGTTATATCACCACTTTGTGAAAATAATGGTGGAAATTATATTTAATATTGCCTGATCTTGTGTACTTTGTTGCTTCACATTTCAGAATTCCCCACCAGTAAACTGGAAATGACTGCTGTAGCTGACATCTTTGATGGAGATGGAGATGGTTACATTGATTATTACGAATTTGTGGCCGCACTTCATCCGAATAAAGATGCCTACCGGCCTGTTACTGACGCCGACAAAATTGAGGATGAGGTCCATAGTTCACTGATTTTACTTGAATGTAGTTGTTGTTCAAATCCTATATAGAGGTTAGGTAGAAAAATCAATATCAATATTTCAAATTGGAAACGTCATCCACTAAACAGAAGTTCTCCAGTGTTGCTTTAGGAAGTTCAGAGGAACAGAAATTATCCCCAAGTGACTAAAAGTTGAAAAATATCAACCTATGTCATCAAGCCATAGAGTCATACAGTGTGGAAACAAACCCTTTGGCCCAACTTGCCCACACTGACCAACATGTCTCATCTACTCTCGTCCCACTTGCCTGCGTTTGGCCCATATCCTAAACCTGCCCTATCCACCATGTATTTGTCTAATTGCTTCTTAAACATTATAATAGTCCCTGCCTTAACTATCTCCTCTGGCAGCTGGTTCCATATACCCACCACCTTTTGCATGAATTACGATGAATTTGCGTGATATTTTAACATGGTTCAACTTAACCCAATCAAAATCCCACAATCATGTTCCACCCCTCTTCCCCATCCTACCTTCTCCCCAAACCAAAGAGTCCAAAATGAACCCAGCAAGCTACAGGAAACTATGGTATCTGAGCTGCTTTCATGTGCCGAAACAGTCTTCCATGCTTTATTCTTGTTTCATTATAGTTCTTGTTAAGGGCCAGTCCCACTTTCACGACCTAATTCACGACCTTATTTACTCGTGGACATTTTTCATCATGCAAGAAAAACGCCCCGACCTACTTGATGCCACGAGTACCTACGACTAGCATCACGGCCTGCTACGACCTACCTACGACCTCGTGACGACCATGCTGCGAGTGCTGATGAACTCACTGTGGTGGATGTTAATTTGTGTTTATTGTGTGTTTTTGTCATTTTTACTATATGTAGGACTGCAAGGCAACAACATTTTGTTCAGACCGCAAGGTCTGAATGACAATAAAGGCTACTTTGACTTTGACGAGTCAAGGGCAACCTCGGCAGAGGTCGTGAATTAGGTCGTGAAATCGGGACAGGCCCTTAAATATGAGCCATGCTCAAAACATTGTATTTTTCTCGTTAGAGAAATTGGACACTGACGCACTTGTGTCCTGCCAATGTTGAAATGGGACCATTTTTATTTTGTAGGTAATATCTTTTGAACATTTTTTGGTTTCTAATTTTAAAAGTCTCTACTTTACAGGTGACCAGACAGGTGGCACAGTGTAAATGTGCAAAACGATTTCAGGTGGAGCAGATTGGAGAAAACAAGTATAGAGTAAGTACATAACTTGAAATATTTCACAAATAGTTTATCACATTTTAGAATGGATGTTCATAAAACAGTTGAGATCATGATCTATTAGATTTAAGTTTTTTTAGCATGAATCATTTGAACGAAATGATGTGTATAATGTGCTGGATTTCAGTACTTTTGATTTTAACTGGGGTTTGTACTGGGGCAAGCAGGATGCCCAGGGTTGATGCCCACAACCCTGCATCTTGAGCGGGTCCGTGCCCACTTTGGATCTCTAAATCCTGAGCTCCTAATGGTTATCAGTCTTCTGTGAAAGCGTCCATGATGTTCAGAGACTTTTAAAAATTATTACATTTGAAATAAACAATGAAAAATGGTTGGGCTTTGGATACACTGCCAGGTCTGAAAGTGCATGGGATCCAAATGGTACATCTTCATTATAATTCTAAAGAAGCCCTTCACTGCTGGCTATGCTACTGAATTCCCTGGCGAATCAAACAGCGGGCCCTAGTGACAGATTTGGTCTCCCTCATTTGACTTCCCAGATTCTCATCATGTGTGCATACGTTCAAGTGTTATCTTATTTCCTGATTTTCCCACAAGATGAATTATCCCCTCTATACCCCATCTTGTCAGGGTCTTAAATATTTCAATCAAATCACCTCTCATTCTTGCAAATTCCATTGGATACAAGCCTGGTATATCCAATCTTTCCCAATAAGACAATCCTCCTATTCCACCACTGCGAGTTATTATCAGTTGTTTGAAACACGGCTTAATGACTTTTTTAAATCATATTTTAAATGTATGGCACACATTTTCTTTTCTTTGAAGTATTGTCCACAGTAAATGCCATCAATAACTGTAGATAATAAGTAGGTTTTTTAGTTTAGTTTGGAGATACAGCGCAGAACCAGGCCCTTCGGCCCACCAGGTCCGCACCGACCAGCGATCCCCGCACATTAACATTATACTACACTCACTAGAGACAACTTACACACACACTGAGCCAATTAACCTACATACCTGTACGTCTTTGGAGTGTGGGAGGTAACCGAAGATCTCAGAGAAAAGCCACGCGGTCACGGAGCGAACGTACAAACTCCACACAGACAGCACCCGTAGTTGGAATCGAATCTGGGTCTCTGGCGCTGTAGGGCAGCAACTCTACCACTGCGCCACCATGCCGCCCCAAGTACATGTGTTCCAACCCGGAAAAAAATAGTTATCAGTGAATCTTCTGTAGTTTTGAAATGTCTGAGTAAATATTTGAGCTCCATTTGAAACTTTTAATATTAGTTTTGACCGCTGTTTAATTTAGCAGCGCATAGAAAACTGAAGGTTCCCCTCCCTCCCCCAAACAGGATTTAGAAATATTTGTTTTAAATGAAACTATTGTTGACTGGGTTAATCAATCCGAGATGTAAGATGGAATATTTTGTGGAAACGTTATCTCATTGATAGAGGAGCTGACAGAAAAATTGTATTTTCTAATGAGTCATCTGAGCTGACTGTTGCTGGATTTCTGACAGACAAAGCTGGTGTCTTTATTTTTTCCTGGGAAGGTTTTCATAACACATTCATTGTAATCATCGAAAAAGATAAGGTTGGTCCGAGAGTTATGGTCTTAAATTGGGGGAGTGCGGATTTCAACAGACAAGTGCGAGGTAATGCATTTTGGGACATAGTGAAGAAGGCTTGCTTGCCTTCATAGGCATTTAGGATAAGAGTTGGGATGTCATGTTGCAACTGCACAAAATATTGGTCAGGCTGCACTTGAAGCATAGTGAATAATTGAAGTCCTGACTAGAAGGATTTGGTACCATTAGCAAGTGGGCAGAAGAGATCCACCATGATGTCGCTAGGAATGGATGGTTGTAGCTATGAGAAGAGATTGAATAAACGGAGTTTATTCTCACTGGAACATACGAGGTTGAGGGACAACTTTACAGATGTTTATAAAATTATGAGGGGCATGGGTCGGGTATAGAGCCAGAGTAGTTTTAGTACAATGGTGGAGTCTAAAACTATCGATGAGAAATGTAAAAGAGGCATGTTTTTCTTTCCGGTGGGTATATAAACTGAACTGGTAGAGGCATATACAATTACAATATTTGAAAGGCATTTGGACGGGTACTTGGATAGGAAAGGAGTAACGCGATCTGGGTGTTTTGAGGGCAAATGGGCCGAGATAGACATCAAGGTCATCATGGGCAAGTTGGGTGGAGGGTCCGTTTCAACCATGTACGACCCTATAATCGCTGATTTAACATATGGAATGATTATTCACTTCCTGTAAGCATCTGTGCCAATGGGCTACAATAAATCATCACCTAAATGATTGTTCAGATGTTTGTTAATATCATCCAGGCAGCTTGACAATGTCAGCCTTCAAGCACAGTAAAACAAATACACCAATTCAGAGAAGGAATAGGCCACTCTGCCCCTCAAATCTGCTCTAGCATTAAAGAAGATTGCTGCTGATGTAATTGTAATCCTAACTCAGTTTCCCCAACTACCTCTGATAGATAGTCTTATCAAGCGTGCATCTACTTCTGCCTAGATTATTCAAAGACAGCAGGGACTGTAATTCCTCTTTACTGCGACTGTTGCATTCCAAGAAATCTCGCATTGAAGAAAATTGCATTATTAAAACAAAATGGAAAAATTGGGGGTTGGGGCTGGAGCGGTTCGGGCTCACAATAATATATGCCTTTTTAATAGACATTAGTTTATTTTTATAACTCCAAACTAAAAATACAAATGGTTGCATGTTCCATTGTTTAGGAGTATCATTGCACAAGTAGCAGTGGACAGAAATGACCTTTGATGCAGTATTTTTATTAATGCCTTTATGTCTCAATTTTCTTCGTCTGTTTTGTTTTTGTGCCATTGCAGTTATTGTATTCCATGTGATTTGTTGTTAAATGGTGTACGCTGTATACTGAATGTAGAAATCTCAGTTGTCCTGTGAATGTGAAAATTGCTTTACCTGCAAGCATTTTGGAATTAAGAAATGTTAATTGTTGTATATTTAATTCCCTTATCAGGCTGCAAAGTGTCTATTACTGTAATTACCCTCATTAGTGAGAGTGGAAAGAGCACAAACACCACAATGCAATGTAAAAAAGTTTCCAAAGTTGTCGATGGCTATAATCTAAGATTCACCCTTGGAGACATAATTAATGTCTTTCACATTGATGGTCCCAAATAGCTCTATGGTGTTTCATATGGTGTATGTGAGATTGCAAAGTGGTTTTAGATTAGGTAATGAAGTAAACTAAAAATAATATGGGATTTTCTGTGGGCAGAAAAATAAAATAATTATTAGAATAAGGCAAGTTTATTCCTAAACTGAAAGCCTAATTCTGCTCCTATGTTTAGTTTAGTTTAGTTAAAGATGCAACGGGAAAACAGGCCCCCCATGGAGTCAACGCCGACCAGCGATCACCAATTCACACTAGTTCTATATCATTCCACTTTCTCATCAACTTCCTACACACTAGGGGCAATTTGCAGAATCCAATTAACCTACAATCCTGCGCATGTTTGGAATTAGGTCAGGATCGAACCTGGGTCTCGGCCGTTGCGAGGCAATAGATCTGCCATTTTGCTGCTGCGCCGCCTATGCCTTATGGTCTTAAAACCATTTCACACCAAAGATTTCTTACTCAAAACAAAGTAGTCCAATTCCCTTATGAAATATGCAACCAAGACATTCTAGACCAGAGAGAGTAAATTGATTTGGTTAAATTCATGGTTCAGAGATGAAATTGAGAAAAGCACGAGTACTATAATTTGTATTGTTATAAAATGGATAAATTCGATAGTATATGTTATTCACTACATGAGAATCCTACTTGTGAATGTGCTAACTGTGTGTCTCTAAATGTTTTTTTTCTTTTTCTTCTCAATCTCTTGCTGCAATAGTTCTTCCTTGGAAATCAGGTACTGTGCACTCCGTGTGCTAAGAATTATATGAAGCGTGTGGTGTGAATGCTCACATTAATCTGCATGTAAATAGTTCTTGCTATTTTCCAGAGCACTGAGAAAAAATCTGTTAACCATTTCTAACATGTATTGGCAGAGTGGTTAAAAAAAAGACCTATGAAATAATGATTAATGAAGAAATTAAACATGCAAGCATATCAGCAAATGATTCATTTCAATACTAGAAAATTGTTTACTGACCACAATATTAAATTGTATCTTGTTCTACTCAACATCTAATAAGAAGACTGTAGAAGGTATGTGAATATAGCATTAGATGAAAGCTTAAATTCCTTTTATTTCAAAATATTTGCAAATATTTTATCCCACTTAGTATTTAAGAACCAAATTGTATTCTCCATATAAACATCTACTTTAAGCAGCATCAGTATTTAGGGACCAATAAATTGGTAAAGTTAAACTGTTAATGCTGAACATTTCAGATTGTTGAAATAATTTCCCGATCCTCTCTTAATTTTAATCTACAGGAGATCCCGTGTATTACCACACAGTGTTTGATCCACTGTGAAAATGCTGACATACAAATGCAGTTTACTCTGTAAGCGTGACATTTTGATAGCAGATTCATCAGGAAGCAGACGAATACATCAAATTACTAGATTTGTTTTATAAAATTCTTTTGGATTTAATATACTGGACCTTCACATATGTAAAACAAACTCTATCACACAGTGTTGTATAGAGTTTGTAGTATTGAGGGGCAGCACCTTTCTGGCATATAGTTAACCATCACACAAGTGTATCGGATCTTGTCAAATGTTACACTTGTCTGAGCTGAATCATTGTTCAGAATTTTTAATTTAAATTGAGTCATTAATTGAAGTGTTGAAGAATGTTGATTAAAAATTTTTTTTTTATTATTGCAAAATACCTCAGAAATTATATTTAACTACACCAACTCCCCAAGATGTTGCTAAAGATCATAATGAGACATAATTTGCTTGCAGAGTTAGCAAGGAGGCTATAGGCTGTTCCAGAACACTGTTGCATCTCACTTTTAAAAAGATGAAAAAACCTGCTACCAAATTGTTTTCACATTTATGAATCGTGCAACAAATACATTGGCTTGATTCAGCTAAAATGAGGATGTTCCATATTGAAGTACACAACATGTAAATTATGTACATCATTTATAATTCCAAGATTGTAGGAATGGTAAACTAGCAGTTTCAATGTGGATGAGTTTGGTTGCATGTCTATAGGCTAAAAACGATTGCCTGCTATTTATCAATGTGCATGTCCTTTTCTATGTTATGCATGCATTGGAGGTTATCTCCAAATCATTCGACCAAGTCTATCCTCTCCTCCACACCATTATAATTTAGACTTGTATCTAATGATTTATATTTTATGCCTGTTGCAATATTCCATATGCTAATCATTTCATTGAACAATGCACGGTTCCCAAGCAATACTAGGGGAAAAACTAACCTTTCTCTGCTTTGGTGTGTTTTGAAAACTGTCCATAGGAAATAACTTGCAATTAATTTAATTGTTCAACCTCTAATCATCACGTGTGACTGTGCTGTGAGTTTCACATTCAGCTAAATGATTGTCAATGACTTGTGTACAATCAAGAAAATCCCATTCTGTGTGAATATTTAGGCCAAAACTTATTTTAAAAATGATTACTTGAATACTTTCATTTTTTTGAAGGCTTCCAGCACATTAGCCTTATTAGGAGTAAGTCAATTTCATTTATGTTAATGATAGAAGAAATGTGTGCAGAAATTGATTATTCTCCCTGATTTTTCTGTTATTATATGGGCTTTTTAATCAAATGGCTACTCAGAAGTCCTGCAGCTATCATGTTTTCTTTAGTACTTGGAGTTGCCCTATTATTTATAGTTTAAACATGAATAATTTATTTTTCAACCAAATAGTTTGCCATTTGGCTCTCCCTCATACAACAATATGCTGGGGCAGCAATAATTCTAAACTTATCAGGTTGTACCTCCAAGGAACACCAAGGGCACAACTACACCGTTTTATTATGTTGGTAGAAAGTTTGATTGAAGTTCCTTTGATTCATAAAAGAGAAATTATATTATAACCTGTGGCAGCACTAATATAAACTTGCCAGTTTGGTTAAGGTAAATCATGGCATACTTGATAGACACAACCCTATTTGTAGAAAAGTGACAACAATGTCGTTTAACACAGGCTAGATTTGTCCTTGGAAGGTCAACGTATTTTCATTACTTGCCCCCCACTGTTGTAATGTGAAATGATGACTTCTACAGGTCAGAAATAGGCACACAGTCGATACAGTTGCCATTTGTGCCCATGTAATAAAATCTGGTATTTGGGGCTTTTTGCACAACCACAAATGTACAATTATTCCTAGTGATTCTGATTTAAATTTAGGCTGCATTGAATGTAGCAAGTGAAACTCACATTTTTTGAAATGTTTTCAGATCTTTACGGTGATCAATATGCATGACACTTTGGGTGACAACTGATCAAATATAAAGTATGGTCTCGTGCATGATAAATTAATGGAATGACTTAAACCAGCATTGTGTATTTACACTGTAGCAAAAAAAATTGACATCATTGTGCAATCGTACAATTAACAGTCAACTCACTATGCAGAGATCATAGTGAAGAGAACCTTTTAGAAATCTCATGTTTCTGTATCTCTAGCAGGTGAATTTTGTAGGTTTTTAGATTCTAAATGTTATGAAGCAAACTATTCTGTTAAAATATGAAATAAATAACTTTCACCATGGTAGCATTTGCTGGTTTAGATCATTACCATTCAGTAGGATTAACCTTGAATGTGGTGTAATAGAAATTTTAATTTGGTTCTGATTGTAAGAAATCACAAATCAAAGGTTTCCCACTGGCCAATTTTACATTGCTCAAATTGGAAGAAAGATTTCCCTCTTTTTGGGGAAACTAAAGGGAGCAACAACCCACCGTGAGCTTCTAGACTAGTTTTTTTTTTCAAAGCTTTATCAGATCATGTAAATCAGAGGGTCGGCGACCTACGGCCCCTGGGCCGAATCCGGCCCGTAACCTGAAATCATCCGGCCCGCAGGCATTTTTTTTCTCCCCTCAATCATCCGGCCTGCAGACTTCCATCATCTCCGGGACCTGGAATGTTTAAGAAAGAACTGCAGATGCTGGAAAAATCGATGGTAGAAAAAAATGCTGGAGTGAGTTTCTCCAGCATTTTTTTTTCTACCTCCGGTACCTGGAAGGTGATTTGGCTGTACCGCATTCGGCGCAAAACTGCCGGCACGGCCGCGCACCTTCTGTGTCTGGGCTTCACTGTCGGGATCGGGGTTGTCAGTAGGCCGGGAACGTATGATATTTGAGCTCAGTGCTCCTGGTGGCGTCCTCGAAGGGGCGGGATCTATGCGAACACGTGATTCGATGCCTGCCATCCGGGGTGGGATGGGGGCGGGATCCATGTGTACACGTGATAGATGTGGCCCTCCATCCGCTCACAGACATATGTCCTGGCCCCTTGGCAGAAAAGGTTGCCGAACTCTGATGTTAATGACACATTTTTCTAAGCACATTATTTTTCCTCTTTTTTTGGATCTGTGGGAAGGCCTGATTTTTGACATGCATTGTATTGCTGACATTAGGAAGACACAAGGGACTGCTGATACATCTGAAAAAGAGTTCCGACCCAAAACATCACCTATTCCTTTTCTCCAGAGATACTGCCTGACCGTTGAGTTACTCTAGCGCATTGTGTCTAACTTGCTGATGCTACTATTGGTTCCCATTTTCACCTTCTCTACTTGTCAGATTCCACCACTGGCAATCTTTGTATCCCCATTTATCATCATCCAGCAGAAGATAGACACAAAAAGGTGGAATAACTCAGCGGATCTGGCAGCATCTCTGGAGAAATGGGGTAGATAATGTTTCGGGTCGAGACCCTTCTTCAGTCTGACGAAGGGTCACGACCAGAAGCATCACCTATTGCTTTTCTCAAGAGATGCTGCCTGACCCGCTGAGTAACTCTAGCTTTTTGTATCTATTTTCAGTGTAAACTAGCATCTGCAGTTCCTTCCTATCTACACACATCACCCTCCAGCAGTTGTCTCCACCTCCACCCTCAACAAAACCTTGTTCCATCTGCCTTTGTTTCCTTGTCTGCTTCCACCTATCATCCACCTGACTGCACCCTCCCCTCCTCCACTTGGCTCCTTCTGCTCATCATAATCCACCCTCCACCCAATGTGGCCCCTGACGTGCACCTCCCCTGTATTGCCTCTCAACTCTCCAGCCCTGTTGCAGTGCCTCAATCCAAAATGTCAGCAATTCCTTTTCCCCCACTTTTTTTATCCAGCATTTTTTTTTTAACTGACATTAGAAAATTGATCACGGCGAATTGCAGAATAGAATTGCTGAGCTGCTCAAGCAGATTTTTGTTACAGTCATTAGGAAATTAATAATGGAAACAGATACTCTACTTGTAGTGTGAAGCTCCAGTGACCTTGTTGTATCACCCTACATTTTAAAACTGCTTTGACTTTCTAAATTGTCATTTACTGAATGAATGGGGAATTGCCTCAGATCACTATAAGCCTATCAAATGCTCAATTTGAATGGCATTGGTAAAGCCTTTGAATTAGTAGATCCACTTGTTTTTTTAAGCAAAATGAAAAAAATGGGTCTAAATTACTTCATTTGGTCCGTGGGAAGCTGAGAGATTGCAATTGTCAATCTTCAGAAGTAAACTTTTTTCTTCATCCAACAGTTTGGTGATTCTCAGCAGTTGCGCCTTGTGCGTATTTTACGGAGTACGGTAATGGTTCGTGTTGGAGGAGGATGGATGGCCTTGGATGAATTCTTAGTGAAAAATGATCCCTGCAGAGGTAAGGCTGAATGGCGGAGAGACCATAACTCATATCCTACCAAGTACTATGATTCTTAAACTACTTTACCATAAAGGGCAGTGTTGAGTATTTTAAGCATGTTACGTCAACCTGGAATGCAGGTATCATGTTTCCAGCAATGAAGAAAATACAGAGAGACCATTTTAATGCATAGAATTCAAATTTTAAATGATTTTGCACTCTAAACACTTCTTAGGCAAATTGAATTATTTAGTTAAATCCCAATATTAATTTCACTATCCTTTTATACTTATTATGTTGGAAAAATATAATTTATGATTAGTGAAATAAAATGTTCAATCTGATCATTGTTTCCCAAGTTTAACATGTTGTAATGGGAGTCAGCTTATGTATTTCACTTAAATTGTCTTTCTTTTAGTGCAGAATGCAATGAAGTCATCGGGAAATGTACTTGCACTGATTTAGGAGCTTCCCTATCATAATGTGTAACTTAAATTGAAAAATATTAAACCGTGCTTATCGAAGCTAATTGACTCGTGCATTTCATCCAAAAAAAAATTCTGGAACTAAAAAAATTCACCTTAAAAAAATATTTTCACAATCTCAGCATAATCAATTAAGAAATCTTAGTTTAATCAATTAAGATTTGACTAAAAGTTGAACAAACAAGCCTAGCTGTTAGAGGTTTTCTCAATCATCCAGAGATGATTCAGCAAAGCAAACCTCAAGGTTCCCATAGGTGAAGCAAAGCAGACTGCTGCCAAAACAAAGTTATTGATAAATCACCAACAAACGACTGGTTGTTGTAGAACATTGCAATCGAGCTTGTTCTACTCGAATTTGAGTCAAGCCTGGAATTTGTGCACACCAGCTGGATTGTGAAATGCTTGGCCATGCTCTGGTGGAAAGGTGTGTATACAACTATGTGGGTGATTTAAAAAAAGAGTTTTGCACAAAGCAAAAATTAAATTCATAGCATCACAGATCTATTATAATTTTGATTATTAAAAGGCCGGGGTTGTTTGTAAGTATCCACAAATACTGCACCACAATCAACATTGTAAAATTACTCAAGGTCACAAAATATTAGGGCTATGTTTCTCAGTTGCAGAATGATGGAGCTCATGGTTTCAAGCGTGAACTAGAAGAATAGCCCACTGCCAGAACACCTGGCAGCTCCTCTGTACCACATTGCTCCAATTCTCTTATTCAGGTTCTTTACTGTCTTTTTCATTGTTACTTCAAGTTACAAATATATTTAACATTGGACAACAAACGGTGTGTATTGTGGAGAAATGATCAAGGTGTTAAGTGCAAGTCTGCTAAGTAAACAGCTCTTTTATTCTTTTCCTGTCTGTCTGCTTATTCAGGTCTTCGTGTCATTTTTTTTTCTAGTTCATCATCAGGGAAATAAACTGTTACGATCGGAATCAAATTCTTCAATTTGCAGTCATTCTCCGATAGGTTGGCAAATCTTCTCTGTCCAGCTCTTTCTCTCTCTCTTTCTCTGTCCTCCTCCTTGCCATCAATGACTTGGCTTTGTTGCATTGGCTCAATGGACAGGCTACCACTCTGCACACAGTATCACAGCCAGGCTATCTGAATGCACTATTTTATTATCTTCCTTTGACTTCTTAATCTAGTTTCCATGATTTTGATCTGAATGCTTTTTATTTTTTCATTCAGGTTCTGCTTTCGAACCGGGCAGAAATCATGAAGCAAAACTGATCTAATTGGAATTTACATTGTAATTAATGTTTCAAATTATAAGTGACAAAAAAAATTAAAGATGGAATTGGCAATAAATTGGGTGAAACCTTGTTAGCATAGATTTGTGTTTAGCAGATGATTACAATTGTTGGAAGGGAAGAGAGGTTATAAAGAGGTTGAGGGCTCAGATGTGAAAGTTGATCAATCACGGAGATAGATTTCCTTTTCAACATGCGAAGATTATTTGACCAGCATCTAACATTATTGAAAAATCCTGGCTTTCTTAGTCTATATTCCATTTTCCAAGTCAAATATGATTTTGTGTTCAATTATATTGTATGTTTCCCTAACATTTATTTGGTCAGAAGAATAAATTATCTTTGGATATTTTTCAAAGGAGGATAAAATTTGATTGCAGAGAACATTGGCATTGAATGCGAGCTGATAATTTTCTCCTTTCTATTGGAAAAGCCCAAGTAAAAGTGAAGATAAAAACATGGCTTCAAGGTTTCTGTCTGTTCTGTTCTCACCCAATATCACCCAACAGAATAGGTACAGTCGAAGGGAGTAAGTTGCAAATTCAAGAAACAGTTAATGACTGTGAATATGCTATTTGCGACAAAACCCAAATATAAAAATGTTATATTTGAAGAAAGATGTTTCTAAAAGAAGCTTCTGTTGACTAATAACAACTTGGGATAACTTTGGGGAGCCAGGCTGTACTGTGTGCAGCCAACTGCACTAATTTCCAAATTGCATGCAAACTGCTCGCCACTTGCTCTATTTAGATTATTTTTCACAAAACTTGACCAGTCTTCTTTCATCAGACCTATGCTGGAGTGAATATGGGAAGACTGTTTCCTTTTATTTCATCACAGCTGTGTTATTTTGCACACCTTCAACTGAAGATGTATTTCTCTAACTTTCACATTTCTACTGATGTAACTTTCTTTTTCTTTTGGTGGGGGGAAATGTACAAATCAAAACTGGTGTAATTTTTTCTATGCTATAACTATAAAACTGGTGTATATTTTCCAGAAGAAGGATAGACCTATAAGAAAGTTGGTAACTTACCAAATGTAAGAGATTGTGAAGTTAAACATATTAAATTGAAACCAACAATACATCTTAATAACTCCAGTCATTATTAATGCAATGCGTTCAGTGGTCCACTGATAGATAACTATATTGTGTGTATATATATTAAGTGATGTGTTCTCTAAATACAACTTTTTCTTTGCTGTTGGGTATACTGAAATATTACATTTTGTTTGACACCAACTGAAGCATAAGGCAAAAGAAAAAGGGTTTGATTTTGGAGGATGGTGTAGAATAGTTCCAAATGCTCGATCTCCAACTTTGGTTCATAAATTTCAAGTCAAGCTGTTAGGGGCATAATGAAGGAGAAGGAAATCTTGCTTTGCATAGAGGTGGTATCGCTGATCTTTTACAGATTCGCCCATTATAAACAATGTCTTATCGTTATTCAGGTTAATGGATTCATTAACACAAACCAATGAAATATTGTTAAAACCATGGAATGGTTGCCGCACAGGAGCAGGCCATTCGTACCAAAGTATCTGCACCAGCAGAGGAACACCTCCGTTGCACCCATCTGCCCTTTTCCTGTAGCCTTACAAATGTTTCTGCACCATACATTTATCTGCTTAATGGACCGAACATAGATCAGTGCAGCTCGGGAACAGATCTTTTACGTCCCCCCCCCCCACCCCTCCCCCCGACTGTGTGCCCCATACTGCCAATATTAACTCATCCCAATTGCTTGCCCCTGTCCCTCCATTTCCTGCCTGTTTATGTGCCTGGCTAAATGCCTCTTAAACATTTCTATTGTATCTACTTCTATTGACAGCACGTACCAAACACCTGCTATACTCCATTCTTAAAATAAAATAAATACCTTCTAAATCTCCTTTAAACTCCCGCCCCTACCCCCCCCCCCCCCCTCCATATTCAGCATAACTTCCCTGCTCTTATACTTTGTCTTTGAACCCCAGAATTGCAAATGCCTCCTCAACTACTTTCTCAACCTACCCTGCCACTTTCAATCATTTGTGTACATCTGTCCAAGGGATTCTGCACCCTTTTTAAAATAGTAATGTCATGATCACTCAACGTTTCCCTCCCAAGATTTGATGCAATGGGCCCACCATGATCCCCAAACCAGATTCAACCATCACTGAACCAGAAACATACTGCTCTAAAAATTATTCTTGACTCATTTCAGAGCACGTCTTCTTTATCTTTAACTCTATTTGTATCCCAATTTACATTGAGATAATTAAGTTCCACCATTCTGACTACCCTGGTGTTTTTTGCATCTCTTAATAATCTCCATGCATATTTACTGCTTGAGTAAAAAGTTCATCTTTGCAGAATGAAAATTATTTTTAGAATATTAAATTATTCCTTTATCATGGGCTGTTCATACTTTCTTTTTCCAAAAGGTCTGGATGGTGTTGCAATTTTTTCTTTGGAGATCCATCTGTGATTATGTTATGTCCATTGTTACACTTCTGAATTCAATACCACTGAAATTAATGAAACAAAATCTCAGAAGTAGAATGTAAAGCACATACGCTACTCTAATTCACTTTTAGCGTATTATTTATTGTTTAGAGATACAGTGCGGAATCAGGCACTTCGGCCCACCACGTCCGCACCGACCAGTGATCCCCACACATTAACACAAGCCTACACACACTAGGGACAATTTACACTTATACCAAGTATACGAACCCAAGCCAATTAACCTGCAAACCTGCATGAGAGGAAACCGAAGATCTCGGAGAAAATTCTCGCAGTCACTGGGAGAACGTACAAACTCCGTGCAGACAGTACCTGTAGTCGGGGTTCGAACACGGGTCTCCGGCGCTGCAAGCGTTGTAAGGCAGCAACTCTACTGCTGTGTCACCGTGCTGCCCTGTAACGGATATGTAACAGATGAACCAGTGGATGTAGTGTCTTGGATTTTCATGAAGTTAGAACACCTAGTATTAACAAAGACAAAAGATTGATTAACTGAAAGAAGTCAAGGGATTGTGGATAAATAGTTATTTTTTAGTTTGGCAAGCTGTCACTAGTGGGGTGCCTAATGGGCCACGGCTGAGCCCTCAGTCACTGAGAATTTATATTAATGACGGATGAAAGTACGGAGAATATTGTATACAAGTTCACTGGCAATGTAAGTGCCAGGAAGACAAAAAAAATCAGTAGATGGGTTTAAGGACAGGTTAAAGGATAGAAAAAAAGCAGATGGTGTATAATGTGATAAATTCTTACCACAATTGAAAAGGGCTTAATGGAACCTTGCCTGTATTGCATACAATGATGATCCCCTTATTTAAGGTAGAAAATACCTGGAAGCAGTGCAGACAAAGTTTAGGAGATTCGGCCGATAAAGGGGGTTGTTGTGTTGGGCCTGTAAAATTCAACTAAGGTGCTTCTCAAGGTAGTTGAGAATGGGTCTTGTTCTTGGGATAAAGGATGCCCATTTAAGGGAACACAAAGCAATTCCTTCTCAGTCCTTTACAATTGCGATTTTTTTTTTTTAAGTAGTAAAATACTGAAGTAACAATTGCTCAAAAACCCCATTTCATTTAGTTTTGCTTTACTTCATTTGTTTATCCTAATCTTCAAAGTGGCAGAGTCCGCCGTGTTCACCACATCCTAAAAATATGTTTCACTGCGACTTTATTTGTTTACAAAGTAGAAACAAGGAATTACAGATGCTGGTTTACAAGAAAAGACACAAAATGCTGAAGTAACTAAGCAGGTCAGGCAATTGTGGGTCTTTAGTTGATTGTAGGGGTGGGGGGAAAGAAAGCTAAAATAGGGGAGGGGCAAGTCATAGGTGAACACAGGCAAGGAGCGTTCTTGATAAGCAGATGTTTAGACAAAGGCCAGAGATGAAAAAACTGAAAATTGGAGACAAAAGGATTGAGGGGTTACGAATTGTGAAGTCAGAGAAGGGAATGGAGGGAGGGGGGGAATAGGTGCAAGTCCAGGTGGGGCACAGAGGAGGGGAAGAAAGGAGAGGGGTGTGGAGGAGTGGGATGAGGGGGTTGTTCGAGGTTACCTAAAATTGGAGAATTCAATGGTCATACCATAGGGTTTTAAATTTCCCAAGTGGACTATGAGGTGCTGCTTCCCCAGTTTGTGTGAGACCTCACTCTGGCAATGGTGGAGGCCCAGGATAGCATGGTCACTGGGAATGGGAAGGGGAGTTAAAACGGTTAGCAACCAGAGACCAGTCCTTGGTCCAAGCACAAGATGGCAATATTTCTTGGTCTCACCAATGTACACATGAAGACCACTTCAGGAACACCAGATGCAACAGATGAGGTTAGAGGAGGTGTACATGAACTTGTGTCTCATCTGGAAAGATTGATGGGGTCCCTGGACGGATGTGAGAGAGGAGGTATTGGGGCAGGTATTACATCTACTGCACTTGCAGGGAAAAGTACCCAGGGAGGGGATGGCTTGGGTGGGAGTCTAACAGAGAGGACTCAAATGTATCTTCCATGTAACTTTTGAAAAATTATTTTCTCATCCCATTCAGACCTTTTCACAGAGAGCCCCATGCTTCTGAGAAATCAGATGAAATTATTCTGGTCTGTTAATCTATTTATAAGGGATCTTTCATTTTTACATAACACTAATAAAACTATACTCGTAATCAAGCTCCAGTTTGTATTAGTAGTGAATGCCATTTTAACGTTATTTATCCGTACTGTGCCTATGTTGCTCCGTGAGGGGAAAGTGCTTTAGTCCAAGCTGTGAAGGGCTTTGGAATCACTATAATGTTGTCTTGCAATCGGATCAGAGAAGTGCATGTGGCATGGCAAGAATGGCAATGTCGTGCTGGCCTTCATCTGTTTGGAGATTGAAACAAATCAGCTTCATCACCTCGTAAACTGGTTTGTCTCTTGCAATTGAATTTGAATGTTTTGCAGGAAGCTAGCAACAATACAACAATCTGCACTTGATTTAATGTTAAACTTAAGAATATCATTTATATCTAAAATTCATGAAACTATGTTGCAAAATCCATTGTATGAAACATTCTGCATGATCAGCATTTTCAATACAGTCGCTGATTTTTAACTGCACTTTTTGCAATATATTACTATATGGTAGTTTACTGTACTGACATTGTGGGAAGCTGTTTAGAATTCATTTGTTCTATTTGCTTTCCGCAACGGCTCTATAGAGTTTGGTTTCATTATTTTCTGGCTTTTTTTATTTGTCTTCAGCGAGAGGGCGAACCAACTTAGAACTGCGAGAGAAATTTATCTTACCAGAGGGAGCCCCTCAGGGCATGGCTCCCTTCAGGCTGAGGGGCCGCAAATCCAAACCTTCTTCCAGGGCTGCATCTCCGACACGGTCCAGTTCCAGTGCCAGCCACAGTAACCACAGCTGCACATCCATGCCCTCATCACCAGCAACTCCAGCCAGTGGGAATAAGGTCAGTTCTTTTCCCCACAGTGTTAGAATACAAACTTGTTAATTTTAGTTAATCCTTTGGATATCTAAAACTAGATTAAATTTCATGACTTAAATCGATTGCTTATATTTATCTATAAAATACAGTATATCAATACTATCGCCATCTAGCTTAGAGAACAGGGCGGCACAGTGTCGCAGCGGTAGAGTAGCTGTCTTACAGCGACAGAGACCTAGTTTTGATTCTGACTATGTCCGACATTTGTATTTTCTCACCGTGACCTGCGTGGGTTTTCTCTGAGATCTTCGGTTTCCGCCCACACTCCAAAGACGTACAGATTAATTGGCATGGTATAAATGTAAACTATCCCTAGTGCATGTGGGATAGTGGTAATGTGCGTGGATCGCTGGTCGGTGCGGACACGTGGGTCGAAGGGGCTGTTTCCGCACTGTATCTCTACACAGCTCGGAAACAGGCCCTACAGCCCACCGAGTCCACGCTGACCAGCGATCCCCATTTACTAACACTATCCTACACACTGGGGACAATTTACAATCTTTTACTGAAGCGAATTAACCTACAAACCTGTAAATATTTCGAGTGTGGCAAGAAACCGGAGTGCCTGGGGAAAAGCCACTTTGTTGTGGAGAGAATGTGCAAACTCCATACAGGCTGTAGTCAGGATTGAACCTTGGTCCCTGGCATTGTAAGGCAGCAACTCTACCGCAGCGCCACCGTGCCGCCCCTACAGAAACATTACATTGAAAGAATATTCATATAATTATGTTCTCTGCTAATTTGTTGTACAGCTTTTATTAAGTAGAGTAAATCATTGTACGTGGGAGACATTAAATTAAAAGTTCATTTTAACAATAAACATATAGATATTAGTTTTGTTGTATTTTAATAATGCTTTCAGCCATTTAGCTATCGAGGTCTACCTCATACTGAATCAAAAATAAAAGGGATTCAGGTATGTTCACTGCCTTTAGATTTTTGAAAGACTCAATGTTCGGATGTGTAAATGCGCAAAAGTATTAATCAATAATGAATATGACATTTAATGTGTATCAGTATATTTTCCCTTCAGTTGTCTACTGTTCATTAAAGATAATTGCTCTGTCATTTTCATTATAAGGTATGAACAGTTGGATGTTCTCCGAAACTTCAGAAAGACTGCATTGCTCAAATATCTCTCCATTGTCTTGCATTGGTCCAAAATTGCATGAAAACAAGTTGATCTTAAAGCAACTTTTAAGCACGTGTCAGAGTTATCCGTAAAATATTTTTTGACATTAACTACTCGGCAAAGCAAAGAAAACGGGTGCCAACTGTTGACAGCAACAAAATCTTTATTTTCCCTTTCTGCAAAACATTTGATGTTGTTCTATACTAATAATCTTTGTAAAGGGAAACAGGTCACATTTCTTTATCATGTCAGTATTCAATTCCATGGCATATTTTCTGTTGCATTCATTTTCAAATGGTAATATCACCCTAACATTGAACAAGAATCAGTATTTGGAATGACCAGAGGTTAACGTAGCCAAGACACATTAAATATATTTCAATCTATGTTCTGGAATAAAGTCATCTGTTTTTAATGCACATGAAGCTCTTTTGGTAGATTTAAATTTTAAATTAAACATCTGTCGCTATTTCGGATTTATACAAACTTAACTCCAACAGATGAACACACAAGTGTGATTGGATATTTCAAAGGGAAGGCAAAGACTGGATGTGAGGCACACAATTTAACAGATACCAGGTTGCTCCTGTGCTCAGAAATAAATGTAGCAATGTTGTTGCTACATTTATTTCTGAGCACAGGAGCAACCTGGTGTCTGATTTCATTGTTTGTAATAAGAGGAAAGTTTCTTGTTCAATGTTTTTATAAGGGTACAAGATGTCCTTGACATTTGTGGATTTGTTCACACAAGCTTCTCATATTTCCATTGTTTAATTTTCATTTGCATTTGTTTATTATTTGTAGATTTTTAACATTTCATTGTTCAACATTAATATTATGTTAACGATTTGCCCATCCTTTTCATCCTTTTTCTTTCACCATCTATTGTCCATCTTGCTTCTAATCCTCCCCTACTCCATCCTACCTTCCTCTCCCACCTCACAGACGCCCCAGACCTTCACACGTTGTTATGACAAACCTTGGTTGACAAACAGTAAAGTCTCTACTCCCACTAAGTGCCTAGACTCACATGTGCTCCAGATTCCCAGCATTGAGGTACAGTATAAAGCACACAAAGATAGTAACAAGATTCGATGAAAGATCAGAGCAGTGGTCAGTGAGTGGCATCTGCTGTCTAGCTGAACCACCAAATTATGCCCGGGTTTACTCTTGAGATGGTTAACTCTGTACAATTTAAATTCAATGCTGGATATTATTGGAAAAATAATATTTAGTAATTGTCAGAATGTTCATTTATTGTCATTAAATTAACATAACGTCAAATTATTATCTGCACAATTTAATGCTGAATATTATAACTTAAATCATGTTTTTAATTGACAGTATCAAGAATAACAGAAATGTGTGTTTCTTGACTATCTTAAGTTTAAACTTCGGTAGAAAAATATACTTGTACAATGTTGAGCAGAGGTTTTGTCTGAACCTTAAAAAGTTCATTTAGTCGATGAAATGTTTACAAATGAATAATAGCTTTTGTTTGGAGACACAAGGAATTGCATTTGCTGTTTCCTAAAAGCAAGACAAAGTGTTGGAGTAACTCACGGGTCAGGCAGCATCCCAGGAGAATGCGGATAGGTGACGTTTTGGGCGGGACATCAGCTATCCATGTTCTCCAGAGATGCCGCATGACCCGCTGGATTACTCCACCACTTAGTAGCTTTTGTTTATTGTGTTGTCTTATTGGGTTTTATTTTGGTCAGCTTTATAAATCTCCCCAAAATATTTTATATGAAGCATAAGGGAGCATAAGCATATGCACATGCCCACTAAAACAGCGCTTGTCCCTGTCTCTGCCTTTAATTTGTTTCTTTAAATAATCCAATTACTGGAATGTGTGATAAACATTGCAGTTGGCTGCTGCATCTGGATTCTGAATTTTATGATCCTTCATTATTCCTGAATGTCCAAACAGAATCTACTATTTCAGAAATACTCCACTACATTATATTTATATTATGAACCATTTTTATAATTAGATTGTAGATTTGACACATTTTTAGTAATTAAGAAGCAGCTGGTATTCCAATATTTTTAGTTGTTAGGCTATCTGACTAATCAGTTGTGAAATTAACAATGCTCCCATAAAAACTCCAAATTGGTCCTTCTAATGAGAGTTAGTCCTCGCCTATTTATGACCACAATTGTGAAAGAACAGGGCACTCTCTTGAAGTGCTCATAAAGAGTTCCTTGTCTCGACTGTGGCACACTTAAGGGAGTTGCTGAGGAGGCGATTGATATCACATGTGAGCAAGAGTTCATTTAGGGGGAAAACTGGAAAGGACTGAGAAACTAGCAAAGCAGTGTTGGAGATGATGGCCGGTTTTGGTAGGGTCACTGAAATGTAAATGTTAGTGAAATCAGAATCTTATTAAAGCTACAACCAACATTTAATAGTGAGCAGATGCACTCATGTTACATCATTGCTCTGGCATAGAATCTGCTTTTAGCTTGCTTGGTTGTCATTCTCCTGAAATTGTGTGCCTCACATCCATCATCAGATTATTTCAACCCACCTTTCTTTCTTTATTAATTAAATACACCAGACTCTATCCAGGACAAAAACATCCTGATCTAATTCAAGTTAAAGAGCATTCATGTGAGATATGCAAAAATAATTCCATTGGACTTCAAGTCTGCTATCATATTGATCTGCTCTCGTTGTTTATGTCAGCATGTCTATATTTTGATTAAATTAATGATCTGGCAGTCTAGTCAGTGCAATGTATCTGCCTGGAACTCGTTTTGATGTAGCTCTAAAATTTCAATCTGTATGCTCTTGAGAATATTTTGCATGCCACAATTAGTATCACCCTTTAAAATATCCTGCCATATATATTTCCACTACATATGCATGTGGTTCTTTAAATATAATTAACAACTTGCTACAGTCATTTGTTCATTAGCTAATATGATATCTATATTTGTAGATTTTATATTGGCTTTAATCATACATTCAGGACATCCCAAAAGCTAGCAAATTATTTCAAAATGAACAATTTGCTGTAATTTATACAACATAATCCCATGTAGAGCAATTGGGAAATAATCTAATTTAGTATCAACCATTGGAAGTAGTTTGGGGAAAAAAACACTCTGACCCTCCTTTGAATGGTCTCCAGGGACCCTTTGAGCAGGCAAACCTCAGATTAACACCTATTCCAAAATTTCGCCACTTCTCATCCCTTCCCCTCTAAACTGCATGAGCATTATTTTTGATTATATGGTCAAATTCTGGAGTGAGATTTGAAACAATAATCTTCTATTTTAAATGCCACGTTGACACTTAATTTGCTTTCATGTTAAATCAATCCACAGTTTCCAGCCCAATATATTAGGTCAATTGGTGTTAAATGCAATGAAATTAAAAAAGGAACTTCATTTTATGTAGCTTCTAAAAATGTTAATTTCTGTGTGTAATTTGTATAGACATTCTCTTTGGTTGAAGCATATTTATAATTAGATATATGAGCAAGATTTTAAATTCTTATATAAATGATATTTGGCATTTAACAGGATTTGTTAAATATGGTAGTGAAGGTCCCATTGCTCAGGATTAATAGTCTATGTGGACAGATTTGTTGGATAGATTAGCAACATCTTAGGTTCTTACCTTCAGTCAAAACAACAGTGAACTTAGCATGTCTTATCATTCAGAAATAAATTGCAATTTCTGGTAGAGATTGGCAGATTTTAATAAGAAAATAAGGTTGGTTATACTAGGAGCCTAAAACTAACAAAGAGAAAACATCGGACACACAGAACTGCAGATGCTAGTTTACGAAATAAGACGCAAAGTGCCAGAGTAACTCAGTAGGTCAGGCGCCATCTCTGGAGAACATAGATAGGTGATGTTTCGAGTCAGGACATTTACAACCAAGTGGTACGAATATTGATTTCTCTAACTGCAAGTAACCCCTGCATTCCCTCTCTCACCATCCCTCCCCCACCCAAGTCGCACCAGCTTCTCATTCCCACCTAGCAAATAGCTAACAATGGCCTGTTTCCTTTATCATCTTTTTGCATATCTTTAATTCATTTGTTCTATATTGCTCTACATCTCTCTATATTTCTCCTTTCCCTTTCCCCTGATAGTCTGGTTTCGAAGCCTTTACCCATTCCTTCTCTCCAGAGATGCTGCCTGTCCCATTTCATTACTCCAGCATTTTGTGTGTAGCTTCACCATCCATCCATGTTCTCCGGAGATGCTACCTGACCCACTGAGCTACTCCAACTCTTTGTGGGGTTTTTTAAAGAGAAAAAATTCTCTCAGTAACTGAATTTTCTACATCCCTTCTGAAGTGTCATTTTACAATTGACAAAAAGCCATTTGTAACTAATGAGAAACTTAAGATAATTATGAATGATGTGGGAATTTGTTGGAATTGTTTTCATTATTCTGCATTCCACTTTGAACTGGCATTTAAATATTCTGGTATTCCAAACTAGGTGACTCCTGTTCAGGGAAGTAAACTCAGACGACCAAGCTACCACTCCAGTAAGGTTTCACTGACTGGGGACAACGGCAACTCACCTGCTGCCTCTAAGTCCGGCAAAACTGGTGAGTTCTCAAAACGATCGAGAAATGGATGAACATTAATGGGATTTGTTACTGCTGTGATGGAAAGGGGGAGGGAGGAGGTCATCTTTGAGCCTTTAATTCCAGAGGTTTGGGTGGGAATGTGTTATCAATTCTTGTGATACTTTTATAGAGTTCCAAAACATTCAACCCAGAGTGTGCATGGACCAGATCTGTCACTAAGTTCCATTTACACGCTCACTGTGGCATCCAGAATAAGGGCCCATCCCTCTCTGATTCTCCGTCAGTCAGATGCAGGCGGGATCCATCATCCTATTAATTTCAACATGAATTCTAAGACTACATATTATTTAGTTTCATTTAATATTTCTGATTATTTCTGAAATAATGTAAAGGGCCTGTCCCCCGGACATGCGACCTGCATGCGGCAAGCGCGACCTAAAGAGCCGGTCCCACCAGCATGCGCCTGCATGCGGCAAGCGCAACCTAACGTGGTCGCTTGAGCCGTACAGCATCGCGGGGCCGGTCCCACTTCGATCGCCGGAGCCGTATGGAGTTGCGTGGAGCTGGTCCCGACATCGCGCGGGGCTCCGAAAAACTGACCATGTTTAAAAATTCCCGCGGCAACGGCCTGCTGGCCCGCAGCCGCGACGCCGTGTCACTCACTCGACCTCCGCGCGTCTCCCGATTCTGCTTTGGTCGCGCTTGCCGCATGCCATACGGCTCAAGCGACCACATTAGGTCGCGCTTGCCACATGCAGGCGCATGCTGGTGGGACCGGCCATTTCGGTCGCGCTTGCCGCATGCAGGTCGCATGCCCGTGGGACAGGCCCTTAATGATTTACGTGTTAACGTCCTGAATTTTATTTTTAAATTTACTTCAACTTTAAAAGTTTCTGGTCATCTTATGCTTTACAATTTAAAAAAAGTAAACGTTTATGCTTCTATATCACACAAACCTCGCATTGGGTTTAATTACATTATTGAGATATAACTGTTGCATTTATGACCATGGATGTTCATTTAGCAGCGAGCAGCTATGTACATAAAATCTCAGGATCTTATTTTGTAGAACATGTTTGTCTTTTCATTAATTCTCAACAACATAGAATTTGTTAGTAACATGAAATGAGATCTCAGAGCAATTGTAAAATGTTACTGTTATTTGCACCTTTGATGTCTATATATCTTTAACATTGAAAGAATAAGCAAACCTTCAATTTATAACTTCTTTCATGCCACAGTTTTTAAGCCATATGTTTTCACATTGTGAATAATCATTGCTCTTTCATATTGCAGCTCCTCTGCTGGGTGACCTAAGCCAATGCAATAGGAAGTGTTATATATACTCTGCACACCAGGCAGCTTCTGTGGGGAGAGAAACAGAGTTAATATTTCAGGTCAATGATCCTAAAACAATAATAGTGATTTAACTGGCCACAATTCCCCTTGGTTTAGACTCCAAGAGATACCTCATGGACACAGGCCCTTCGGCCCACCAGTGATGCTGATCAGTGATCACCCCATACACCTAGTTCTATCTTACACATTAGTGACAATTTACAATTGTTACTGATGCCTGTTAGCCTATAAACCTGTATGTCTTTGGACAAGGTAGGAAACCGGAACACCCGGAGAAAACCCATGCGGTCACAGGGAGAACGTACAAACTCCGCGCAGACAGCACCCGTAGTCAGGATTGAACCTGGGTCTCTGGCGCTGTAAGGCAGCAACTCTACTGTTGTGGCACCATGCCGCCCCTTAATTTGGTAAATTTATATCAACAAGAATCCCTCAAACTACTGTTCTTTGGCAATTCTTGTAGGGAGTGTGATGATACGAAGAGAATGAGGATCAAATGTAGTTCTTCATGAGTCAAATGCTCACTATTAATCTGAGACAGGAATAGTAAACAGATGACAACTCAAGCTCTTAAAACCGACCCAAACAAAGACAATTGGGAGGGGTAGATGGTCTGTGAGAGCTCATTTTTAAAAACAGTAACTTGAAATTAAATATGTTTGACACAATTTTAGTTATTGGTGGTCAATCAAGCCTTTGCCTCTTGTTTAATTCCCAGGTGTATGAGAAAATAACTATATTTAGTATTGAACGATTTCATTAAACAAATACATCAAGTAGCATCCAGAAACCAAACTATAACAGAATTAAACTTTACAGAGGTAGTGTCATAGGGCTGTGATTAAATCTCCAAAGAATGAAGAGATTTCCAAGGATGGTGTCAGTATCTGAGGAGCTGAGCTACAGGGAGAGGCTGGGCAGGCTCGGACTACTTTTCTGCAGTGCAGGAAGCTGAGAGGGTGATCATATGGAGGTGTACATGTCATGGGGGGGATAGATAGGGTGAATGCACGGAGCATTTTATCCAGGATAGGGGAATTAAAAGCAAGAGGACAAATGTTTAGGGTGGGAGGGGCAAGATTTCATACACACCTGAGGGGTAACTTTTTCAGCTAGATGTTAGTGGGTGTATGGAAAGAGCTGCCAGAGGAGGTAGTTGAGGTAGATACTAGAACAGCATTTAAAAGACATGAGGAAAGGTGCATGGATAGGAAAGGTATAGCGGGAATGTGTAAGAAGGAACTGCAGATGCTGGTTTAAACCGAAGATAGGCACAAAAAGCTGGAGTATCTCAGCGGGACAGGCAGCATCTCTGGGGAGAAGGAATGGGTGACGTTTCGGGTCGAGATCCTTCTTATAGGGGGATATGGGCCAAACACAGGCAAATGGGACTAGTGTACATGAGGCATCTTGGTTGGCACGGACAAGTTTGGCCGGAGGGCCTGTTCCTGTACTGTTGGACTCTATTTGAGACAACCTTTGAAGTTGATAGTACAGCATCTCTGGAGAAAAGGAAACAGTAACATTTCAGGTTAGAACCTTTCTTCAGACTCCATCTTTCTGTCTGAGGAAGTCTTCCAACCAGAGATGCTGTCTGACCCGTTGAGTTACTCCAGGATTTTGTGACAAAAGAATTTCTATTGTTTTAGACTCCAGATGGAAGAAAAAATGCTGCAGTATAAAGATCACTCTGTGAGGAAGGACCATCAGTTGGCTTTGTGTTATTTTTGCTTAAAAACTGTGTACAGTTGTTCGTAGGATAACATTATTCATTTTCTCTGTAGATACCAAAAGGACGCC
Organism: Amblyraja radiata; assembly: GCF_010909765.2. NCBI lineage: Eukaryota > Metazoa > Chordata > Chondrichthyes > Rajiformes > Rajidae > Amblyraja > Amblyraja radiata. The sequence continues at coordinate 16,296,671 of NC_045982.1, read as the reverse complement.
AAGCAGGCCCACAAGTCGGGCTGGGAGTCGCGCTGGTAGCGGGGCAAACAGTCGGCGAGGCAGTGACGCGTCTGATTTCGACGTTCTGGAGACACAGTCGATGTGTTCCGATATTTCCGAGTCCAGCACGGGTGGATCCCAAGCAAGCTCGAGAAGGAGCTCGTCAAAACCCTCAAAAATCCCAACACCCTCAAAGAAAACCACAACCCCAAAAAATACAAACACCAGAAGATAATACAAACGATGCTGCAGAATAGAATACACGTGCGCACACACAGACACACACACACACTTTCAGAAGCCACCAGATGTATAATATTCTACAAAAAAAAGTACTGTTGTTAAGCATTGTAAAAGATTAATTGTGGTCTAATGCTGCCTTATCATTGTACTTTGTTTTTTTTTTGTTTTTGTAAGTTAAAAGTTTTTTCATGTGAATATTTATGTAGATAAGACATCCATGTTTGTTCCCATGGCGTCTGCGTCAGAGGGAAGTGAGAATGCTTTTAAAAGAAAAAAAAAAAGGAAATTTAAATGTGTTCGTGTTCTATTAAAGATTTGAACTACTGCTTTTTTTTAAAAACTTGCATTTAGGATATGACCCTTGAACGAGAACTTTGACTTGCTGTGGAGGCAAGACAAATGCTGCAGTGTTTGTTAGAAATCATGGATACCTCACGGAGTATTTAAGTGGGAAAAAAAATGGAGCGATGTACAGTTTTACTTATTTTTAAGAATGTTCATTTTTTTGCCTGCTGAAAGTTACACATAATAATTATGACAAAAAGTGCACATGCAAGTTGTAAAAGACTATTGCTATCTTGTAGGCAGTATAAAGGACACTTTAATAGCAGCTGATGATCATTGCGGGCCACACCAGCAGTTGCTAGCAAGGCCTTTCTCACTTTTTTATGCTGCTTTTTGTTCATTTGAACTGACCACTGGGGCTACATGAGCAGCCGTATTTATATTCTATTGATATCTAGTCTGAACATGTCGCTGTGTGAATCCACAATTGAAATTGTACCAATGAGTCAAACGTTCATTTTTTTTTGTATTCAAAAACAAATGTGCTTGCAGTAACTTAAAGAAGTATTAAGTACTGCTTTACTTGTCTCAGTGGTCTTTATTCAAGAGATTGAATATTTCTCCTATTCTGCCGACACATTTTCTGTTTAGGTTGGTGTGTGCATTGCACCCTTCTATTGATGGTGTAGGATTTCTGCAATACCAAACAATTTGATCTTGCGTACTATTTTTGGATGCATGTGTGCATGTGTCCCTAACGTTGATTTCCATGTACAGGTCAAATCTGGGCAATGAACAGTTGCGTTTTTACAGGCGTCCATAAGTTGAATTTCGTCTGAACTGGGAAAGGCACTAAACTGTCTCTCTGATAGAGTCAGAGAGTGATACTGCGTGGAAACAGGCCCTTTGGCCCAACTTGCCCACACCAGCCAACATGATTATATGATAACCATATCTCCACAGTACTATAGTGAATGGCATCAAAAGCACATAAGAAAGAACAATTACTGAAGATAGAGAGAAGGCGAGAAAACGAGTTCTGCCATTTTGCAACTAATTTATTTACATATATTGGACTTTTGAATTTATTGGTATTAGCAATGGTTTATCATTGTTATATACCTGGAAACAGTGGAAAAACATTGTTTTTGCATGTTATCCAGGCTAATCGTACCATGCAAGAATACAATGAATTGAAAGAGAAAGGAGAAAATAAACAGGGTAGAGAATACAGTGTTACAGCTGAAGAGAAAGTACTTTACAGAAGGGCTGAAAAAAAATGCAAGGGCCGCAACAAAGTACATTTAATAACATGAGAACGTGTTTGTGTGTAGGGGTTTCCATGAGTCAGATGCTCATAACCCATAACACACAGAAAATTGGTTGTGAATCGCTCAAGTGTTTTGGGGTTTCTTCAGCAGTTAGAACATAGAACAGTAAAGCATAGGAACAGCCTATTCTATCCCTATTCCTCAATTCCCTACAAATCCATGTGCCTATCTAAAAGTCCACTTTCATTTCTGCCTCAACCACCCCCCTCCGGCAGTGGGTTCCAGGCACTCGCCATCATCTGTATTTAAAAAAAACTTGCCCCGCACATCTCTAGTGGTGTGTAAAATGTTTTTTGCAGGAATACCAAAAAAATGATAAATATCATATTGACATTGTTGAATTTTCAATTTAGCACAGGTAGAAGGGTTAAAAATGGTCAGAAATCCAACATTACTGTTCTGGTTTCCACTTTCAAATATTTTGAGTACCTTGCTTAACGCAGGAGTCAAATATAAAATCCTTGTCCCTCGATCGGGTTTACCTGACAAATCATGTGCCTTATACAAGTGATACCTTATACAAGTGATTAAACAAAATACGTTAGAATGTGCTTACATAGTTGATTAAATAGTTAAATGATAAAGTAAGTTATAGTGATGAGACAGATTGTATATGTGTCGTCATTACTCACTTAACTGAGAAAAAGCTAGCTGTTGTGTGCAGCACTAAAATTATATGTAGACTGGGTCTGGCTCATAGACCACCCTTTATAATATGATATGTTACTGACTGCTCTTAGTCCATCAACCAATTTGTGGCTTCAGAACAAGATAGACTCTGTTGTAGTCTGGAGTAGAACCTTTAAAACTGCCATTCAACTTTTACATTTCATTAGACTTGGAAACAAAATGTTAATGAAGATAAAGTGCTTGGAATCATAGACCCGCAGTCATAAAGCACGGAAATGAGCCCTTCAGTCCAATTCTTCTACACCAACAAAGATGCACCATCTAAGCCAGTCTCATAGACCTGTGTTTGCCCCATATTCCTCCAAACCTTTCCTATCCATATAGCTGTCCAACTGTCTTTTAAATGTTTTATTGTACCTGCCTCAACTACCTCCTCTGGTAGCTCATTCCATACACCCACCTATGTGAAAATGTTCTATTAAATCCATCCCATCTCATTTTAAACCTATCTGTCTAGTTCTTGATTCCCCTACCCTTGGAAAAAGACACTGTGCATTCATCTTATCTATTCCATCTTGATTTTATACCCCTCGCTCAGATTGTCCTTCAGCCTCCTGTGCTCCAAGGAATAAAGTCCTGGCCAGTCCAACCTCGCCCAATATTACAGGCCCTTGTGTCCTGGCAATATTCTTATACATCTCTGCACTCTTTCCAGTTTAATAGCATCCTTCAGACAGCAGGGTGACCAAAATTACCACGATATTTCAAGTGCAGCCTCACCCATGATTTGTATCAATTCCCTGGCAGATGAAGGCGAGCATGCCAAAAGCCATCTTCACTACATTATCTCTGCGATGCCACTTTCAATGAGCTGTATACTTGTACTGCTAGATCCCTCTGCTCTACAACACCACCCAAAGCCCTAGCATTCACCATGAAGATCCCACTCTGTTTGACTCCCCAAATTGCAACATCTCACACTTGCCTGATTTGAACTCCATATGATAAACCATTCCTTTGCCCACTTGACCAGCTGATCAAGATATAACGGTAATTCTTGATAACTATCTTATGATACCACCTCATGATACTTACTGATCATGTCTTGTACATTCTCATCCAAATCGTTGATATAGATGATAAACAGCAATGGGCTTAGCACTGGGCGTGGGCAAGCCACTAGACACAGGCCTTCACATGGTTGTGCAATTTTTAATTCTGATGCTTCAAGACCAAAATACAAACTTCAAAAAAAAATCTGAAACCAATTTAGTAGAATCAAGATTATTCTGAATGTGTTACTGTTCCATGATTACTGGGATTAGTGGGAAGTGTTACTGTCCCATTCCTTTTCAAGGAAGAGTATCTTTAGTGCTCTGAATGAAAAGATATTGACTTAAACTATTTTTACGAACTCCAGTGTCTACATCCATCTTCAAGAGATGCTGGGCTCATGGAGTAAATATAAATCTTTTTTTTCTTTTAAGATGTGATTACATTAATTTGTCTAATATTCCAGGTAAAATGACACAGGGTGTAAGATGTTTAGTTTCTATTCTTTGCTGCACTTAGCACTGAGATAAAATGGGGAACTGCTTCTCATGCAGTAATCACAAATGATAAGTCTTTGTTGCGCAAGAAGACTGGAAGTTTTCACAGAAGGCCTGTCTATAATTAGAACATGCAACATAAAAAACATGGAAAAATAGGTGCAGGAGTAGGCCATTCGGCCCTTCGAGCCAACACCGCCATTCAATATTATCACGGATATTCATCTAAAATCAGTACCCCATTCCTGCTTTTTTCCTTGATTTCATGACATATCCCTTGATTTCTTTCGCCCTAAGAGCTAGATCTAACATGCTCTTGAAAACATCCAGTGAATTGGCCTCCAGTGCCTTCTGTGGCAGAGAATTCCACAAATACACAGCTCTCTGGGTGAAGACGTTTTTCCTCATCTCAGTCCGAAATGGCCCACCCCTTATTCTTGTGGCCCCTGGTTCTGGATTCCCCCAACATCGGGAACATTTACCTGCATCTAGCCTGTCCAATCCTTTAAGAATTTAATATTTTCTAATGTTTCCATGTTGCTCTGTTCTCCTGTGGCAGGTAATTTTGTGGAGTTGGAGACAAAAGTGGAGGTTGATACAGGAATCTTGAGCAAAAAAAAACACAGCCACAGGAGTACAATGGATTGTACAGGTGGCGGAAGGCAGCATCTGTGGAGGGAAATGGACAGGTGACGTATGGAGGTGTTGATAAGCAGGTGAAGGGTGAAAGGAAAATAAAGGAGCAAGAGTGGGGAGAGGGTGGGAACTAAATGACGGGAGCAAGGGGAGTGGGAAGGGTGGATGAGAAGAGGGCTTACAACAGATGGCACAATGGGCTAAGTGTTCGGCTGGCAACCGGAAGGTAGCCGGTTCGAATCCCGCTTGGAGTGCATACTGTCGTGTCCTTGGGCAAGACACTTCACCCACCTTTGCCTGTGTGTGAATGTGTGTGAGTGATTGGTGGTGGTTGCAGGGGCCGTAGGCTCAGATTGGCAGCCACGCTTCCGTCAGTCTGCCCCAGGGCAGCTGTGGCTACAGAAGTAGCTTACCACCACCGAGTGTGACTGAGGAGTGAATGAATAATGCGATGTAAAGCGCCTTGAGTATTAGAAAGGCGCTATATAAATCCCATCCATTATTATTACCTGAAATCTGGGAATTCTATATTTTGTATGTGTATGAACTCTGGCTGTGGAGGAGACAGGATAGACAGGAATGGGAAAGGGAAATGAGATGGTTAGCAACCGGGAGCTCCAGCTGGCCCTGTCATGCAAAGCACAAATATTCATTCAAACGGTTCACACTTGGTCTTCTTCTTCTTCTTGCATATGGCGTGCACAGCCTAAAGTTGTAGGACAACTTGTCCTATTTGATCTTATTTGATTGTGCACGCCAGGTTGATTGCATTCGTCGAAACAGGGCGGACCATGTGAATGTTGCAATCTTCCACCCCACACTTGGTCTCATCAATGTAGAGGAGGCCATGTCAAGAGCAATAGACAAGTTTGGAGGAGATGCATGTAAACCACCAGAATGAAAGGTGTTTCAACTTTCTTCAATGATTCTGATTCCCAATAAAGATTGTTTCTATCCTACATATTGCTTTTATCCAAACCTTCATGGTTCAGTACCCTCCTACAAGCATTTAAAGGGCTTCAATAAGACTAGGTTATGAGGATGTAAACTTTTGGTTGAATGTTTAGAGACTTGTAAGTCATTGGCTAAAAGCATCCGACTACCGAGGAGCCCCTAGTCTTATGGTGGACAGGTCTTGTGGCAAAATCCAGGTGGTGAACATGTGGATTGAGAAATTAATATGAAAGTAATCCCACTGTATACTATTAGGTTGGGACATCTAGAACATTGGGTTGTCAGACAAACCATAACCTGCTAGAAAGGAAACAAGAGACATGGGATGACTGCTGGCAGACCTGTTATCAAGGGACAATGTCTCTGTTGGTATTTGCAGAGAAATGTGCCGTTGTATATAAAAATGTTACCCTTTTAGTAGAAATGCAGTGAGGCATGGGACAGCGACGAAGCGAGTGCAATATAGACATGCAACACATTATTAATATATGAAAAGTTTGCTAAATTGATGGTGCATGTGGATGTGGTGCAGCAGTAGAGCTGCTTCCTTACAACGCCAGAGACCCGGGTTCGATTCTGACTACAGGTGCTGTAATTGCGGAGTTTGTACTTTCTCTCTGTGACCACATGGGTTTTCTCCAGGTGCTCCAGTTTCCTCCCACATCCCAAAGACGTGCAGGTTTGTAGTTTAATTGGCCTCTAGTTTATAGGATATGAAACTGGGATAGCACAGGACTAATGTAAGGGTGATTGATGGTCGGCATTGACTCTGTGGGCTGAAGGGCCTGTTTCCACGCTGTATCTCTTGATAGAAGCATGAAACTTCAAACATCTGATTTCCATTTTAACTTGCCGGTGATGGACTGAATTGAATTTTCTCTGGAAAGTGGGACAACATGCTGCCCTGGCACTATTTCCGACCACAAATATGAACTCCTGAGCCACTGTATCTTCTTTTTCCGCCCCTTCAATGTTTCCCTGACAAAGGAGTTAGATGCTTGTAAAAACTAATTGTTACCTTTTCAAAAGGAAACATGTGCAACACCTTACCAGTCCTGGTTCGGTGATTCAAATTAAATGAAACAGTGCCTGACTCAGTTCCATTGAACTGCTGCCAGCTGCAGTTCTGACTGCCCAACACCACAGAATCAAGGAGTCCTTTGTCCCCTCTCCAGTAGGCTTCCAATCCCACAATATGAGGCTGCTAGCGAGAGCTGCCCAAATGCTACTTGGAGGCGGCTTGTGCAAGCAACACTACGTTTCTTTAAAATTATGCTTCTGAATATGTTTTTAATTATTGGCTGGATGAAGGCAGTGCGGGCCAGAATACATTAGCCACCCAATTGTGGTTTCTTAAAAAATAACCTGGAGAGCATGGAGAACCAATCTGGCATAGTGGTTTTGGAGGCACATTTATTTAGAAGGATCCCAACTTGAAACGTCACCTATCCATGTCCTCCAGAGATGCTGCCTGACCCGCTGAGTTACTCCAGCACTTTCTGTCTTTTTTTTAATTCCTCTTGCTTTCAAGGACAGAAGCAAATTAGCTCGGTTTATACAACAATTTCATGGCTATCGGACACAAAAAAACAAAACTTTTGAATTTGGTTTTACGAGCTGCAATTCTTTTGTAGTTTGATAATTACTGAATCCCAGTTCTATTTTTTCCATTTGAAGCACCAAATTCATTTTTTCATATTTCCTTTTGATGTTGAGACCATCCTGAAATAAGGTGGACATAATCAATGTACATTAGCTGTTAATAGAGCATGACACAATGCAGTACATGAACAGGCCATTTGGCCCACCACGTCTATGCCAAACATGATGATTCTTATCTACCTGCACATAATCCCTCCATTCCCTGCATATCCATATGGCTATCCAAAGGTCTCTTAGATGTCACTATCTGCCTCTACCACTACCCCAGGCAATGCATTCCAGGTACTCGCCACACCCTGTGTTAAAACAAACTTTCATTGTACACCTCCTTTGAACTTTGCCCTCATTGCCTTAATGCTATGCCATCTAGTATTTAATTTTTCCATCCTGGGAAAAAGGTAATGACTGCCTACCCTTTCTATACCCCACATAATTTTATATACTTCTATCAGGTCTGCATTCTCTAGCATTCCAGAGAAAATCTGTCCAACCTCTCCCTGAACTAATTTCCCCTAATCCAGGGTAATTCTGGTAAACCACCGCTGCTCCCTTTGCAAAGCTTCCACTTCCTTCCTGTAATGGGATGACCAGGCAATATTCCAAATGTGGCCCAACCAAAGTCCCACAGTGCTCATCTGTTATTCTTTCTCTTTGGCACATTTTATTCCCTGTATTTTTGTCCCTCAATACCCAGATGAAAACTTGTGTACTCTTGCCATATGTATGTGCACCTGAAACATGTCTTTGAAAGCCTTTAATTGATATGCTTTTTTTTTAAATTCCAACCCCATCCTACACTCCTGACCCTTACCTCAGACCAGATCTGTTCAGGACTTGTTCGCCCTTAGATTGCCTGCTGTTCAAAAACTTTTGTTTGATTGTAGCAAATGCTTTTAAACTGTTATTTTAAATCTGTTAATATTAAGGTCACTTTTCTCCAACTGCTTGGCCCACTGCGTTCCCACATTTAGATCCTGCTGTAATACATCCTGCATCCATTTGGAGATACACCGATCGAGAAAGTTATCCTGGATTCATAGAATCTTAGTGAATGGAAACGGGCCTTCTGGCCCACTGAGTCGCTGCTGTTGATTGGGCACCCAATCATTCATCAATCCCATTTTATCCATCCCACATTAGTTTTACACGTTTCAGAAATTCATCATTCTTTGACCCTACCATTGTTATTCTAATATTTGTTAGAATATGGGCTGTTCCCAATTACTGCCATGAAGTTCTTGCATTTGCAATTTTCCTTAAACTTTAATTTAAACTTGCTGCTCTCTTGTCTTCCTACTGCTTGGTGTCCTTTAATACACAGCCATTGAAACATCCTCAGATGTTGCTAAATTCTAACAGTAAATAATCAGTATTATCCGTCCACTCTATCCCCTCTCTCCACTCCTCAATTTCTTTGACTTCAACTGCTGGCCCACTCTCCTTTTTGTCATTCCCTGCCTTTCCTGACCAGCCCATAGTAAGAAAAAAAATTAAGTTCTTGCTTTTACTCATCATAGAACTGTTGAGAGAAGTCGCATGGAAACATATCCTTTAGCCCAGAGAATCGGCACCAACCCGCAGCACACAATAATCCTACCCTAATTCATTCTTCCTACACACCATCAACTCCCCCCAGATTCTACCACTTATCAACATGACGGCACCAGTTCACAGTGGCCAGATAACCTACCAACCTGCACATTGTTGCGATGTGAGAGGACACCGAAATAACTGGGGAAAGCCATGCAGTTTACAGGGAGAACCTGCAAACTCCACACAGTCAAGATTGAACCCAGGTTGCTGGTGCTGTAGAGGCAGCACCTCCACTAGCTGCAACATTGTGCTGCCCTTGAACTCCAGGGTTGTTAGACTCTCTCCTGGTTGTGATGTTTATTATCTGGCACCTTTGTCATTGAGCCAGATCTTTTTACGACGTGCCAGCTGTACCTCAGCCCATACGCTCCATACATTTATCACATGCACGCCAAACTCATCTTGGAATACTTTGCATATGTCTCCTGTTTGATGCTTCAAATTCCTAAATTTAATGCTGATATTACTTCCCACTTTAAGCCTCCTCCACCTTTTCCCATTCTTTAATATTTCGTCTTGATGCTCATTCGCCTGCCAAGATGAATTATTCAATCTTCCCAAACTGGATTATTCAATCTTCTTGTAAGGACATAGATCCCTGCCCAAATGTTCTTGGAATGTGAAACATTCTCCCCTCCAGCATTTACCCGTGCTAGTTGTTGACTTCCTTTATTCGAGTATTTTAGTGCACAGTAGTGCTTGGCAGTGGGCCACACAGTGGTGCAGCGGTAGAGTTGCTGCCTTACAGTGCTAGAGACCTGGGTTTGATCCTAACTATAGGTCCTGGCTGCACGGAGTTTGTACGTTCACCCTGTGACCCCGTGGGTTTCCTCCGGGTGCCCTGGTATCATCTCATACTCCCAAGACGTACAGGTGTGTAGGTTAATTAGTTTTGGTAAAATTGTAAATTGTCCTTAGCGTGTAGGACAGTGTTAGTGTATGACGTGGACTCGGTGTGCCGAAAGTTTTATGTCTACACTGTAAGTCTAAAGTAAAGTAAAGCATGGACAAGTTGGGACAAAGGGCCTGTTGCCATGCTGTATGTTTCCATTACTCAATGACTATCCTGAGATTTCATTATAGTGATACTTAATCAACAATTTTCGACCTGCTAAGGATTATACGAATGAAGACCACATACGTCAAACGTAGTTAAATTAATTCTGTTTAAAATCCTCAGTGTCATCAGGACTCAATATGGTGGCTTCTTTTAGAGGTTACCTATGAAAATCTATAATAAACAGCTTGTATATCATTGTTTAGGAATCTGATATTTAAAAGTACATCTGATAGGAAAATATCCACCATTCCTCATCCATAGGCACAAAGAGAGAAATCATGAATAATAGCCAAGCCTCTAGTACACAAATTATCTTAATATACAAGACAAGTAAAAATGGCATTAGAACATAAGAAAGCAAAATGAGTCTTTCTGAACGGAATTACAGACTCAATTATTATTCATTTTTTTCATATAGAGCAACCCTGTCACCAACAACAATTTTTCCTAATTTTCTTAACCTGTATAACATTATCTTTGCTGTTTCGCAAAACAGTAATTAGTACTATAATAGTAATCCAAAACCTTGATTAGTTCGGGTGTCACGGGTTATGGGGAGAAGGCAGGAGCATGGGGCTGAGGGGGAAAAATAGATCAGCCATGATTAAATGGGCTGAATGGCCTACTTCTGAAACTACAACTTATGAACATGAAAACCTGTGCAAAAATTGCTTCCAATATCCTGCTTTTCAATATTCCCCCTGATTGAATCTTGCTCACCCACTACAGTTCTCCTGAATTGGACACTTTTTGCCTCAGGGCAATGAATTTACAGTCTCATTCTCTCACAGAATGTTGCATTGCCTCATCTCATTTTTTCCTTCCAAAACTATCTCCCTGCAACTCTGTCAATTCTATTTAAGTCATCCAACCAGGAATGTTAATTATATAATTGCAATTATACTCAAGTGAAACTATGTTCTAATGCTGAAAGACTGCACTGATGTGAGCATTGCTCTTCTCAATCAAACTTCTCCACAAAGAATTAATGGGTGAAGTAGTGGAATGTTTATTGACACTGGAACATTTTTAGAGTATTCATGAAATTGTTTCTGATATGCTTTTCCAATTCTACAACCATTCAATAGTAACATGGAAAATATATTATTAACTTGCCTGGTTGGATGACTTAAATAGAATTGAATGAGTTGCAGGGAGATAGTTTTGGATGGAAAAATTAGATGAGGCAATGCAGCATTCTGCGGTAATATCGTAAATCTAATTTTGCCTTTCACCTTAAATGGAATATTGGGGAGAGGGGGGGGGGGGGGGATGAGGAACAGCATCAATACTATACATTAGCCAATTCTGGTTGGTTCATTAACAAAAATGAACAGCAATTGTACTCTAATGTACAAATTACGCCTTAATTTAGCTTTTATAGTTTTAGCTTGGAAACAAGCCCTTCGGCCCAACGCATCCATGCTGACCAAGGTGCCTACCTGAGAGTCTCATTTCCCCATGTTTGGCCCGTATACTTCTAAAGCTCTAAAGCTTTCCTGTACACGTACCTGTCCAAATGTCTTTGAAGCATTGTAATTGCTCCTGCCTCTACCACCTCCTCTGGCAGCTGATTCCATATACCCACAGCTTTTTTGTGTGGAAGGTCGGCACAAAATGCTGGAGTAACTCAGCGGGACAGGCAGCATCGCTGGAAAGAAGGATTGGGTGGCGTTCTGGGTCAAGACCCTTCTTCAGACTCTTTTCGCCGGAGAGAGGAAGGAAGAGGTTGAGCCAGTTGGCTGAGGGGGAGCTGAGAAGGGGAGGAGAAATTAGGGACTACCTGAAATTAGAGGTCAATGTTCATACCGCTGGGGTGCAAACTGCCCGTGAAATATGAGGTGCTGCTCCACCAAACTCTGGCCATGGAGGAGGCCCAGGACAGAAAGGTCAGATTCGGAATGGGAGGGGGAGTTGAAGTGCTGAGCCACCAGGAGATCAGGTTGGTTATTTCGAACCAAGCTGAGGTGTTCGGTGAAGCGATGGCCAAGCCTACGCTTGGTCTCACCGATGTAGAGCAGCTGACATCTAGAGCAGCGGATACAATAGATGAGGTTGGAGGAGGTGCAGGTGAACCTCTGCCACACCTGGAAAGACTGCTTGGATCCTTGAATGGAGTCAAGGGGGGAGGTAAAGCGACAAGTGGCGCATTTTCGGCTGTTGCAAGGGAAAGTGCCCGGAGAGTGGATGGTGCGGGTTCACATCAAATTGTTAATCTTTTCTGAACCCTCTCAAATTTAATCACATCCTTCCTATAATAATATAGTGTCCAGAATTGCACACAACACTCCAAGTACAGTCTCACCAATGTCTTGTATGCCTATATCACAACATTCCCAACTCTGATACTCAATGTCGCAACTGATGAAAGCAAACCATGTGCTGTGCCTTCTTCCTCACCCTATATAACTTTCAAGGATCTATGTACTTGTTCCCTTCGGTCTCTCTCCTCTACCATATTTGCACTATTCACTGTGTATGTCCTTTCCTAGTTCATCTTCCCAAAATGCCACCCTAAGAACAGAGATAAATTCCATCTGCCATTCCTCTAAGTACTTTCCCAGTTGTTCTAGATCCTGTTGTAGCCTTATGCCCCTGTTCCACTTAGGAAACCTGAACGGAAACCTCTGGAGTCTTTGCACCCGCCCAAGGTTTCCATGCGGTTCCCGGAGGTTTTTGTCAGTCTCCCTACCTGCTTCCACTACCTGCAACCTCCGGCAACCACCTGCAACCTCCGGGAACTGCACGGAAACCTTGGGTGGGGCGCAAAGTCTCCAGAGGTTTCCGTTCAGGTTTCCTAAGTGGGACAGGGGCATTAGATAACCTTCTTCACTGTCTACTACACACTCAATTCTGATGTCACCCACAAACATACTAACCATGCCACCTAAATGTCATCCAAATGATTAATATAAACAAAGAACAGGGGACCCGCCACAGTTACTGGGCACATGAGTGGTCACTGGTACACCCTCCACCACCTTCCTATGGCTCCTTGCACCAAGCCAATATTTTACCCAAAGATAGACGCATGTGCTGGAGTAACGCAGTAACTCTGGAGATGGTGCCCGACCCGCGGAGTTACTCCAGCACTTTGTGTCTATGGTATAAACCAGCATCTGTAGTTTTTGTTTCCACTTTTAATATTTTACCCAATTGGCATGTTCACCCTTGATCCCATATGATCTAATCGTCCAGACTATCCTTCCAAGCAAGACCTTGTCAAAAGCCTTGCTAAAGACTTGCCTTCATTAATCCTCTTGGTAATCCCTTCACAATAACTCAATCAAATTGGTGAGGCATAATTTCCCACACACAAAGCCATGCTGACTATCCTTAGAGCTCTTAAATAAAGTCACAACATCAGCCACCCTCCAGTCTTTGGATTCTTCCCCCTTGGCTAACAAAGATGCAGAAATCTCTGGCAAAAATGTTTTCTATGATTAAGGAAGTGACAAAAGCGGGTGTAAAATAGAAAATGCTGGAAATACTCAGCGAGAAACAGAATTAATGTTTCAAGTTTCACGTTTCATTTTGAATTCCAGCAGTCGCATATTGCTCCTGGGTTAATACTGGTGAGACCATTATTGTCTGAAAATTACGTTTTGTTACATTGATCCAAGTCGAAATTTCCCAGTGATCTGAATTTTTAAACAGGCGCAATACACCAGGGAAGAGTTCGAGAAGCAACAGGAATCCCCAATGTAAACAAGCCACTCACTTGGCAGCAACTGCAGCTTTGAGTCTGCAGCAGTGATTCCGGTTTCAGAATGATTAGTGAGCTTTGCAAATTAAATCCTTCCTGCGAGCACCCTGTTTTTGTAACTTATTCAATAATAGCATTATAGAAAATCTTAAAGCAGACTTGTGATTGTTCCCAAGGTGGATATTTAAGTTGTAGTATTCCACTCTCCTTATTCTTGATAGGAACGGAGCAATCTATCAGGAGATTGTGGGGAATGGTAGGAAAATCAGGGTAAGAGAAGACTCAAAATAATTAACATAAGTCATTTGTAGAAAATCTTCACTTTGTGTTAAATTAAAGCAATAATAACTTGCACGAGACCATTAGCAACTGCAGATGCTGGAATCTTGAGTAAAACACAAAGTGCTGGAGTAACTCAGCAGGTCAGGCAGCATCTGTGGAGGGAAAGGACAGGCAACGTTTTGGGTCAGGACCCTGCTTCGGACACGAGGAAGGGTTCCAACCAGAAATGTCGCCTGACCATTTCCCACGGGAGCAGCTGCCTGAGCCGCTGAGTTATTCCAGCACTTTGTGCTTTACACAATTATTCAATAACGTGCATACATATCTATAATCCCTTTATCGTAAATATCCCCAGGTAAACGCATGCATCATCAGACCAAAAAAAATGCCACAAAGCCACATATGTACATATAGCACTGTGAATCAAAAGGCTGATCACATAAGGGAGGAGACCCGCAATGTGGTCTTACTTGCAAATAATCAATGGTGTTATCAGGTGCAACCATTAGCAGTGCAATCACAACCAGCAAAATGGAGGACAGGTAACTTATTTCCAATTCTCTCACTAAGCAATTACTCGATTACTTATTAGTGCCTCAACTTTTTTTTTCTGAACAATTACTGACATTTCACAAGGTCTTTAATTGTTTCCTTTCTTTTGATCCTGAAGTGCATAAAGCTGACACAAGATGGTTGACTGAAAGTCTGTATCAAAGCTGGCAGCTGAGACAGACAGGCAACTGCCCAGTGGATTTCTGATGGCTGCCTCACCCATCCTGTCTGATTAGCAATCTCAGCTCTGATCTCGAGAGTGTCTGGGAGCTCATGTTGTCAATGCCATGTAGGGTTTTCCTTTTGATGCTATAAATCACACTATTTAGTTAACTATCCCCAACCCATTTCAGACTTACTGGTCACCCCTTTTATGTCATTGGTCTCTCATTCTCTTTCCCTTAAATATTTCCTACTTCCCAATATTTTTTGCACGTTTAACAACTTGTGTAATAGAAGGACAAACTTGTGCATATGTGGGAAAACTATGCAGTCAGATAGAAGCAGACAAATATAAAAATCCCAATTTACTAAAGAATCTGGAGCTACAGTAACTGCTGTTTACTGCTCTGCCAGTACCTTGTAATTTTGCACACTTGATTAATGTTTTTATCTGCAGGTTCGCTAAGCTGGAGCTGCTGTGAAGCAGATGAAGTTCAGTTTGAATTTTATGGAACTCGTAAAACAAACTAAACAGCCAAATTGCAAACATCCAAAACTTAAACACGGCATAAAAACTCTGGGAAATTGACTATCTAAATGAAAAATGAGCACAAACAAAGTAAATAAATGAAAGAGTTAAGCCCGTTTTAAATGACGGGCTGCATTGGAGCAGTAGCTTGTGCACTGTGTAACCTCAAGATTCGGAATATGCTGTGATTAGTCTATATATAGATGGCAAGGCTCAAGTCTGGAGTATGCGGATACTGTGGTGTTTGAATGGCCTAGGGTTGTACCTATCATCCCACAACAGCCAAACCAGTCAGATAGTAATGTACCCTGGGGAATCAGCTGAGTCATTTCAACAGCTTCAGACTCGATAAATACAGGCTCTGCAGGCTCAGCAGCCGAATGTGGAAGTCTGCAATTGTAGGCAACTTATTTGCTGAAGAAATGACAACTCATGGATCCATTTAAGCTTTGACTGGTAGCCATAACTATCAAAGAGCGGCACTAAACTTCTAGCACGTTTTATTTTCAACATCTCTGCAACTCTTTTCACTTGTGAGATTTTTATTTTCATTGCAGCGGACATTTGGCATCTTCAGAAACTTTATTCATATTTACGTGCTTGTGAAGAATTCTCGAGGAATTTTTCGATATTTTCAATACGGAGATTTCTATCAGCTCTCTGATAAAATAAAAAGAAAAAAAAGGTTATTGATGATGGCTGGGATGCAGAGATGTGACAAGATGGTTTTTCTTCTGATGTCTTTGCTGGCACTGTTTGTGGAGTTGGTGACTGAGAGCTTGGTGAAGCAGCATTCCCATTCGAGCTTTATCCATCGGAGACTGAACAACAGGGAGAAGCGTGAGATGCAAAAAGAGATCTTGTCTATTCTGGGCCTACCTCGCCGACCCAAACCTCTGCTCTCCATCAAACAATTGGCTTCTGCCCCAGTCTTCATGCTGGATCTTTATCGTACTGTGGCCACTGAAGAGTCAGACCAGTGGCAGGGGGCTTTGTTGCCTTTCCAGGTGTTCCAGACCACACACAGAGCCCTGGAACAGACATTCCTCCGTCAAGCAGATACTGTTATGAGCTTTGTTAATGTAGGTAAGTGTGTGCAAAAACAAATGCACTTTTAGACTTGTCACACAACATATTTGGTTTCTTGTTGATGTACAGCCTGTGGTATAATTTGACCAAATAGTTACCATTTTAGCAAATAATGGAAGATGAAATCATATTTTGGTTTCTCAGTAGTTCTGGTGTAACTTCTAATTGAACAGATTACACAAAGACGTTGCCTTAGTGAGATTATGTGAAATTGAATCAATGTCGATTTATTTGAATTGCTTGATGTTCACGGTAGATGGATATTGATGTGCAGCTGACCCATTTCATTCAGTGCTAAAATCATCTAAAATCTCAGGTGCACCTTAATGACGAGCTGTGGATTCTCATGTATGAGTTTGCTGCTATATTGGGAAATATCTTAAACAAAAGTCAAGGTTAGCTCCTTTAACAAGATGTTTATCTTCTGAGTTTGCAGAGATTAATTAATTGAGTACCAAGCCGTTTAATAACTAATGACTTTATTAGACCTGTTTCCAATATGGATAGATATTGATATTGATACAAAAGATTGGTACTTTGTTTAATTTCCTCTTGATTCTATAAATACATGTTATGAGAATGGCATTGTTTGCTGAATTACTAACAATATGTAGTTTTCAAAGTTTTGCAGTGTCCCAAAATTGGAAACATAAAATCAAGTTTCATCTGTTGAATGGTTATGAGATTTAGTTGCACCTTGTTCTTGAATCTAATGCTGCTTAACACTAAATTGAGAAACCTCTGCTGGAATTACAGAATTACAGAATAATTAACTCGACTGAGCAGCTGTTTGCTGAGCTGTTTTTTAAAAATCCAGTCACTACCATAGCAATTTCCTAACCATGGACGACAACTGAATGATAAATGGAAAATTCTCTATTGTAGCTTCTATGTGATACTATCATCCTCATTGAATAAATGTACCCACCTGAGTCCATAATTTAGTGTTGCTGTATAGTTTTAAAAAGTCCCAGAAAATTTGGAAGTTCGCTATAAATTGCTTTGGTTCCAAAGAGTCTCCCATCCTAAAGAAACGTATTACTTTTGTATTTTTCCGTCTGCATGACAAGAAGCTGAGTTTCACGCCATGCATACAACAATGATGGTAACACATAATCTCACGCCGGTAGAACATCTGGAGGTAACTGCCTTTAGTTAGAATTCCCTCTGCATTTTTAGACTTTAACATTTTTTGTGTGGCACGCTGCTGAAATGATAGGTAGGTAAACAGGCCATCTGGAGTTTACTATTTCATTCACAGAATTTGGCTAATGCAGGCAAGTCCTTTATTTCTTCTCTATGCTTAATTGCCTTTGACTGGGCCATTTCAGAAGGCAGGTAAGAATCAACCACTTTGTTAGCAGTTCAAACTCCAATGTTATCCAGGCATATTGTCCAGGATAATTGAAGCAGATTTTGTAAGGATTTTGGTGATAATACGTGTTTCTGCCTCCCCAGCTCATTATTGTCAACTCCAGATTTATTTCATTACCTGAGTTTAACTTCCCCAGATGAGAGTAAGATTTAAACTCCTGTCATTGTAAACCTCTTTAATCCAGGCCTCTGGATTGTCAGTCCAGAAACACTACCCTGAACTATACCACATTATTCTAGGCTACCAGGGCTGGTATTTGTTCTTTAATCATTCATAATGAAGGATTGTAAAATAGTGGAAGGATTGAGATCTAAATGTAAACCAGAGTTGGCGAATTTAAAATAAAATCAGATATAGCCATGGAAAATAAAGAGAGGGAAATTGAGTTTGAATTAAGAAAGAGAAAAAATAAAATTCTCATTGCACAACTCGCAGGTCAGAAACTTTTGGATATTTTGATTTGAACTGAACCAGTGCTTCTGTTTATATTTACCGTGACATTTGATAACAAGTATTGCCTTATTCTCCTGAGGCCCACAGTTCATATAGTCCCAAAAATAGTATAGATCAAAAGACTTTAATTGGAAAAAATTACAGTGTAATCAATTTTACGAGAAGGTGACTGTGGGTAGCTGAAGATAATTGGTTAAAATGGTTCTTTCAGAGTTTAGGGCTTGGGTAACCGGAGGCACGGCTCCAAATGTTGAGGCAAAGATGATTGACTCTTTCAACAATGCTTGCTTTCACTTTGGTTCGCTCTGGTTGGGCTATTCCTTCCTTACAATCTTTCTTCCTTACCTGCATACATATTTGTTTTGTGAGTTTATTCAAATACCATAAACAGTGCCTTCACAAATGCACAGGATAAACAAACCAAACCAACATCCTCTTCCATCTCCAATATTGAGGCTCATGCTCAATCAGCTCCCGCTGAGGAATCGCATCGTTCACTTGGCTGAAACCAGATCCACAAAATAACTAAGGAAAGACACAAAATGTCAGAGTAACTCAGTGGCTCAGGCAGCATCCTTGGAAAACATGGATAGGTGATTATTCAGGTTGGGATCTCATCTTCCATCATCTTTTAGTCTTAATACTGGATCTCATATTTGCATTGGAAAAGGGCCTGTTCTCCTGTGGGCCATTCATCTGTAATATAGGTTCTGGGTTTTTCCCCCCTCTCCATTTGCACAGCCCGACCTGTGAACTGTTCCTAAAACCACATTTTACAGGTTTTAATTCCTTTCTTTGTGTTCTTTCTCTCTAACTGCACTCATTTCTGAGCTAATATGCTCCCTGATTTCTCTCTTACTTCCCTCATTAACCTGGCAAGGGGATGATTTCATCTGTGGATGGGCCCCATGGCAACGCTGGCCTCATTCTATCAGGGATATTCTCTTTGTCCTATCCATCCCTCCCCCACCCTCTCGGCAACGTAAAACTATCTCTCTCAATACCAGTTCTCTCAAAGGGTCTTTGACTTGAAACATTAACCGTGTTTTGTGTTCCATTGATTTTTCCTGATATGCTTGAGTGTTTCCAGCATTTTCTGCTTTTATTACGTGAACTATGCATTTTAGGCCAAACTGAAAAAAGCATTTGTCGTATAATATATATTTCATTAGGAGAAAAATAAATGACTAACAGTGCATCCACAAAAAATGGTGGATATATTCCTCAACTCGGGCATCATTGGAGAAAGTGAATACTTCAACTTTTAACACCACAAGTCTCCACACAAGCTGAACCAGGCACAGTAGTCCTGAAAGTTGTACTTAAGTTTGTGACTTCAACCACACAGCAGGAACACATAAAAATGGTTCAGCCACAGAAATGTTCCTTGGAGTTGGCATTGAAAATAAATAAAAGCCAACCACTGCCTTGTGTTCCAATCCCACCCTCCTATTTCAAATCCACATCCTTGGCTTTCCCCATGTTCAATTACTTGACATGTTTCTGAAGCCGAACATAGTATCCTAGCATTCATCACGCATTAGGAAAGACACAGCTGGAATACTTTTTTTTTTGTACAGCACGCCGGCACCTCTAAACAGTTTAGAAACGTCATCAATGTACAGCACCCTACAGTGTCGCATGAACTGTTATAGGCGTATCGGCATCTTTCTGTTCAAAAAAGTACTGTCTCAGACTATAGCTGGAGACCAGCTTTGATCCTCATCAGCTCTTAGTCTGCTTTAGTTAAGGAGTGGTAGTGGAGCAATGGCTTACATGTTCCACTACTCATAAAGCTGAAAGCATTTGATACAAAGTTATTGTTTTCTTTCCGTCTGTGATCACGTTCCCTTGCGAGGGTTGAAGAGGGATTGCGGTGAAAGGAGATGTTGGAGGTGAGAGAGAGGGGTGACAGGATAGAACCAGTGCTCT
The DNA here is from genome assembly GCF_010909765.2 of Amblyraja radiata. Lineage (NCBI taxonomy): Eukaryota > Metazoa > Chordata > Chondrichthyes > Rajiformes > Rajidae > Amblyraja > Amblyraja radiata. The sequence goes on along the minus strand of NC_045982.1, from coordinate 16,276,647 downwards.
TTTTTGAAGCCATATTGGCTCCTCTAAAACGTTCAACAGCATTTTTCTTGTATTCTGGCGACATGACATGAATATTTATTAGTCATATGCACCGGCAGATTTTGTGTACAAAAAAATACCACTGGACAGAACCGTAGTTGAGAGTTGGAAACATGGGAGTGGGAAGAGAAGCAGATGTCATCCCTTTGTCTGGAACTGGGAGTTAGCAGTACGCTAACAGTACAATTCAGTCCAACTCCGCTCCGCAGGAGGTGTCAGAGCAAGATTATACCATCAATCACTACGGCTGCAGGCAGATGAAGATGATTAAGGAGGGTTGATGCACAAAATCACAGACACAAAGGATGATGTTGATGACTGTTAGGGCTGATTCAGAGAGAAGTTCAAACATTCAAGCTGCTGGACATAGATGTGACAACATTACAACTCGGGGAGTAAAGGAAGATGAGGTCGGTGTTTGCAATGATGTGCACATTTCAAAGCAGAGTTGAATAGAAGCATGAGAATAGCGCTTATGATATCACCCAGTGTATATTCAAGATAAATGACAGGGAGATCAGAGGTTAATGGGAAAATATATTTTTCACCCAGAGCTTGGTAGGAGTCTGGAATTTACAGTTGAATAGGGTGGTCGAGGTAGAAACCCTTACCCTGTTTAGAAATATGCCCAAATGTGTATTTCAAGAGTTATAACCTATAGCTCTACTGATTAAAAGCTCCTTCTTTGACTTATAACATCATGTTCCACAGCAATTCCTCACCAGGTTATGAGGTTAATCTTCTTCCTGTACTCTGTCTCATCATTATTTGATATCCGGACCACTGCGATGATGTCTGCAAACTTGTAAATTGAATTGGATTGGTATTTGGTTGCATAGTCATGAGTGTATAGGAGTATAGTAGGGGGCTGAGAACGCATCCTTGCTGGGCACCAGTGTTGAGCATTATTTTAGAGGATGATTTGTCATCTATCCTCACTGTTTGTGGTCTGTTGGTCGGTAAGTCGAGGATCCAGTAACAGAGGGGAGTGCTGACGCCAAGTTCCATGAGTTTGGAGATGAGCTTGGTTGGATAGAGTCATAGAGCGTAGAAACATTGGCCCAACATGCCCACACCAAACAACATGTCCCATAAACACTATTCCACCTGCCTGCGATTGGCCCTATCCCTCTCAACCTCTCCTATCCATGTACCTGTCTAAATGCTTCTTAAACATTGCGATAGTACCTGCCTCAACTAATGCTCCAGCAGCTTGTTCCATACACCCACCATCCTTTGTGTGAAAAGTTAAGGGCCTGTCCCCATTTCACGAGTTATTCACAAATTCTCCCGAGTTTTCCCCTTGATTCAAACTCGCAGAATGTTCGTAACGAGTCCGTAGGAGGTCGTAGATATATCGTAGCATTTCGTTATGCCAGCCGTAGGTACTTGTGGCATCAGGTAAGTCGGGACGTTTTTTCCAGCCCGATAAAAAATGTCCACGAGTAAAAAAATGGTTGGGAATTCGTAGACATACTCGTAGGAGTTCGTGAACATAGTTGGGGACACCATGACCTTGATTTTTTTTTAGGTCCTTTAAACTCGGCAGAGGTTCTGAATTAAGTCGTGAAAGGCCCTTTTCCCTTCAGGTTCCTATTAAATCTTTCCAAACTCGCTCATCTTGAACCTATGTCATCTGGTTCACGATTCCCCTATTCTGGTCAAGAGACTCTGTGCGCCTGTCTACCTGATCTATTCCTCTCATGATTTTGCACACCTCTAATGGTATTGATGGCTTCGGAGTCACACAAATGAAATATTAAAAGGCAGGTTGGAATGCTTTCTGCCGTGTTTCATTAATTGCAGCCAGAGGGCTGGGCAGGATGGGGTCGAACAAAGACAGCTCATTAAGGCTGGGGAAAGCAGTTCCCAATGAGAGCTGCCATGCTGTCATCCACCTGCTATGCTGTTATTGTATCCAAGCATCCAATCTACATACAGCTGCAATGGATTGAATCAGACAAGTGTTACAGTTTCATATGCAAAACAGCTCAAGTCATTGAGACTCAAACTCCTAACTACAGTTGATGCACAACTCCAACCAATAACAATCTTGCAATCTGTTAAGCATTCTCCCAGCAATCTTGGTGTTAATGTACGGAATAAAATTAAGTGGCCCATCCCCTACAAAAAAAGTATTCCTGTGAGACAGATAACCTTCTGTTTACCATATTACTGAGAGAAGGGAGACCATTCACTGCTCAGTTTGGGCCACACACAGATTGTAAGCTGTTTAATGGGGTGGCGCCATCTGTATTAATGGACATGAAAATCACCCTCAGATTTTAACGGCAACAGTTAACCCGTGTTTCAGTGTTCATAATTAGGCTTCCTATTTCCATGGGAAAGGCTGGCTGATTAATTCAGTCTCTCTCAGACAACGAGAATCATCAGATCTCTAGTGGCAAATCCTCCTTCATTTCTCCGCCTGCCCATTTCAAGATGAGTGCAAAATCTGATGACAATAGAATTGGTGACTTACCAGAGCATCTAATTTAATCATGTGCAGCACGGAACTGTAGATTGTTTAAGAAGGAACTGCAGATGCTGGAAAATCGAAGGTACACAAAAAAGCTGGAGAAATTCAGCGGGTGCAGCAGCATCTATGGAGCGAAGGAAATAGGCAGCGTTTCGGGCCGAAACCCTTCTGAAGATTTCCTTCGCTCCATAGATGCTGCTGCACCCGCTGCGTTTCTCCAGCTTTTTTGTGTACGGACCTGCAGATGCTGGTTTACACCGAAGATAGACACAAAATGGTAGAGTAACTCAGTGGGACAGGCAGCATCTCTGGAGAGAAGATGCTGCCTGTCCCACGGAGTTACTCCAGCATTTTGTATCAATCTAATTTAATCAATTGATTTACAGACAACCCAGAGTGACACAAGGATGATCATGTTGATTGAAAGTTTTGGAGCTGCAGATCTAGTCATCTGTTCCTCACTATAAAGGGAACAAAAATGATTCACTCTGCTGAAACTCACTAGGTAATGCACAGCTAAAGAATAAGGTTTCTTTTATTTCAGGGGCGGTACGGTGGCACAGCAGTAGAGCTGCTGCATCACAGTGCCACGGACCCGGGTTTGATCTTGACCACGGGTGCTGTGCTGAGTTTGTATGTTGTTTCCGTGACCCTGTGAGTTTTCTCCCGGTACTCTGGTCTCCTCCCACACTCCAAAGACGTGCAGGTTTGTAGCCTAATGTGCTTCTGTAAATTTCCCCCAGTGTGTAGGATGCGGAAGTGGGATAACATAGAACTAGTGTGCAGGTGACAGATAGTCGACGTGGACTCGGTGGGCCGAAGGACCTGTTTCTGTAAAACTTAACTCGTATCAGGGTCAAAGTTGCAAATTAAATTAATTTTGCAGCGAGCACTTGTTAACCATTCATTGCAGCCTGAGCATGACGCTGGGGACTCGCAAATCTTGACCTGATTACATAAAATGCTGCACATTCAGTTTGGCAACCTGCCATCCCCCTCATGAACCTGCAGTCTGGTCAAGTTCCTTTTCTTAAAAGACCGCATTAGACCATTAGTTCACGCGGACATTTTCAGCTTCTAATCCACCCAAATGTTTTTTATCTTAACTTTTTAAACTATTGCTAGAACTTTCAGGAAGTGAAGACTGAATCAAATATCTTTCTAGACACTGCCAATTGACAAGACATTGTATTTTGGCAGCCTGCCATAAATGGAACTGAGATGCTGTTCAAGAAAAATAAAAGACCAAGTTCTTTTGTTAAAAATAAAGGCAAAGTATTGGAGTAACTCAGTGGGTCAGGCATCTCTGGAGGACATGGATAGGTGACATTTCCGGTCGAGACCTTTCTTCAGACTTGTTAAACCTTTACGTGGTGTTTCTTAGTTTTACAATAGACTCCCAGTAGTTATTATACAATATGTGATCCCCTCACAAGCTGCATCTTCCAATCAGTGCCACAACACATGATATGTTAATTTCAGATGTAGAATCTGGAGAAAGTGGTGAGCAGACAAAAGGTTCCTCTCCACAAAGAAACAAGTATTGGTGCCAGACACTTTCCTCGCCTCTTCGTCATAGCATGAAGCAGAGGGGTTAAGATGAAGGAGATTAGTTTAAAATATTTTAACATTGGCTAATGTGCCTTCATAAATGTATTTTTGCTCCCTTAATTGGTTTCAAGCGTCTTGCTGCAACAAACATCATTGGAGTGGCCTGACTCTGAGTGTTATGAAGCCAGTTGCTGAGAAACTGCTCTTGCTAACTTGGTCTTTTCTCTCTAGGTCACTCACTTTTCTCAGTTTTCGCTCCTTGCTTTGGGGAATGACTTTGTCTCCACTGAAAGACTATTCTATACCGACATTGCAATTCAATGAGTAGTAGCCTCAGATACCAGACCATGTCACACCACTCAGTTATGCTGGGTGTCCCAGTTAGCTGAAAGAACATGCAAAATGTTTGTAGACACAAAGTGCTGGAGTAACTCAGCGGTACAGGCAGCATCTCTGGAGAGAAGGAATGATTACATTTCGAGTCGAGTCTCTTCTCCAAAGTGTTGTGCTCTTCCCATGTTAGTTTTGTTTTGTCAGATTTTGCTGCTGTAACAAACACACATTTTAAACATCATATAATATAATTTATAGTTTAAAATTAATATTTTACTTTGTACATTGACTGAGCACTTTCGCTGATCAGGCTTCTACTTTTTATAGTGGGAGTCTATTGTAAAACTAAGAAACACCAAAAAAGTTTAACATCAATCTGAAGAAGGGTCCAGACTCGAAACGTCGCCTATCCATGTTCTCTAGAGATGTTACCTGACCCGCTGAGTTACTCCGGCACTTTGTGTCTATCTTTGGTATAAACCAGCATCTGTAGTTAAAGAACAATAGGTTTCAACCTATTCCCTGTCAAGCTTTGTCCTGCCTTACCTCTCTTCCAGCTTCCTTTCATCCCCCCCCCACAATCAGTCTGAAAAAGGGTCCTGACCCAAAACATCATCTATCCATGTTCTCCAGAGATGCTTCCTGACCCATTGCGTTATTTGAGCACTTTGCGTGCTTTTCAAACTGAACACCTTCTGAATTTCCAGGATGTTATTGTGGATTTTGTCAAGGAATATTATTGTGGAAAGGATGCAGGTTAGTAGACGACCTGTATCTGGCAGATGTTTATTCTGAGCATCATTGCAGCTTTACCAGGTTACGATGATTCAGGGAGAGTATCAAAGCCTCTTTGGACAAAGCATAACACCACCACGATTCACCGTTTTATTCAAAATGGAGAAGGAGCATTTGGGAGGCTTGTTCAGAGTGTGCAAAAGCTGAGAGTGAATAGCAGAATGAACACACTACCCACCCAGTGCCTCCTGCCCAGCTGTGGCTCGGTGTACAACGCATCACCAAGTCAACACACAAAACTGGAATGAAACCAATTCTGAGGAACTGCTGAAGGAACAGAAAAGATGCAAATCAATAAATTGCAGATGATGTTTGCCATATTTTTTCTGTTATTTCTAAAGGCAGAAAATAGGTCATTATAAAACCAATGCATACACACTAAAACAACTCAATTAAATTTGACCTACTGTGTCTAATATAATGAGCCATTGTGTGTTCAATGTTAGTACTGTACTACAGTACTTTTCCCACAGATGTAATACCGGTGGTCCTATATAGGATCTCTGGGGAAGAGGGTAGCTTTCCTTTTAACTTTGTGTGAAATAGAGACCCAGGCACTGGAGTTTGTCTAGCTTTGTATTGTAACTTCTGTGTGGGAACAGCTGAATACTCTGGAGGAAGAGAGTAAATGTGTGTTGTAACTGCTGACATCAGTTGCCTGGGACTTTTCCCATTTCTAGCAAACTCAGGGCAGAAAACTGGCAACAATCACTAGAAATTTAATACCAGGGGCTTTTTCATTTATGATTTTAAAAAGTCGTGTCTGAAGTATTCAATCTTTCTCATTCTAAGTGATCTGTGTGGACTCCTTTTCTGTCTCATTTAGCATGAACTAATATTTTGCATGTTTTTAATTAATTGTGTAGATGTGAAAGTGGGAGATACTGAGGTAAAGTTAAGCTGCAACAATATGCATTCTGTTACAACCCCAGTAATAACCATTTATCCCAACCTGCCAGCAATTTAAGGAAAACAACATCAAAAGTAATTTTTAAGTGAACGTGTAATTCATTACATAAACTACACTTTGAATTTATTCAAAATGTTATTTTGTTACATGAGAGGCAAATAATAATTTGGATTTATATGTTAACATATTTAAAGGTGTTTGGATAAAAACAACATGAACAGGTGAAATTGGTTCAGGAAATTACAATTGTCCTGTAAAACAATAATTACATGGAATTGAAGTAAGTACATCGTGACGTTCCCCATGATTTCAATTATAATCTGCTCCTCCTTTTAATATGAGTTCAGTTTAGTTTAGAGATGAAGCACGGAAACTAGCTCTTTGGCCCACTTTGGCCCACTAGCTCTTTGGCCCACTTTGGCCCACTGAGTTCATGCCGACCATTGATCACCTGCACACTAGTCCTATATTATCCCACTTTCACATCCTACACACTAGGGGTAATTTACAGAAGCCAATTTACAACAATCCTGTGTGTATTTGGAGTATGGGAGGAAAGCAGAGCACCCAGAGATAATTCATGCAGTCACAGGAAAATGTACAAACTCAGCAAAGACAGTGGCCATAGTCGGGATCGAACCCAGGTTGTTGGCGCAGTAAGACATCAGTTCTACTGCAGCGCCACTGTCCCACCCTAATATTAATACTAAGATTTGCAAATGTTTAGCAATGAAGTTGATAGTCACAGATGTAGCCAGGCTGCTGACATGGGTAGATGCAACAGAAATATGAAATGATGTACTTTAATGGGAATAAAAAAGCTGAGTGAAATGATATAGTTTTAAAGGGAGTACTAGAACATATAGTAGATCTGAGGGTATATGTACATGGATATTTGAATGTAGCAGGAAAAGTTGAGATTTCTCATTAAAAATATATACTTTATTGGAATCCTTGGCTACGTTGACAGAGATTAGAGTGCAAAAGTGCAGAAGTTCTGCAAAACCATGACCAAGATTTGGTTATATCGCTACTGGAGTATCGAGTTTAGAAAAGGTGCAGAAAAGATTTATTGGGATGTTATCAGACATAAAGGACTTTAGTAGTGAGGAGAGGCAGGAATTGTTGTCCTCTGAGCACAGAAAGTGCAAGGAGATTTGATGCAAGTGTAAAAAATTGAAAACATTATGATAGAGTTTTAAAAAAATACTTTTTCAGTAGCAGTGAGGTAAGTCATCAAAGGAAACACGGTTAAAGTGAGAGGCACTAAAACTAAAGGCAGCAGTAAGTTGTTGTGATCTGGAATGCACTGTGGAAAGTTAAGGGAAGCTGATTTATTGGGAACCTACAAAAATGAATTAAACAAAGCTTGAAGAAGTGTTATTTAAAACATACAAGGTTCTTGGTGCTGAGCCGGAAAATAGGACAAATTGGAGAGCTAAACACAAAGTGCTGGAGTAACTCAGCTGGTCAGGCATCATGACCAGCCTGACCATCATCTGGTCAGGCTGGTCATGAAAAAAAGGATAGATAACATTTCTGATATTAATGACGTCTCAGTCTGAAGATGGGTCCCGACCCAAAACGTCACCTATCCTTTTCCTCCAGAGATGCAACCTAATCTGCTGATTCCTCCAGCACTTTGTGTCTATCGTGTATAAACCAGCATCTGCAGTTCATTGTTTCTACAAATCAGAGAGCTGTCAGGGTGCCTGCAGGAGAGCAGAATGATCTGCTTTCGTGCTGCATTTAAGAATGAATTGCAAATCTATTTATGTCACACTTAACACAATCTTAAATAGCTTCAGATAAAGGGAAGCAATTTATTGCCAGCACAGAAATAGACAGGGGGCTGTTAACATTGCCCATTTTAGAAACATTCAGCAAATTATAAAAAAAATCTTTAAGAACTTCAGGAAACCTCAACTCACCACCAACCTATGATGTGTGGTCGCTGTAATAAAGGAGGAAAATGGGCATAAAGCAAACTACAAGACAAACTCAACGGATCAGACAGCATCTGTGGAAGGAAATGGACTGACGATGTTTCGGATGGGACCCCTCTTCAATCTAAAGCAGGATCCCGACCCGAAGGGTCCCGGTCCCGCCCATTACCCTCCTCAGATGCTGCCAGACCAACGGAATTCCTCCTGCAATTTGTTTTTTACTCAAAATTCAAGATTCTCTGGGCAGTCACTTTACACGTATCAAGTGCGCATAAATACCAATAACATAGTTACAGCACAATCTTTTTTTATGATGAATATGGAATTAAAATAGTTCAGGACATCTTTATGGTGCCATGAGATATTTTATGTCCATCCAAGTGCCGGCAGAACTTCAGATTAACTTCTCATCCAAATGTTGGCACCTCTGATGGTGAAACACTCCACTGATGCCGCACTTGGTATAAGCGAGATTAGGCTCAATACAGACTCAGGGTGATCACAAAACTCTTGAATTGTTGTAAACCCCTATCAAATGCCTTCCAAGGAAGGAGATTTACCTGGTCTTTACTGCATGTGGCTGCACACAAGTGGTTGACTTTTAACTGCCATCTGAAAATGACCCAGCAAGCCATTCAGTTGTGCCCTTGCACGATGGTTCAATGGGTCTTTGTTGTCACATATGCAATGCACAGTGAGATTATTTTTGCATAGTTCACACATGCACGTGTCACCATATTTTGGCGCCATTTACAAAAGTCCAAAGACCACGTGCTCAATGTATTTCCCATTATGGCGGTTCATCATGATCTTTCGAAGGACATTTAGGGATGGACATTTAGGGATAGCCAGCAACATCCATATCTGTAAAAATGAATAAATTTAAAACCTCCTTTATTCCACTTGAATTTGCTCTGACTTTAATACGGTCTCGTCTGTTTTTGTTCACCTCCCGTTTAAATGTCAAAGAATTACAAAAGCAAATCAATGTAAAGGTAAAATTCCTCTTACAGGTGCTGCAAAGATGTAGGGTGTTGGATAATAATCCTCTGCTGATCATAGAATAAATCTTCCTTCACTGTGTCTCAATGTGGTGGTACAACGTTGAGGGTTATTAAACAAAAGAATGGTTCATTCCCCAGCATCCGCTGCTTTGAGAAGTTAATAAATACATCCCGAATAAACAAATAAAGCAATGTGGGCAGTCCCAGAGCTCTCCTGGGAGTGGAAATTTCCTGTCTTGAAGCAACCTACATAATTGCGCAGTTGATGACATGGCCACTGAAAGTGACCTTCCCACGAGTAATCTGAAAGGGGAGAAGAAAAGGGGCAATGATAAAATGTTGGGGCAGAAATACAGCATATTTCCCAAAAATTATATTGCTACAATTCACTGCCCAATATTCAGCTCAATGTGACCAACTTTTAGGGATGGAATATAAAAGCGGATCCATGTGAAACTGCCTTGACTAGCTCACTCTTAGTAATAATCTATATCTTGTATTGATGAAAATACACCACGTTTTATTTTGTATGCAGAGAAACATTTGGACAAGCTTTGCCTTGTACAACACTGATTAATTCACGCTGTGGTTTATCAGTTTATAGAACACATCTGCTGTGGTCCCTGCACTGAAATGGTGAGGGTGCCAGATGACCAGCTTCATACGTGGCTTCCTCCCATTGACAAAAACATTTATATTTAATGTTCCGTTGATTTAAGACTCACACTCTGACCACATGATGACACCTGTTCCTGTGACTCCTCACCAACTAAACAAGTCTGTTTTCGTGGTAGAGAAATCATTAGCCCTTTGGGCAAAACCAAGTTACAAGAATTATCAGTTCAATGTTGAAGTAGAATTAATTGAAAATATCTACTGAGTGACAACAATATTGTCCTGAAATTGGACCAGTTTGTCCATGGCTTTTCATGTGCATCTGACAGTTTCTTGGTGTCAGATGCATTCCTAATGATTTCATCAATGTCCGTAGTGCACAGTATTGAATTGCTCTTGGAAGGTCTCTTTTGAGTCCAACAGATCCCCTTGATGTCCCACAAAAAGCCATTGCCCAGATAGGTTTACCTCATGAATGCACCCCAGCTATTGCTGGCTGTAAGGCATGGGTGAGTGAACTTCCATAGAGTTCATTGTGGGAGTGAATTAATGCTCCTGCAAAAGGGTTAGCAATGGTCTGCACTTCCACACGAGATAACATTACAATTATGAATTGCAATTTGCTAAGGCATTTTATAAGTAGTGGAACATATATTTTTTTTAAATAGGCCATTCCACCCATTGTGTCCATGCTGTCCAAA